>NW_019154103.1:29529375-30139112 GCF_002288905.1 Enhydra lutris kenyoni
AGATGACATAAGAAAATGATAAGATAGTATCATATGGTATAGGATTATTGCAAAAGCATCATGAAAGTGCCCTGAGGATTCGGTCAGGGTACAAATGGAACTTTGATGTTTCAAGGGAAGTTAGCCCAGAGTGGCTTATTAACTGGGATTAAGCAATATAGTTAACAAAACACAATCACCTAAAGTAAACGGTGGCAGTTACAGAGCAGGAATGTATGAGAAAAGACAAATACTGTGTCATTGATGCAGTATGGCCTGTACACTTTGTAGTGGACCTATTTTATTAGTGAAGGAGTGAAAATCAGACATGTTCAAGAACACAGCTATTGACAGAGCAAAATCAGCTCTACTGCTTTTGACAGTAAGTCCACCTTTATTCCCACCAAACCACTTATTGAATTCAATAAATTCAAGAACTATCCAAAAATATTTGGGAGGCCACCATGGGATTAGTAATGTATTCCTTGACAAGCAGGTTAGAGCAAAAACAAAAAGCCTACATAACAACAATCCTCAGTTCATTTTTAAAAAGGACATTTTACCCTTTAAATTGTAATAATTTATTGTTGAGAAAACTTCACTATTTTTTTTCCATTTCACCACAAATTGATGAAAAATCTACATCTGAATAGAACACATCCCCATTTTGGAACCTGTTCTCTCTCATAGCTGCCTTCATGGTGTCAGTATCAGTCCAGGATCTGTGCCAGAATTTTATTATAGTTGAGTCACCTGCAGGTAAATTTTTGAAACCGCTCCAGAAATGTACCACAAACCTTTGATCCTATGGCACATTTAACATCTGAATTTTTTTTATTGAGATTTAACTAAAAATTGCATATTCATATTTAATACCATTATTTCTTTTTCTGCACTGCAGATGTATTTAATTCCACAATGCATCTTATGATCATTGATATGATAGTCTTGCACAAACACTGTATGTTTTGAATGACTGGTATACAATCAGACAAAAAATATATATATTTAACAATTCCCAATCCCCAATATTTAATGACAGGAAAAGAGCAGGCACTCAATAACTTGGAAGTGAAATGAGAAAACAAATTTCTATGCTCTCAACATAACTTTGCAGGATTCTGATTTAGTAACCAATATCCTCTAAGAAATTGAAGAGTAACAAAAAGCAGTTTTGAGTTGAGGTTTAATTTATTTGTTTTTGCCTATAAATAACTCTCTTATCTAGGGTATTGGGAAATGATATGTTCTGATTGATCAAATATTCTGTTTAATAGGTTATTACCCTATTTAATTCCATGTATATATCACAGATTTTGAAAAATTAAACCACAATAAAATATACTTAGCACATCTTTTGCTTGGATAATCTGTCCATTTCAGTGAGGGGAGTGTTAAAGTCCCCTACTATTATTGTATTATTGTTGATGTGTTTCTTTGATTTTGTTATTAATTGGTTTATATAGTTGGCTGCTCCCACGTTAGGAGCATAGATATTTAAAATTGTTAGATCTTCTTGTTGGACAGATCCTTTGAGTATGATATAGTGTCCTTCCTCATCTCTTATTATAGTCTTTGGCTTAAAATCTAATTGATCTAAGGATTGCCACCCCAGCTTTCTTCTGATGTCCATTAGCATGGTAAATTCTTTTCCACCCCCTCACTTTAAATCTGGAGGTGTCTTCGGGTTTAAAATGAGTTTCTTGTAGGCAACATATGATGGGTTTTGTTTTTTTATCCATCCGATACCCTGTGTCTTTTGATTGGGGCATTTAGCCCATTAACATTCAAGGTAACTATTGAGAGATATGAATTTAGTGCCATTGTATTGCCTGTAAGGTGACTGTTACTGTATATTTTCTCTGTTCCTTTCTGATCTACTACTTTTAGGGTCTCTCTTTGCTTAGAGGACCCCTTTCAATAATTCCTGTAGAGCTGGTTTGATGTTTGCAAATTCTTTCAGTTTTTGTTTGTCCTGGAAGCTTTTTATCTCTCCTTCTATTTTCAATGATAGCCTAGCTGGATATAGTATTCTTGGCTGCATGTTTTTCTCGTTTAGTACTCTGAATATATCATGCCAGCTCTTTCTGGCCTGCCAGGTCTCTGTGGATAAGTCTGCTGCCAATCTAATATTTTTACCATTGTACGTTACAGACTTCTTTTCCCGGGCTGCTTTCAGGATCTTCTCTTTGTCACTAAGACTTGTAAATTTTACTATTAGGTGACGGGGTGTGGACCTATTCTTATTGATTTTGAGGGGGGTTCTCTGAACCTCCTGGATTTTGATGCTTGTTCCCTTTGCCATATTGGGGAAATTCTCTCCAATAATTCTCTCTGCTCCCCTCTCTCTTTCTTCTTCTTCTGGAATCCCAATTATTCTAATGTTGTTTCGTCTTATGGTGTCACTTATCTCTCGAATTCTCCCCTCGTGGTCCAGTAGCTGTTTGTCCCTCTTTTGCTTAGCTTCTTTATTCTCTGTCATTTGGTCTTCTATATCGCTAATTCTTTCTTCGGCCTCATTTATCCTAGCAGTGAGAGCCTCCATTTTTTATTGCACCTCATTAATAGCTTTTTTTATTTCAACTTGATTAGATTTTAGTTCTTTTATTTCTCCAGAAAGGGCTTTTATATCTCCCGAGAGGGTTTCTCTAATATCTTCCATGCCTTTTTCGAGCCTGGCTAGAACCTTGAGAATCGTCATTCTGAACTCTAGATCTGATATATTACCAATGTCTGTATTGATTAGGTCCCTAGCCTTTGGTACTGCCTCTTGTTCTTTTTTTTTTGTGGTGAATTTTTCTGCCTTGTCATTTTGTCCAGATGAGAGTATATGAAGGAGCAAGTAAAATACTAAAAGGGTGGCAACAACCCCAGGAAAATATGCTTTAGCCAAATCAGAAGAGATCCCAAATCATGAGGGGGGAGAAAGGGGATAAAAAGGTTCAGAAAGAAAAAAAAATACTTAGCACAGAAATTAGACTGAAATAAAGTATCATCTTTTCTTTAATGACTCAAATGTACTTTAAAACTTCACATTTACCATTATGAAAAATCGAGTGCAATAGAGGAGAGGTAGGCCAGGTAATAGAATTCTTTCCTTAACAGGACATCAGATAGCCTTTTTATTCACATTTCATGCATTTTAAATAAATTAATACAAAATAAAATTGTAATAAAAATTACAGGATCTCGAATATGGATTCTCTGCCAATGTTGATTTCTTCTCTACATGCTTTATAGAGACATAATGACATACCTTTATCCTATAAATTCACTAAATATTGCAACATAAGTATTTTCCATGTTTAGTGGCAAAATCTTGATAATAGCAAACTATAAATGATTGAATGATATTCCTCAGGTTGATTTAGCCAAACTTCTTAAAATTATTAGCCATTTCAATCATGCTGAGATAAACTTCTTACTTTTCTCCGTATTTTTTCAAAGAACCTATCACTATTTCAAATTATTTGTTTGCTTGATTAATTGTTTTTGTCTTTCCTGCTGGAATGACATTCCCATGAGGGCAGGAATTAAGTTCATCAACGAATCCCCAGAATGCAACACAACACCAAGGTACATCATATAAGCCCATAAACATTTGTGGGATACATGGATAAGTGAATGAATCATTATCCCTATTTTTATTCACTTAGGAATAGTTCCCAAAAATTTTACTTTGGGCCTTGCTGTTTCTTGCCTCTAGTTGCATGAGTACACTCAAGTTACAGTGTTTACGTAGGAAACTAGAAGGTCTGAAAGGATGCTTAGAAAACTCAATGTTGCTAATGAAAGTGACATGAGAAAGAGACAGAATGAGAGTGAGAATGGTCAAACAGGAGGTAGATATTTCAAGAAAACTTAAGAGCCTTTAGGAAACTATAATTAACTCAATGTAGGAGAACCTAAAGGAATGGGAATTATGAGTAAAGATGGGGTACTTAAAGGGTAATTTCTGAAAAGAATCTAGGGGAGAAAAATGGGAGCCAAGATAAAGAATAGAAAATTGCCCATAAATTAACTTCCGATGAACCCCCAAAACAAACTAATTATGAGAATCCCCTAGAAACCATTTTTTAAAATAAAATCTCCCAGTGTCACCTCTAGAAATTCTAATTCAGCATGTCTGGTTAACCTGGTAATTTTTTCTAGGTATAAATTAAACTCAATATCATTTATTATAGAACACAAGAGAAAAATGAATGCTAATACTTATGGTTAAGTCACATTGTAGCTAGATTGTGTGGATTTTTATAAATGTTGAAGAATTCTCAAATTCTCAAAAATATTATATGTACTTCTGTGTCTAATTATCTGAAATATTCTTCTAGATCTTTTATTCAAACTATAGTATGTATCAACTGTTAATGACCAAATAAAGCAACACTACCACAGAACAATTTCAGTAAGTGTTTTCTTTAGAATGTGTTTTTCTGAGTTTAAGCTGAACACAGTCATGTATATTTTATTCAGGTGACAGAACTATAATGTTATCATAGTTCGCTATCAATTTTTATAGAATTCTTACTTTATTCATGCAACTTCTATTAAAGTCAGTGGGAATCATACCAATGATGCTTTGGGAAAATCTGAAAACATTAATATACAGCACCTGCTAGTCAAATTGCCCCAGTATTTGCGCCTTTATTTTATTGTGTCTTCAAATTCAAATGACCTAAATTACTTACATGAAATATGACTTCTTGCCCAGTTCAAAGTTATTGTTAGTCATAGATTACTTTTTATTCATCTTCTCTAAAATACCTAACTGATAGGAATGTGATGGGCTAGCAGTGAAATCTACGAAAGACTTTATTCACAAGATTTACAGTCCTATCTTGTAGATCTATACATTTGGCTTTGCCCTTAGTAAACAAACCCCCAAATCCCTAGAACCTGTAATTTTTGAAAATGGGAATCAAACTTACATAAGAATTGTTTTGGAATTATACTGCAGTGTATGTTTGGAATTAAAGCTATAGGTTTAGCTACATTTCAGGAAACATATATAATTTGTGCTTTAAACTATTCTTAGCTATCGTCAGTCTCAGATTTTTAGATGTCCCTTTCATAGAGGCTTTAGGTGATTTTTACTAGGTGAGTAAAAAACATACATATAGTACATTAGTACTATAGAGAGTACATATATAGAACATATAGTACATTAGTACTATAGAGAACAAACAACATAAAAATTTATAAAGGGATTTTTCTCTCAAAAGTAGAGAATTTGTCTTCTATTCCTCTTTTCATTTTTGTTAGCAGAGTGATCATGAATAAGGGACTTTGAGACTCAGCCCCCTCATATGTAAAATGGGTATAATTTTATCTGGCCCCACCTAGGCCATCCCAATAGAATGAAGAGCAAATGAACAATGTGATGGAAGGCCAATAAAAATGTAAAGAGTTATACAAATTTAATACATTTTTACCGTTATGTTCTAGAAAGGCAAAATAAATATCTGGAGTTTTATGGATTTTTAATATATTTTCACGGGAAATGGTTTGATAGTGGCGAGTTTCTGTAAGAGATTCTGAAATAGATTAAGGCTGGTAATGAAAGTGTTTCCATTAAACATGTGTAGTTCATTAAGTTATTCCACATGGTATCCAAATCATTAGTGTCTTAAATGTAGCAAGGAAGATTGTGAGCCAGGGATGACAGACATAAATCTGCTCCAGAGACAGAGTTACTTTCCATGGAATAAGTGTTCAGCTAATTCTTGCTATGACTAGAGAACACTTCTGTTTATTTGCTCTCATACAGTTTTGAAAGATTTTTCATTCAGTTTTGAAATCTTAAAGAGTTTCCTTATAACCATAGTTTCTTTCTTTCTTTTTTTTTTTTTTTTTAAGAAACACATGGTGCAAATTAACTGTTAAACATCCCCATCTAGTTCATTTAGCATAGAGCTCTGAGTTACTGTCTTGGCAATAATGAATTTGCTTTCCAGATGAAATCAAACTAATTATATTCTGGTTACTTGACTGTGAAGTCATGTGACAGCACTTTTAATTTGTTTATGCCATATTACTCTTTGGTTAAGAGAAGATCTACATATACATTGTTCATTGGAGAAGGTCGCTGCCATTACACACACATTAAGATACTCATGGTTCAAACATGTTGCTCCTGATGGTTTATTCCCTCCTGTGAGCAAGGTTTGATTTGAGATGTTTATAACCACTGATGCCTCCTAACTGCATAATTCAAATAATACCATGTGCAAAATTGTAGCAGTTTGTATGCTATAAACTTAAGTAAAACCTTGTCAATACTGTTTTCAATTCATCTAAAATGGAAGAGAAAAGGGAAAAAGTGAATTTATCATAGGTAATATATGACATGAACATCTGCTCATAATAAGCTAGTCAAAATTAGTTTAAGTCTATCAGGCACAAGGAGAATATAAATGGCCCAAGACAAGGTATCCAGGCTGATGAAGAGACTGCTATAAGAATAAGGCTGAGATTCTTCATTTTTTAAATTATCTGCCAACATGGCTCTCTCCTCTCTTAAATCCCAGGTTTAGACTGTCACAAATACATTTCACATGCCTCTTCACTTCCCAGGCTGGCTACTAGACCCAGCCAAGAATTGTCACATGGATTTTTTTTTTTTCAATATTCTTCTCTCATTTACTTTCCTTCTCCATTTAACTTTTTTCCCCTTTCTAACCTAATCCTATAATCTTCTTGAACTTTACCACAGGATATTTCCTACCAATCCATCATTTTTAACAAAGAGGTAAGGCTGCCCTATCAGAAAGTGACAGGTTCTCATAATTTGAGTGGACAGCTTTAGCCAAGCAAATTTGCCTGTGAACTTTCTCTCTTCGTATCACTTCTTCCACTCTTCCATGACTTCTATCTTAAGGCTACTTGAAAGCTAAAAAGAAGACTTTCAAATAGCCCCATGAGATTTCAAACCCTGGCATTGCTACTTATTAAGTGTCATGACCTTGGATAAGTTACTTAACTATTCTGAATCTTGGTTTAGTCATCTGTAAAACAGAAATAAATAATATCTACCTCATGAGTTAGTGGTAAGAGCTAAAAGTGATCATGTACGTTCAAAAATAAATGAGCACGGCACATGATATACTATGTACTGTTTAGGTTGCTGTACTTGAATTTGAAGATAACACTCCTCTTTCACTTTATCACATTGTTCTGATTCTTTTCAGTTAAGAATTCTAAAACATTCTTTGTAACTTATCTCATACTTTTCATTTCACAAGCTACTTCATGTGTATCTGTCAGCCTCTACTGCATAACAAATCATTCTAAAACTTAGTTACTTAAAACAGTAATGAATAATTATTTCTTTATATTTCCCATGACTTTTTAGATTGGCTAGGCTGATCTTTTGGTCTAGCTTCAATAGGACAGGATGATTTCACTGACATGTTTGGCACCTCAGCTGATTAGAACACTTGAGACCTTTCTTCCTCAATGGCCTCATCTTCCAGTTGGCTAGCCCAAGTTTCTTCACATGATAGTAGAAAGATTCCCATCTCAAAGGAAGAAAAGGCCCACTGCTGAAGTTCCATTAGTGTTCCCTCTTTAACACAGAAAAAATACACACACGCACACACACACACACACATCTTTGAAGGCTGACAACCTGGGTTAAAATTCCTTTCCTACTACCTTATTCACTGAATGATCTTGAACAAACTATTCATCCTGTATCTAAATCATGCTTTTTCCCTATAATATATATCAGTAGTACAAGGTTAGTTTTGGAGTTAAATAAGATAACATACATAATTTGATCAATTTAGCACCTGCCAATTGATAAAATAAATGTTATTTTCCTTCAACAATTATCTGCCCTTTGGGCTTATTTATTTATTTATTTATTTGCTATTATCACTGACACAATCACTACACCTCCATTATGCTACATAAAAAGTCCAAGATATCACAAATTTCTCACCTGAGAATTAAATATTGCTACAGTTATTATATTATTATATTAATACATATCCATATCTATGTTTATCTAGAACCATGAAATCCACATTTTCACACTAAGAATAAGAAAGTATTATTTATGAGAACTACCTGAACATAGGCAATATTAAATTTCCTTCTAATTATTAGCTATTATAAAGCTAGGGACTTCACAGCTACAAATTAAAGGATTTGGGGGCACAATTAAATAAATCTACTTTTTCTAGTGCCCTAAAATAAACAGAATTTTAAAATGAACAAATGACCAGAAACACTATGACCAAAAATTGAGAAATGTTTTCTTTATTAGAGTTTCTAAAGATAAATAAAAATCCACACTTTAGAACATGCACAATGTGTTTAAAAATATAGAAAGTTATTTATAAATAACCTAAGATTATTAAAGTATTTTCTGTTGACAGAGGAATTCAGTACTATACAAATTAATAGCAAAGAAATTAAATGTAAAAAGTAGTAAGGACAGTATTAAGAATATTTAGATACCAGAAATGAAAAAGAGAGTTCTATTCTTTACAGTCTCTTTAAAGTGTGTACACTTGTTTTGGCCATTATGTCAGTAATGATGCAAACATCCATGTGTTAAAGTACTTCCTGTCTAAAACCAGGATTGAGGGGCGCCTTAGTGGCTCAGTTAAGCATCCAGCTCTTGATTTTGGCTCAGGTCATGATCTCATGATGGTGAGATCAAGCCCCAGGTTGGGCTCCATGCTGGGCATGGAGCCTGCTTAAGATTCTCTCTCTTCCTTTCCCTCTGCCACTGGCCCCAGCTCCTGCACTTGCTCTCTCTAAAAAAAGTAAAAGAAAAAAATGAAATCAGGATTGATCTCTTCAAGAGAACATGTGTTTTAGCCTCTGCTGGGAAGAAAAATTTCACTTCTTAATCAGAGGTATCTTTCTTCTTTTCATATCTCCCTTCCCCTGTCTCAGAGGAAGAAAAACTAATCTGGTTAGTCACATCTAGGACACTGTTCCACAGCATTTATTGGTGGGCAAAAACCCACAGGCCTCCTGAAAGTGGGGTTGGTAAATAATGCCAACGCCCTTCAAGGCCACACCGTCTCATCCTTTCTTCCTTCTCACATGGAGACTTGGTCCCTTGAAAGTTCTCACTGTGTGAACTCAGCAGCTGAGTGAGAAGTTGCACAAGCAAAGTGACAAAGAGAAGACTATTAGGGTCATGAATCTGAGGCAGGTCCTTTGACACTGCGGAGCAGAGAGCTCCGTGTGGGAGGATCAGACTGCTGGCCAGCCCCACACAACAGCCCATGCCATCTCATTTGTCTTTATTCCTTGTGTGCTTAGCTTCTTCAAGAACTTCATAAAAAGGAGATGATTTGCCTGGGCACCCTCTATTCCCTAATTGTAATACTGAGTACCAGCAAAATCCCTCTGGTATTTATCAATATGCACTGTAGACAAGATTTTGACACTTCTTTAATTAAAAACAGTGACATTAAAATACTACCAGAAATCTAAATGATGAACAAGATTTTTAATTCTTTTGAAACCCCACTCTACACCAAATGAAAGTAACATCAAGAACACCTAAATAACAGTACCTATCCTGCTGAAAATACTGATGTGAAGGTAAAAGGTATCCAAAGTTTTACACTGCTACCAGGGGAGTCTAGAAGGAAGTTAAAATCCCAGATTTTCATAAAATTCCATCAGTGAAGACAAGATTTAGAGTAGGAAATGCAGAACAAAAACTGAGATGAGGAAGGACTGACTATGAGCCAGGGGCTGCTCTAAGACTTACATGTATTGTGCCCTTTATTCCTTTTAAGTTCATGAGCTTAGAAGAGGTTTTGTGATGAACTCAAGGTTGCAAACATAAAAGGTGATGAGACCAGGATTCCAACTTGGCAGTGATCTAATTCTAGAATCCATACGCTTAGTGAATCCCCAGCACTGCTTCTTCTTCTTTTTTTTTTTTTTAGTTTTTTATTTTTTTTAAATTAACATACAATGTACTATTAGCCCCAGGGACACAGGTCTGTGAATTGTCAGGTTTACACACTTCACAGCATCCCCAATATCCACAACCCAACCACCCTCTCCCTAGAGCCCCTGCCCCCAGCAACCCTCAGTTTGTTTTGTGAGATTAAGAGTCTCTTATGGTTTATTTCCCTCCCAATCCCATCTTGTTTCATTTATTCCTTTCCTACCCCCAAACCCACCACGTTGCCTCTCAACTTCCCTACATCAGGGAGATCATACGATAATTGTCTTTCTCTGATTGACTTATTTCCCTAAGCATAATACCCTCTAGTTCCATCCACGTCGTCGCAAATGGCAAGATTTCATTTCTTTTGATGGCTGCATAGTTTTCCATCGTGTATATATATATATATATATATATATATATATATATATATACCACATCTTCTTTATCCATTCATCTGTTGATGGACATCTAGGTTCTTTCATAGTTTGGTTATTGTGGACATTGCTGCTGTAAACATGCGGGTGCACGTGCCCCTTCGGATCATTACATTTATATCTTTAGGGTAAATACCCAGTAGCCCAGCCCTGCTTCTAATGAACATACCTTCCAATGGATGATACTTATTCAGTCAACGAATATGTGAGAAACTGCTACACACAAAGCAATCCAGGGGACGTTGCATAGAATACAACGATGCACAATTTATGGTGCCTGCCCTCTTGGAGTTGGCAAACGTTGTAATGCACTAAAGTTCCACCAATACTTGACATCAAAAATGTATATGCATATATAGGTATAATGTGAGTAATAATAAAGTTAGTGACACAAGACATAGGAGAAGGGAAAAGGCCACTGCCCACTCTCCTCAGTAAGTTCCTTTGCAGCAATAATGAAAATCTTAGATCACAAGTTAGATTTTTGTACTGTACAAAAATAAATGGCATGACATTCTCTGTTGCGCAGCTGCAGAAGAATCGTCAGGAACACACTTTTTCCTGATTGAAGTTAAAAAACTGGCTAGTCACTTCACATTTAGATGTGTCTACATATGAGGACCACATGTGTTTTGAAGTATTTATTAATCAAATGTAAATAAGTGAATAAGATCAAACTCTTCACTAGCTACTTGGCTTTGATGAATTGTCATCGCTTACTTCTGTTCTCTATAAATAGATCAGGCACAATGACTTCAATTCAGTGCATAATTTTTCCACATTTTCTGGGTACAAGGCATGGTAGCATGTCTGGTTGCATGGCAGTAGGGCACATAAAGGTGAAATAGATCCATGACTGCCTCAGGGAAGATTACACACTAGTGTAGAAGGCTGGTGAGTAAACATTTTAAACATAACCCCCTGAAATGGGAAAAAAACTCCAAATGGTTAGAATACCATCTGCCTGTGTTCCTTTAATCTGGGCTGCAGAACTTTAGTAATGATATTCATAAGGTCATTCTCAGAGCTCTTTGTCCTCCAC
Source organism: Enhydra lutris kenyoni (assembly GCF_002288905.1). Classification (NCBI taxonomy): domain Eukaryota; kingdom Metazoa; phylum Chordata; class Mammalia; order Carnivora; family Mustelidae; genus Enhydra; species Enhydra lutris. Next base: position 29,540,759 of record NW_019154103.1, read on the forward strand.
AAACAAAACTAAACAAAACATGATATGAACTTTAATAAGCACAGCTCTAGTTATTTGTGTAAACAAACAAGGAACAATAAGGACAATATTTTATATATAATATACTAATTTTCATAATTTTCTTGGGCCAAGGAAGTCTGTTACTGTTTTTATGGAGTGGCTTTCCAAGAGTTTGGTTTTGTCTTTGCTCTGCATTGGGAGATGGAGTTAGCATTATGATCACTTCATTAGTTCTTCCTGCTTCTCAATCATTTCTTCCCACTTGCTGAAATTTCTTAACCTTTATATTTTCTATGACATGATGGCTTTCCTTTCCAAAATCAGTCTATTGGAATGTTCCAGATACCTGCATCAAAATAATAATAATAATAATAATAAGCTCTATTAAAATGACATTATTTGGGGTGCCTAGGTGGCTCAGTGGGTTAAAGCCTCTGCCTTTGGCTCAGGTCATGATCCAAGGGTGCTGGGATCGAGCCCCGCATCGGGCTCTCTGCTCAGCAAGAAGCCTGCTTCCTCCTCTCTCTCTGCCTGCCTCTCTGCCTACTTGTGATCTCTGTCTGTTAAATAAACAAATAATAAAATCTTTTTTTTAAAAATTACATTATTTAAATTGTATGGTCTTTCAAAGCTTCTGATTTTCCAAATTTGTTCAAAATTTGCTCTGAAAAAATCAGCTCAGCAAGTGTAACAATGAAAGCTAATCCAGCTTGGATTTACTCAGGAAGGCATTTCCAAAAATCTGGCAACCACACCATGAAGAGAGTGAGTTCAGAATTGTAAAAAGCAGGACAAGTGATCACAGATGACCACATTCCTAGCATTTGTCATTCTAAAATGCTCATCTCTGTGCTTCTTCAAAGGAGTGTTAAAAGAAAAAGAAATTTATCAGTAACACTTAAGACAATCTGCTGTCTCCCTTGTATAGTGATAACTAGCTCAGAGCGATCAATCAGTCGATCAGAAAAAGGGAAGAAATGATCACTAGTATTCCAGGAAGGGAATGTCACCATGCACAAGGGGAACTGTAAGCAAATCTCACAATTTAATAGACAAGCTACTCAGACTTCCCACTGAAACATATGTTGAGCCCTGGCATCTCCTATTACCTCGGAGACGAAAAGAACTCTCTTCTTTGAGCTTCCCCTCATTGCTTCTATCCAAAAAGAGATTGTTCTAGAGGGGCTAATAGTCTGAAAACAACAGATTTATAGCAATTAACAACCTATCATTATAATTACTGAAGAAAAAGAACCCAAAATTATCTGATAAGACAAAAGTACACATACAGATAAAGTAGGAATGTCCAGGTTTTCAGTATAAATCATATGATTTACTTAAAATTTTATAACATATCTGCAACAGATTTTCTTATCCTTAGCTAAAAAACAAAAAAATGGTGAGGCTCTTGTTCAGCTGACCAGTTGCTTTAGAACAGATTATTAGCTAAATTTCTACAAGCAGTTTTTCTTTTTTTCGGAAAAGAAGAAAAATCTACTTTTAAACCTAATTCTGTATAGTCTAGCCAGCTGGGCTCTTGGGGAAGTTCTCTGAACTAGGTTTAAAGAAGCTCCCTCTAGCTAAGAATAAGAATCTTTTTTTCCTCTAGTTTGCAGAAACTGGTGTGCCGTTAACCTCAGGCATTTCATAAGGGTAATTATTGACACCCAAACCCTGTTTGTTCAGACAGAAGAAGGATCAGTCACATGCAATAATACCTTTTCTCTGACTGGCAATGCTACTATTTTTGAAAAGTATACTTCAGATGTTTTGCAAATAAAAAATGAAGGACAAAGAAAAAGGTAGCATAGTACTGAAGCTTATCTTGGGTTTAACACCAGTTTCAGGGGCACTTAGTCACATCTTTGACTCCATAAAGTGGGAATGGAAAAAAATATGGAAATATTTTTTTGAAACAGTGTTGTTAATTAACATTAAAAAAAGAGGAGAAGCAATTTTCTGTACATTTCAGGAAAATGTCTGGCCCAGAGGAAGTATTCAATGTGACTTTCAATGATCAGATTACCATATACTTTGATAAACATTAACAGGAGCACAAACCTGCATTTTCCTTATAAGATGATGAAAACCACTGTGTCTTTTGGCTAGGCAGGCTCTCTCTACAGGGCTATTTTTTCACCTTTCAAAATACATCCTTCACCTAGTGACTTTGTGGGACTGAATGAAAAGCTACAAAAAAGTAATAATCATAAATAAAATTTTTAAATCAAAATTTAGAAAAAACACCAAAAAATCTGAGCTTCCTAGTATTCTAGAAACATAAGGTAGTCTCATAATGATCTATAACTAGTTTTTCAGTTGGACACATGCTAGAAATAATTTCACTATTTAAACTTAATTTTTCTATGTGAAATTAATAAATTTAATCATATTTCACATATGTACAGCACCAAAAATGGTATATGCATAGCAATACAGATACTTCTCTAATGAGAGAAAGACAAGCTAAAGCATGATATCCCAAGATGCTGTCTTGTCTTTTCTAGAGTTCCAACCTTGTCTTACTCTTCCTTAACCAAACAGCCACCAAATATACTTTTTAACCTCAGGGAATAAACTTATTGTATATTCTGCAAAAACTGCAACTATATCAGTACTTGCAAAGATTCCAAACGGCAGAATGGAAAACAAAACAACAACAACAACAACAACAAATCCTGCAGAAATCCAGCAAATCACAATCACTATGACTATCAAAGCAGCAGAAGTAAGCCTATGCATCCAGGGAAAGAAAAGATACATTTTCTGTCTCCTTCCCCTCCCCAGAAAAAAAAGATATATATATATTTTTTATTGCAAATATATGGCTATCTGCAAGAAATAAAATATGTAACTTTAAAAAACAGTGCTGTAATAAACTAAGAAAAAATTAAACTATGGAAAATCGTGAATTGTTCATGAATATGCCTGAATCAATACAAGCTGTAGGAGGGTAAAGCCTGAATAGGATATACATGTACTTGGGATATTCTCCCACGTGACACCTTTCCTCAGTCCTTCCTTGTACAGAGACAGTTACCTATCCACCCACTGGTCTGGGAAGAAAAATGACACCCATTTACACTAAAAATTTCACTACATGCTATTTACACTAAATAATGTCAAGGAGAAGAATTAGCCAGAGAGAATTGTAAGATACACACAAGGAACATTTTACTTAGGAAAGGAGTACCTGAGATCTAGGCCACTAATAATGAAAGCAATTAAAGTGACACTTAAATTGCTGAGTATCACAACAAAGTAAAACTGTAGGCAGCCTTAAAGTTTAGAAAGCTTCTGACACCAATTAAGCGTTGACAATTTTCACTGTTGTTGTTTTCTTAATTTTCTTCTTTTTGAAATCAGCTTTTCCATTTGGACTTTGTCCTAAGATAAGTTTACTCTTATCTCAATACACTTAAGTCAACTAATCAATCTTCTTAGTCTTAAAATCATTTACCAATAAACTGAGACCAAAAATGTACTGAAATGATTTCTAACACATTAAAATAAAACTAGACATTTATAAGTTTATAACAAGAAGAAATACCTTGAATGTTATAGCAATGAATTTAATGAGATTAGAACAGCTACCATTTTGCCACAATACAAAGAGAACTGCTTCATATATGTGGAAGGTCCAAGGTGCACAGACCGATTAAATCACCGCTTCAAGAAATCAGATGTGTATGCACCAGACAGGAGGATAGGAGAGTTTTGTTTGGTTTGTTTTTTTTTTTTAGGTTTGCTTCTGGAAGAATAAAACAACTTCCTAGAATAACAGACTTCCAGGTTTGCAGACAAATTACCTTCATTCTCTCTTTAGCCATGGATAAGTAGGATAAATAGGATCTTCTTGGATCTGCTGGACCCCTTACGATTACCCAAACAGCACCAACAACAGGTCTCTCAGTTTTCCCAGGAGCAGACCACCGCCATCTGGCTACATGTAAGAAATCCCACTTTGGAGCCCCATCTAGGTGGGACTCATAAATCTGTGCTTCCTCAAGTCCTCCAGGGACGGTTGCTGCTCAACAGTTTGAGGCCCATTGAGCAAAGAGTAGTTTCCCATTCAAAAGCAAATGCCCGTTGTAATAATGTGCCTGGCTGAGTCAGGAGCCAAGTCACGTGAGGTTTGGCTATTCCTCTAATAAATGTCAGCTGGGAATTACATTGGCTACTAATGATTGTAAAATATTTTGGTACAAGTACAGGTTAAGACTCCACTATTTCATTTGCGTTAGGTCCTAGTAGCTATTTAGTCTTCGGTCGCTTATAAACTAAGCATAACTTAAAACAGCTTAAAGGAAGAGCTTCAATTCATAAAGAGTGCCTGGCCTATCTAATCTTTTTATATTTTTCTTCTGGATAAAAGGCCAAAGAAATATTAACTGTTACTACATCTAAATTAATCTCCATGCACTGAATATTCTAAGTAAGAAAGTTATATAGATTTTTACCCCAAAGAAAAGACCAGATCCAACATATATGGCATTACTGGCTTTGAAATTATTCCTCCACTAGAATAGAATAGAATGATTATTGTTTAGTTTAGTTTTGCCTTCCAGATATCACCCTAATATAACAAGAGGCTATGTTGTGAGCAACATTACAAAGAAATGTTATGATTCCTAAACAGACTTTTCTTCAGAACATTTACATAATCTTGAAATTCTTGAGAATAACACTGTATAACGAAAGTTGAGGAACACTCAACACATTTACAGGAATGATTTAGAGCTGCTCCTATCTTAACTATACAACAGATTTTGGATTGTAGATAGAGTGTATCATAACTGAATATGCATTGAGACTGAGGTGAGGAAGATTAGCCTACGGCAGTGCTTCTCAAAAAGCATCATCCTTGGATGATGCATAGCATTTCCAAGGAAGTTGTTAAAATACTAATTCTACACCCTGACCTAGTGTCGCAGACACCTAGGGGGTGAGTTTCAACAACCCCTCCAGGGGATTCTGTCCTCACTAAAGTTTGAGGAACACTATACCAGTGAAGTGCCTACACATGCTTCTGTCTTCGAAGATGTAGTGTAGTCTTCTTGTGAATAATGGTAGCTGTTTGTAAAAATCAAATCAAATCCTTGATTTATGCATTCATTCAGCAACCATTTATTGACTACCCACTTGGTGTCAGGGATTGTAGTAGTCATAATGAGGCAGAGAGAGAGAATAAAAAAGGAGGGAGGGAAGGGAAGGGAGGGAGAAAGGGAGAGAGAGAGAGAGAGACTGAGACTAAGGGAGGGAGGGAAGAAGGAAGAAAGAGAGAGTGAGTGGAACAGAGGGAGAGAGAGGAAAGTGATGAATGAGCTGGAGAGATAGCAAAGAAAAGAAGTAGATAAATCTGAAAGTCTAGCACATGTTCATGTTATCTAGTTCTGTTGTCATACTAAAGAGTTTTCTAGCTACCTCTAACAGGGAAATACAGAGGCTGCTGTTTTGTTTTTCCTGCCATATATCATCATTTCTTTAGCCACAACTTTACCACTGCTTATAACAAGGATGAGCATGAAAGTGTGTGAATACTGCTTTTTCTTAGATTCTCAGACCTGATCCATCATAATGATTAAGCAGTTCTTTATTTAAGTCTAGCTAGTTGCTCCAAAGTCAGAGAGCATCTGGATGAGAGATATATATATTCTTACTCATATTACCAGCAAAAAAATACCCCACTACCAAGACTTTTGAATTAAATGTTCTATATGAATGCTTCCTAAGCCTTTCAAGATGTCCTAAACAGATATACCTTCATTTTCTGACTTTCCCCTTTCTTTTTCCTATAATCCATTTCTTTCTAGTAACCCTATTAACACATATGCATGATCCTTAAACCCATAGAAATGCAACAGACTACCTAGCCCAAGTCCAGGACTCCACAGGACTGATGGTCATGAGATAGCCTAGGTGTCTTTGTAAGAACATAGAAAGCCAACATGCAATGTAGTGTTAAAATGTAGCCTTCCTTTATGCATCCTCAAATGTTTGGTAAAATTCAGTCACACAAAAGCCTATGTTGGTGCCTGAATGGTTTCTACTGTTTAGCAAAGTTAGGACTGGTACTACTGACTTAACTAGGGAAGAAAAGAGCTTGGTACATTGCTTTGCTAATAAAAGATGACATCTTGGGAAGGATGAGACTAACAGGATGCCACCACAATAGTCTAGATAAGAAATTATGGTGGCTACTTACAAACTCCCCTGAGCACCCCCACTGGCCATATTCAACATAGAGCCATTGGAGTAGCAAACTTATTATTTCAAGTACCATACAGATATACTACATGCAGGAAGTGGGTTGAAAAATTGAGAGGGAAGGGGGAAAAGGCAAAAAATGGCCATAATATCTTAGAGAGATTTCCTTCCTGATGCTGAGAAATCTCTCAGTACATACAGAGTACCATCTTTCTTAATAGGAATTTTCCTCATTCATGTGGTCAAGATACTTACTTTAATAATTAATGCTATTTTGATTTGCAAATAATTCTTGTTTAGCAGCTATGCTGAAGTAATCTACTTGAATAGGAAGAGCAATTTCATTACTTTTCTGGGATGTAGTGCTTTTTTCCCTCCAGATTTTGTGAGGATATATGTATGTATGACATATATATATTATTACATATATCATGACACATCCTTGACATCCATGACGCATGATACATCCCTGTATCTTTAGCCCTGTTGCCGCCATAGAACTCCAGACTAGAACAATAATATGTTCAAATTCCTTATATAACATCTCTACTTAGCTATATGGAGGCATCTCAATCTTAATAAGGCTAAAAGGTCATAAATTCAAGAATAAATAACTAAAACTTCATTGCTCCTTGATATTTGCTCTTCTTCTAACTATCCCCACTTAGTAAATGGCACCATCATTCACCCAGTATTTCAAATAAAAATCTAGGCATTTTCTTTGATTCTTTTTTGTTATCCTTCTCTTCCCTTCATTAGTCTATCAGGTATTAAAGTTCTGCATTTAAAAAGATATTCCTAAAAAGGTCCAATTCTGATCCAAACCACTGTCATCTTTCCCTGGGATTGTTACAGGGGGATACTAACACACCCCCTCTCTATTCTTGCTACCTACATTCTCTACCCAGAAGCCAAAGTGGCATTTTTAAGAAAAAAAAAAAAAAAAATCAGATGACTGCCTTGCTTAAAAGATCCAGAGAGTTTTCAAATCCACTTTGAATAACAACCAAGTTTCTCTCTTTGTTTTACAAATACCTGTATGATCTAGTCCCCCCACCCCATTCCTCTGGTCCTCTCCTTCAGACTCACCACACTGCCCACCTCCTACCCACCATACCCCTGATCTGTGCTGTCCAGTATGGTGGCCTCTAGTTAACATGTGGCTATTTCAACTTCAATTTAAATCCATTAAACTTGAATAAAATTTAAATCTCAGTTCCTCATTTACTCTAGTTACATTCCATGTGTCTAACAAACACATGTGGCTAATGGCTACCATATTGGACACCTCAGAGATTTCTATAATTGCAGACAGTTCTGTTGGACAGTGCAAATCCAAACAACCTAGTTTTCTCCCCATTTCTTGAATATGCCAGGTTTGTTCCCACCACAAATTCTTTGTCCTTGCCCTTCTTTCTCCATGGGTTGCTCTAACCCAATCTGTGTATATAGTTCCATTTCATTTATATGTCATTGCTGTGGACTAAATGTGTGTATCCTCCCAACATTCATTTCTTGAAGCCCTAATCCCTACTGTAATGACATTGAAGTGGGTCCTTTGGGGGTAACTAGGTCAGGAGAATGGAGTCTCCTCATAAAGGGATTAGTATTCATGTAAAAAGAGATGCCAGAGAAATGATCTCTTTCTCTGACGTGTGCAGATACAAAAAGAAGTCACCATCTGCAAACTAGGAAGAGGATTCTCATCACACACCTAATCTGCTGGTACCTTGATCTTGGCCATCCCAACATTCAGAATCGTGAGAAATAAGAGTGTGATGTTTAAGCCACCCAGTCTTTGGTAATTTGTTATAGACCCTAAGCTGACTAAGGAAGTTATCTTCCCAGATCAATCTATAGTCACCACGCAGGTACTCCCTTTATATGACCCAATTTAACTTTCTGCATAGCCTTTAAGGCTATGTCATTTTTCACTCAATCATTTTTTTATTTCTTTGTTTGTTGCCTCTCTCACCAGCATGTTAAGCTTCCTGGCACTGAAACTTCACCTGTCTGTGTTTGCTGCTGGATCATGTATACCTAGGCTAGGGTCTGGCAAGTAAGAGGCATTCAGTAAATACTTGTGGAAGGAAGGAAAGAATGAATATAGAGGGGGACATTTGTTACTATTTACAGTATATATTGATTCTGGTATATTAATATTTAGAAGAAAACTTCTCACAGAAATAAAATGTAAGCACCCAATGTACACAATACTTAATTCAGTACATTCATTTTGAACTAAATTTGAAGTCTACTGCCCGTGTTCTAGCTCTCCTTCTGTCTCGGACATATCACTTTTCATCTAAGAACCTCCATCTTAGTTATAGAAGAAGGAATTCAGACTAGAGTTAGATTTCTTACAGTTCTAAATTCCACATTCTTGTGAAGATACTGACCGCAGGAGAAATATGCAATCCTTTTCAATACATCAAGAAAATGTTCACATTTTACAAAGGGTACATGTTCATGTACCCTTTCTTACTCTGTGAATATTTTCTGTGAATGTTTAACTGTATTTTTAAATTATCATCATATTACATGTCTTAAGCTGCCTAAATGTTCATAAAGTAAAATTTAAAAAAAATAAACACGTAATATTAGAGAAAGTTTTGCCGTAAAGAAACAGAACTAGTCATTAAATTAAAATTTAGGGACACATCTGCATAAGGATATCAAATTAACCGCAACTGACTTGATTGTTAAGCAGTTGATCAAATCAAATTAAACCAATCAAGACCCTAACGTGATTCTGCTGTAGGCATGTCAAGTCATAGAGATAAAGTCAAAGACCCAAGTAAAAACAACCCTATCCTGATGAAAACTCCCATTAGAAGTTTCTGAGGGTGGAAGCCACACCCTTGTTTGATGGTTTATTGATCAAACAGAAGAGGTTTGAGGAAACACAGGTTTGAAGAACATAGTTGGGCTTCAATGTATATGGTCTTTTTGGGAGATATTTTACTTGAGAGAAGTATATTCTCCAAGGAACCCACTTAAAAGGACACTCATGTCACAAAACACAAGAAGGGTCCACTCTGGTTAGACTCCATGCATTTCATTCATATGAAGATTTTTCTTAAGCAGTTGTAAGCTGGGGTTTTATTATATTCATTTTTGTTTCATCCCTAGGACTTAAAACATCGCAGTAAATATTAGATGAACTACAAATATTTAAGGAATCAATATTTTAAAAGGAAATGAAGTAAAATAGCATGCAATTGCCTTTTTAGGTGAAGTTACATAAGTTCAACAAAACTTCTGGCCATTCATAAAGCTTCTCTTAATATTTCATATCCCTCTTAGGCAATTGTGGAAGAGGCTCAGACTATATTCAGAAAGAAATGTGGGTGGTATCCTTCAGTGCAGCGTCTTCAAATAAAACATAGTGATGAGATAAGAATTATCTTCATTTCCAAACTGCTGAATAAGAACAAGCTCCAAAAACAGGGAAAGACCCACACTGCCAAAGATAGCTTGTTACTGGAACATTGTAATACTTGAGATTTACTGCTTATTAAAATGCAAAAGGCCATTACTTACCCCCCAAGAACAAATTTTGTGAACAGAGAGGAACCTAGGAAGCTTTTAGCCCATTTCCTGAATCCTAAACAAAGAGCTCCATACACAGCAACTCTATGAGATGTAAAGGGGAGTATATTATATGATCCTTATTGGATTACTCAAAGCCTCAGCTGAAGCTCCCTTCAGAAGCGATATAAATCAAAGCTAACTGCTTCCATAGAAAAGCAATCAAGTTTTTAAGAGAATATCTTTGTTCCTGAGGTTGCACAGTAAGATTTAGATGCTTCTATTAGGACCTTTGCTATGGAGCATACTTAAGTAATTATAAAAATTCAGCCTGGAAAAACACCTGGACATAATTCCAAGGGAATTAAATCTTCTGGTTTCAAGTTTCAGATACTTTGTAGAAGTATTTCCCCCATCTATCTTCAGAAAACACACACAAACACACATCCCCCTTGAATATAACAAGTTAGTATCTTAAATACTAGAATTTTCCACACTTTAGTATTATTATCTGGTTTTAAACAAGTGCATTTTAGGTGCTTCTAGAAAGAAATAAACCCCTAACAGGGTCTAAATTTTGAAAAAAAATATTAAACCAAAAGAAAATGTAACTTTCATAATATTAGGGGAGATGTTTAAAAATGTGCAATCATTCCCTCTCCAGAATCTCTTACATTACTCAAGATACGGTTCCACAGACTTACTGAGAGAGGTCTTTAAAATGAGACAAAACAATAGTGACATCCTGGCTAAAAGTAATTTGCTGCAAGATGTAAAAGTCCTCAGGGGGTCCATGAGAAGGCTTTCATTTTCCTTTCTATCATTGCCTTGAGGTCAAATATTTAACGGTGCTCTAGATTTAAAAGCACATGCAAATCTTGCATTCTTTTGAAGCTGACTTTTGCCACTTAGAATAGCAACAATCATTTCTAGAACTGCAAGTTAAAAGAACTGTTCTTTATTTGTTGTTTGCTTTGAGAATCTAAGCAAATTAAAATACCTTCCTAATTTTGTCCTAATATGTATCTGCAAAATCAGATAGATACTTCCCCCTTTAGGAAGTCTCCAAGAATGAATTATCTTTCAGTTGAAAAGTATTTCTAGACTAGCACTTTTGTGCCTATGACTGTGCTAGATTATGGAAAATGCAAAATAACCACACGGCATGGTTTATGGCATCAAGGACCCTATAGTTCAGTGGACCAAGATAACATATAAAAATATAATAATACAAGGTAACATGTTACATTCTATGGCAAGATTATGGGTGCTCTAAGAATTCAGAGACATGGATAATCAATAGAATTTATCAGGGTTGGAGAATTTTGTGAAGAAAATGCATCTGAACTTCGGCAGAGGAATTTGGACTTGATAAATTGCTCACGCTAATTGTAGGTTTTTAACAGGGGAGTGACAGATATAATCAACGCTGGAGGAAAATATATGTGGTATTAGTCTGTAAGAGCTCTTGGATGGTAGGAGAGAGTATGCCAGCTAGAAGCCCAACACAATATGAAACAATATGATGAAGGTCTTGGCTGTAAGGTGGGCTGTGGAAAGAGGAAAGTGACATTTGGAAGAAAAAATCAATAGGTTTTTGTAACTAAGTGGAAATAGTGGAGAGGGATTATTACTTAGAATATATACTACCAGAGTTAACAATCAGGCACTCAAAAAACATAATAACCACTGTCTTAGTTTGTGTTCTTCTGAAAGCACAACCTGAGACAAGGGCGAGGATGCAAGTCATTTATTTGGGAGAAATTCCCAGGCAAGAAAAGTGAGAAAGTGGGGAGAGAGTCAGGGAAAAGAGAAAATCCAGTTAAGAGTACCTGTAATGGGCAAGTTAGCAATGTGGACAAATATAGGGCTCAGTACCATTGGGAACCCTCAAAGACACCATGACTAGTGTGATTCAGAATTGTTCCACCAGAAGCTGAAGAGGCTGGTAGCTTTATCTATTGACTCCTACACCACTGGTTGAGGGTTGTTTCCAGTGGCATCATCTTTTCTGTACTTCTTAGTTGGACCTGCATACGGGTTGATCAGCCTCTTCTGCCTTGGAGAAAGCCTTGAGCAGCAAAGCAGCGAGACTCAGAATATAGACCTATTGTGCAACACTAGCAGAGGCACTTGATAACCACGGCTGCACTGAAGTCATGTGGGGACACAGAAGGCACACAGTGGTGCAGTTGCTATAATCACACATGCAATCGAACACATCCAATAAGGATATAACATTCAAAAAGCTGCAGATATGAAGCTTCGTTATTATTAACAACTTCAGTTTGATACTCAGAGGTCTTTGGGTAGGAATTCAGTGTTCTCCTCTAAGATTTTGGGTAAGTTACTTTGCCTAAACTTCCTCAGTTATGAAAACTCAATGAATTAATGCATGCAAAATAATTACCCCAGTGGAAAAAATATTTCCCCAAAATACTGGGTCTTAGAAATATTTTTTTAATTGAATCCCTAGGAAATCTGCAAAACAAAGTGGGGGGGCAAATTAGTAGCAATTCTCAATATAGGATACAGCAAAATTGAAATCAGCATTTGGTATGCATTTTTATTACAATGACAGGATTGCTGGTGGCCCTAATTAAGGTATTTAATAAAACTCTGAAATAATACTAGCAAAGAATGTGCCTAATAGCTGAATACCACCTCATCCAATTAAAATCTTCACTCTCATCAAACTATAGTAAAAAATCATTCCATAGCCACTGCTCCTTGTCAGTGATTTCTGGCAAATACTCCAGTTTCTCTATAACACTTTGCAGGCTGTGCAACCCTATGTTCCTTCCAAGAGGGTGAACTGCTAACAACACCAATCAGAATAGTGGTTATTCTGCAAATACACACAGTCCTCCTGACATACATTCTCTGACTCTCAGACTTGACAGAGGTATGCTAGTCAATCCAGGTAAGACAAATGCATGTCATTAGTTCTATCATGCAAATCCACCTGTAGCAGATAGTGCTAAGGGAACCAGTCTTAACTAAAAAGCAATCTGTTTGCATGATCATGGTCAGTGTCTACCTCTTCCTTTATTCATGATAAGTCCCAAACACAGCGGGTTCTATGTAGTTCTATATAGGCAGAGGTACTGTAATAGTTCAACTGTAGGAATCCCAGAGAATTATTTGTAGACACTTAAAAAATTGGGTCCAGGACATAGACCCATAAAATTCTAGGTCTGAAATTGACCTAAGACATCCAGACTTTTCATTATAAAATGAGGAAGCAGAGACTCTAAGATGTTAAATTATTTGCCAAGAGTCACACAGTGATCCAGAACCACATCCAGACCATCCTGACCCCATTCTCTTTCTTCGTCTGCCCTTTAAAGCCTCATCTCCCAAGTTAAACCATAACTGGGCTGGGCACTGAATGGCTATGAAAAGCTACATTAAACAAGGCTAACAAAATGGCAGTAACAACAATAAGATGCCAACTACTATTTCACAATTAAGTTCTAAATACTAGCGGAAAAGACAGATATTTCATATATTCAATCCACAAGTACTTATTGCATGCCTATTATGTCAGATACTGTGAGAAATAGCAGTGAAAAAGAAAGTTGCAGTCTCTAAAATCTATTTTAATGATCGTATAACTGTGTACTATTTCAAGTCCATGTTCTTGCAGATAAGAGCACAAATGAACAGAGCTCATCAGATTTAAAATTATATGCACCAAGGTGCAAGCTATATAGGCTTTTCCAGGCAAAACTGCATGGTCATACAATAGAGGAAATTTGAAAAAATTATTTTTGACAGTTTGGTCAAAACAAAGTATGGGCTATCTTAAATCTGTTTTATATTGGTTGTATAGAGCTATACTATGTCTAACATTGGAATTTATAGTCCTTTAGAAATTATACTTTTGGAAAAAAAAACCCCATCAAATTATTTTTAAACTTTTTTGATCTTAAAACCCTGAACAAATAGGAAATTTTTTCCAAATCAATTACCAGTGTTTAAGTGATCTCCTTTTCATTAACTGGTCATTTTTTCAGTTATGTGTGGAAGTTGTAGAAAGGTATTAGAATTTTCTTTCCTTTGGGGCAAGAAGAATTTAATAAGAGTATTTGTTAAACATTGCTGGAAAAAAAAAACTAAGCAGAATAATTTTGACTCTTCTAAGTTCTTTTTTTTTTTTTTTAAGATTTTATTTATTTATTTGACAGACAGAGATCACAAGTAGGCAGAGAGGCAGGCAGAGAGAGAGAGAGTAGGAAGCAGGCTCCCCACTAAGCAGAGAGCCCGATGTGGGGCTCGATCCCAGGACCCTGGGATCATGACCTGAGCCAAAGGCAGAGGCTTTAACCCACTGAGCCACCCAGGTGCCCCCTCTTCTAAGTTCTTTTAAGATAGAAATAGTTGAGGAATTGTTCATAATGGTAAAATGAATAGCATTATACTTCTGTTTTTAAATTCATGATCATTTGCCATAATGATTTTTCTACCATATAACTGATTCGACTGACTCCTCATGTATCCTAGAAAATAACTGCTGAACCTCAGTAAATGTAAACATGCATTTTATGTTATTTATTGAATTTGATCAATTATCCCAACAATATGACTTTTTTGAAAACTTTTTATATATTTTTAATCTATTTCAAGGTGCAATGTAACAGACTTCTTTTGATCTCATAACACAACAACTAGGTACACTGAACAAGTCTTGCTGGAAATTAAAACTTACTCAAGAGAAAGGAAGGGATGGTTTACTTATAAACAGCCCTGAATATCCCCTATAGTTTTCCACTGGACTAACCCAAATTATTCCATAGAACTTATCATGTAAATGTTTCCTTTGATTTAGAATACACTATCATTAAGATGAACTACTCACTTATTTCAGGGCTCTCAATTAAATAGTCTCCATAGAATACAGGGCAAAAATTTTGGCTCAAGGTGAATGGTCAGTCGTTTATAAAGCACAGTCATTTTTTGGTCACTGGTAACTCCTTGTACAGAAAAAATCATGGAAAATTCTTAGTTCATTCACTCCTTTATACATAATCAACACATATATTTGGAAAAATACTGTGTCAAGCTTTGTGTTGCAATTTCTTGTCGCTCAAAAGGAAGATCAGTTATAATAATTAGCATTGACTATATTGCTTTAATGCCATATATACATGAAATATTAATAAAAACAAAAACTAACATCACATGATCTTAAAAAGCTAGAGAAAATTGGGTAGTACATAGTGATGACTGACAGGTAGAATAGATTATAATTTCTATGAGTTCATAGGAGGCAGAGTCCAATTGAATAAACTATACCTATTTAAATGTACAAAATCACCAGAAGGTATTTTATAGAAAAGTCCAACAGAATTTAAGAATTTATGTAATGGAAAATGAGAAATCAAATTGAGAAAATAAGTTGGGATTTAACTCAGGATGTGAAATTTACTTGATTTTAAAATTGGACATTATGATAATCCAGACATGAAGAGCAAAGTAGAGAATAAAAAGATGCATTATTAGGAATAAGCCAGAAAATTTATGAGAATAAAAAGAAAAGGGAGGCATTAATGAGCAATCTAAGATTCTAAAACTTAACAACTTAAGAAATTGTGATACCACAGATAGAAACAGTGGAAAGAACATTGGCAGGAGCAGCTTAAGTTCAGTTATAGACAGATTGGGATATAGATTATGACAGAACACATAGGTCTAAAATCTAGTAAATAAGTAGTGATATGCAGTAGAAATTTAGAAAATAAAGACATAAGGGCTTATAAGTCATAATAAATGCTTAAAATAATAATAATCTCTCCAGGGAAGGGAAAAAAAATTGAACCTTGAGCAATACAACTAGGTAAGAGAGAGAAGAGCAGTGACAACACAAGGACAGCAGAGATAGACTACTCTTAGAAACTGGCAGCAACAGAAAGAAAGGAATGTTTTCATACCTCAAACCTGTATTTATGTTGGGAATTAAGTAATAGGCAATGACAAAACTGGAATTCTGTAGCATAGAAACAAAAGAGAACTACTACAATTTGGGATTCAACCAGGACAGCACAAAGAGAAGCATTTAAGGCTCTGCTAATATACTGTAAAACTATGATATTTGAAGCTTGACTTGGGTAAATGAACTATTGTAGGGTTTTTCAACCAGTAGATAGGGCATGGTAGAAGGTAGAGCTCAATGACTCACAGTCATATACAGCATCAAATAGGTGGTAATTTCATGTTTCCAAGTTAACAGTGATCAATGTAGCTATGAGTACTGGCCACATGTTGCACCTACCTTTCCCCTTACTCTAGGGAAAAGAAATTTGGACCCAGTAAAACATTTTAAAGTTCAGTCAAGACTTTGGCTTCAGCTGAGTTTTGATTTAAAAAACTGTGGAGTATAACAGAGCATGATGATAGCAAAATCCTAAAATTTTGTGCTCCTATTAACATAGATTCAAAATATATAAAGCAAAACTGTCAATAAATATAAGGATAGAAACATCCAATATTATATTGGGCATGTGAAACAATATCAACAAGTTCAACATGCATATAATCAAAGTCCCAGAAGGAGAGGAGAGAGGGATTGGTGCAGAAACACATATGAAGAAATAATCACTGAAATTGTCCAAATATTAGAAAAACTTGAACCCAAAAATCCAAGAAGTCCAATAAACCATGTGAATGATAAACACAAAAATAACCACACCTAGACAAATAATAGTCAATTTTATGAAAACCATAGATTTAGATTAAAACAGCATTTCATGGGGCACCTGGGTGGCTTGGTGTGTTAAGCCTCTGCCTTCGGGTAGGGTCATGATCCCATGATCAAGCCCTGCATCAGGCTTTCTACTAAGTGGGGAGCCTGCTTCCCCTTCTCTCTCTGTCTGCTTCTCTGCCTACTTGTGATCTATCTCTCTGTCAAATAAGTAAACAAAATCTTAAAAAAAAAACAACAGCATTTCATAACACTAAACAGATCTATCTAACACATAGATTAAGAAATAGAATGAATTCTAAACAGGGCAATAAGAAGACAAAAGTTGACTTCTCATCAGGAAAAATGCAAACCAAAGACAGTAGAAGAAATCTTAAAATTACTGAAGAAAAAAAATTTGTCAACCTAGACTAGGTTACCTAGCGAAAATATTTTTCAGAAATAAAATCAATATTAAGACATTTCCAGATAAGCAAAAGCTGAGAAAACTTGTCAGTAGTAGAGCAGAAATGTACGAGAGAAAAAAAATTCTAATGGAAGTTCTTCAGATTGAAGGAAAAACATAGCAACAGAGAAACAGATCTACACAAAAGATGAAGAATGGTAAGAATGGTAAAAATATGGTAAATATAGGGCGCCTGGGTGGCTCAGTGGGTTAAGCCACTGCCTTCGGCTCAGGTCATGATCTCAGGGTCCTGGGATCAAGTCCCGCATCGGGCTCTCTGCTCAGCAGGGAGCCTGCTTCCCTCTCTCTCTCTGCCTGCTTCTCTGTCTACTTGTGACCTCTCTCTGTCAAATAAATAAATAAAATCTTTTAAAAAAAATATGGTAAATATAAAAGAAGTTTTTCTTCATATCTTTATTTCTTTAAAAAATAGATAATTCAAACAAAATTCATGTTGTGGGGTTTACAACATAGATGGAATAGTACAAGAAGTCAGTAAATTCAGAAAAAACAATAAAGGAGGAAAAAGGTAACAAAGTCTGAGTTGAACAAAGAAAATAAACAGAAGCTAGTAGACTTAAATCCATCCATACTAAAATTACAGTTATATAAGTTAATAAAACACTCCAATTAAGAGACAAATTGTCATAGTGGATTTTAAAAGCAATCCAAATGCATGCTGTTTATAAGTAAATGACTTTGAAGGTACACATACACAAATACTGAAAATCAAAGAATAAAGAAGACATACAACATAGGCTATAAGCATAAGCAAGCTACAGAAGCTAGAGTAGTATATATAGCAAATAAAGTTCAAGGTAAAAAATGTTACCAACATTAAAGTTAAAAGGGCATATTCACCATTAAAACAAAGTCACCCTAATCATTTATGCACTAATAAGAGAGCCGGAAAATACATTAAGCAAAAAATTCAAAAGAAATTAAAGGAAAAACAGAAAATCCAAAATTATAGTTAGAGATTTTAATATTCTGCTGTAATTAACTAATAGAATTAGCAGACACAAAAGTAGAGATATAAACATGAAAAACATCATCAATTAATTTGACCTAATTGGTACAAAGGACAACACTTACTGATACAGAATACACATTCTTTTTAAGTCCCCATGAAACATTCACTGACATCGACCATAAGCTGGACCATAAAACAAATTTCAGTATATTTTAAAGGATTGAAACCAGAGAGCATAATCTCTGCTTCAATGGAATTAATAGAAATTAATAACAAAAATAGATCTGCAAGTTCTGAATATTTGGAAATTTAAAAAAAAACCAACACTGCCAAATAACCTTGGATCAGAGGAAAAAATATCCCAAGTAACTTAAAAGATGTTCAAAATTAATAGTAATTTAAAAATCAAAAAACAAAAAAAAATCTGTGAGGTGCACATAGAATAGCAGAACTTGGGAAAATATAGAAAATATGTTACAAACTATTAAAGACTTAAAATCAAAGTTTCTACCTTAAAAAGCTATGAAAGGAAGAGCAACTCAAAGTAAGGAAAATGAAGGATAAAATAAAAATGTAAAATAAAACTAAAATAAAAATAGAAATGGAGCATATAATTGAAACAACAAAAATCAAAATAATGGAAGATGTACAGACAGAATATATAAAAGCGAAGGTTTGTTTTAGAATTGATTAATAAAACTGATACACCTCTAGCTAAACTGACACACACACACAGAAAAAGAATTATCAGTAATAGAAATTATAAAGGATCCATCAATATAATAAATAATACAGGTATGAAACAGATAGTAAGGGATATTAAGAACAAATTTATGCCAATAAATTTGAGAGATTAGAGGAAATGGACATAATCTTCCAAAGACACTAATTATCTAACCTGATACGAGAAAAAAATAGACAATCTATATATTCCTACATTTGTATTAAATATTTTTTAATTAAAGCATTTCTACAGTGAAAATTCTAGGGCATAAAGGTTTAACAGGTGAATTCTACCAAGCATTTAATGAAGAAATGATACTAACACATAGGGTAGCTATTTCAAAATATAGAGAATGAAAGAATGCTTCACAACTCAGAATCCTGGTGCCACAAACTGAAAAGCATTTACATGAAAATGAACATAGATGCAAAAAGTCTTGATAAAATAGTAGCAAAAAAATACAGCAACATTTAAAAAGGATCACATCACACAATAAAGTGAGGTTGATCCTAGAAGTACAATGTAAGTTCACCATACAAAAATAATTAACCAGTCAAAATAATTTACTGCCTTAACAGATTAAAGGGAAAAAATGCTCATCTCAGTCAGTGCAGTAAAATGATCCAACAATATGCCACACTTCAGCAACAATTAAGGATTTAAATATCTCAGCAAGTCAGTAATAGAAGGAAACATCTTCGGTGAGGTGAAAGGTATCTGTGAAAATCTACAGTTGGCACCACACTTAATGTGAAATATTGAATATGTTCCTCATAAGATTGAGAAAAGGCAAAGATATTCACATATATTACTTCTATTTAATTATCTACTAGAATAAGCTCAAAATGCAATAAAGACCAATAATAAAAATAAATATAAAAATAAAAATTTGAAAAGGAAGATGTAAAACTCTCTTTGTTCACAGGCAATATGACTGTTGACATATTACATAAAAAATTATGTAAAAATTTTTTTTAAAGTTTTATTTATTTTTGAGAGAGAAAATGCACACACACATGATCGTGTACAAATGGGGGAAGGGGCAGAGGGAGAGGGGAAAGAGAGAGAATTCTCAAGCAGACTCCCTGTTGAGCACAGAGCCCATTGCAGGGCTTGGTCCCAGGACCACCAGATCATGACTGAGCTGAAATCCAGAGTCAGCCACTTAACTGACTGAGCCACCCAGGAGCCCCCTATAATTAATTTTTAAAAAACTTAATTAAAAAACATTAGAACCAATAAATTTAATAAGATCACCAATAAATGTCAATATTTTAAAATCAGTTCTATTTTTAGTAGCAAACAAGTGGAAAATAAAACATTAAAGACATTGTTTATAATAACTAACAATAATAGTACATGCACACAGGAGGAAATAAATCCAATGAAAGCTGTTCAAGACTTTAATACTAAATTTATAAAGCAAGAGTGAAAAAAATGATGACCAAAATA
Organism: Enhydra lutris kenyoni; assembly: GCF_002288905.1. Lineage (NCBI taxonomy): Eukaryota > Metazoa > Chordata > Mammalia > Carnivora > Mustelidae > Enhydra > Enhydra lutris. Next base: position 29,560,794 of record NW_019154103.1, read on the forward strand.
AATGAAGAAATATGCCATGAGTTGAAAGGTTTAGTACTGTTATGATAGCAGTTCTCTTCAAATTGATCTATAGATACATTGCCATCTCAATCAGCATTGCAGCAGATGTAATTTGCATGGTTGACAAGCTGTTTCTAAAATGTATACAGAAATGCAAAGCATTTAGAGGGAAAGAATCAATGTTGGAAAAGAAAAACAAATTGGAGGATTTACACAACCTAATTTCAGTGCTTACTAAAACAAAGCTATGGTAATCAAATCAGTGTGTATTGGGCTAAGGATAGACAAACAGATAAAAGGAACCAAATACAAACTCCAGAAATGGACTTATGTTTACAAAATTACTTGATTTTTACCTAATGTGCCAAAGCAATTTAGTGGGGAAAGAAAGCTTTTTGATGAATAGCACTGGGAAAAAAGCAAAATGACACTACAGATAAGCTAAAATTCTAATACCTCTGAGAAGAAAGCAAAAGAAAATACCTTCAGGGCCTTGGCTATACAGTTTTTTTTTTTTAATAGAAAATACTAACAAAGGAAAAAAACAATTGGTAAAATGGGCTGTGCCAAAATTTAAAACTTCTCACCAAAGTAAAAGGCAAATCACAGACTGAGAAAAATATTTGCAAAACATGTAGATGGAAAACAAGTCCTACCCAGAGTATATAAAGAATTTCAACAACTTAAGAACAATTAAAGACCAAAAAAGCCAGACATCAGGGAAATGCTAACTGAAACCACAGTAAGATGCCCCTAATATTCTCACTAGAATAGCTATTGAATGTTGAGAACACAAGGTTTGGCAAGGTTGAAGAGGAATGGAATTCTTTGACATTGTTGGTAGACAGGAAAAGTGGTACAACCATGTTAGAAAACTATTTGGAAGTTTCTTACAAAGTTAGACATGCACCTACCCTATGACTCAGTGATTTCACTCCTAGCAATTTACCCCAAAGAAATATACCTAATTATTTGTAACCAACAAGACAGATAAGTAATCATAGAACCTTACTCATAAGAACTAAGGTTTATATTTTGTTTTTTGGGGTTTTTTTATGTCCTTCCCTAAATTGTGGTATATTTAAAGGACCACTGCTCAGCAATAAAAATGTGTAAGTTGGTACTCAGAACCACATGAATGAAGCCAGACATAAGGAGCATGCACCATAGGTTTCCATGTATATAAAGTTATGGAACAGCTAACTAAACAATGGTGAAAAAAATCAAAACAGTGAAGAGAGGGAAAAAAATAAAACAAGATGAAATCAGAGAGGGAGACAAACTGTAAGAGACTCAATTCTAGGAAACAAACTGAGGGTTACTAGAGGGGAGGGGAGTGCTGGGGTAACTGGGTGATGGACATTAAGGAGGGCACATGATGTAATGAGCATTGGGTATTATATAAGACTGGTGAATCACTGACCTCTGCCTCTGGAACCAGTAATACGTTATATGATTAATTGAATTTAAATCTTAAAAAATCCAAACAGTGATTGCCTCTTTGGTCTGAGCAAGCAGGTTGACTAGTAAAGAGGTAAGACAAGTCAAGAATTTTCTTAGGTAATGAAAATATTCTATATCTCGACAGAGATGGGCCTTACAGAGATGTATGTATCTGCCAAACCTTATTATATTATACACTTAAAGTCTGTATATTTTGCTTTATGTCAAATATCCTAATTTTAAAAATGAAAAAGAAAAAAAGAACTCTAAGAAATATTAGAGATCTGATTTATAGCTCACATCTTCTAAATATGTTAAACAAAAAAGATTAGTAAATTTTACTTTCCTCCTCTAGTATGAAATACAGTTGATCCTTCATTGTAACTGAATGATCTGCTTGTAGGACTGGAAATTACCGAGAAAAGCCTTGAATTTTCTTAGTTCCTCTGTGTATTTAATGAAACAAGCATAGCTTAAGTTATCAGGTGACATATATTTGAACTTGTTTTTAGCCAAATGTCGTCGAATTTTCACATTATGTTCTAATGCTAAACAAAAGGTTATTTCATTGTCATGCAAAACTTGATGTCAAGAAAATAGACTTTAAAATAATTTAAAATACAACTTGTGTACTTCCAAACTTCTTTAGTTTTCTGTTTACAAAGGGTTCCTTAAGCCTCGACTACATTTACTTATCTATATCTTTTGTCTTTCAAATATGCCTTCATATTATTTGCAAAACTTTAGTAAATTGCAATTTCAAGTTTATCCATCTTTGTACACACAAATGTTATTTAGGTTCCCTTTGATTATCTATTTAAAAAAGCTAATTTTGACCTCCTATTTTGTGGGCTTTCATTCCTAAAATCAGAGACCATATATTCATACAATGCTACTTTCTTTCCATATTCTAAGGTGTCTGAGGCTGGTGATGAGACCTTTTAATATAGAGCTAAGATTTCCCCATCCGTATAACAGGAACAAATTAGGGCATTCATCTAAAAAAAGCAAAGTGCTTGAATAGTGCAATCTCTGATGAAGAATGGGCAAAAATGGTACTTGAGTCCTCTAAATTAGAGCATTAGTTATTGTCCTTTAGAAAGAAAAAAAAATCAGAAGAACATTAGACTGAACTAAATTGAACAGAAAAGCCAATAGTGAAGAATAAACTGGAAGGTGCTCAAATCAGGAGAGTGAAGGTGAATGCTGAGAACATAACAAGTTTCAAAGGTAGGATGTTAGCACCCAGGGTTCCAAATCATATGACACTCTATATGCAGTCATGCCCAATCTACGCTTCAGAATTTCTCAAGATAGAAAAGTGGTGTTCTCAATTCAGGCTACAGACACCAAGAGAAGTTGTTGATGTCAGATGCTAAAGTGGGAGTTGGGGCCAAGACCTTAAGCAAAATGAAGTAAAAAGTGAGAAAATTATCTGGATAGCTCAAGTTTAAAAGAAGTTTTATATAAGGTAGCTATAAATTCAGGCAAAGGCATATTTTTGGCTTATAATTTAAAAAAGTAGCTGTCAGCTTTTCCCTTATGAAATGAGGCAGATTAGAGGATTTGTGAGTCCCTTCTAATTACTAGAATCTATGTTTATTGCCTCAATTATCTGAATATTTCAAGCAAAGCTATTTGGGGCTTGGAATATTCATATAATTACCACAATTTTTAATTTAACTTTGCATGTGTGGACACAATCTTAATGGTGACTTGTATTCATTTTGGGAACTCTTTCAGCTTGATGAGAATGCCCCCAATGAATACTCTCTGTGGAAACCCGAGGCTATCACGCGCTTACAGAGTTGGGCTTGCATAAAAATACAGAGGTTTGAATTCTACATATTTTCTGTGTAATCAAGGGTTAAGAGCTTTGGCGCCAAGATTTTGATTTTAAAATTCAAATATTTCTCACTTTCTAAAGTACCTCCCAAACTGAGGTTTTGAACATCAAGTGGCTCGGTTAAACAGATAAACAACAGAAACTTTCCATTTATGGCTGAAATTAAGCCTTTCTTTAATAATTCAGAGAATTATGTATTTCATATTCAAAACTAACATAGAAGCATAAGTATTATGGTTATGTATTTAATAAAAGTCATTTTATTTTCAGAACAATGTAATTCCAGATTAAATAATAGAAAACACACAAACCAAAAAAGAGATACCCTAAATCTTTTTTTAGCCAAGTGCATAGTAACCAGTACTTTTAAATGTATTTCTTTTGTAAAACCAGAAAAATCAAGTTATAATGAGGTCCCTTAGTAAGCTGGCTATGTAATTATAAGTAGTTCAGAGAGATGCTAGAAGTATCTTCCAGTTACCAAAAGAAATTTCTTCAAGGCAGAGATTCAACTTGATTCCTCTCTGAATTTTCCACAGCACCTTCCTCACAGGAAGTGTTCAATAAATGAGTCCTTATCTGAATAGAAGAGGGAGCATATTCTTACTAGCAAGAGAGACGCTTGGCAGGTTCTTCAAACATACTCTCCAAAGAATAACTTAAAGCTCACATTAGCGATTCAGGCTCCAGGGTCCCTCCCAGACCATCTGAATCAGAATTTGTGGAAAGGAGCCAAGGAATCCATTTAACAAGCACCCTATATGATTCTAATGATCAAGCAACTTGAAAAATAGTACAGTGTGAGATTACAGTGTGGGGGCCCGCAAGACAGGGGTTTGCAGCATTTCAACTTAACAATTTAAGGTCTCCATAATTTGGTCTTCGCTTAACTTGCCAGCATTAGCTCCCTTAATTCTCATTCACGTTGTAGAAGTCAGTCTGGTCTACTCACAGAAAGCGTAGTGGGTGGAAGAAGTATGGCATAACCATACTTGGGTTTATGCCATACATGGCATAAATATACTTGGGTTTGAATCCTGGTTTATATTGGTAGTAGTTTTCTGATTATAGCACTGTTAGTAACCTAGCTTGATTCTACACACATGGGTTTGGTTCTGATTAATAGTTAGGTCATCCACCCTCCTCTTGACACTTTAACTGGAAGAAAATGTCCTGGCTCTTATTACAATGAAGACAACTAATCTAGACTTGCCTGATGCATGAAGTCAAGCCAACTGCTGACTCTCCCTCCAGCGCCATTTCTTCCTTCTAATGGGAGGCATATATCACATGCTTAGAATGGTCGATGCTGGGATGCCTGGGTCGCTCAATTGGTTAAGTGTCTGCCTCTGGTTCAGGTCATGATCCCAGGGTCTTGGGATCAAGCCCTGCATGGGGCTCCCTGCTCAGCACGAAGTCTGCTTCTCCCTCTCCCACTCCCTCTGAATGTGTTCCCTCTCTTGCTGTGTTTCTCTCTGTCAAATAAACACATAAAATCTTAAAAAAAAAAAAAAAGAAGAAGAAGAAGAAGCATTAATTGCTCCAAGTAACCCAAAAATCCTCGAGGCCACACCTAGTATCTTACATTTATATAATGGATGTAACATGTCTCCCATAGTATTCTGTATTTTAACTAACGTGACTTCTTACTTAAGTACCACAAATTGAAATTACTGACCTCTGCCATAAACAGAAAAACTCAACCCAGATGGCTCTGAAGAAGAAATTCAGCACTAAAACTACACATCTAATCATATAGCAACTGAGCAGGAGTTAAGGCAAACCGTTTGTTTGAATAGATAACCTTTTGTGAGTCATAAGCAAATACGCTTGAGCAAGAAAGTAATCAAACCTCTCTGAGATTCAGTAAAATAGGAATAATAATACTAATATGGTTGTTTTTAATGAAGTCCTTGGAGTAGACACTAGCACATAATAGGAAATCAGTAATTGTTAGTGCCTTTCCTTCTATTCCTGTGTTTCCTGAATATGCCATTCTTATTTCCCATTTTTGAAGATTTGCTCATACTAAGCCCATGTCCATCAACTCTATTCAAATTAATTCAGCCTTCGAAATCTGGCTAAACCCCATAGCACAACCCCTGTGCATAGTCTACTCACTCTGTGCCACAAGAATCTTTTGGTATTCTAGAATTAATATCATGTTAATGTTAGAAAACAAATTAGACTTTAATCAAATATTGATGTACATTTATGTCTAACATATTGCATGTGCACATTCTTTAAGGATTTTATTTATTAATTTGAGAGACACAGAGAGCACAAGCAGGCAGAGGGGCAGAGAGAGAGGGAGAAGCAGATTTCCCACTGAGCAGGGAGCCCGATGGAGGGCTCAATCCCAGGACCCCAGGATCATGACCTGAGCCAAAGACAGCTGCTTAACTGACTGAGCCACCCAGGAACCCCTGCATGTGTGCATTTATTTTGCTGAATGACCTTATAATGGAGGGGACAGTATCATATGCTTCTGTATATCTCCCAAACACAAGTACTGTGAGCTACAACAAGGCAGGAAAAATGCAGTAAAACGTAAACACTCTTACCCCTACCCATTCTTACTAGGAAAGGAAATGTAGTTAGAAAAGAGGAACTTCTTTATATCCAACTCAGATATTTCCTTTTGAATTTACTGAAGAGCAGCTCTAAATTTATTAGCACCATTTTCTGCATTGAAAAGATCAGAGTGTACTTTTAAAAATTAGCACAAGGCTACTGGTAGGAGTAAAGGTTGATGTAACCCTTCCAATAGGGAAATGAAGCAGTATATATGAAAAGTCTTATATGTGTATATCTTCTTTGATCCAGCAATTTCATTTTGAGAAATTTTCCCTAAAGAAAGAATAACATCTGTGTTTAAAAAACAATGTCCGTGACAGTTTTGTTTAAAATGGGAAAAATATGGAGAAAGCCTAAAATATATTCAATATGGAATTGGTTAAATGAAATACCATCCGTCCATTTAAAATAATGTCAAAAAAGAAATACTTAATGACATAGAAATAAGTATCTTATTAGTGTAAGAATCGGGTTGTACTAAAATATTGTATGATTCTCCAATTTTTTGCCATCTATTTATACCTTTTCATAGGGAATAAATGAAATGGCTATATGAAGACGACAACCACTGGTTTGAGGAATTATGGGTGGAAATTTTCTTCTTTGTGATATTCTTTGTATTCCAAATTCTGTATATTTTTACTTGTTATATTAAGATATTTAAAAAAATAAATTTCAATGGAGAAAATATGTCAGCTATAGAAGTGAAACCTTTCTGTATCTCTAGTTCCATAGCTCTCTTATTAAGAATATTATTTGGCATGATCAAAATCATGAAATAAAGTTGGTACAATTCAGATATTGAATTGATATAAATACAATTTTAAAGTGTTTAAATAATGGAATTAGTCTCCTTTAATGGAATGATTTAACATATACCTAGAAAAAGTGACAGAAAAGAAGAAAAAAATTAAATTTAAATCAGGTAATATATAAAGAGGTGCCAAAAGAAGAGCACAGTATTTCTCCATCTAAAATGTTACTTGGAAAATTAAAGACTGAAGATTCCCACATGGGAATTGATTTAAGATAGTAGAAAGTCACAGGATTGTGATTAACATACAGTCAACACTTTTTTCCTGTTCTATTGATACTTTTAGTTTTATGAGCTAGATAGATTAAAAAGTCAAGGCAAATAGGATGAGACAAGTTAGTAGACACTATAAAAATGTAGTTTATGTTAATATTTACTTCAGTCAAGTTGTCTTAACATATTAATGAAACTAAAGCATTAAACAAATACGAAAAAATGTATTTTCTTTCTTTCCTACCTAGTTGTGTGGTCTATAGAAGTCTAATAAATTCTAATAGTTGACTTTGAAAACACAATGTCTCCCATGTTTTGTCGGGCAAAGCAATGCAACCAATTTTCCTGAACAGGGAGGTAGAGACAACTGCACAGTGGAGTTTTTGTTGGTGTTAGAAAGAGAGAAGCCAAGAAAGGAGATCAAGGCAACAGACAACTATGACTATATAGCCATTGGGCTTCAATGATTAGGAAAGAATCTTGAACAGAGATGCAAATATATACTTCTGAGAGACCCACACTATCTCCAGATGTTGCTGAGTCATATTACTGGTGTGTAGTTCTATAAATATCGGAAGTCATTCTAACAAGATTCTGGAAGACACTCAAGTGATCCAAGAAGAATCCAGACATTCTCTTTAGTGCATCTACCAGACATGGATGCACTTATCCAAAACCAAGAATAAATAAACAGAAATTAAATCCACACATAAGTCAGTGATAATTTTTAAAACAAGAAACAGAAAAAAAGGAGAAAGTATAGGGCGCCTGGGTGGCTCACTGGGTTGAGCCGCTGCCTTCGGCTCAGGTCATGATCTCAGGGTACTGGGATCGAGTCCCGCATCGGGATCTTTGCTCAGCAGGGAGCCTGCTTCCTTCTCTCCCTCTCCGCCTGCCTCTTTGTCTACTTGTGATCTCTCTCTGTCCAATAAATAAATAAAATCTTTAAAAAAAAAAAAAAAGGAGAAAGTATAGCACTAAAAAGAAAGAGAATCTCCTTTGAGAGAATACTTACTAAGGAAGCAAATTTCAGATAGCATTTGTTCATAGTCTTTTAAATTAAAGAAAATATTTGTTCTCTGAAACAAAGATGCACTATAAAATATAAAAAGATAACTAGCTGAAAGGCAAGAAGAATTTTTTGAAAAAAAAAAACACAACTGAATGAAATGTGGCTATAACATAAGAAAACTGCCAGAGCAGAATTAAAAATTGCAAAAGGTATTGAAAGAGAAAATTGAATTGAGTAGAAGAAAACTTAGTAGGGTAAGAGAAACTTTATTAATTTATCAGTTTATTATTTGTGCCAGGTGGTATATTATATGACTTCCCTATATTAATTATCCTGTTAATATTGACAACTTTATAAAGAAAGTACTATTATTATATCTAATAATAATGATAAAACCAAGGCTTAGAAAAAAATAACACCAGAACATAAGGTACTACTGCATTGATGAAGTTTTTCCTTCTACTAAATACATAGAAATGCTCAGTAGAAAACAAACTTTTGAAAGAAATAAAGGTAATATCCAGGAGTCAGAAATGGAGACAGAAATAAGGTAGAAGATGTATTGTGTGATGATGCCATGGGAGTCTAGGTGCGTCTCCACACAGACTATGGGCTGAGCAATGGCATCTTAAGCTCCAGCCCCCCCCCTGAAGGGGCAGGGGATATAGATTGGAAGCATGTATCAGGGTGCTGCAATTAAGTACCATATAAATAGCATAGTACCATATCGACCAAATGGCCAGGAAGTTGGCAGGGCCGTGGGTGGAAAGAAAATACAAACAAAAACCTGTAAGAAATAGAACCCAAACACAGGCCAAATGTGACTGTGAGATCTGCATTGTATAGGAACCCCAATATAGAAATTAAGAGAATTCCATCAGGACTTTTGAATCCCATACATCTCTAACAGTATCCAATATAAAACTTCTCTGTAAGACCACTCTTATATCCAAGATTCACAAGATAATTCTACATGTTTGCCAGAAAAAAATATAAGATGCCTAGTTATATGTGAATTTTAAATAAACAATGGATAGATACATTCTAAATATTGCATATTAAAAGAGAATATTAGGATAAAGGACAAATTTATATGTGACATACTTACACTTTAAGCATAGTATATTATTTGCTAAATCTGACAAACCTAACAAGGATGGAAAATATTCTGAAGATAAGTTCACACACACACACACACACACACACACACACACACACACAAACACACAGAAAGAGAGGAAGGAAAACAAACCACATGATGCAGCTAAAAATAGACAAGAGGAAAAGAACAGAGAAAACCCAAATTAAAATGAATGAGTAATAATGACATGTTATAAATGATTTCATGCAAATATAATTAAAAACTTAGATGAAATAAATTATGTTCTATTAGAAACAATTTGTCAAACTGACATCAAAAGAAATAAAAAGTGTGAATATCCTTATACTAATTAAAGAAATTCAATTCATAATTTAAAAACCTTTCCTAAAAGTAAACTTTAAGTCCAAATAATTTCATTGATGACTTCTATAAAAAACTTAATTAAGAACAATCAAAGAATTATGAGAAAGAAATAATCTTTTTACATGTTTTAGCCCTGATATCAACAGCTAACAATACATTACAGGAAAAGAAAGTTAAATGCGCAACAATGTTTTAGAAAATTAATCCAGGAATAGATAGACGATTATATATTAAGACCAGTGGAATTTACCTGGAATGAAGATTGGTTCAACATTTGAAAACCAATGTAATTCTTTATTATTTAAAAAAAAATAAAGAAAAGTAATCATAATATCATCTCTACAGATGCAGAAAAGCATATGACAAATTTAACACCAATTGGCTACAGTTAGCTTCATATTAAATGTTTATATCTTGAATATTTCCAACCCATTTGCACCACTTCTATTTAACATTATAGTGGAGGTCATAGTCACTTCAATAAGGCAACAAAAAGAAACAAAAGGCATAAAAATATTAGAAGAGAAAAATTTCTTTTTTATATCAATTAGGATTTGTCACATTGTTACTAATATATCAGCCTAACCTAGAATATTCTAATTAATACACCACATAAAGTACTATTTAGAAATATGGGAGTAACCATGAGAAAAACTGTAGTTAACAGAAATGGCCACAATTCTGTTCGAAGACTGGGATCCGGAGATACAAGAGGTAAACTAGATTTTGTTTTCCAGTATAATCCATTATATATCTGTTGATTATTAACACATTTTCTTTCATTCGGAGACAAGTTTCCTTGGGTCACTAATACTTAAACACATCTTTCAAGCAAGGCACTTAGTTCCAAACCATCTTTAATTTTATTTTTTTAACTTTTTAAAAAAATATTTTATTTATTTATTTGACAGACAGAGATCACAAGTCGGCAGAGAGGCAGGCAGAGAGAGAGAGGAAGGGAAACAGGCTCCCTGCTGAGCAGAGTGCCCCATGTGGGGCTTGATCCCAGGACCCTGGAAACACGACCTGAGCCGAAGGCAGAGGCTTAACCCACTGAGCCACCCAGGTGCCCCCCAAACCATCTTTTAAAAGATGTTTGTGTAACAAATAGCTTTGGAATATGGACACAATTTCCCCTATAAAGGACAGTTTGCTTACTGCCAGGGAAGGTACAATGTCTCCTTTCACAGTTAGGGGCAAGCTCACTTATTGCCCATTATAAAAGATTCGTATTCCCTAAAAGCAAATTTCTTTTCCTGTAATCTGACCAATGGCACACGTAGATATCATCTCCCTCTCTTTGTGTTCCCCGCTGGGCATTGAAGATGCCCTGCCTGGCACAAAAATGAGATTGCTACCCTGCCTACCTGCCCAAATTCACATAACTGGGGTGGGCTAACTTGTTAGCTTGTAAATAAGGTAAAATATCAAGGTCTTCACTGTCTTTTCCATTTTTATAACACTTTTATGACTGTTATGTACATTTTAAACAGGAAGGGTAAAAAGGTGAAATGTGAGCATTTATTTATCTCCGTTTGGAGGAAGTAGAGTTATTATGGATAAAAAACAAAGGAAAAAACAGAATGAAAATAGATTTATTTGATTGATAGTATTTTTAATTAACCTACATTATCAAAGATATCTACAAAATTAAGAATCTTGAGAGTGTACGAGGAAAAAAAAGTTTTTCTCTGCCCTCTAAGATCCTTTGCTGGTTAGGGAGATTAAAGTAACAAAGAAGGATTAACAAAAAGGCATGCACATTTACTATACATAAGCTTTACCTAATGTTATGAGTTTTCAGAAGGCAATGAGGACTCAAAAAGACAGTTAGACCTTAATATTTTAGGGCAGGTTTGATGAAGACAAGGCAGTCATAAAGGAATATGATAGCTTAAGGAATGTGAGGTAAGGCTATTTAAACTGGGGGAAACTTCGCAAGGCCTATCTGTTAAGCTTATTCTAGGTGTCCCTTTGTCTTCCAAGACAAGGATAGAGGAATCACCTCTCACTTGAAGGTTTTATTACCTGTTTCAAGGGGGAGAGGAGGGGGAAAAGTCAGAATGACCTTCCTGCTTCTGCCATTTTCTCAAACTCCTTCAGCTTAAGATATCCAATATGCTGAGATACCATATTTTTGGAGTAGTGTGTCCTGAATGCCAGCAAAACAAACATGAAGAAAGTATTTGTAATATGTTTTTTAAATAACACTTATTTTGCATTTAAAGACTACTTTCAAATACAATTTTTATGGGATGAATACAATCCATAAGAACAAAAGAACAATGGAGTGCCTGGGTGGCTCAGTGGGTTAAAGCTTCTGCCTTCCGCTGGGGTCCTGATCCCGGGGTCCTGGGATCGAGCCCCACATCGGGCTCTCTGCTCAGTGGGGAACCTGCTTCCCTTCCTCTCTCTCTGCCTGCCTCCCTGACTACTTGTGATCTCTGTCTGTTAAATAAATAAATAAAATCTTAAAAAAAAAAAAAAAGAACAAATACTAACAACCAATTTCCATGTGGAAAATGTTCAGTTGAATTAATAAGAAATTAATTCAAATTTTAAACTACAGAGATTTTTTCTATGTATATACTTTGTAAAAAAAAAAAAAGAAGAAGAAGAAGAAAGAGAAAGAAAGAAAGAAAGAAAGAAAGAAAGAAAGAAAGAAAGAAAGAAAGAAGAAAGAAAATTTGAGGGGCACCTGGGTGGCTCAGTTGGTTAAGCATCTGCCTTCTGCTCAGGTCATGATCCGGAAGCTACAGGATCAAGCTCCAGGTTGGACTCCCTGCTCAGCAGAGACCCTTCTTCTCCCTGTGCCCCTCACCCTGCTCATGCTCTCTCTCACACTCGCTAGCAAATAATAAAATTAAAAAAAAAAAATTGAAAGAAAAGCAATGAATCAATTTTGTTATGGAGCAGAACAATACTCCCTCTTACTGCTGAAATAAAATATTCAAAATATTTTGGAGATTAAAGTTGAAAATATTTATCAAAAGCCTTAAAAATATTTAGTCTTTTGACTCAATAATTCCAAGTACAGAAATCATGTTAAAGAAATAGTGAGGACAATGAGCACAAATTTATCTGCGAAGATCTGGATATTAATAATATTAATTATAACAATTTGAATTTGCAAACTTCCTTAATGTTCAGCATTAAGTAATTTATTAAAGAATAAACTACACAATTATGTGTACTTTAGTCATTAAGAATCTTCCTATAAACAAATGTTTTTTGAATGAAATTATATAGAAAAGTAAAAAAGAACTTTAAAAATAGTATATACAGAATGATTTCATTTGTGACATACAGTATAAAGTTTACACAATTAGATGTGTCAAATATAAATTATTTTTCTTGGATTATGTGAAAATAAGAATTTTTTTCTCTTTTTTTTACTTACATGTATTTTCTGATCTATCCAAAATCAATGTCTATTTCTTTTATTGTAAGAATACATTTTATTTTTTAAAAACAAAATATAGGGGCACCTGGATGGCTCAGTGGGTCAAGCCTCTGCCTTGGGCTCAGGTCATGAATTCGGGGTCCTGGGATTGAGCCCTGCATCGGGCTCTGTGCTCAGGAGGGAGCCTGCTTCCCCTGTTCTCTCTGCCTACTTGTGATCTCTCTCTATGAAATAAATAAATAAAAATCTTGAAAAAACGAAGAAAAGAGGAAAAAAAATGTAAACATGATAGTCACTTTGTAGATATAACCTAAAAAGTCAGTAAGAAATGTGCCTTCAAATTCAAATGCATGAAGATATGCATTTTCTCTAACAGAAGACTGATCAAATTGTGTAACAGCCTTACATTGAAATCTCAAATTCATATTAGATATTATATAGCAGAAAAATATTATTATGTGGGGAAATTGTTAATGACATATTAAGTAAAAGAAAATTATAAAGTAGTATGTAGAGCAAGAACCTATATTTTTAATGTGCAACAACAAGTGCTAAAAGGAAACGAATATAGTAATTTTCTGTGCATAAAAAAGTTATAAGTAATGTCAGATTTCTTCTCTTTGATTATTTTCATTTTCCAGATTTTCTACAATAGTATACATTGCTTGCTATTATAGCACTGAAACTATTAAGATGGGGTGCCTGGCTGTCTCAGTCAGTAGAGCATGTAACTCTTGATCTAGGCATCGTGAGTTGGAGCCCCAGAGTGGATGTGGAACCTACTTAAAAAGGGAACAAACAAAAAACCCTATTAAGTAGTCCAATCTTTCAATAAGGAGAACCAGAATCAGAAGCGTAGATGTGGGAAGGAAAGCTAGATAACATATAGTAGGAAATGTTAAGAAGCATTTGTAGAGGGGCACCTGGGTGGCTCAGTGGGTTAAAGCCTCTGCCTTCAGCTCAGGTCATGATTCCAGGGTCATGGGATCGAGCCCCACATCGGGCTCTCTGCTCAGCAGGGAGCCTGCTTCCCTTTCTCTCTCTGCCTACTTGTGATCTCTGTCTGTCAAATAAATAAATAAAATCTTAAAAAAAAAAAAAAAGAAGAAGAAGCATTTGTAGAATTTGGTAATCTATTGGACTGAAGGGGAAATGAAGGAATTGACTTGGGTAAACATTATTGTTACTTTTTTAACTGGAAGATTCAGGAAAAGTAGTGAATTTAAAGATAGGATTTTAAATTCCTGGAGGTTTTTTAAGGTTTGGGGAACATCTGGATGGATGTGCCCAGTGGGCAAGAAAATTGGCACAAGGTGCCTATGATAGGTCTGGTAAAAAAAAAAAAACTCTCTATTTGGAAGCCAGCAATATTTTGGGACGAGTTAAAAATCACCAAAAACGTGACATTACCTAGGGATAAAGTAGTATAAAAAATAAGAAAAGCTAGAATAGAGCTGTGGAGAACCCCAATAACTACCAGATAGGCTGCAGCTGAAGTGGTAGATATCTTATTGCTGCATGCTGGTCAAGAAGGTGAACTTCAGGAGTCATACAGATCTAGGTGCAAGTCTGTCACTCACCATCTACATGGCCTTTGGTAAGTTACTCAAACTCTCTATGATGCTGTTTCCTCATTTTTAAAGTAATATAATACTTTCCTTACACGGTTCTATAATATCTTCACAATGGCAGGAAGTGCTCAAGAAACAGTACCTAAGATTGGTAATAGTCATTGTCCTCTTAGTGGTAGATATGTAAAAAAAAAAAAAAAAGAAAAGAAAAGAAAAGAAAAAGAAAGGCAATCAAAAAGGGAAAATGAACAAGGAGAAAATAAAGGCAAAGGTTTGAAAGGCAAAGAATGGGAATTTCAAGTTAATGGCAGTAGTCAACATGAGTTAAATCCAAACAAGATGCAAACCAAATCCAATGGCCTTGGTGTTTAGGAAATTATTTGAGATGTCCAAAATAATTATATGGAACATGGTTTTCTTTTCAAAATAAAAGTGTTCTCAACGAATAGAGTTACTACTATTTCTTTTTTTGAATTGAGGTATAATTGATGTATGACATTATGTTAGAATCAGGTGTACAACATAATGATTCAATATTTGTGTATATTACAGAATGATCACCACCATAAATCTAGTTAATATATATCACCAGACATAGTTACAAATTTTTTTCTTATAATGAGAACTTTCAAGATGTACTTACATAGCAACTTTCAAATATGCAAGACAGCATTATTAGCTATAGTCACTATGCTGGACATTACATCCCTATGCCTTATTTATTTTATAACTGGAATTTTGTACCTTTTGACTCCCTCAAGTCACTGCTATTTCCTGACATTTTATTTTGGAATTTTTCCACTCTTACTTCTTAAACGAATAATGGAGAATTTTTATCAAAATAAAATGTATGGTATATTAAAATAAAACAAACTATCATTAAGTAACTATGAGAGTAGGGGTCACCTTTGCTGTGTCATTTTATTTCCTGACCATCCAACACTACTGGTTAGATCTCTTTCCAAAAAATGGTTTCCAAGTCTTCAGAATTCCTAGCCAGAAATACACCTGTTATACAAAGGCTTCTCTTAAAAATACCGATATTGCATCTACTATATCAATTTCCCAACACAATTCATAGTCAGAGGGAAAGAGACAGGAAGAGATATCTCTGCAGGAAACCTCTTTCTTTGGATTTCTTAATTTTTATTTTATTTTATTTTTTTAAGGCAACATTTTTTTTTAAGATTTTATTTATTTGGGCGCCTGGGTGGTTCAGTGGGTTAAGCCGCTGCCTTCAGCTCAGGTCATGATCTCAGGGTCCTGGGATCGAGTCCCGCGTCGGGTTCTCTGCTCAGCAGGAAGCTTGCTTCCCTCTCTCTCTCTGCCTGCTTCTCTGTCTACTTGTGATCTCTGTCAAATAAATAAATAAAATCTTTAAAAAAAACCGATTTTATTTATTTATTTGATAGCGAGAGATCACAAGTAGGCAGAGAAGCAGGCAGAGAGAGAAGGGGAAGCAAGCTTCCTGCTGAGCAGAGAGCCCGACTCGGAATTCGATCCCAGGACCCTGGGATCATGACCTGAGCTGAAGGCAGAGGCTTCACTGAGCCACCCAGGCGCCCCTAAGGCAACATATTTGATACAACTTGCAACAAAAAACAATTGAGTGAGAGAAACACATCGTATATCTGGAGAAAATGCTAAGATATTTAAGGTAAGATAAGAAAGTCCAAGGACTAAAATTAGACAAGAGAGGACCTAGGAACAAAAAACAAGCAAAAATTATATTTGGGAACTTTTTTTTTTTTTAAGATTTTATTTATTTATTTGACAGAGAGAGAGATCACAAGTAGGCAGAGAGGCAGGCAGAGAGAGAGGAGGAAGCAGGCTCCCTGCTGAGCAGGGAGCCTGATGCGGGCCTCAATCCCAGAACCCTGGGACCATGACCTGAGCTGAAGGCAGAGGCTTTAACCCACTGAGCCACCCAGGCACCCTATATTTGGGAACTTTGAGGTTCAGCCAGAACTTGGGAGTTGCTGCTCAGAGTGTCCTCTGACCAGCTGGGATGGCAGCAGGTTGCTGGGGCAGGAACCGGGGAATGCCCTGGCTCTGGCTGTGTGCTAGACAGGGAGATTTGCTAGCATCTTTACAGTGAGAAAAAAGAGCCGTCAAGTGAGATGAGATTTCCAAAGCTCTCTTAGCTGTCATCCCCACACTTCTCTGCGCTCCTTTTTCGTTGGGGTTAGAGAGGCCTAGGAACTAAAAGCAGAAAAGCTAGACCAAAAAGGCATACAAAAGTCCATTGTTAAAGGTATCATTTTCAAGCCGAGGGTGCATATAATACATTCATAGAAAGGCAATACCAGCCTAATCATAATGGAAATTGTTATTTCACATTTAAGACCTTGAGAGAGTATGAAAAGCTAATCCACATACGATTCACTTTTATCCCACACATTCTTAATTGAAGAGACAGAAAGATGCTATTCTTTAAAAAATAAATTGTTCAGCTTAGAGACTATATCTGAAAAATAGCAGTCGTTTATATTAAAATCAATGAAAAAAAAAACGTGTTCCATATGACTGAGTACGACTGCTCTGGATAAAGCAGTAGAAAGGCGTACTCACACTCAGGTCTTTCAACTTGAGAGCAGCTCTCAAACCAAAGGAAGCAGAAATGCCTGAGGGGTAGGGAGGGGGCGATGTCATTTTCACTACCCACATCAGTTGTTAAATACATAAATCCTGCTCCTTTCCTGCCTAAAACTTGGACACACAGCAGTTCTCTTATATTGTGAACTTCATGTTGATTTTGATCATTTTCTATTTGAAATATATTTCTGAAATTTTAATTTTATGGAAAATTATGAGGAACAACACTTAACTTACCTTTCATTATGAGACTTTCCCCACAACATTATTTGGAACTAATGTGGGAAATACATAGCTAAAGTTGTATTTTGGGGACAATGGAACTCTATTAGAAATGCTGCAGGACTTTTTTCCACACATCAGTGTCTCTTTTTAGTTGTTGTTGTTGTTGTTGTTGTTGTTGTTTTTCCTTTTTGCTGGAACTACACCTAAAATTCATTTTTGAAATATGTATCATTTACTTGAAGAGTTTTTGAGTTTTAGTTATATATTTTCTTTCTTTTTCTTTTTCTTTCTTTTATCTTCTTCTTGGTGGAGAGAGTCGTCCTTAAAAATCATTTTCTGATATGTCTTTTCTTCTAAAGTGTTTTATTTTTTCCTAAAAGTAACCCTTTCATTGGGTTAATAAATAAAAATCTAAAGAGCTTTATTCAAGGGTTTTAGACATTTAAAAAATCTGTCCTATTGTAATAGGAAGCCTTGGAGACTCATTGAAATAGCAGCAAAGGCACAAGTTTCTTTTTATTATGAAAGATGTTTATGTGAAGAACAAAATAGACAAGAGAAAGTAACTGCTTCAGAATACTTGATGGGCATTTTAATCTTCCATTAATATGCAAATTGTGTTTTTTAGAACCCCAGTAAGAGATTTTTTTTTTCCAATCAGGCTATTTAAAAGTAGTCCTATTCTCCCAAAGGTCCTTCTTGCAGGAGTCTAAGTGAAGCAGTGTTTTTTATGCTAATTCCCAAGATGCTCTTGTATGCATCATTTTCTTTTGAAATTATATGGAGTTTATTGAACCACATTTGTAAAACATTCCACAGTTGATTTCATTCTAAAGATCTTCTTTAATAGAACTGATTCCCTTGTTGATCTGTGTCATAGGAGAATGTTAAAGAAAATCAGTTTTAACGACATGGAAGAAATAAGAAAGGGCTTGTGGACACAAATGAAGATACAAGCTTGTAAACAGGAAAAGGACAATTTTTGTTGAGTAATTAACCTCATCTGAAATTTAAACCTACTAGAAACTATTGCATTGATGTTACAATTATAAAGTACCTCTTCTAAACATAAATCTCAGAAATAATCACCAAGGTACATTCCCATAGTCTTTTAGCTCTTTTGCAGGCTTTTATTCACCACATTACATTTCTTTTCAGTATCTTGCCTTTTCAAAAAGACTGTAATTATAACAATGCAATGACGATTTCCTTACTGGTGTAGAAATTAGGATGAATAATAAAATTATTTATATATAGCCATATTGTTTTCCACACACCAACCACTTCAGCTACTCAGTTCATATTTTCTAAAAAATGAAACATTTATGGGACACCTATGTGTCTTGGTTGGTTGAGCGTCAGACTCTTGGTTTTGACTGGAGTCCTGATCTCTGGGTAGTGAGATCGAGCCCCACATGGGGCTCCACACTCAATGTGGAGTCAGCTTTGTTTGAGTTTCTCTTTCCCTCTGCCCCTCCCACTTGTGCGCTCTCTCTCTCTCTCTCTCTCAAAAATAAATAAATCTTAAAAAAAAAGAATGAAACATTTTATGTTATTTCTTTTCTTGTCATATTGATGGAAAAGGAAGTCTCAGACACATTATCAGTATGGTGTCCATACTATGTTCCAATGATTTTTCCCAGGGAATGGGTATGTATTATTTATCTACCTTGCTATAGTTATAAAATACAGTATTTGGGAAAACTTTTGAGCAAATAATGTTTCTTCTGGACTAACAGGACTATTCTGATTTTTTTAAAATGTATATATTAATAGAAGTTGTGACCCCCTTGTATCCCTAAAAGTCTACCCTTACTTAGAAATATTGACTCTGTATTTTTTCTGGCACGCAAATATTCTTCAAAGTAAGCTATGATTCAGGCACAAAATCCAATATCATCATACCTCTTTTTATTTTTTTTTAGGACAAAAACAGTATCCTTCACATTTGTCACCCAACTCATGCACCTAATAGGGGGTACTTAATGACATGTGTTGCTTTAAGTTTAAATTTACACTGAAAGAGAATTTTTGCTAACATGAAGGAAGTAAGGGCATACTTTCTCCCAACTCTGTGGCTTTTCAGATAATTTCCCTTTTGTGGTATCTCTCCCAGTTGGATGGGGGCCCTCAAATGTGGGGGATGATTGGAAGGAAGCCACTGACACTGGTGGGGAAAGGAGAACAAAGGAGAGAGAAGTTTATTGAACACACTGCAAGGGAGTGGTGGGCAGCACCGCAAAGTAGAGGCTGTCTGCAGTGAGGCAGGGATGGAAGCTGTTTTTAAAGGGAGAAGGTGAGGAAGTATAGCAACATATGGAATTTTCTCCCTTTTGTTAACTGTGCCTAACTGTAAGTAGCCCATTGGTTAGTTAGGGCCTATGGATATTTCGAGGTGGGTTACCAGATGGGCCTGTCTGTATTTAGCCAGGGGGTCGCTCTGGTTCCTTTCTACATTCCATCACTCAAGCCTGTTTGCCTAAAAGTGGCCTCTATACCTTTAACTTGAGTCATTCTCCACCTCCTGCATCTGGGACAATTCTTCAAGGTCTAAGTCAAACACCTCCTTTCACTCTCCCCTGGTAAAAAATGGATTATTCCATCTGCTAAAGTCCAGACATCTGTCTTTTTTATCTTTTTAATTCCTTGGACATAGTGGAGATTCAATAATTTACCTGCCTAGCTCATTGTATGTGCTTAACTGCTAATATTGAGAAGATAAAGAGGTAGGAGTAAAGTTTCAGGGGTAACAGCTTATCCTAATCTCTATGAGGTTTCCTGACTAGGTTAATCATAAAATCAAAAGAGATACTGGTGCTATTTTAAAATAAAAAGTCCACTTTCACATTGTAAATATTAGGTGAAGTTCTAGAGGGGTGATGGGTTATGTAGTGTTTATGTTGATTAGAGAGAGAGAGAGAAAAAAAAAATCCCCAGAGCACTGAAATCTATAGCAATGCCTTCAAAATTTGCCAGTTGAGATCTGCAGGAGAACTAGCCTGACAATAGAAAAAAAAAAATCAATCTCATTCCTTAGCAATAACAACTGTGGAATATTGATAACCAATACTTTAAATCTCCTGCAGATTTAACAAACAGTACCTACTGCTTTGGGACCTACAGGCAGTGAAAAGCATGGGATTTTAGCAAGCAATCGGAACTAACACTAGTTACACACACAAATTGATGGAGTGGGTTTAAGGATTGGTTTAGAAAGCACAGAGCTGACTGAGTTATTACCACAAGGTACATTAGGGATAATAGCTGTACAGACCCTGGATAGTTAGAGATACCAGCTCAGCCAAATCTAATCTTGCCCAGAGAGAAATATTTATATTTAGTAGACAAGTTTTTTCAAAAGCATAAAGAATCCACAGTATACATTTGGAGGGAATTTGTTCCGTGGATAAGAGTAAAAAATACTATCTCAGTTGTTAAGGGGATTACCCATGGGCATTAGAACTTAGTAGCTAGTGAGGCTACTAGCTCATGCCCTGATCAAAATCTCATCATTATAACTCTGTTCCTCGGGATAAATCAGAAAAAAGAATCCAATACATAGTTCATGGTAATATTCCCAAGAAAGCCCCCACCTGGTAGGTATGATTCCCTTGGAATAAGGGTTATGTCTAATATATTTAGCAACGATTAATACTGGCCGTTGTCATCATCTTTGAAGTCGAAGTAGTTGGCCTATTGTCAACCCTCCTCAAAATTAAAAATTTGCCATATTTAAGATCTTCAACCATGACTAAATGTAATCCTCAAGGATATGTGTTTCTGCTACTGAACATTCTGAAAAAATCCCTGGGCCAGCAGAGTGAATGATATTTTTCAATGGTCTTTTCCTAATAAAACACCTGATCTTTGCTTTATGCACTAAGAACCTCTACAGGAAATAGAAACTCGAGAGAATGAGGTAAATTTCTCTTCCTGGAGTAATATGAACTAAAAAAGTAAAAGAATTGATAACCATAGCTTGACATTATTTCTGTTGTCTTGGGCATTAGATATACCATTGCACTATGTGCTCATTTCCACTAAAGCTTAAGGTTGGAGCGTATTTCTCCAATCTGTGGTCTGAGTGAAAAGATAATTCTAGAGATAGACCTATATGATGAACTTCACATGTTACCAGAATGCAAATAAACTCATAAAGAAAAGACCTAACAAAAGCAAGAATTTGCCCTAAACTACAGCAAATGACATGACACCATGTGTCTTATTTTGGTAATATCAAGGTTAATATTTCAAAAGATTGGTAAAAATACAACAGGGAATTTGTTGGTGGTATTGAGTTAATGCTGTCATGTGTACCATAAGGAAATTTCTTAGTAAATTAGAAATTCTTGAGATAGCTTGTTATGTCCTCACCAGCCAACCAGAGAATTAAATTGGTATTTGTGCTTAGCAAAGTTCAACAGGGCAGTTGCTGGGGTCAAATTTTCCAGGACCTTTGAAACTAATTAGTATGAATTCAAAGGTTAGTCTCTGGAAATCTAATGAAGTTGCTGACTTGTCTTTATTTCTCCTTTTTGGCACTCTTTCCTATAAGGCCTGGTATTTCACCAGACTTTTTTCATTTCTACCATTTAAATTCAAGTGCAAATCTATACTTCTATACAACTCCAAATACAAATCCATTTTTCTAAACCTAAATGAACCTGATTCATAAAAAGACTAACGGAATGTTTTTGAGATGGTTTTTAAGTTTTAAGAACTCTCTCTGCTTACAGGCCAGTAACTTATCTTCCCACAGGTAACTGTTAACTGCCCAGAGTTTAATAGTATTATTATCAGACGACTTCATTAGTTCATCAAAAGCACTGCTAAGATGATCGTTAAGAATTCTAGGATCAGGGATGTGAACATCTTGTTTTAGTCTACCTGGAGAGAAACCAGCTTTTAAACCAATGATACTCTTCATCCATCTGACGCTCTTGTAACAAGTTTATGTTTGACAAAACCTGATTCTACCATCTCCATGTCCATTCCAAGCCATTCCTCCTGTCTTCTCTATTTCTGTGTGCGATATCCGCCCAATTATACCAGATTGCATCTCTAAATCATTCTTACTCCTTTCTTCATCCTCAGTTGAAGAACCTATTAACGTATTAACACTGTTGGTACCAACACTGAAATAGATCTTGAATCTATCTATCCATCTTCACAGTCACTACCTAACATTTATACCTCACTTTATAGTAGTCAGCTATACACACCCTATGTCTGCCCTTGCTGTGTCCAATGTTTTCTTTACAGGCTGCTGTTTGTGATTCAAAATGCAGATCTTCTAAACTTAGCTTTTGAAGACTCTTCTGTAACTTCCCGTTGGACCTGTAATAAAAACAAAATTCCTTACATCAGTGCAACTGAAAATGTAGTGCCAGATTGTGACATCAGTGCAAAAAGTAAGTATTTAGAAATGTTTGTACTCATCTGACAGTGCTGTGACATTTATGTACGTGGTCGGTGAACTGGTTTTATTGCAAAGGTATGACCAGTTCATGTTGCCAGAAATGGTGAGTTGTATGTGGCTCAGTGTGCATATGAGTTTTAGGTGGTAGGACCCTGTGTTGGTCCACTATGAATTAGACATATATTTTTTAATGAATTTTTTTAACGAGAAATTCTGCTGTACATGATCTGGCACCAGCCTCCTACCCACCCTTTCTCGGACCACTTGCCTCCTCATTTTCTGTATCACAGGAAAATCCCGAGTTCAAGAACAATTTATCACCTTTCTCTCTTTAGCGCTTCACACTTGCTATTCCTTATTCCAGTTAATATTTTCTATCTCACTCCATCTCCTGCTTTGCTATATTCTTACTTCTAGGAGTTGGGTTTGGACCTTTTTTTTTGAAAACGTTCACATACTTTTCCCTCCCCCAATGTTCTTTTTCCAATGTTTCGTGTCTTGTTTTGAAGAATTGTCTGGTTGGGTTTTTTTGTTTTTTGTTTTCACTTTTCATTAGCATCTGTCTTCTGAACATTCTCTTGCTCAGGGAGGGGCGTCTCCTCTGCTTTCAGTCTTTGGGCTGACATGTGCCCGTTTCATTCTTTCTGCGTTCTGAGATATAGGGAGTGGAAAGCAGATTTCCTTTCAGCTTTTCCAAAGCTCAGCTCACTTCAGGTAGAAAATCAAGTGTCTCCGAAGTTGGCCTTTGTGGCTCTGCTGGCAGGAAGAAGAACATGTTCAGAGTATCAGGCATTAAACAGTCCAGAGTTCATGGGGGGAAGAAAAGCAGGCAAAGATTATTGTAGTATGGGGGAGAGTGGAGAGCTAATAAGAAAAAAGTGAGAGCTCCAGACAAAGCTATGTATTTCATTATTTAATAATATGAAAAGCTAAGTGTATTCCTTTAGTTCTTCATTACTTTAAAACTTTTATAGTAAATTTGTGGAATTCAACCAAAATAGATTGCTGACCTTTGATTCTGGCATGCTGTATGTTCTGCAGGGCCAGTGTAATCAAAGCAGAAAATAAAATTAAGCCTTGGGTGAAATGCATGTGAAAAGAATTTCTTGTCAATTACATGGCTTTGTCAAAAGATTTCTAATTAAATATAATGGCTGGATACATGTAGTATTAACTGGTCTAACTAGTGTTTTGTTCTCACTATTTCCAGTGAGAAATCCACCAATTCAAGACCATTATAAGCATTAATAAGTACAAATATATTTATACATAGGTGGAAATTATTTAAATCTCTCTTTCTTAATTCAAGTGCTAAAAGTCTCACTGGTTATAAGAAAGAATAGGAAATTCTTAATATATCTGTAGTTCAAAAACAGAAGAGGAAATTTTGCAGTTATTTAATTTTTAGGAATATTACTACAGGGGAGAGGATAGCATCTTAGCTATTGCTTGCTAGACTTAGTAATATTAGATAAAGCAAGGGGAAATATATATTTGGACAATGATTTAATAACAATAACATTGTTGTTATTATATCAGTAAAATATTATAAGAAATAAACTTTATCTCTAGTCAGAAGGAATGGGGATCAATAAAAGCCCAAATTTTGTCCCATTTCTTCTTTCCCAGGTGTATTTATGTCATGAGGGTGCTGTGTCTAAGGCCCAAGGGAGAGAGTCATGGAAGACTTTCCCCATTTTGGCCCAAACCATGAAAACTTTTAGTGAATTGTCCTATTCCCTCTTTCTCTGTTGCTCCCCGGGTCCTACCATCCGCTTCTCGGACCACAGCTTCTCTGTCTCCCTACCTCCAAACTATTCCACCTCTAATCCATTATTCCCCTGAAATCACAATTATCTCTGCAAAATGTAAACTTTATCTGCTTAAAGCCTTCAGTACTTCCTCATTGTCCTTATAGCCTTTCTTTGATCATAGGAAGAATATGGTATGTACAGTCTGGCCCCTGCCTCTCTCTCAACCTCATTACATCCCATTCTTCCCCGGGGCTCTGTGTTCCTTTTTTTTTTTTTTTTTTCTTTCTTTTTTCTTTGTAGGGACCTGAAGTAGGGGGTGGTTCCTCTAAAAAAAGAAATGAAGGAGGTGAGGAGAAGAAGGAGGAGGAAAAGAAAGATGAAGAGTCACTATGTAGGAGAGGATAGGAGAAAGAAATAGGAGAAGTATTTGACGAATATCTGTGTAAGTTTGCTTAGTATTAGGACATATCCACTTTCCCCATCACTGAACACTTACAGGCTAGTACAATGCCTGACACATCCTGAATATGTATTCGTAAATGAACCAGTGAAATTTTCCAAATTTTGAAAACCTAGTGAAATGGAGAATCTGTCTTATTCTTTTGTGATTAGTTTTCAGTACTTCCATCAGTTGAATAAGTAATATGCCATCATTTGTAGAAATCTTAAAAGGTACAAAAGCAGGAGCATAAGGTGAAAAGCAATACTACTGTCACCTCACAAACAATAATTATGACTAACATTTAGTATATACTGTTTGGAAACTAATATTTAAAATTTTTTTCTGCCCTTTCCCCTATTTTTAAAAATCATATCCTATACAATTATATCTTCCCATTTCTTCCAATAGTGTAACATAGATTTATTTTTCAATATGGTAAATATTTATTTAAAAAAAAAATCACTTTCGTTGACTAAATGATATTTCCAGATCACTCATTTTAGCTGCAAATAATTTAGAGAAATTTGGAATTTGGAGAAATAATCCCTCATCCTAGTGCCTCCTGTACTTTCTTCTCCTCCAGGCACACCTCCACCACCAAACCTTGGTGACTGACAATGGAGGGTAGAAAGGAAATTCTCTATTTTCTTGATACAGCCATCCATGTGGTAGGAAGAGCCATGGTTGACCTGAACAACCCAGCTCTGTGTAACCAACCAGATCTCTAGAATATGCCCCAGACTCTTCCATCTAATACATAAGAGATCCTGACTTAATTGCACTATCTTAACCAAAAGGGCTGTTCTGCCAGAAAAAAGGAACAGTAGGGGAAGTCAGGTGTTCTTCCCTCTATCTCTATCTTCTTTTTTCAAAAGGAGTTACAATCCCAGGCAGCGCTGCCTGGGCCCTGAGGTCATCATGCCAGATCTCTAGGGAGAGATACATACTGAATAAAAAGCAGTTACCTATATTAGAACTCAGATTTTAAATGCAGAAGTTTGCTAGTTACATTTATTTTGTATTTTACAAATGAAAATTATAGGAATATTTGCTTAATGTGAAGGAAACTGCTAACAATAAAATCAAGTTAAAAGCTAGAAACATAGTTCTATTTTCAGTAGCTCATTATATTTTAAAACATAGCATATGGACATAGATTGCCTTCGCTTAAATCCTAGATCTACAACTTACTAGCCTTAAGACCTTGGGCAAATTATTTAACCTCTCTGTGCTTCAGTTTTCTTTTATATATTATTGAGGTGAAATTCATGTAACATATGGACCATTTTAACATATTAATCATTTTACGGTGTATAATTCAGGAGCACCTGGATAGCTCATTTGGTTAAGCATCAAACTCTTGATTTCAGGTCAGGTCTTGATAGCAGGTTGTGAGATTGAGGGCAGGGTCACGGTCGAGCACTGGGTTTGGATCCTGCTTAAGATTCTCTCTCTCCCTCTGCCCCTCTCCCCCTTTCTCTCTTTCTCTCTATAAAAAAAGTAATAATGATAAATAAAGTATCAATTCACTGGTGTTTAGTGCATTCACAATGCTCTGTAACCGTCACTTCTTTCTAGTTTGAAAACACTTTCATTACCTAGAGAAACACTGCATATCTATCAAGTTATCATTCCCCATTCACCCCTACCCTTAACTCCTGACAAGCAGTGAAGGTAGCTACCTGCTTTTTCTCTCATTTTGCTTATTCTGGATATTTCCTGTAAAAAGAATCTTATAATATGCGGGGGTTTTTTTGTGGGGTTTTTTTTTTTTTTTTTTTTTGCCTAGCTTCATTTCTTTAACATCATGTTTTAAGGTTCATCCATGTTGTACACCTATAAGTACTTCATTCCTTTTAGTGGCTGAATAATATTCCATTAAAATTTGTTTATCCATTTACCTATTGATAGACATTAGGGTTGATTTGTTTAATGGAAATAATAGTAGTCCTTATCTTACAGGGTTTTTATGAGCATTAATATTTGTACAGCATTTAGCATAGTGCCTGTTTTGTTATTTCTTAAGTTACATAAATATAACTCTATATTCAGAACTATGTATATATTATTCATATTTATATGTTTTTGGAAACTACTGGTCATAAATATACCAAATATTTGACAGTTATTTTCCTAAATGTTGATATTGTAGATGGTTTTTCTGAAGGCTTGTGTTTTTTTAAATTTTATATAAATGTATCCCTTTTAGAATCATTTATAGCATTTAGAATTTGTCTAAGACAAAGAAATAGTTTAACAGCTGCACATGCACATGGAATTTAACTATGTTCTTTTTAAACTACATGTATCAAGTGGCATCTGTCATATGTAGAGTTGCTCTAGATATTCCCTGCAGTCTCTCCATTCCTGTATGTCATTACCACCTTCAAGCTCATGGTTTGGGAGCTCTGCTGTCTAGGCTTAGTCCCCTTGGTTTCCTCCATCTTGGCTGTAGTCCACGGGGAATATTGGGGAAATACTGGTGATGCTCTGTAGATACAATCAGCAAGGAGTTAAAAGCTGCCATCACAGAGCTACACTGCAGTGGCAGTCATGAGCCATTTTTCCGAAAGGGATCAGTGCACTGACTCTAAATAGGCTTGCAGAGACATCATTTCTGCTAGTGTTGAAAACTGCAAGTGAGACCTGTTAGCTACCAGGTAGGAGAGTGAGAAAGGAGATCAGCAGTCGTCCTGGCCTTGCCTGTATATGTGTGACCCGTGACAGCATGAGGCATCCTTGTACTAAGTTCTAGGTACAGACATCAAATGCAAAGAGTCTGGTGTCTTCTTTAGACAATAACCTAGTCATTGCACCAAATCTTAGTCTTCTGTAGAATGAAACTTAGATAACAAATACACTTCTTTTTCATTTTGTTACTGAGCCCAGACGTATAAGTTGAGGAAAAAACATGGTATCTTTCATAACCCATTTTTAAAAAGAAAGTTTACAGAATAAATTTTCCACCCCTTGAATATGGGCATAGAAAATAAATAGATGTCATTTAATCATGAAATCTGGCTTTCTGTGGTGCAAATGCTCTATTTTCCATTGTAATGAACAGAACAGGCCAAAGTGATATTCTGTGATGCATGTAAAAATAATTCAATTGCATCATTTTTTCCTGTTTTTCTATAGCCTATTTTGAAACATAAGATATCAAAAATAATTTCAATCAATATCTCTTGGGACTACTTTTTACAAAAATTTCTGCATGCCGTCCTTTGCAATTTTTTCCTATCAATAAATATATTTCTTCTGGACCTTAGAAACTATGACTGTTTTTTTCCTTATTGTAACTACTATAAATAAAGGGTTTGGAAAAAAAACCACAAGGTTACTGAAACATTTTCATAAAACTAAAGTGTTATGTCAGTAATAATATCCCTAAAGGAAAACAAATTTCTTAAAAGAAAAAAGATCAAGTAAAGTGGCAGTCCACTTTCAGATTGGACAAAATTATTTTCTTACCTTATCTTAATTAAAATAAATAGAAACAAATTGGGGTTAAAGGAGTCATACTTCATTTAATATACAGTCCTTATTCAAGTCTACTATATGATACCAGGCAAAATTGAGCAAAAGTTCTTATAAATTACACTCGCGGATTTCATGACATGGTCTCATAGCCCAATACAATGCCGCATAAGATGGCAGGAAATTGCCCTGTCCCGTGGTACCACTGTATACTATTACTGGGAACAATGTAACAATTCAAACACATGTTACATTAAAAAGGTTCAACCACTTTTCCATATCAAAATTCCCCCTGAAAAATAGTTTGCTATTATATCATGTAACAGTAGATATATTGAAAAAAAAATGTCATTTCAATATGAATCTAACAAATATTTGTCAAAATCCAAATATTTCTAAGTGGGAAAAAATAAGTTTTAATTTTGTTTATATGTTTGTAAAATATAATTAACATGGTATGTGTGTCAAAAATTTCTGAAAAATGTTTTACTCTTTCACAGGAAGGAGGGATGGAGGTAAAGTTACTCACTACGGTGTATGCACACACTGGTCAACTCAGTGAGCCCATGGAGCGCACACATTTCTTTCCCTTGGCCCTGGTTATCATTCTGCACACTGAGGCCAGAATAGATCTTCAAAGCATGATTTAACTCACGTTATTTCCTGGCTTAAAATACACAGATGGCTTTCCATCACATTGAAAGTAAATGCAACTTCTTTATATTTGGTGTGGGAGAACCAATATATCTGACTCTTGACTATGACTCTCAATTTATCTTGTACTACCCTCTTCTTCAATTATTGTGCAGCAGCCACATTAGGCTTTCTGATCTTAAACATCATTAGATCTTGCACAACTAAGGGCCAGTGCCATAAGCCACCCAGTCACTATCCTATCATCTCTGATTTTCTTCCTAGATTTAACACCAACTGAAAATTTATTATCTGATGTCCAGTATCTCCCACCTGAGCAAGATTTTAAGAATGAGAATTTTGCCTATCTTAGCTAACTTTTGACACATATTAAGTTCTCAGATCATATTTGTGCTATAACTAGCCATATACAATGACCAGTGGATATGTATCAAATTTTATGCATATGACCAGTGGATATGTATCAAATGACCATATTTCATGCATATGACCAGTGGATATGTATCAAATTTTTCAGAAAATGCCATTAATAAAGGCTTACCCAAGTATAGAATTGAAAAACCTTGGTAAAAAGAGAACTGAATAAGAAACTCTACTGATCAATTTTGAGAGATAGTCTTATACTGTAAGTGCAAGTCAAAATTCTTAACTAGGAAAAAAATATTTGGGATAAAGCCTAGAAAGAAATAAGGCCAAAACCATGGTATGTTTTGTAGAAAACAAAAAACCTTCTATCACTAATTATACTTTAAGATCCTATGGATGCATAGATAAGAAGTGGAAATGTTTCCATTAGGCAGTATTTTCCTGGATATTGAAATTATACGATATCATACTCTTAAAAAATAATACTAAGGACTTATACAATGATACTTCACAAAGACTCCTAAGATCATAGTGGCTTAATGCATACATTGACCATATTATATGCATGAGTAAAGGTCAGCCAACATTTAAGTTCTCAAAATCTAGTTTAGTTACACTCTTGTGTTTATATTTTTAAAATTGTATTACTAATTTTAAAATTATTTTATTTTTAAACATATAAAAGCATGCATGTACACATGTAATACAAATTATGACCTCAAACAACCTGTCTGGATGTTTTCTTGTCAGTCAAATGGAGACAATAATACTGACTTCAAAAAGTTGTTGCAACCAAGGAAGTTGCAAGGAAGACCTATCCTCCAAAATCTATAAGACATTGATAAAAGAAATTGAAGGTGACACAAACAAATGGAAAAATATTCCATGCTAATGGATAGCAAGAACAAATATAGGTAAAATTTCCCTTCTACCCAAAGCAATTTATGGATTTAATGTCATCCCTATCAAAATACAAACAATACTTTTCATGGAAGTAGAATAAATAATACTAAAATTTGTATGGAACTACAAAAGACCTCAAATAGCCAAAGCAATCTTGAGAAAGAAAACCAAAGCTATGGGGCACATGGGTGGCTCAGTCGGTTAAGCGGCTGCTTTTGGCTGAGGTCAGGATCTCAGAGTCCCGGGATCGAGCCCCACACTGTGTTCCCTCCTCAGTGGGAAACCTGCTTCTCCCTCTGCCCCACCTCCACTTGTGCTCACTTGCGCTCTCTCTCCCTCAAATAAATAAATAAATAAATAATCTTTAAAAAAAGAAAGGAAGGAAGGGATGAGGGAAGGAAGGAAGAAAGAAAGAAAAGAAAGGAAGAAAGACAAAACTGGAAGCCACAATCCCAGATTTCAAGTACAACAAAGGTGTAGTAATCAAAATATATGATACAAGCACAAAAATAGACACATAGATCAACAGAACATAATAGCCTAGGGGGAAAAAACCCACAATTATGTGGTCACCTGATATATGACAAAAGAGGTAAGAATATACAATGGAGAAAATATAATCTTTTCAGTAAATGGTGTTGAGAAAACTGAGCAGCTACATGCAAAAGAATGAAACTGGACCATTTTCTTATACCATACACAAGAATAAAATGGATTAAAGATCAACATGTGAGCCTAAAGTCATAAAACTCATAGAAGAAAACATAGGTGGTGATTTCTTTGATGTTGGCCATAGTACATTTTTCTAGATATGTCTCTTCAGGAAAGGGAAACAAAAGCAAAATTAAACTTTTGGAGCTACACCTAAATGGAAAGGCCTTACACGGCAAAGGGAATTCTCAACAAAGAAACAAGGCAACCGACTGAATGAGAGAAGACATTTGCAAATGATATATATGGTAAGGGGGTTTAATATCCAAAATATATAAAGAACTTATACAATTGAACACCAAAATTACAAATAATCTGATTTAAAAATGGGCAGAGGGCCTGAATAGACATTTTCCCAAAGAAGACATACAAATGGCCAACAGATACATGAAAAGATGCTTAACATCACTAATCATCAGGATATGCAAATCAAAACCAAAATTAGATATCACCTTAGACCTGTCAGAATGGCTAAAATCAAAAGGATAGGGGCACCTGGGTGGCTCAGTCAGTTAAGCCTCTGCCTTCAGCTCAGGTCATGATCCTAGGATCCTGGGATCAAGCCCTCTGTTGAGCCTCCTGCTCAGAGACGAATCTACTTCTCCCTCTCTTTCTGTCCCTTCCTTTGCTTGTGCACTCTCTCTCAAATAAATAAATAAAATCTTTTAAAAACTTTTTAGAAATAAAGTAAAAAAGGTTAAGAAATAACAAGTGTTGATAAGGATGTGAAGAAAAAAGAATATTTGTTGCCTTGTTGGTGGGGATGTAAATTGGTGCATCCACTGTGGAAAACAGTATGAAGGTTTCTCAAAAATTTAAAAATAGAATTACCATCTGATTCAGCAATTCCACTACTGGGAATTTACCCAAAGAAAACAAAAACACTAACTTGAAAATATACCTGTGTTTATTCCAGTATTATTTACTGGATAACCAAGATATGAAATAGCCAAGATATGAAAGCAACCTAAATATCCGTCAATAGAGGAATGGATAAAGATGTACTACACACACACACACACACACACACACACACACACACACACACACAATGGAATATTATTCAGTCATAAAAAAGAATGAGATCTTGCCATTTGCAACAGCATGGATGGACCTAGAGGGTATAATGCTAAGTGAAATAAGTTAGAGAAAGACAAACACCATATGATTTCACTCATATATGGAATTTAAGAAACAAAACAAATGATCAAAGAAAGAAAAAAAGAAACAAACAAAAAAAACCAGATTCTTAAATACAGAGAACAAACTAGCAGTTACCAGAGGGTAGGTGCGTGGAGAAGAAAAGATTGTTGTAAGTATTAAATAAGTTCAAACTATTCGAGTATCTAGAAGAGAGCATAGAGCATAGAATATAGTAAGCAATAAGAATTAAGTAACTATATATGAATCTATCTTTAAAATTGCATTAAATGTGTCCACTCCAATTCGACCATAGCTTTTTTATCATATACACCAATAGTAAACATTTGGTAAAAGCTTAATGCCTAACAAATCATAAGTATTTATAGTAATTGGGGAAAGGATCATGAAAACTTAAGAAAAAATGACTTAGAGAAACAAGTAGAAAGAGGTTAACTACTACTGATAAAATTAATCCATTTATAAGATTAACTGGGAAAAAACACTAATAACATTAGTAAAATGCTAAATTGTTGACAAGCACTTTCACTTACATTACCTCATTTAAGCTTCATAATTACACTTATGATGACTGAAATTTAAACTTTTTATGGGATTTACTCACGATCACATTTTTAATAAATCCAGACACCATTCAATTTGTAGTCAGGTATTGATTTCATAACGTTTTGTATTTCCTTCTAATTCACTGAAGAAAAGGTCAAGAATAATTTTGTATTATTTTATTTTTTCAATAAGTATTTACTGAGCACCTGTCAATGTCCTGTCCTAGTAGAACTTATATCTATACAACCTAGTGCAGGAGACTTACCTAAAGAAGGTAAGTAAAATATGGAGTCTTTAGATGACAGCAAACACTATATAGAGTTAAGTAAAGCAGAAAAGGGAGCGAGAGTGTGCTAAGAAAATGATGATGTCGCAACTTGAATATGTTCAATAGAGTAGCTGAATAAGATGGCTATACACTTAAAAATAGGCTTATAAGCTATGTGGATACCTTGAGGAAGTTCATTCCAGGCTGAGTGAACCCACATAGGAGAGTGTCTGGCATTTTTAAGGACACCATTGAACTAAAGACAAAGGAGTGAGGAGTGAAGTAAGAGATAAAGTCACAAGACAATGAGAAGCCAGATCATTTATGGCCTTGTAGGTCATTGTAAAACTTTTGGTTATTTTCCAATCAGCTGGGAATCAAATGGAGAATTCTCTGCAGTAGAGTGACATGAAACCACTGTGTTTCAAAAGGATGACAATGTGATGACTCTTGCTGAATTGATTGGAGTGGAGGGAAGTAGAGAAGCGACAAGGGCAAAAGCAGAGCAATCAATGTTAGAAGGCTGCTGTAAAAACCAGGGGAAAGTTGACAGTGGTTTGATGCAGGACATGAGCAGAGAAGGTAGTGAGAATAGTTGGATTCTGAATATATTTAAAAGGTAGAGTCAATAGAATTTAAATAATGGAATAGGGGGTACGAGAGACAGAGGAGAGTCAGGTATGATTTGAAGGCTTTAGGCCTGATAGCCTAGAAGAATGGAGTTGCTATTAACTAGGCTCTACCAGTCTGCTGGTAGAGGTGGGTGTGGGTGGGGGTGGGCGGTAGGGAAGAAAAGGTGTTTAATTTTAGACATATAGTCTTTGAAATTCATAGTAGGTAGTCAAGAGAAGGTGTTGAGTAGGCAGTTAGCTATCTCAGTGTACAATTCAAGAAATAAACTAAGGCTTTAATTATAAATTTAAGATATGTATACACAAAATATATATTTTATGTGCTATTATATACTTTAAATGCATATATCTACGTATATAGTCTGGTATATAGTGTGTGTGTCTATGAGCAAAAAATGAGAAGAGAGAAAGAAGAGGACCAAGGCCAAAGAGAGGAGAAGGAATCAGTAAATTGGTTTACATTACCATTTATGTAAGCAAACCTTAACAGTGGGTAATTATTGTCAATCTGATGCAAAGAGATACTAATAATGGTTTGTCAAAGAGAGCTAGAGACATGTTGGTCCATTCTATGTCCTACATTTTCACCCTTTATCTAGCGTTCACAGATAAATGGCAAAAGAATCCATTGCATAAGGGGCAAAAAATGAGGGAGAAGATAAAAATGTGATTATAATGATACAAACATCATGATTAAATAACTTAAAATTTTCCTTCATGTTGTAGTGAATGTAAGTAATTGGAAGTTGAGACTGATTTCACTCAGTTATGTGGACAGGAGATAATATTTAAGGTACATGAAAATGGTTAAAGTGAAAGACTTTTTTCTTGTCCTAACACATCTAATCATGACCGTTCTGTCTTGGAAAAAAACGAGCTTTACAGATTTTCTTTATCCAAAGAATGCAACCTAAATTTGTTCTAAATATGATTGTATGTGACTCTAAATTCACTTTGGAGGAGAGTCAGAAATAGGACATCAAGAAACTGGCCTCAGATTGTTTTTTGAAAATAATCATCAGTGCTGAAACCCATATGCTTGCCACTTGCTGAAATTTCCACTCAAGCCTCTTAAGAACATTATATTTACTTATTAAATGATCTGCTTATAATTAAAATATCATTCTGATGAGATTAAGAGATGTGTGTTCTTCTTTCTTTTGAAACTAAAAAGGCTTAAATTATGAAGGCTTAAATTTAAAGGAAACTGTAATACCCATAAAAATTATACAGTACTGGTAGCAGCTGAGAAAAGGTTAGAAAACTATGAGAAAGGAGAGCCCTGCCAGAAGGGTAAATATAAGGATTTTATTTAAGAAAATAAGAAGTGTTCCTTTAAATGTAACTTTTGCTGCAACCACAATATGTTTTTTCTTTAAACCTAATTTCTATTTAATCATTCAAATCTAATAAAAACAGAAAAGTAACAGATATAACCACAAAAATACAGGCTGAATGTTTTCCATTGATTCACTCTGTGAGCATGTTCACAAATATATTTTTCTGTTATGCATTTCAATGATGATCAGTTTATGCTCAAAATATACTGCTCTTGCCACCTACACACTGACAGGCATAAACTTCAAGTACAGATAATCTCCCCATATGATTAACAGTCAAACATTCCTAAATGGGTCCTGAACACTGCCCTGCAGTGTTCTATAACATAGCAATGTGTAAGTCTCTTTTCAGGTTTGAATTGCTAGAAGATATTTATCACCATATAACAAAGTTCAAAAATCTAAAAATAACTAGGAATAAAATGATCTTCTAAAAGAAAGAATTTTGGGGTCTCAAGTTATCCCTATATTCAGTGTTCTCATGCATATGTTGTCTGAAATCACAAGAAGGCTGTTATTTTGCCGTATTCCACAATGTAAGTAATAATGAAAGATTATATATATATATATATATATATATATATATATATAATATATATATATATATATAGTTTCAAAAGATTTATCAACACCGAAAAAGTAAAATCTTAATTTAGTACAAAAGGGGTGACATTTACATTTTTTTCTAAATCAGCATAGGTGCCTTTACCTTATAAGTGGCATTCTGAGGAAGAATGCCATTCATTTCTCCTAAGTTATACAAGAGTCAATGGCAGGTGTTAAGCATGAGATAGAAATGAAAAATCTTCAAAGCAATAACAGACACATGAAACACATCCCAAAGGGAAATAGGAGAGCCACAGGAAAGAAATAAAGTGAAGTGAATACAACCTCACAACTAGTGCAAATCCCTCAGGAATGTTCCTAATATGAACCGTTAAAGCCATGTGTTTAACATTTGATAAATCTAAATTCTTCTTTGTCGAACGGGGAAGCTCCAGGCACAGTAAGCATTAACCTGATCCCATAAAAGGCATTATAGCATCTGTCTTTACATTGCAATGCAAAATGGCTTTATAAACATGTATCCAGGTCCTGCTTCTGTGTTTCATTCTTATGACTTAAATGTATAGATGACCTTCTTGTTTGAATATTAAGTTCAATGAGTCCATTCTTTTAAAAGATAGTTACTGAAATATATCATGTTCATGTCTACATAATGGAAACAGCAGAAACAATCTCCTCCATACTTTTCTCTGTACGTCCTATTTTACTCAATCAACATGGCATGTCTTAAAAGGTTCAATGAGAAAACAAACTTCTCTAGTATCTTAACAGCAACTTTGTTGTCAAGCATATGTCTCACCCTCACTGAGAAGGTGCCAAAAATAAAAATAGAGATATGTGTAATAGGAATGAGGTGTGACACGAAGATACAGAACTTAGAAAATGGAGGTGAAGTATCTTGTTTCAGATCCTTCATGAAGTGGCTGTGGGCAAGTCATATTCTTAAGTTGGATTTCAACTCTTCATATACAAAATGAAACTGTTGACTGAATAATCTCTCAGGCCATTCTAGCTCTAATATTCTGTATTTCTAAATTATTCTAAGCTGCTGTTAAGCACAAAGATAGTCAGCTATGATTATAAATTCCAGTATGGTAGGTCTGTATATTATCTATCCTTGCCTAAGCATTGATTGTGTGCCAGGCACTTTAGCATATTGTTAACAAAATATTTAATTTTTGTAACAACTCTATGAGAAAGGTATTACCATTCTCCCCATCATTTTACAGATGAGGAAATTTAGAGAAGTTAAATAGTTTGCCACAAATCGCATATTGAACCCAGTTGAGTAATTCATAATAACTCCAGTTTCTGCTGCCACCTAATCAAATAGAAAACAAAACAAAAAACAATTCTTCCAAGGAATAGAAAGCTCACCCAAAATCTTTGAAACAGACCAGTTAGGAAATAAAGAGATTAAGAGTCTTATTTGGAAGTCAAGAAAGCAAAACTGATTCCACAGAAATCAGGGCAAATTGATACAGATTAAGACTCCCATTTTGAATTGTTTCCCGTAGTAGCAGAGTTTGTTTGTTTGTTTGTTTTCTACCTGGAGATTGCCTGAAATGATGACCCCACCGTCACATAAAAAATGAAGAGGCAATTGAACTGAGAATAGGGGATCTTAATGGGCATCACATAGTAGAATTCTGGACAGAAACAGAAGGAAATAATGTTTATTCAGGATTTAATATGGTACAACAGCCTAATCTGCGTCTCTAGATCCAAGCCCTCATTCATATAGCATTTGGACATTCTCTGCTTTTCTCACCATAATTCCCTCTGTCAGTGTGTAAAATATCTGTTCAACTTAAAAATGCATAACATCAAGAATAAAAACTACCCTTGGCGTGAGTACTTTGAGTATTACTCCATCTCAGTATTTTTCCAAGATGCTCCAAATTCTAGGACTGCCCTAATTGAGGGTGCTTCCTTTCCCAGGAACATTTTCAGTCTGGAAGATGTGCCCTGGAGTTTATTTTTATTTTTAAGTATGAGGTGGAAATAGCTAGAATTTTATTTCAAAGAATTTTCTATACAGAAGGTCGTCATTTAAGTAGAATTAATTGCTATAAGTTTCAAATGTCACAAACCACACTGAGGGGGTCCGGGACAAGAGCACACTTGAGAAATTTAGTGGAAAAAATATACTACGTTACCCAGGGAACAAGCTACGTAAACCTTCCTCCACGAAACCGCCTGAGATTACAATCGAAAATCTGAAGAATCATGACAGTGCTTTTTTGGAGGCTTTTAAAGTTGGTGTCCCTTTCCTTTAAAATACTTTAGTGAGCTCTCCAAAGTAGTAAGACAAGATGCCTTTACAGTGATTTATATGGTATTTTCCATCTTAACAGCTGGACTCTTTATGTTTGTAGTATTGCCATGTGGCACACTGTTCAAAGCAATGGAGTTTTAGAAGTCCTGAAAACAGGATGTTCACTTAAGGACTATATAGAACATGTTGCAAATTTAAAATATGAAAAGGAAAGGAATTCAGTTGCAAAGAGCATGAAACCTGAATCCACAAGCTTTTCCAATGCTTTTTAATGCAGTCAAAGGGGGATGAGAAATGTTCATTCTTCAACTGTCAGCAAACATATGTATGAAGCTTAACTGGCTTCATAAGCCCTGCAGGGCCTTTTCCCTTGGTTTTGCTTCATTTTTCAACAGGTTTGAAGAATCAGTAATGTACTTAAGCAACCTTCCTAAAATCTTACAACAAATCTCTGATTTTCTTTCAAAAAGGATGTTTATATTTTAGATTAGCACATGTACTCTCCAATATATTATAAAAGTCTGATTTACCTATATTTATCTATTTTTGTATTATATACATACACAAAGATTATAATAATAAATATTTTAAGTAACACTAAAGCATAAATAATCTCTTGTCTTTGCTACTTAACAACTAAAGGAAGTAACCTCTAGAATTCAAAGCAGAAAAAAAAATCTTAGTGTCGTGTAAATACTTTTGTTAATATTAAAATTGTATACAGGACAGATTATGCAAATGCAAAATTAAAAATTAAATGACTTTCTGTTCTTGGATCTAAAAATCCCAAAAGATCAAAAAAATATTAGTATTAATATTCAAGTTTAATTACTTGCTTTAATCATGTTTAATCATTTGTATCATGAACTATAAGACAGGAAATCCAAATATTTTATGGATCATATGTTAGAAATAATTGAATATGTGACATAAATAACCCATCCATATTTTAAAAAATTTATCTACATTCCTTTAAAGATTCAACAGCATATATATATGGCATAATATGGCCAAAGAAGATATCTCAAATTATGTGTTTTTATAAATAGTAGACATATGGTTGACTTGATCTGTGATCACTTACTATGCCAACTTCAACTTCTTGCAAAATTGATTACTAAGCTGTAATATAAGATAATGGATAAAAGAACAGCAGAATTATCTATTCACACACCCCAACTTATGATTTTTATCATGGAATTTACACATTTAAAAGGAAAATCAAAATGTAAAGAACAATGACTCATATACAAACATGGATAATACTCTAGATCTAAAATAATTCCACAACAAAATATTTCATGTTGGCTTCTTAAACAGCTTGCCAATAGTAGAAGCTTTTAGTACTCTGACACCAGCCCCATCTCCAGATTTTATCTTCCCTGCAGTCATCCTGTAGATCAAATAATCAAAATATAAAATAAAAACATCTTTAAAAAAAAAGATTTTATTTATTTATTTGACAGAGAGATCACAAGTAGAGAGGCAGGCAGAGAGAGAGGGTGGGAGAAGCAGGCTCCCTGCCAAGCAGAGAGTCTGATGTGGGGCTCCATCCCAGGACCCTGAGATCATGACCTGAGCCAGAGGCAGAGGCTTAACCCACTGAGCCACCCAGGCACCCTAAAATAAAAACATCTTATATAATGTTTATATAGTAAGAGAAAGTGGTTACAGATAGATGCAAGAGGAGGAAGGTTCTTTTCACTGAAACCTCTGGCACAATCTCAGGTCTCAAGTTTACTACAATTCATGTACTCATTCATTCTTTCATTCCCCAAGTACTTACTGAGCACCTATAATGTGCTGCATACTATTCTCAGTATTATGGATGGAACAGTGGGTTCTATGCATAATGATTCTGTTCTGATGACCCTATATTATAGTGTGGGAGAGACAGAAAATAATCAATAAGCAAATATATAAGAAAATTTCAGATAAATATTGTAGTATTGTAATGTTGTAAATGTTATGAAGCATTAAAACAGGAAAATGTGATCAAAAATGATTGCAGTGAGGCTGGTTAGCTGGATAGGAAAGATGTATGTGGAAGCTGAAACCGGGATGATGAGGAGATAGAGTCATGTAAATATTTTGCTGACGCATTCTATGCATCAGGGACAACAAATATGAAGGCCTGTATGCGAGGTGAACATATGTTTAAGAAACAGAAAGTCATGGTCGCTGAATCTTAGTATGTAAGGAAAGAGGGAATGAGGATACAAGATCAACTTAGAGAAATAGTCATGTGGGGCTCCTGCCTGTGGTAGGGCATTTTATTTGAATGGTGCTTCCCAACATTTTCAAAACCCAACTATACAATATTATGCTGTAGAGTGGATACACTGAGCTACTCTTCCCATGTTGAAGAGAAAGCAGGAAACTCAGATTCAGTCATTATTAGAACTCCTTCCCAATATCCTAGTTGTGCAAATTTCATGAGTTCTCATACCACACTACAGCATCAAGGAGACCCCAAAACTCCTTGAGAATCCATTCATACTATTTATCACCAAAAAATATATTGTCCCAATATATCTTTACAATTGATGGCTCAAAAGTTTCTGGGCTACACTTGGGAGGAGGAATTTTTCACACCTCTATTGCTAGAATCCAGCCTCCTGGGTATTCCCTTCTGAGTACTGTCCATTTCTCAGTGCTACTATGGACCAGAGGATAGACAATTATCCTTCCTTCACACTAAATGTATGCCAGTATCTTCTACTTGTTTGTTCTTGACAGTGAATCAACAGTGAGGGTGTTGTTTCTTAGATCTGTTTACTCTAGTTCCTAAATGTTACTCCAACCAGAAATTTCTGATTCAGCTTTGAATGACATCTCAAATATAAATATATTATTCAAATCCATCTCGAAAATTTATTGCAATACATAGTCCCAAAGCTTCAGAACACACAAGCATATGTTATATATAAATTGTTACTTAAATATAAAATGTTGGAGGTTTATGGTAGAGTCAAAGAAGCTTTTTTGCACCTAAATGTTAGTTATTATAATTTTTAAATGTATTTTTCAAATTACAAAAGACATGTAATAATCATGCAGAAAATTTAGAAAATACAAAAGAAATAAGAAAATAAGAATCAAAGTGAATTCCAGCAAATGGGGATGAACATTCTTTTTTTAATTTTTTTAAAGATTTTATTTATTTATTTATTTGACAGAGAGAGAGAGAGATCATAAGCAGGCAGGCAGAGAGAGAGGGGGAAGCAGACTCCCACCTGAACAGAGAGCCCAGTGCAGGGATCGATCCCAGGGCGCTGAGATCATGACCTGAGCCAAAGGCAGAGGCTTAACCCACTGAGCTATCCAGGCACCCCAGGGATGAACATTGTTTAATAATATTTTATAATTCCTCACTATACATCTATACATTAGTAAGCGGAAACCACAAATTTGCAGTATATTACCTGCTTTTATCATACAACCATTACAGAAACATCTCCAACTAATTAAAAATTCTTTAAAACCTCAATCTTAATATTGAATACAGAATATTCCATTGTATGATTATACCATAAATTTTATAAATCTCCCTCATAGCATAAAATTTATTTCCAGTTTTTTAATGTTACTTATATTAATGAGAAAGGAATCTTATATCCAATATGATTTATTTTTGGTGTATAGAAAGACTTCATTTTGTATCTTGTGGTTTTACAGAATTCTATGAGTTACAAAGTTATGCAGTTTCCAAGAAATAGAAGCAAATTCTACAAAAATTATAATTTTGTCTTCTTCAGCCAAATATATCTTTTATTTATGTTTTAAACATTGGCAAAAATTAATGAAAAATATCAAAAAGTAATCATATGCACATCACACTTTTGTTCATTTCAATGACAGTAACTCCTCCTTTTTGCAGTGAATTATCATGTTGATTCTGGGCATAAAAGAAATAGTCTTTTTGTTTGTTTGTTTTGTTTTTTTGTTTTTAAAGATTTTATTTATTTATTTGACAGACAGAGATCACAAGTAGGCAGAGAGGCAGGCAAAGAGAGACTGAGAAGCAGGCTCCCTGCTGAGCAGAGAGCCCCATGCAGGACTTGATCCCAGGACCCTGGGATCATGACTTGAGCCGAAGGCAGAGGCTTTAACCCACTGAGCCACCCAGGAGTCCGAGATAATCTTTATTATATATGATGATAGCCCTGGTTTTCCAAATTTTAAGGGAAGTGGTTCTTAAAAATAGTAGCCAATATTTATATGACATTCTCCGGCACTGTTAATGTATTATCTAAATTAATTTATCTAATCCACACAACAAGCCTCTGAAGTACATACCATTATTACCCACATTTTACAAATGAGGAAGCTAAGTATAGAGAGGTTATATGTCTATTAAAATTATATTAATCTATTTAAATTCTCTAATAGTGAGACATCTATTAAAATTCTGGTATGGTTTGTTTTATTTATGCTGTTGATATAATTATCACACATAAGAGAACTAAAAATTAATTGCATTTTTGGAATAACGCCTATTTGGTCTGGATAATTAATTCTGCCAGGGCTTCTTCACATTCCGTTTGGAATTTTTGTGTCTACATTAATATGCAAGATTATTCTTTAATTTTTTTTCTTGTGATGTCTTCTTTTTTCTGGTTTTGGCAATAAGGTTATGCTAGATTTGTAATATTAATTAACTAGCTTTCCACCTTTTTTCTGTCTTTTGATATAGCTAATATTTCCTTAATTCTCTACAAATGCAGTTTTGATCTTCTCTTTGATCCAAGAGTCATTTAGAAGAGTGTTTTTAAATTTCATAGAGATTTTAAATAGAAATCAATTAGCAAAATCTCAGATGGACAAAAAAGTTATTTGCTTGGTTGTCTAAGCTTTTACTAATAAAGGTCATTTGTATCACATTATGAGCATAAAATATTGACTAAATAAATACTATTTTCTACACAAATTGAAGTTTTTTAAAGCCTCTGTTCAACCATCATAAGCATGCTAAATCTATCTGCCAAATCTATCTGGATAGTAAGCTACCTTACACAGACAATTTGCATATCTATGTATTTATATCATGTTTAATTCTTAAATTTATATTGTTATATGTGCTTTTATGAAATATCAAACTTATTTATGGCTATATTACCTTTCTATTACTCTATTTTTTATAATATCGTTTATTAAAGGGTAAGAGAAGATTAAGATTGTTAATGTCTTTTGTAACAACTGTATTTTTATAAATTAACCTGTTTTGTCTTCTACATTATTTTATATTTTAGACAGATGTGTAATTTAGTTTTAGTTTTCTAGTTTAAATAGCATGTGGTAGCATGTTTTTATTTCATATAACACTTGAGGTTATAATTTTACATAATATCATTTAACCAATTTATATATTTTTTAGGTCACATGTGTCTATTTTTTTATTTGACATCTTGTCTTTTCGATTTCTATATGTCTAGGGTTTATTGCTTTTTCCATTATTTTGTATTCTATCATGTATGCACTATTTGACTTTCTCCATTTTCTTTTTCTCTAAATATTTCCTAAATCAACATGGTATTTCTTGATTTCTTCTAACATAAATATAGAAATTGCTTTTACTTCCTTGATGCATCACTCAGTCTTTAATTAATAAAATATGATTTTGAGGCCCAAGTTTTATTAAAATTAATATTTCACATTGTGTGTCTTCTGTGAACAAGTTTTAAAATTTGTGTTTATTTTACAGACATATTCTCAGTTAATTATACTTTTTATATGGTTTTTATTCCATCTCTATTCCTTTCTAAAAAATACCTTACTCTGAACTATTTCAAACATGCACAAAAGAAATAATAAGAGCTGACATTTACCCAACGATTACAATGAACCAGATACTACTCTAAGTACTTGAAAACAATTAACTTATTTATTTAATAACTTTGCAATAACTTTTTGCAATAGAAAATATTTAATAGATGAAGAAATCAGGACAGAGAGGATATGTCATTTGCAAAAAGTGACACAGCTGAAAATGCAGAGCTCACATTCAAACCTAG
Source organism: Enhydra lutris kenyoni (assembly GCF_002288905.1). Taxonomy (NCBI): domain Eukaryota; kingdom Metazoa; phylum Chordata; class Mammalia; order Carnivora; family Mustelidae; genus Enhydra; species Enhydra lutris. The sequence goes on from NW_019154103.1 coordinate 29,604,490, forward strand.
GCTCTCCGCTCCTTTGTCATTAAGCCTTTTCCACTACAAAGGATATATCAGCAACTTCATTCTAGAATTTATCCCTATGTCACTTTTTAAAATTTAAGATTTCTCTTTTTATTTTATTTTCATCCACCTTTTCTTTCATCATCTCGGCCTGTTTTGATGTTTTTCTTTCTTTTATTTCTTTGAGAGTCCGTACTACATTTAATTTCGAAGTTCTGTAATTCTGTAATTTTTCTTTAAATTTCTCTGCTATGAATTCATCTTCCATTTGCTGATTTTGACATTATTGGCTCTCTTCTTTAGGTTAGTTTTCTTCATGGGTTTTGGAGTTTTAGTTTTTTAGGTAAAATCAACTACAAAATATTTTTTGTTTTTGTAACTTCCCTTTTATCCTCCCCCTCTTCTTCTCTCTCTTTTCTGTGTCTCCTCTCCCTTCACTCTATTCCCCTTCTGTCTCTCCCTTCCCAACCACTAGTCTATCCAGAATTTTTTGCGATCAAGAGGTAGGCCATCTCTTCTATATGAAAGAGAGTCTTACTGAGTAGCAATGGTGACCTCCTATAATGTAAGATTATATTAGAACAAAGTAGCTTGGGGAACCCTTCATTGCCTGTATATATTTGTGTCCTAGATCTTCAAAACTAAAATTCACAGGAACCCACATGGAGAATTTTAAAACTAGGGAAATGTGGGAATTGCTAATTATTTGACTTTTAAAATGTAACTAACACTGGATTTTCCCCAGATAGGATGTGACTGAGTAGATTTGCTATTATCTGATATGAGTATCTACTCTATGGGGCAAGATTTTCTTAACCACATCTCGTTAGAGAAGATTAAATATCTATATATGGGCTAGGTCTTTGGTTCCAGGACAAACTCTTACTCTGAGTGATAACCAAAGTTGGAGTAGACTTACACAGCATGAGCCACAGCACCTGTTAACCACACAGAGGTTCCATGAGTTGCTTTTCACAAGGGAGAGCTATGAGTGTGGCAAACACTTAAGATACCACTGACACACCTATCCCTGACCTCTTAATTTTGAATCACCTCTAAGTATATTTGACACATGTGTTCTAGTTTACATTTGTATTATAGTCACAACCTCATTATTCTCTTTAGTGCTGTGGGTTTACTCATCTATTCTGTAGTTTCCTTAGGTAAAAATGTTTGGGAATTTCTAGCCTATAGCAATTACTAACCACAAGACTAATTATATTCATTGTATTTCTGTTCTAAATCTACATAAATTTATTCCCTAAAAATTCACAACCAAAGCTATGGTCCAAGAAAAATGAAGGATTATATAATTAACTGGTAAATGTACTAGGAATAGTAAAATATAAGTATAAATATCAACTTTAATTTAAACCATCTAGATTGGATAGCCTGAACGTCTGAAGTTCTGTGTGTACCTGCCCAAATTTATGGCTCTAGCTGTGTGATATGAGGTACACATTTTCATAAAGTACCACAGACTTTTATAGAGCAGGAAAATGATTCTTTTGAAAGAAAACTAAAGGTGCTTGTTTTATAAAAATAAATGTTGGGCCAAATGTTCATCCTTTATTATTCTCCCATAGGAGTTTTACAAGATGAGAATCTGGCATTTATTAGCAGGTCATTTTGGGGTCGGTGGCTGTGGGAACCCAGACTCTTTGTCTGCATTTTATCTTCACCATATGATTTTGGTATGAGTATTTCAGTCTCATAAAGTATAATATGTCATGAATATTTAATAATTACATTTTTAAAACAACACAAATTAAATCACCTATCTATTATGATACACACTATCAATAAAAACCCATTTAATTCTTCATCAGGGATTTAAAAAATATTTTTGGTTTGAGAACTCATTTCGCTATGGATAATCCACGTGGGGGGTGTGTGTGTACATATGCGTGTGTGTGTGTGTGTGTCTATATGACAGCATTCTATGAATGATTTCAACTACTAAATAGGATTTGAACCTTTGTCTCCGTCGATATTTTAATATGAGTAATTTTATATTCCATGTAAAATTTTTAAGTGGCTTTAAACATAAATAATATAATGCATGTATATATAAAATGCATTTGCTAAACTGCCAGATAATCAGATAAATCTATTCTAAAATATTCACACTAAATTAAGAAATTCAGCCTAGTCTACCACAATAAAGTGGAAAGAAGAATCTACTGTTAGAATGATTTAACAAAGGTATTTAGAAATCATCTATTTTAATTCCACTGCATTCAATGCAACATGAGAAGGAGTGATTCCTGATGTAGCTTTAGCAAAAAATAAACAACAAAAGTATAAAGATAATGTTAAGGCAATACACAGGTGAACACTAAATGGCATCTTGGTCAAAGCACAAGACTTGAGATCAGAAAAGGAGCTACTGAATTCTGGTTTTGCCACTTACCATGCAATCTTGGGCAAGTCATAGCCTTTCTTGATCCCAATTTCTTTATCTTTTAAATGGTTCTTGGTATCGTGTGTATACCATACATCTGTAAATCTGCTACTCAGCCTCATGTTCACAGTGCCCCGGTCACTCTGACCTCCTTGGTGTTCCTCAGAAACACCAAGCACCTCTATCTGGGGCCTCGAGAGAAGCTCTTCCCATTTCCTGGAATGATTTTCCGAATCTTCATACAGATAGCTGCCTCTTTTCCTTGAAATTTGACCTAATATTTCCACATGCTCATGCCTCAGCTCCATGGGAAACTGGAAAAAGGTAGCCAGTGCCTTGACCTTTCATATAAGAGACTGGCTCTGCCTCCCTTCATGATCCAAAAGATGCAGAATTTCCTTGAACAGAGAAAATATTAACAAACTTCCACCACAAGTTTTAGGACACTGGAGCTTCAATTTTTTCTCAACATGATGGGTAAATTCAGAAATTCCTAAGAAATGAATAATGGTCTATCAAGAGACTTCCAAAAATAATAAAAACTTAAGAAAATAGAAGAATCAGATAAAATGTCTTGAAAATTATTGTCTTCCCAGAGTGTTGCTCTAGTCAGTCATAAGAAGCATTTATAGTGGCCAGGAAGACATGAGTTTCAGAAGATTCTTGGCATCAAGGGGGTCATGTTGCTTTTAAGTAACTCGGGTCTTATTCTTTTGACTCTTTCCCTGCATATAATAGTTTATGCCTTTAAAATATATATAAAGTTAGACTAGATCCACTTAAATTCTTCCCTTGAGTAAATTGGTTACTTTGTGAGTCTATATCAGACAGTAATTTAATTTCCTTTGATAGCAGCAGGAAAAATTTGCTGGGTACTGATTCATGTTAAACAGTTTGCTTTATATACATTATTTCTATTCTATTCACAATCCTTCTGGTTTTATTATCTCTATGGATGAGAAAACTGAGGATCAAAAAGATAAAAATAATTGTCATATGGAATTGTATTTTCTGTTCTACAATTAGTCATATATCTGGAACTTATTATGTGTTTGTTACCAGATGCGAGGCATATTTCCTCCTTCACTAAATTTTTCCCATATTCACCCTATCAATGGGGTACATCAAAAACTGTGAAGGTGACTGGAAAGAGAGAAAAATAAGAGACAATTATTTAGTAAGATCAAATTTAATTAGAGTATTGTTTTAAGATCTTTATTTTGCTTGACTCAATTTTTCAATTTTTATTCCAATTTTTTTGAACTTACTATATACATACACTTTAGTGCCTCAAAACCTAAAAGGATTTGAGGCATTATACATTTTGAAATACACAAGATATTTAACTATATACAAGATATTGAATTGTATTTTATAAAAATATATACAAATAAAGCAATATTAAATTTCTAATTCCTATGAGTATAAAATATAACAGGATAAAAACATTTGTAAATTCTAACTGGTATATTACAGTATGAAGTGAGCACTATCTTTAGAGTCATTATGGCTTTAATTTAAAATCAAATGTCAAAACATAACTTTCTTCTGAATAAAAATGAAACAATGCTAACCTTATAAGGCTGCTATAATTATTGCATGAGACCACATATGTAATGCACCTAGAACTGTCTGACACATAGTAGGCACTTGGTCATGAAGGTGTCAGCTGATTTGCTGCTGTGTGGCAGTGATGGCACATCCAGAGTCTCTGAACTACCATTAAATATCAGAGGTCAGATGCTACTACACCACCATGCTTTTCATGCTCTGCTTTGATCTACTCTCTGTTAAAGTAGGACAGTCTGACTCATCTATTGCTTTATGTCAGAATCCTTTGCCTCATCTTTGGAACCAGCATCTTAATGTTCTTTGAGGCAGTATCCCTCCACCGCTCTCACTCTGTGCTATTTGGATGGGATGTCCACTCCTTTCTTCAGAAGAAGTACGGCCACATGGGTCACAAGACTCAAAATTGCCAGTAAGAGTTGTATGATTGACTAAGAATGATCATGCAACCATAACTGGATCAATGATTGTAAGCCCAGGACTGTTGCTAGAACTAAAAGGAAGAAAACAGTCTTTCCACTGAATTGTTAAACTTGTGGGATGAAAACCTGGAACCATTATAGAGCATATGAAATGAGAATTTACCTTAAAATGAAACTAGAGAAGTAGATTTAATGGAAAGAAACCATGCTATTTGATGGCATTGTAAGTTTCAGGATCCAGTTGTGTGTGAAGACAAGCAACACCTCATTTTTTGAAAGATTTTATTTATTTATTTATTTATTTATTTATTTGAGAGAGAGAGGGGACATGAGAGGGGGAAGGTCAGCGGGAGAAGCAGATTCCCTGCTGAGCAGGGAGCCCGATACCAGACTCAATTCCGGGACTCCGGGATCATGACCTGAGCCGAAGGCAGTCCCTTAACCAACTGAGCCGCCCAGACGCCCTCTTTTTTTTTTTTTTTTTTTTTTTTAACTATGTGAGTGAGTCTATGTGGGAAACAACTTTTTAAATGGCCCTCAATCCAATTTCAGCAATCCATCTTTAGGAGGTTAGCAATACAACTTTCAGATATCTGTTCCTTTGTGGTATCCCTTGAGCGTGGGCTAATGGCTCACTTTTAATAAATAGAATAAGGCTCAAGGAATGGGATGCCAATTCCGTGACTAGGTTAAAAAGACTGACTTCTTGGGGGCAGGTAGGTGGCACAGTTGCTCAAATGTCTGACTCTTGATTTGGGCTTGCAAGGTGAACTCAGGGTGGTGAGACGGAGCTCTACTTGGGCTCTGCGATCAGCTCAGTCTGCTTAAGTTTCTTTCTCCCTCTCCTCCCCTCCTTTCTCTTTCTCTCTCCAAAATAAATAAATCTTAAAAAATAAAAAAAAAAATAAAAAAGAAAACAGAACAGATTTCTGTCTTACTAGCGTAGTTTCTCTAGTGCCATCTAGGCTTGAACACTTTGAAGAAGCATGCTGTCGTGTGGGTAAGGTCAAGAAATAAGAAACTAGGGCAGTGGGGCCAAAAGCAAAGGAGGAACTGAGGCATTCAAAGAGCTGAAAGTTGCCCTCAACTACCGAGTGATCTTGGAATGCTGCCTCAGACAAGCCCTCCTTTCCACAGCCATTAGGCCAGATTCCGGTTCCCAAAACCTGGCAGCGCTCAGTGGAGACAGCCACTACTCAACTGGGCTGAGGGTAGCAGACAAGCTTTGCTAAGGATTGGGATTTGCTCGAAACGTGCCACGAGCCAGACTGCTTCAGGGACAGAGCCTCCGGCAGCCAGGATACACACGTGACTCTCATCCCAGCACTTTGCGGCTGCCCTACCAGAAGTCCCGAGATCCCGAGATCCCGCGAGATTGGGCCTTCATCGCCAGAGGGTACACTGCCGACTTCCAGCGTGCTTCCACCTTCTTCTTTGTGGACTCCGACTTTCAACTCCTTGTTGCCCATCCTCTTCCTCACTCGCCATCTCGATCTGGACATACGTCACACATACACGAATCCTCCGATTGCCGGACGCTGAGCGGGGACCCTGTTTGCAGCCCTGTCAGAGATCCTGAAGCAGACGAGCCAGGTAAGCCGTGTCCAGATTCCCAACTCACAGAAACTCTGAGGTAATGAAGGTAAGTTTGGGGGCAATGTATTACATAGCAGGAGGTAACTAATACAGTCCATTTTAGTCACTTGTGATTGGACTGCTGTCTCTAGTATCCAAGAGAGTCCTGGCAATTAACATAGGGAATACTTTCCGTGGAAAAGAAAGTAGCTGCAAGATTGAGCAGCGTTAAGAAAAGATGAATTTTTCAGAGACACACCCAGTGGCCTTGTAACTGTCTAAACAAGTGACACAGCATGCATTCTCTAACAGAGTACTTTTTACTTTGTTCTTCATTTGAACCACGAGGAGATAATCTTTAAACACAGAAGGTCTGAAAAGAGTTTAGGAATAGCTTAAAACGCACTTAACAGTTGAGTACTTTAAAAACTTTCTAGAAAATGTGTAGGAACTAGCAAAAACGAAAAATTTTCCCAGAAGAGTGGGGGGAAAAAAAGAAACCACGTTATTTTTCTGTAAGGAGTATTGAAAGAGTGAGTAGGAGAAAGACTGAACAAATTTTAGGGGTACAAAATGGAAATTAAGCATGGTTTTGTTTTATTCTTTTTCCTTATAGAATCAGGAAATCACTACATAATGGGCTGAAAATAGCTTGTTTGATGTTGGGGACATTTTGATGTAGAGAACGTTTATCAAAAGACTGAGTACAAATGACAAAGTAGAAATAGCACCTAGCTGAAACATGTAGATAAATCAAAAATTTAACTGTAAGCAAGCTATAAGTTGTATTTCAAGTCCTTATGACCAAAAGAGACCTTAGAAATGTTTTAATCCAAAACAATTTGTGTTAAAGGTAAGGAAACTGAGGCCCAGAGCACTTCTATTATTTCAAAAGATCAAGCAATTAGTATTACAGAGCAAGGATTGCTTTTATATCTTTGAACTCCACATCCGTTTCTGTTAGAAATAATTTCAGCTATACATTACAGATACTCGTGACTGACGGTGCCCTAAGAGCATTGAAGGTGAGGACCACAGAGCTCCCAATATTCTCCCATCATATCATCAGCCTTGTCATAGCAAACTGCCTTAAAAATCAAGCCCACAGACGAACCTTGGACAGATTCTTCATCATACCCTAATGCCCTCAGATAAGCCCCATCACCCAGCTCTGGCATTTAGTTAGAAAGTACTGATAACACAGTAACTGTTGTTTATAACTAGACTATTATGGTAGGTTGGTGTGATTTCTGACGGGTAAGGGACCATACCATACTGGTTATTGGAAAAATATTGTGAATATTACCCTTGAGTACAGCCTGGTGTGACTCAGCCATCACAAGAGGCCCTAAACTTCAAGCCATTCTCTTAGGCGTCAGACTTTCCTTTTTAAAATGCTTGGAATAGCTTCCCATCTGACCCAATTATTTCCTCCTCCATGGCTACGGAAACCTTTCATTGTAATGTCCAGAACTCAGTCTGCCATTAGGAAAATGACCTCTCTCCTAAATTTTTCCACTGAAGTTCCAGCCTTTTTTTGAGTTTCATTGTGGGTGGGGAAGCGGGTGGAGAAGGGTTCCCCACACACCACCAAGCAATGCTCAGGACACCAGCTGAGTGTCCTGCCATTCAACTCAATGCTAACATCAACCACCTGGAGATAGCATCAGATTCTACCTATTAAAGTTCAGTCCTGTAAGACTGCCCTCCCCCACCTCCTTCATATGCCACTCACAAGCCCAGTTATTACCTATGCTTCAGAATGATCCACTAAAAATTGTTGGTTCCCACAAACCCCTCCTTGGACTTCAGATGCTAATTGCAATTCCAGGTTGTTACCAATATTTCTGACCAACTGGTTATAAATCAGGGGTTCCCATGAACCTCTCCTAAGGTTCAATAAATTTGATAGAGTGGCTCACAGAACTCAGAGAAACACTTAACTTACTAGATTACTGGTTTATTATAAAAGGATAAAATCAAGAAACAGCCAGTTTGAAGAGATGCTAGGGCAATGGTATAGGTATGTGGGAAAGGGTGTGGAGCTTCTTTGGCCTCCTTAGGCTCGCCACTATCCCCACATCTTCATATGTTCACTGACCTGAAAGCTCTCCGAACCCTGTGTTTTTGGGTTTCTAGGAAGACCTCATACATAGGCATGAATGATTAAACCATTGGCCATTGGCAACTTAATCAAACTCCATCCCCTCTCCCTTTCTGGAGGTCAGAAGTCATGACTAGGACTGAAAGTTTCAACTTTCTAATCACAGGGTGGGCCACACTGGCAAAAGTCTCTCAGGCTTAGGTGCTTTGCAAAAGACACCTCATTAACATAACAGAAGACACCTTTATTGCTCTCATTAGGAAATTCCAAGCGTCTGGGGAGCTGTGAGACATGAATTGGATGAAGATCAAATATACAACACTCTGAACAACATGGACCCGCTTATATGGGGGTCCACTTACATGTAGTTGTTTTTTTTTTCCAGCAAGTATAGGACAGTACTGTAAATATATTTCCTTTTTCTTATGACTTAATTAACATTTTCTTTTCTCTAGCTTACGTTGTTGTAAGAATACACTTTTTTTTTTTTTAAGATTTTGTTTGTTTATTTGACACAGAGAGATCACAAGTAGGCAGAGAGGCAGGCAGAGAGAGAGGGGGAAGCAGGCTCCCCGCTGAGCAGAGAGCCCGATGCGGGGCTCAATCCCAAGACCCTGAGATCATGATCTGAGCCGAAGGCAGAGGCATAACCCACTGAGCCACCCAGGCTCCCCAAGAATACACTTTATTAACACATACAATATACAGAATGTGTGTTGATCAACTTTGTTATTGATAAGGCTTTTTAGTCAACAGTAGGCTACTAGTTGTTATGTTTTTAGGGAGTCAAAAGTTGTATGTGGATTTTTGACTGTCTAGGGAGTCAGTCCTCATAACCCCCATGTTGTTCAAGGGTCAAGTGTATATGAGAAGTGTATTTTGGTCATTTGAATCACCAAATATATATTTCTTATAAATCACAGTATTGCATTTTTTTTCTTAATTCTAACTTTGCTGACAATGAGAACATCTTTTTTGCTTCTTTGATCACTATTCCCCCTTTCTCAAAAAATCAAATCAAATCATCTATCTCCACTGAAGTCCAAACTGCCTGAGTATGGCCTCCTTCTCCCCCAGCTGTAGTCTTCTTTCAGCCTCCTAATCATCCCCCTCACTCACTTCCTCTTGTCCTTCCACCCATGCTAATAAAGCCTAAAGTCCCCTGGCCCATTACTGTAATTGTAAATCTTTCCCTGGATATACTCTCCACTGCTTCCTTCTCTCTCCTTCTGTCTAACACATTGGGCAATAAACAATTCTGGGAGACCTCATCTCACCATTTATTTTTTACTTGCCCACACAGCTGAACATTACTGGAAAAAAAAATGGCCATGCCAGGCTGACTGATCATACTTTAAATTTATGATCACAGGTTTCAAAAAGACTCTCAAACATTACATTTACCTGGTCACATCATCCTTTCTTATCCTTCAAGATGTTTATAAACAACCAGAAGCTATATGTCATATATTTGCATAACCAAATTTACTAATATGTGTCTCTATCCAAAAACATGATTCCTTCCTCTGCCAGTGGGTGAATTTGTTATACTTTTACCCAAGTGCAGTTCCTGTACTTGCCCATTGGATCCCATTCTCTTTCCTCTAATTATCTCCTTTAATTTTCCTTTATCTCTCCTGAAGCATTTTAATTTTCATCTCTCTGTCCCAGATCATTCCCACTGGTATGTAAGGAAGGTGAAGTAATTCTGTCTTTAAAAAAGGGGTAGAGGGAGAGGTAGGGCTGACTTCATAGCTTAGGCACCATTCATTTTTCAGTTACTTTTACTTGCAAAACTCCTTTAAAACTTCTTAAAAGTGATATCTGTATACTCTGTCTCTTATCTGAACTTCGTCACTTCTCTTTCTTCACTCTAAAAAGGTGCCCACCCCCAAACTCTTCTCAGGCAGCATTCATCAAGGTCACTGTGCTTCTCCATGTTGCCTAACCCAGTGGTTAAGTCTTTGTCCTTATTTTACTTTGTCAGGAGCATTTAACATTGTTGATTACACTCTCTTTGAAACTGTTCCTTTAATGGGCTTCCAAGACAAAAGAATTTCTTGCTCTTTCTGCTTATTTTTGGTCACATTTGCCCAATCCCTTTTTTTCTTGTCAATGTCCAAATACTAGCATGCTCCACATTCTTCCTAACTCTTTTTGCCTCACACTCACTTTACAGGGAATCTTAACTAATCCTAAAGCTTCAAATGATAGCTATAATTGGACAATTCCCAGAAATATATTCTCAGCCTAGAACTCTCCTCTGATACGTAGGTTCAGCTGAATTCTGTTTCATTTTACTTGTTTACTAGGCACCCTAAACGTAAAATACGCAGAATCAATCCTTAATTTCCCCATTCCATATCTGACATTCCTTTCCATCTTGGTAAAAACACAACAATGTAGGCAGTTATGAAATGTTCAGATTTTATAAACCCATATAAATTGGGGGCACTACATGGACCAGCTATTGTATGATGCTTCTTTTAAACACATACACAGGGAGGGGAAGAGAATATGACAGAGCCTGTGTGAAGGAGTAATTAATAGCTAAAAATAACAAAGTAATTCAGATTTTACTGGATATTTCTGTTTCCGTCTGTGATGAGTAACATGGATCAGATTACCCTCCTGCAAAGAACTATGTAGCTAGATAAGAATTTAAAAATAGCAGTTTAAAAGCACTGAAGTTGAATGTAGTCAGGACTTGAGGAGCCAAGATCCTGGAAAGAAGGAAAATGCATTGGGATGAGCCCAAATTCACTGCAGTCTTTTCTCTCCAGGCATTTGTTGAATCAAAGTATATGACACAAAAGTCAAACACGAAGTTGGTGGCATACTCACTTGCTAGAAAGACAAAAATTGGGAGTTTGGAGCTATCAAGGGAGTACTATTCAATAGGCCAACATTCCAGGAAAAAGTGAACCCCAGAGAAGTAAACCTGAATTTCTACATACAGTTCTCCTTCAGATCACTTGCCAGATCCTAAGCTGTGAGTCTGCAGAAAGAGGGTTAACAAACCAAGCAACATGTGGCTAACAAGAAGCTAAAAAGCTAAACAGAAATCTAGGCAGTTTCACAAAGCTAGGGAGACAAAAACTGAACTTCAGTCTAGTTAAAGAGGGGCTCTTATAATCAGCACAGGCTCTCCATTGAGCTCCTGAAGAGCCAAGCACTACCAGTAAGGGAAAATCAGAGATAGGCAAGTCCCCAGATCCAGCTCCTCCTGAGTCAGTGTGATATACCTATACTGTACATGGCTGCCAGAAGAAAGTCAGGTACTCTGGAGGAAGAGTCATTGAAGAGCCTTTATGGTTTGTCCTAGACAATGTCAATCAATAAAAAAATAAAAAATCAAGAAGGCAGAAAAATAAGACATGAGAAGACTGAAAACCAAGAGAAAAAAAGCAGAAAAAATTTAGTTATTAGAGTTGTCAGATAAAAACTTTAAAACAACTGATTATTATACTCAAACAGAATAGAAAAACAGCCAGAGGATTTCAACAAAAAACCTAAATCTATACAAGATAATCAAGTGGACATTCTAATAATGAATCATACAATAACTGAAACTGATTTGATAGGTTTAATAGCAGAAGAATATACATAGAAGTAGGGTTCCTAAGTTGAAGGAGGGAGGAGTAAATGGAAAACATCCACACTTAAGTACAAGTAGGAAAAAATATGGCAAATACAGAAAGGCTCAAAGAGACATACTCTAAATAGGGAAAACCTCCAAATGCATGTGTTTTGGTGACCAGAAGAGAAAGAGAGTGGATTAGATCAAATATTTGGAGAGATATTACTAATAATTATTATTAAGTTAATGAGGTAGTATCAAGCAATAGATTCAAGAAACTCTGTTAAACACAAGCAGGATAAACTACCCCTAAGCAACTAATAGTAAAACTAATGAAAAGCAAAGAATAAGAGAAACTTAAAAGCAGCTAGAAGAGGGCAACATCACTTTAAAAGCAAGAAACTATGGAAGACAGAAGATAATGGAAAACTATATTTCAAGTGATGAAAGAAAATTAATTACCAACTTAGAAATTTTTACCTACAGAACCTGACTTTCAGAAATAAAGATGAACCTATATACTGTTAGTAGGAATGTATAGCCATTACAGAAAACAGTATGGAGGTTCCTCAAAAAGTTAAAAATAGAGCTTCCATATGAACCAGCAATTCCACTTCTGGGTACTTATCCTAAGGAATTGAAATCAGAATCTTGAAGAGGTACCTGCACCCCCAGATTCAGTGCAGCATTATTCACAGTAGCCAAGATATGGAAACAAATGCCCATCGATTGATAAAATAATAAAAATATGGCATATCTATATAATGGATTATTATTCACCCCCCCAAAAGAAAATCCTGTCATTCTCACCAGTATGAATGAACCTTAAGAACATTATGCTAAGTGAAGTAAGTCAGACTCAGAAAAACATATACTGTATGATTTCACTGACATGTGGAATCTAAAATAGTCAAACTCATAGAAGCAGAAAGTAGAACGTTGGTTGCCAGGAGCTGGTGGAGGAGGAAAAGAGGAGGTGATAGTAAAGTGGTACAGAGTTTCATTTATGTAAAATAAATAAGTTCTGGAAATGTATACTGTGGCATAGTACCTATAGCTAACAATACTATATAATACACTAAAAAAATTACTAAGAAGGTAGACCTTATGTTTAATGTGTTTACCACAAAAGTTATTATTAATTATAGTGAAGGTTATGGGAGGAAAATTTGGGAGGTGATAGGTGGGTTTACAGCTTTGATGATGGTGACAGTTTTATGGGTATAATTTATTCCCAAATACATTGAGTTGAACGCATTAAACATGAACAACTTTTTACATGTCAGTTATTATATCTCCATTAAGTGGTTTATTAAAAAAAAAAAAACTAAAAGGAAAGGAAGATGAATTTAAGTCCGTTTCTAACAAACTAAAGCTAAGAAAATTCACTGTATAAGACCTGACTGGAAGAAATACTAGAGAGAGCTCTTCAGGATGAAAGCAGATCAAAGCTCTGGTAGTGCAGGAAGAACTGATCATCAGAAGGGGTAAAAGTGTGAGTAAATCTAAATAAAATCTGACTGTTTAAAATAATAACAATGCTGTGTGGAGTTTAAAATACAGAGATAATTAAAATTCTGAGAATAATATCACAAAAGGCCAAAGGTGGGAGGAGTTTAAATATATGGAGTTTAAAGTGTCCTAGGGTCCTCTATATGTCCAGAAAGTGAAAAAAAAAAAAAAAACCACTTAAGGTAGATTCTAATAGTTCAAGGATATCTGGGGTAAACTCAGTGGGAACCACTAAAATAATAAGAGAATCCTGATAGAAGGGAAAAATAGAATAAGGAAAAAAAAACTTGCTTAAAACAAGAAAAGGCAAGAAAAGAAAGGAAAACAGATGAGATATATATTTAAATGGGAGATTTAACTCAAGTCTGTACTGGAGTCTTTTGAAAAATATCAAACGATTTCCAATTCACAGTCTCCAATAAGCTCCTCACTGTTCTCTTTTCACATCTCCCACACAGCTCACCACTGTGCTAGGACTCTTTTCCCTCTCTCCCTCAACTCCCAGACCATCTCTCTAACAACTTTACCTCTGAAGTCATGAACGAAGTTAAATAGTACATGAAACAATAAAAACAAAAATACCTTATTAGAAGTTCAAAAAGAAAAAGAAAAAACATTCACAACTGCACCCTCCTTCAGTGCCCCTCCCTTCATGATAAAGATAAATGCTGTGTTCTTGTTTACTTTAGGAAAAGATAACCTGCCCCCCTGCCAGCACTCAAATTCTGGTCAACAAAGGACTGCTCTCAATCTGAACTGGCAAGTAAGACTCTTCCCTCCTTGGCCGAGGAGATGGGGAATGGCTACAAACATTTATAATTTAATATTTTATTGTGTCCTACTTATGTAACCTCTTCTCATTCCTATTCCCTCAAAGTTCACTTCTGTGTTCCCAATATCATTAAGCAATATAAGCATCAGGCTTTAGCAGATTCATTGAGTTTTACATTTAAAAAAAGAGAGGTATATTCCCTTTACCCATGTTAAAAAAAAAAAAAGTGAAAGAGGCAACTAGAAAGTTATAGTATATAAAAGATAGTAATTTTTATGTTCTTTACACTGTTACTTCCAGAAAGCATTGATGTTCAAATCAGACTCCAGGGTGGAGCGCTGAGCTATGCCAGTTGTCTACAGTGAGACCTTGGGCAAAGTGAACCCACACTTCTGAACCTCATTTTCTTCATCTATAAAATGGAAACGATAAAATAATTGAGGGGAGGGTTAGGAAAGAAGATCTGCAGAATACCGTGCCTAGATTGTAATATGTGTTTAGTAAATGTTAGGTCCTCTTCCTCTGCATAGGTTGGTCAGTATTTATTTCCATAACTGAACTAACTGGATATGATTTTTTAAAATTCATTTCTGAGGTCCAGACTAGCAAAGCTCACACGATCCTCTGCTTCTCCTCCATCTGTCTGCCAACTGACATTCTTTGTTGCTAATCTAAGACCAAGCCATATGTTCTCCGGATGGGAGACTCTTTTCCTGCCCAGGTGGGGAAGCAGACACAATGATCTAATAAGTCTTTGCTGTCTCACTAGGGCAAGCCTTGGGAAAACTTCCAAACATTGAAAGGTTCTGATGAGACACCCCAAGCTTGGGTGACTATGTTGTTCATCAAAAAACTTTTTTTTTTTTTTTTACTTTCTTTTTTACTCCCAAGATCCCCAAACCATGTTTCAATCCTGTCATTACCTGTTTCCTTGTCTCTGTTTAGTCTAGCAGACAGATCGAGGTTCTAAAAAAGATTTCAACATGGGATGTCTGTGTGGTGTCAAGGACGGTATAGATGAAAAGTGTATATTAAGAGCTGGGGGACTGAGTTAAGAGTCAGGCTCTGATCTACAAATCCCAAACCTGCAGCATCCCAGCCAAAGGAAATATGCCACTTTGAAAAGGATGTGAAAGGTAGTCATAGAGACAGTGCTACCGGGGGGTTATAGTTTAATGTCACCATACTTGACCAGAACTAAAATGTGTAAGCATAAGTTAAAAAAAGAAAAAAGAAAACCCACCATGGTAGTAGAAAGTGCAGAAAGATATGCAGAAAGAAAAAATAATTAGATTCAGAATTGCATAAAAAAGGAAACAACAAATTTAAAAATAAATATTTACCTTTTAATAATGCTCTTATTCTCTGGGTCATAAGTAAACAGTGTAACCCCAGAATGTTAATACAATGGCAGATGGGAAGAGAAATCTCTGAGCTATCCTGGCTATTTTGACAGTTATATAAAGCAAAATGAGGCTTTCATTTCCCATTTTCTTAATATTGCTTTCATTTTTTTTTAAATATGGAAAACTCATGTTTAATTCTGTGAAGTTAATTTAATTGATGTCTAAATTCTGCAAAATTTGGGACATGTTAACTATTGGAGACATTAATTTCAGAATCAGTATAGGATTGAGTAACTAAATTGTCTCCTTATTCTATCTAGTTGCTTTCTGCTTCCCAAATTTTTAATGTAATTTGCATTGCTGTACCCCACACTTATGACCCAGGTAAACTACTTAAAATCTCTGAGCCTCAATTTCCACTTCCACAACATAGCAATTAAAATCGCTGCCAGTTAATTGTCTCATAGGGAGTGTAATAGTAAAGGCATTTTTACAAAGTGTTTTACCTCTTCTGAGGAATTACACTAAGATATTCATTATCATGTGGGACAAGCAAGGCTTTATATGTTCACTTAATTGGCCCCCTGCAAAGGGTGTGACAGGCCTGACCTACAACCACGTGACCTAGCTAGGGATGTGCATCATGGTTTGGATCTGTGTGCTCTATGCTAACTGAACTGGTCAGTGTACTGTGATTAATTATATTGCTCAGAGAAACAATTTCTTCAGAAAGGACTGGAAATCAGGGTCAGTTTCTCAAGGAGAAGACACTTTAGCTCATCAAAAGCTTTACATTTCTGCATGCATGAACCTGTCCGAGGAAGCTTCCTATCATTATCCTCAGCTCTTTCCACCATACACTAGCTTGCAGTTTGCTACCGCTTCAAAGAAATATACAATTAACAAGAGCACATAATTAGTGTTTATGCTATATCCAGCACATCTTGACGCTTGTCACAGGTAGAGACAGGCAGCACACATTCAAAACTTGCAGTGCATCTAGGAAGTGTGCCACAGATCTTAATATTTTTCATTTACACATTTCCAGAAAGAAAATTCAACAGAAAGGTGTCTGCAGCATGTTCAGTAGCTTATGCCTCTGAATTTATCTGAGGCTCTGTTTTTTAAGCAGTCATATAACTGCTCACCAATGTGGTAATAAAAATTACTTCTACATTAGGTAGGGAGCTCAGTGTATTTACTGTGTGCATGAACTTGTTTAGTTTTACCCACCAGATCTCTACAAGGATAAAAAAAATAAGGAGAGAGATTTGATATTATATTAAAGTACTTCATTTCTTTCCCAAATTAGTTCTCCTTCTGGAAGATAATGCTGGATAGTTATCCATGTAATACTTTCATTATAACAGAATGGAGAAGAATTGCATTAGCCTCAAAAGAGATATGAACTGGAAAGGTCATTTTTGTGATAATGGAATTCATCAAGGAGACTGAACAGACACTAGGAAAGATTCACAAAAGATGTCATTTTACCCCTCTGTCTGAATTTTTTTTCCCTGATTATCAAAAGACCTTAGTTCTTTACAAAAAGTATATTTTTTAATTCACCTGGAACCATGCTTTTAGTTTATCATTGGTCTCACTAAAAAGGCATTAGGCATTTTGGTCTAACTGTGAATTACACTGGGTCATCAAGAGGACCTGAATATTTAACATTTAGCAAAGAGGGTTCTCCATCATGTTTGATTTCTAACCATTTATATTCCAAAAATAGCTCTTCTTTTCCAGACATGAAAGTAGTACTTTGTGGGGATGTCTCAATCTCTAGGGCTCTAAATTTACCTCAGATCTTTCAGGTTCTACATTTAAGAAAACTCTTAAACTTGGAGGCCTGCGTCTCACTTTCAACTTAGGAATTTCAAATATTATCAAAACCAACTTAAGTATGTCTTGAAGAGCTTTCATGGGGCTTTTGCAAATTAAATATTAGAACTTTTGCAAATTAAACATTAGAAATACAGGTTTCTATAGTTATTTGTAAAGCTCAATTAACTTTTACTAAAGACTAAACAATTTATATTTGAGTTAGAGTCTTCATTCTTCTCTCCATATTTTCAACCACCACCCTCCCTCAGTTCCTCCCTCTGTTGAACCTTGCTAGCTATGTAATCTTGAGGAAAAGTTTAACTTCCTCCACTCTCAGTATCTTACCTTTAAGATGACCAGGATAATTTCTGCCCTATCTGCCTCATAGAAATTTGAGGGAAATTACATGACATTATCTGTGTAAAACTTAATGGTAAAGTGTAAATTGTTCCTTATAAAGGCCATTATACTTACTTTGTTATTTTTCTTTATTTTTCCCTTTTTTTCTTTTGAGATCAGAACCCCATCCACCCCATCCCCAAACCCATTACATTTTAGTAAAACAAACTGCGAGACATTACATCCATTCTCAAGCCTTCAGGTCAAAGGAAAATTCCTCTTGGCACTTTGGGGGAAAATAATTTCTGTAGAGATTTGCTGCTGTGGACAGGGTAGTCCGGTTATGCCCTGCAGCTGCCAGCCTGCTACAGAAGCCCTGTGATGTTAAAGCAGTGCCAGGGACACCTAGAGACCAGTCAGGGAAAGTTCAGAGATAGAAGTGAGGGGGAAAGAGAGATGCTGCTGAATGCAGACCTCTGTCAGCTATCCACTTCTCAGTCATCATCATCTCTCAAATACAGACACAATCTCAGTGCAGCATTCGAGAAATGCCCATTGTACTTTACAGGAGAACAATGCGCTGCCATCATTGTTTGCTTCCCTGTGGTGAGCCTCATTTGGTGTGGGCTACTTTCTGCCCACCAACCAACAAAGTAGAGTGAGCTTCTTATATTCCAAAGTTTCATTTAGGAAGCCATTTGTTTACAACGTCAAGATCATTTGCCTGTCATGGCAGCAGAGTAAGTAATCCTTTGGTCTCCACACAGACCTAAAAAGTAAATGTGTGCCTGGAAGACTAGACAAGTGATGAAAATTAGAGAAAACAGGGCAAGCAGATAACACAAAATTGGATAAAACAAAAATTAATTATATTTTGGATCTTGAAGGAAATGAGATTACTTAAAAAGGAGAGGTAGATAGTTTTGTTGTTGTTGTTTTTTTCCAAGTTCCAAAAGAAATTTCAAGATAGTTTTTAGGACTTTCAAGGTTTTGTGGGTCAGTTCTTTTTTTTTTTTTTTTTTTTTTAAATAAAAGGTACATATTCCCCTGATGGTGGTATGCCCACTCACATTTAGCTTTGATTAAAGTCACTTGAGAGCTCACATTTGAGGCACACAGGAAAGAAAGGAGGAGAAAGCAGGGAATAGAGACTATGGAAGGGCCCAGGCAAGAATTGCAAGACAAGGGAAAAGATGAGTTAAAATGAATATATGGCTGTAGAAGGTAGAAAAAATGTCCAAGTAGTATTGACTCTGATCTGAAAAGGACAAAAAGAAAAAAATATACCAAAATAACTCCAAATAATACAAAATAACTGTGAACTAGCAAAGATTGATTCAAATCTTTCCATGCACCAGCTCTTAGAAAACAGTATCTTTTAAAGAAAATTTCTCTTGGAGGTCAGAAGCAGGCTGAGGATGAGTGGGTTGGTATTGGAAGGGCAAAAAAGAAGGGCTAACCACATACTAATTCCAAGTTCAGACTGTTTGCAAGTTAGGCGCTTGGTAAGTTGGGGAGTACCTATCTATGCTTTAAGGAATAACATTTATGCAGGAAACCTGAAAGGCCAATCGAGCACCCATAAACAAACAAACAAAATATTAATTATTG
Source organism: Enhydra lutris kenyoni (assembly GCF_002288905.1). Taxonomy (NCBI): domain Eukaryota; kingdom Metazoa; phylum Chordata; class Mammalia; order Carnivora; family Mustelidae; genus Enhydra; species Enhydra lutris. The sequence goes on from NW_019154103.1 coordinate 29,623,548, forward strand.
ATTAATATATAATTATTAATTAATTATAAGCAATATAAATATTAATTATCAATCAATATAATATATAATTGATACATAAGTAAATAATATATATAAAAATGTTGAAAAATTAGGATGCTTTCACACATTTTTTTTTTAATTTTATTTTTTATAAACATATAATATATTTTTATCCCCAGGGGTACAGGTCTGTGAATCGCCAGGTTTACACACTTCACAGCACTCACCATAGCACATACCCTCCCCAATGTCCATAATCCCACCCCCCCTCCCAACTCCCCTCCCCCCATTAACCCTCAGTTTGTTTTGTGAAATTAAGAGTCACTTATGGTTTGTCTCCCTCCCAATCCCATCTTGTTTCATTTACTCTTCTCCTACCCCCTTAACCCCCCATGTTGCATCTCCTCTCCCTCATATCAGGGAGATCATATGATAGTTGTCTTTCTCCGATTGACTTATTTCGCTAAGCATGATACCCTCTAGTTCCATCCACGTCGTCGCAAATGGCAAGATTTCATTTCTTTTGATGGCTGCATAGTATTCCATTGTGTATATATACCACATCTTCTTTATCCATTCGTCTGTTGATGGACATCTAGGTTCTTTCCATAGTTTGGCTATTGTAGACATTGCTGCTATAAACATTCGGGTGCACGTGCCCCTTCGGATCACTACGTTTGTATCTTTAGGGTAAATACCCAGCAGTGCAATTGCTGGGTCATAGGGTAGTTCTATTTTCAGCATTTTGAGGAACCGCCATGCTGTTTTCCAGAGTGGTTGCACCAGCTTGCATTCCCACCAACAGTGTAGGAGGGTTCCCCTTTCTCCGCATCCTCGCCAGCATCTGTCATTTCCTGACTTGTTAATTTTAGCCATTCTGACTGGTGTGAGGTGGTATCTCATTGTGGTTTTGATTTGTATTTCCCTGATGCCGAGTGATGTGGAGCACTTTTTCATGTGTCTGTTGGCCATCTGGGTGTCTTCTTTGCAGAAATGTCTGTTCATGTCCTCTGCCCATTTCTTGATTGGATTATTTGTTCTTTGGGTGTTGAGGCTTTCACACATTTTTAAGAATGTTTTACACAAAGGAAAAGTATGCAGAAAGAGCTCAGTAAAAGAAAGTGCAAATGTATTAACCATTAGGCCAATAACAGCGTCTGGCATTGTCAGTTGTCATGAAATGTCTTGATATATTTCAGTGGTTAATAAAAGGATATTACCATGTGATAACTGATGGTTTTACACCACTGTCTGACTAGCTACAAGTTGCTGAAACAGCAAATCATTTTATGAGCACTCATACAAGCAAGTACTAGAAGCATACTTTTCAGTATTAAGATTTTTAAGAGTAGATTATAGACCAACTTGTATATTTCCAAGGCTTGATGTGGTTTCCCATCAAGATGGCTGCAGCTGAAACAGCATGAGGCCAATACACATTAGGGAATGTCACAGGGGAGGCAGGGCCCACTAACAAAGAGAGGGGGAACAAAGATGCTGGCGTGACATCAGTCTACCCAAGTAGTAACAAAAACATCATTTTATTGTCATGACAGTTCCCTGTTGTCTGTAAGTCATTTCATTTATATTTTTTGACAAGGTTGATATTTAACAGTTGGCATAACATTATTCAAATATTATACAGAATAGTAAGAAGCAGCCATTGAGAATCATTCTCCAAATATTACTGTCAGTAAAACCTGTAATCCAATGTGGCTAATGATTTATATTCAGCAAGTAGGACTGTCCCTATTTTGCAAGAAAATTTTGTATTTTTTTAATACTTTTTAAAAAATTTTTATTTATTTGTTTGACACAGAGAGAGATCACAAGTAGGCAGAGAGGCAGGCAGAGAGAGGGGGGGAAGCAGGCTCCCCGCTGAGCAGAGAGCCCAATGCAGGGCTCGATCCCAGGTCCCTGAGATCATGACCTGAGCTGAAGGCAGAGGCTTTAGCCCACTGAGCTATCCAGGCACCCCTGTATTGTCTTTATGAAGAGAATAAGAGTCGTATTTAACAATTAAATCCAAGCTAGCATGTTTTACAAAGTTAGCATTCTGGCTAATAATGGCTTTTGAAAGATACACAAAACCCAGCCATCACAGAACAGGATGGAAGGACATTTTTTAAATACCTGGCCTCACAAGTAAACATGATTATTATTACAAGTAACAAATTAACTTGCTATTGTGCTTTTAGGAAATCTTGTCCTGTAGAAAAACGAAAAACTTCCGATAAAGTAATAGGATCATTATTACTGCTACCATTAATAAAGATTAATATTAAACTTATAATATAAAAAATAATTATTTGGTTTCTTCTATGGGCCATACATTAGGCCTTTTCCTCTAGTGTTCTTACTGCTCATAACCATCCCATGCAGAAGGTGTTAGCACATTGTTATAAATGAGGGAACCGAACCTCAGAGAGAATAAGTAGCCTAATATCAGTTATCAGGGTAGAGTTCCAAATCCACATCTGCCTGAATTCAAAGCCTGAGCTTTCCTTTCATGCTATAGACATGTGTAGGTAGGATTGCCTTCAGGGTTTAACGTACTTAGCTCATAAAAACTAAAAAAAAAATGGAAAACCAAATTATTTGTTTATTCTGACTACAAAAATAATAAATTTTAAGCAAATAGAGGGCAGATTCCGTATTAAGAAAAACAGACACAGGTTGGGGTAACTGCTACTTTTGCTTAGTCATCTTGAATCTTTGGTGCTGCCACCCTTACCTTAGAATAAGGGGAACAATCTTATAATTTTCAGATGATGTGGGCCAGGGGAGCTGAAAAGATCAGGTGATAAATCCTGGCTCTAACTATGTCCCTAGAAACACATTAACATCTCTGAATTTCAATGTTTTCATCAAAATACAAAGAAAATTAGAACAGCCATTCAGGGTTGTCATGATTAGAGATGTGTAGGAAGAGCACCTCAGCGGTGTTTGGAACAGATTAGAATAATAAACTGACACTTATATTATTCTTTCTAAGGTTGTGACTCCTGTCAAGGACTCCTTAGCCAAGAACTGAGGAGTGGCCCGAGTGTGGAATGTTGCATGCTATGGAGAGTACCCTTGATTAGACCTTACTTAGAAAGAAAAGGAAAAAAGGCTTTCTCCATATTTACTTCATAACTTCCTTCAAAGTCATCATTTTCAAGTGGGCTTAACAGTGTATCATCCTGAAAATGACCTAACAAAGCCATTGGATGCTTTTGGTTTTGGTCTCAGAATGGGTTTACCCTCAGAGTTTATTCCACAACCAAACCAGTCTGAAAAAGTAGAAGGAAGTATCCTGAGTCCAGAAAGTGAGGAAAGAAAATCCATCTCCATGTAGAAAGCCTGTGTCATATTTAAAAGAGGTGAGGGTCTCCTGTTGAAGCTGATGCCTAAGTGAGCATGCCTGAATAAGAGAAACTGCATGGTGTACATAAGACGTTGTTATCAGATCAAAGTGAATGGAATTCTGGTCTTACTTGGGTCCGCCTTCATTGCAGACTGCTGAGAAACCTCTGAGCACCTTAGCTTTCTTCAGTTTTAAGAAGGAAGAGTTGGAGACTGCTATTTCCCTGAACTTTGTTTCAAGTTTCTTCAAACCATTCTCATTTTACAATTTCTGCATTATAAAAATGCAGAAGTTTCAAATAAATTTAGTTAAAATGAAGACAGTAAACCCTGTCCTTTTTCCTGAGCAGTCAGTTTGTTTTGGAGAGAAGGGGAGAATGTGTGTAAAAGCTCTTGAAAAGTTACAATATGTATTAATATGCAAAAGTTTGTTTCTATTTAGAAGGAAGATGATCTTGAGTCATAGAAGGAAGGTTTCAAGATAGATTTTTTTTTTTAATGATGCTGAAATGTGCTGTGAGGATTTTCTAAAAAGAAAATTATTGAAAGCTATCTCTTGGTGTGGTTTAAGCGCTAGTTGAAGACAAGTTGAACAATAGGACTTCCTGAAACACCTCTGAGACTAGAATCTTTGAAATTTATCCTGGAGCTTTCAGACCACACGGTTCTTGTCTTCATTTATTGATTTACTCAAAAAGTATTTTTTGAGCATTTACTATATGCTAGGTCCTGTGTGAAGCAGTGGGGCACACAGTGATCAACACGATGCGGTAAGGTAAGGCCCCTGCCCTGCTGGGGCACCCCTGGAGAAATTGAGAGTTCTTCAAGGACAGGCTGGAGGTGAGTTGGTGAAGTAGGCACAGTGTCTTCACCGTGTTTTCACCAGTTTCACCGCTCCCTCTACCAAGCTTTGCCTGCCTTTTATTCCCTAGCTGAGGTCTGGCCTATCTTGCAAAGTGCTTGGCTGCAACCTCTTGCACTTTCCATGTCCCCTTTCCCAGTTTAAGGTCTCAGATGGAAGGATATTGAGTCTTATTAAATGCATTCTTAACAAACATGTAATCCATAACCATTCCATCGGAGTAGAGGGGATTATACTTTAAAAGATGCTATTTATTACTACAAATTAAGGATTCTCAATGATAACATAGAAAATAAAGCAAAATGAAGAAAAGATATTTAGTCCTGATGTGGGAGATAGTTGATGAAAAATATAATCCTTGGTACTCTTTAAATCACACCACTCTAAAGTTTGATCGTACAAGGCCAGCCTTTTGTCGTTGCCCTTTTTCCTCAGGGTGCCAAAACTAAGGGCCAAATGCTGAGGTGCCATCGATCATCTGCCTAAGTGTGGCATACAGCCCCCTACATCACGCTGAGTAGATGTCATTTTCTAACCCTGTGGATTTGTTTCAATGTAAACATTTTACTTCTTTTGGGGATCCTAAAAATATGTTCTTCCATGATTTAAGCTCAAGTTATCTCAGGGGAAACAAAGTGTCTGAAGCAATAAAAAAAAGGTATTGTTGAAATTCTGTTCGTCCTTGCCTCTTCAACTACCACCCAATTCAGACTAGACATAGACATGGCCTGGGTCTGTAGCATTTGAATGACAAGTGAAAAACGCAGTGGACGTCTGGATGTTTCCAAGTATCCAAGTGTTTGGCATTATGTAGACAAATACATGGATTTTTTTAAATGCTGGAGATGGTTTACGAAGACTCCTTCTCATTACCCAGAGTATTCAACAAAGGGCAAAATATCTTCACTCTCATCTTCCTGTGGAGACTATGTAAAAGTGATTTTGAGAAAAGATAAAGGAGGCCTGTCTTCCTGTGTAGTATCAGATACTGGCCCAGAATAAATGCTTTTGGCTAGTCTGATAGGTAGAATTATCTACTTCCAAATTTCAATGTCTGGCATTCCTCCATTGTAGCTGACCTTATGATACTCTATTACCTGAAAGGCATTTCTTTCCTCTCTCAGCTTTCCCCATTAGCTAGGCAGTGTGGATCAGACTGGTCCTGCAAACATAGGTTTCTTAAAGGCAAAGATTATTAAAGCTTTAGTTCACATTAATTTTTAAAATTTCTACATTTGGATGAAATTAACCCTATTCATAGCATAAAACTGACAAGTCCATACAGACTTTTAACACTCCATTAATCTTACTTTGTTAGACTGGGGCATACACTAGCCAAAAACTGGAAATTTGATTAGCTGGTCCCATGCATTAGCTATCTCATTGGTATGGCATTTTAAAATATTTTCCAGATATACAAATCCATGTTAGTTTTTTCAGGGTCTGTATGGGGTTAGCAAAAAATAAAGCAAACAACCTCCTTATGAAATAGTTCTACTTTAGCTACCAAAAACTGATTTTCTCCTAGGGATTTTTTTCACTGATAAATAATAATCTTGAAGAGGACTATGCAGGCTGAACTTTGATTTGTGGTAACCTTTCAGCTCAGGGCATTTTTTTCCCTAATCCTCTAGATTTATTAGGATCTAGTAAAATTTTTTTCCAGTGGCAATTTGATAATAATTTTCAATTTTATACAGTACTCTGGGGTTTTCAGAAAATCCTTCTGATGGACATGAATCCAATTGGAGTCATTTTGAAATGGATAGTCAGTTTATTGGATTAGCTGATAAGGTGATGAAAATCTCTTCTAATCAGATGGATATCTTTAATGAATCAAAAAAGGCTTTTTCATCCATCTCTAACTCATTAAAGCCTTTGTAAATCTCATGGAATGACTTAATGGTACATTTTATGTCCCTTTCTTCTTTTGTGATTTTTAAACAGCTTAGCAAATTGTTCATAGAGAAAACTGTGTATCACAGCATAAGTGCTTCAATTCAGAAGCTAATGCAGCCCCTTGCTCACAAGGAGCTAGCCAACCAAGCTGAAATCAGGAGGACACCAAAACTAATCTATTTTAGATTCTCGGAGACCAGAAAAATAAGTTGTAATGCACAAGGGCATTTGCTCTTGGAGGTTTCACCTGAGATTTCCATCTCTTCTCTCATCTCCACATTAAGCAAAAAGAATAGAAGCGTGGCCTGAGGCAAAGCAAGGCCTTTTCCTCTAAACTCTGGAATAGTGTCACAGTTGGTGAGAGCAGCTGATTTAACAGAGTGACTTACAACAGATATATTCACCTGAGGATTATTTCAGCTTCTCAGCAAAATGACTGGACAGTTGAAGGCAGATGAATTCTTTTTTGCTGTCCTCTTCTTTAGCCGATATTCACATGCTCAACACTTCCACAGTAATAAGTGATACCACTAATAAAGTGAGCATCCATTTCCATTTCATTGGTATTCAAATTAAAAGGTATTAGTACCCTTTTCATCCTGTGGAAGCCTGGAATATATATCCTTTCTGTCGCTGAGAAACTGCTGTGGCCTAAGGAGCTAATAGCTCAATAAGCAACTGCAGTTATTCTGAACAGATAACTACATTCACTTCAAACAGGGAGACAAAGGCAAATTTGATTGCTTTTTTTGGATGCCAGGTCGCTTCCTATAACATATGGGCCAACAAAGGACCCTGTGAGTCTCATCTCACCTCTTAACTCCTCATCCAGCTCTTACTCAGTGACGAAGTCACCAAATACCAGACTAAAGCTGATGACTATTTTTAATCGTAAAAGGTGTACAGCTATTCTCTTGTAATACAAAAACACCCATCAATCATATGACATTTTGGAACATATGTCATTCTAAAATTCACGAAGTTTTAAGGTTAGCTCCTTTTAAGCATAAGATTCTTTTCTTAGAACTTGCATTTCAGAAAATAAATCTAATCATGCCAGAAAGCACAGCTTTTAAATTTGCAAATGCCTATAAATTTGGCTGTGTGAGTTTTTATAAGAAAATCACAAATTTATATGACTCTTATGTATACTATTTCTCTCCATCTGTCCCTGGCCAAAACCATCCGTGTATTTTGTTAATAACCACTTTATTACACTATTTGCATTTTTCAATATACATTTTGGGATTGAATTTTAACCTGTTTCCTCTGCTCACACATTCCATGTCTTACTTGAAAGAAACGACATGAGCTTCAGCTGAGGAGTTTCACATATTCTCCTCATCCCAAATGCAGTCTCTAGGGAGAAATCTCCTGTGGGAAGTAACTGTAGGAGTATCTCCGTTGTTCTATGGAAAAGTAAGAATAAAGCTGCCAATTTTTTTTCTTTTTCTTTTTCTTTTCTTTCTTTTTTTTTTTTTTTTAAGAATAACCTATATAGAAAAAATGTCAAACTATGGGCATTTTTGCCTTTCCCTTGACTAAATACAGCCATCTTCTTTAAGCGTTTACTAAAAGGGAATTTGTTAACCACGCTGATGTCTCGAAAACAGGCCAGAAACCACCAAACAGAAATTCAATAGTATTTTTCTTAGCACTGTGGAAGATTCTGTTAAATACAATTTATCATGTCTGAGTTAAGATGATTAATGAGGTGTAGATTTCCTTTTTCTTCCCTCTCTTTGTCTCTCTTTTATAATTAGTGATAGCATACCAAAGTTCTAATACCTTCTGGGTTTCTGGTACAGGGCAGAATTACTGAAAAGAGATACTTATCTCACTATACCAAATGGGAAAAAAATAGAAACAAATATATAACATTATGTTTTTTATGTAAAAAATACATAATATCAATTATATATGCACACACATGTAATTTCTTAATTTTTCCCATTTGGTTATTCATGCTAAAATAAAAAGGGAATTTATAACATGTACATATAAAACATTTTGTAACATAACTTCTATTTAGTTTTTTGTTCATAATGTTGGAATGTTATGGGGGCATTGTTTGTTTAAACAAAATTTGCTCTGAACTTGGTAAATTGTCAAAGAGCACCTAAATTATGTCCCTGGGAATTTCTAACCTGTACTAAAATTTTGAATACTCTATTAGGGGAACATCTGTAAATAGTCTGATACATGAGCTCACTTGCAAACATAGCCATTTTGGTATTTTAAATAATCACCCCAGAATTTTTTTTTTAAATATCATTATGAAATCAGACAGAATAGCAAGGAGGTAAGTGTCAAAATTAAACACAAATGGAGATGAGGTCATTACTTATATATTAATTTTTTTTATTCTTTGGGTCTTTTTTTGTTGGGGTCATATTTATGTTATCATTTCCTTCTGAAAGATGGAAAAAACAGATTATTTAAAACACTGTGCTATGTTTTTAACAGCGTTGTCAGAGCCAAGGAATGAATTTTATTTCTACATAAATACACTACAATGCTGAATATTTTCCCTGAAATGGAGGTATAATAAGAATGTCAATTTAGTGGTAAGATTCAGAGGATTTATAGGGTCTTTTTTCATTAACAAAAAATGCAAATAAAGAGAAAAATCCTGGGAAATATTCCGACAGAGTGCATAAATTGCACTAATTTAGCTTCTTATATGTCTGTCCACTTTACTATGTCTCTAACTGCAGTGAGTGAATTGGATCATTTTTTTTTTTTTCATTTTGAAACTGAACCACAAAGAGAAGATTATTAGATACACAAAGGAGATGATATATAAATCATCAAGTGTTGACTGGTATGTTATAACATAGGATAGAAACAATCGAAAGGACATGTGAAAATAAAAAAACAGTTGGAGGAATAACATGTATAAAGTGAATATTTTACCAACCAAAGACAGATGCAGTTGTGGAGCTAAGTGTTTGTAGTAGAATCACATTATGTTAAAGGAAAGGCTAAATTTTGCCCCATCTTACTTTAAGTGGTGAAATAATTAGATCTTGCGGCTTTGGTCATTTTTCTGTTCATGTTAGCAAATAAAAAATATGTCAAAGGTTCTCTGAACTTATTTCCCTTTTTTAAAAAGTCAGTATCCCAAAGAAACTTGACTTTTATAAGACCTGACCATCTCTCAATAGTAAAGAATAATGGTCATGATCATGATTATCATGATCATGATGGTGGTGTAGGTTAGGTTCCCTGGTTGCAGTCACTGAATTAAACACAAGCTCAAATAAAATAAAAGCTGTCAGGTTACAAGGGTCAAACAAATTAAGTTTTCTTTGAGATTTGGATCAGCATCTGAGCCTAGTAACTAAGTTTCTTAATTGAATATTAAGAATTGCCACTCAAGCATGGGGAAAACAGTGATGATTCTGTAACGGCTTACTATTGAGATTATTCTTGTCTAGCATATGGACTATTTCACATCACACTTCACAAGTTTTGATACCTCTGACATCTTAATCTAAAGTAGATACTGTTTAAAATCCTGTGATCACTAAAGTGCTCTAAAATATGAGCTATTTAAATATGTATTTCCTGGCAATTAATGCCTTTACCGGTGACAGTGACCAAATGTTTCATTACAGGGTGGTTAATGAAAAGAAACCATAACTGAAGAGGAACATAAGAGAATTAACCTAGACTTTTTTCCCCTGTAACCTTTCACGTTGCCACAAAATAAACAGATTTAACACAGTAGTTCTTTAATCTTCTTTAAAAGCCTGGTGATGGGAAATTTCCTATATAAAATATTGGATCCTGAATATGGCTATTAATCAAATTCAGCATCCAATTCAGGAACTGCACAAGAAGTTGTCAAATTTACAGAGAAAAGGTCAAATTAGTTTACATAGTATGAGTAAATTATTTTCCCATCTGACTAAAGGATTTTTTAAACTCAGACATTATTTTTGAAGCCTAACAGAAAACAGAACATTGGATCACAAAGGGTAGAGGAAATATAAAGTCACCGAGTTAATGCTCTGTCTGTTTTAATTGACTACTCAATACAAAAATTTTAAGCAGGTTATAAATACAATGTGCACATAGAACAAACAGGATTACAACTCATAGACAAAAAATTAAACCTTGTAAAGAAATAAGAATAGAAGAAAATGCACCATGTTTGAGCAGTAAAATTGTCATCAAATTTGTTTCTCTTCTTTTGCTGTACTTTCATCTTAATAAACAGGAATTATTTTAAAGAAAATGTATGTTAGGCTAAGTATTTTAATTAAGATATTTCTTCTTAAAAAATATCCATTTCTACTGATACTTTTCAAGAAATGCGAGAGCCACCTTAAGCTGATGTTTTACTGGTTGTTTCTGCAGAAAAAAGTCCCAAGTGTGGAACAAGTGCGGTCTGGTAGGGAAGACAATTCCTCATGTACATGGCCTTAATTTAGGAGTTCGTAGGTTCAAATCACAAATTAAATGGCTTCCAGAAACATTTAATATACACAAGATTACTTCTGTGTTTCATTTTACTTCTTCAAGTATGTTATCTTTTCAGTGGTAAATGCTGGCCTCTTTTCAGTAAACAGTGCATTTGGCAAGAACTGAAGCATTTTCTCGGCTGTGCAAGTGATGATTAATGTTTCAGTGCTCAACAGCATCATGATAATTTTCATGGATCTTTGGTTTAAAAATATATATTGTTTCTATTTCGCTTCTTCAAATTTATATATGTAAAAATTTTAGCAAGATCTAGCTAAAATCACATAACCTAGAGATAGAGAATGCATTTAAATATAAGTATTTCATCTTCCTGAATCAACTCTACTTCCCCCAATTCATGGAAAGTAGAACAGTGTATTAATATATTATGATGCATGGCATCTCTTTAAATAGCTAAAAAGTAAGGATAGCCCTTCCTTTGATATACATAATGCTCATATACGTACCCTTAAAAGCAATAGTTTTTCTGTGATACCAACACACTCTGAGAATAGACAGAAACATATAAAAATAGTACCAGTATTTATTGTTTGATTTTGAAGTACCAGGTACTGGGCTAAATGCTTATAAGATACAGTTAACTGAGGCTTTTCTGCATCTCTCAGAGTAGAAGATGAAGCAGGAAACTCCAGACAGTAAATAACTTACCAAGTTTCACAGCTCATGAGAGGTGGTACCAGGTTTGAAATGCATCCTACGTGATTTCAAGACCCAGAGAATTCTGCTAAGACTGGTGCCACCTTCATATTGCTTGAAAGGGGGTGAATTGGGTGGTAGGCCTCAGTCAGAGCCTTCAAACAACCTTGTCATCATGGCTGAGATGTTCATTTATTCTACATTTGGCAAATATGAAGAGAAAAATCTTTCCAGACTAGAAGAAAACTGAATGTTCATCAGTGAAGAGAGGTTGAATAAGATTGAGAATATAGTCTTTACGTTGGTTTAAAGGGATTTCTTGGAGAGATTTTTGAGGGGGAAAAAGTAAATTTCATCCCTCAGCTTCAAATCTAGGGAAAGGGAATTATGTGAGAACAGTCAGCTGGAAACTTCTTTCTGTGTTGAGAATAGCTTTTAGGAAATAGCTTAAGCTGCTATTATTTCATTATTTCTGCCTCTTTAACATTTAAAAAATTCGACCTTCAAAAAAGAAATAGACCAACACTAGGAGGGAAAAACATGTTTTAAAAAGACAAATGTTTCTTACAGCAATATATTCCTGTTTTTTAATTGATTTGTTAATAGATTGATTAATTGGTTTGGTTCTTCAGGGTTTGATTTGTCAGTAGTTTGGAGATGTTTATTATCCTTGAGAGCCAGGAAGGAATTCACCCTAAGCATTTAATTTTCAGAATGAACACAGTTTTAATATTTTTCCCGGGCACTTTGCGAAATCCAAACAGTGTAAAAAGGTCAAACAATACATAAAAGTGAAAGCAAGTAAAACACATGCTGCAATTGTACCACCCTGTGATAATCATGATTAACATTCTGATGACCAAACTTTCTTGCATGACTTTATGTATGATAGACTAGATAAATAGGTAGGTAGGTAGGTAGGTAGATTAGATAGATAAATAGATAAGATAGAAAGAAAGAAAGAAAAGAAAAAAGAAAGGATGGAAAGAAGGATAGGGAGGGAGAAAGGAAGAAAGGAAGGGAGGGAGGAAGGAAAGAAGAGAGAAAGAAGAAATTTTACATAAATGGAATCACAGCATGCCTGTAGCAGTTTTGTTTTTAAATGTTTTACTTTTGTTAACCTCCTGCCTGCATCTACATAACTGCCTCTCACTGTTAGTCCTAGGTAGTTTGTATTAGGAATTTGTTTATCTTTTCCATATTTTTCTCATTATGTAATCACTTGCAGTGATAAATGGAAATTTTGCAACTTTATTTCACAAAAATTAAGTCAATATTTCTTTGTGTCATTACTTTTCCTCCTTAAGGAAACCTCTTCGTGTAAATTGGTTTAAATATAATTTGTCCTTTTTAACAGCTGAATAATATGCCATAGTGTAGAAGTATAATATTTTATTTCCAAATGATGGTTCACTTAGTGTATTTCTATTTTTGCAAAGAGCATTAAGATGAATATCCGCAGACCTCTCTGTTTTCGATATATAAGGATCTTGCTTTAATTAGATAGATTTTCAGAAATAGATTATAAGCCAAAAGATATGTGTCTATGTTATTTATACTAGATATTACCAGATAGCTTTTCTAAAATCCTGTAAGAAGTTCCATTTAATGTGGGTATATTAAATGACAAAGCAATATATACTGCTTTGCCATAATCAGAAATAAGAGATATTAAAAAGCATCTCTCTCATTCTTTTTTTCATTTAATCATATATTCACTGAGTACCTAGATGCCAGGTACAAAACCAGTTTTTGAATTCACTTAGGGTCACCAGAAATAAAAACTTAAATTTCTAAATCCAAGAATCTACACAGTTTCAAATACGTTGCAGTGCCTCTCAAGTACACCCTTCAGAAGAGCATTTGTCAGAATCATCTTTTCATGTCAGACAACTGCTTGATTGGGTTGGTTGGTTAGTGTTCGGTCTCCTCTACTCCCCCAACTCAGAGCACTACTGTCACCATGCCCCCATTATTGATAGACGTGTCCCATAATCTTCAGGTGTGTTGTACTAAAATAAAGATTAAGAACCAGTATTGCAGGCTTAAGCCACCTAACCAGACTCACTGCAAATTACTGTCTGATTTAAAAAGCTACAGAGGATTTCTGTTCCAGAAATTAGATCACTTGCTTTTTCTGTTTGTATTCATATGCCGTTATCTTAGAAATGTTTACAAAGTTTATCTAATCAGGTTTTCTGAAATAAACTAAGTTTAAAACAATTTGTTAAATGCAACCCATGCAGAAATTATCACTTAAAATATACATAATAGATTGTGTAAGTTTCCTTAAATGGAAGTTAAAGATAGCAGCAACCTTAGAATTCAATAAAGAAACTTTGTAGAATCAACATAACTTACATATCGCTCTGTGTCTGATCATATCATACAAAGCTATTTTGAATTTTATTTTTAACTGACACAGAGGAGAAAATGCTTTATTAATTGAGGAAAGAAATCTTTGAATAGGAATAGCATTGACTTTTAAATCATTGGCCTTATCTTGCTCTTTTATGTATGCTCAGAATAGTGACAGCATTTTCAACAATGTTCCAAAAGCCATTTAGCTTACAAAGTGGAATTATTGTGATACGGTACACTTAATGCATTTCTTCTTCATAGCATCTTATTTCATAAAAATCAATTGGATTTTATGCCTTGCATAGAAGGCCCTTCTTCCACAATGAAGTTAGAGTTATTATGGGTAAGCTGGCCAGATATCATCAAATGCACTCGAACCTTTCTATAGTATTTATTGTTGCACAGAATGCAATGTAAGGCACTCCACCACACTACAGTAAGTAGCACTTTCTCTAGCACATCCATTGTAGCAACTCTTTATAGGAAGCTATTAATATTACAGAGATAGGCAAGGATTTCTTGAAGTTTTTCCAGAGAGTAGATGTACTCAGGTAACAAAAAAGCTGTCGTAATACAAGTTTACAGATAGTGTACCTAGCGCAGTGCCTTGCCTATGGGAGGCAGTACACAGATATTTGTTGAACAAATGAATGGAGACAGTTTTCTAACGTGTGCGATGATGACCCAAGGGCAAGACACAAAAAGACACAGGCAAAGGACACAAGTCCGTTGATGTAGGTAAGGAAATAATACTGGATTTTCATGCAGTTGGAGCTGGGGGACAAGGAGCATATTTCAAATTGTGGGAACAGACTTCCATGTCCTTGGGGAGCCCATCTACCAGTGAAATTTCAGGTTAAAATTACATTAAGCTCTTCTGAAAGCTTGTTTCCTTACATTCTCAAGGGACCTGGTAACCTCCTGATGGCTTTCACCTCTTAAAGAGTCCCAGTTGATATGTCTGTCCACTCACCAAATGCGGGTGACCCGTAACAACCATAGTGCTTTCCTGATCATTTACTAAATAAAAGAATCCAAGGAAATGTTCAACTTACCATCTCCCATTTTTAATGAGCCTGGGCTTCAAGGCTTCTTGAAGTCTATTCCTAGAGTGTAAATCCCAAAAATGGAGTTTTAACAAGGCTCCACTACATGTTAATTTCCTTTAAATATCCATGGGAATATTTTTAAAGATATTTAATATATTTAAAGGTATTTATGCCAACACTGTGAAAAATAATGAGTAACTAGATATATGTGACATAGAATCTCTATGATAAAATTAAGGTGCTCAAAATGTATTTTCTCCTTTTATGACACATATTAATATAGCTATCTATCACAACTTTTTCTCTTCGTTTTTATTAATTTTCTTTAAAATTCTAGGTACACAAATATGTGTGGTTTCACATTAATACATAAATGAGATTATATATTAGGACTTCATTCAGTATTTTTGGTTTTTTTCCCCCACTTATTTCTTCCTAGCTTCTCTTACCTATAAGGTATAGGATATTAACTTCATATGCATACTTTTATACTATTCTGATAACATATAATCATAAATGAATATGCATATATAGATATATACATACATAGATAGATATGGGGCTTTTTTTTTTCCAAAATGGCATATGTTATACATACTTCTTTCCATCTTGCTTTCTCATCTGAAAAACACCTCATGAAATAATTTTAAATCTACCTTTGTGTTTCTTTGTCATTCTTTGATGTGTTCTGTAACAGTTTTAGGGCCTTGATGTACCATAATTTATTCCATCGTGACTTAGTATGTTTTAGTGTTTTGTTGTGAAATGCATTCAAAGATAAATTCACTTCCTTCTGGATACATTCATACATATAGGTATTTTTCTTTCAGTGGCGCAAATACATAGGTATGAGATTGTTACAGAGGTGGGGGAGGTAGATAGATAATGAATGATGAATGGATTTGAGTAGTGTTTCCACACTGCTGTCCAAAATAGCTAAAACATTTCACATTTCCCTCAGTAAGCCTTTATTCCTATCACTGGTCTTTATTTTTCTTTATCAAGTAGTAAATATGAAGCCTTCTCCCATTATCGAATTTTGCTGAGTATTAGTTTATAGCTTTTCATACAATAGCAGGCTGTTAGGTTTGCTGTCATGAAAATTGCTGTGTCATATTCATTCCTTCTTATGGTTTACAAATATAATTTTCTAATAAATTTTGAAGAGATGCATATTTGCAGTAATATTCAACTCTTATTTTCCATGTTCATATATTTTTCCAAATATATTGTTTATCTTTTGTTTGTATATTTATCTCTGTGTGATTTTACGTGGTCTATAGTAGCCATCTTTAATTTTATAATTCCTTTTTTTCTTATTTAGGTTAACACATTTTTCTTTCCTTTTTGCTCTGTCTCCCAGACTGAAATAATTTCCCTAGATTTTTTGTATGTTTTTTTTGTTTCACTCTTTACATTTCAGTTTTTACCCCAGCTGGTCAGCTATTGTATGGTGTAAATTCACAATACTGATTTATGTTACTGTATTCCAGGTAGATGGCTAATTGAACTAGAACTACTCTTTTCACTCTGAATTGAAATGCCATCATGTTCTGTATTAACTATTCATATACTTTAAGATCTTTTTTTTTTTAATGAGGAGGTCTTTATTTTTTTTTATTAACATATAATGTATTATTTGTTTTAGGGGTACAGGTCTGTGATTCATCTCTTACACAATTCACAGTGCTCACCATAGCACAAACCCTCCCTGATGTCACCAGCCAACTACCCCATCCCTCCATCTCCCTCCACTCCAGCAGCCCTCAATTTGTTTCCTGAGATCAAGAGTCTTTTATGGTTTGTTTCCATCTCTGGTTTTGTCTTGTTTCATTTTCCCTCCTTTCCCCTATGATCCTCTGTATTGTTTCTCAAATCCTTTATATCAGTGAGATCAAAGGATAATTGTCTTTCTCTGATTGACTTACTTGGCTTAGCATAATACTCTCTAGTTCCATCCAGTTACTGCAAATGGCAAGATTTGGGGTTTTCGATGGCTGCATAATATTCCATTGTATATATATATATATATATATACCACATCTTCTTTATCCATTCAGCTGTTGATGGGACATCTAGGCTCTTTCAGTAATTTGGCTATTGCAGACATTGCTGCTATAAACTATGTTAGGATCTTTTCTTGGATTTACTATTCTATCTCATACGTACCTATACCAATACCGTATTGTTTGGAGTTGAGGTGTTTTGTGCTTGACTTATTCTTTTACAGAGCAAGTTTCCTTTATTATTATTTTCTTTCATGATTTTCTTGGTTTCTTAAGACTTTTTCTTTCACGTAAATTTTAATTATCCAGTTGAAAAAAAATATATTGAGACTTTAATTAGTGCAATCTATTTTTTATATTAAGTTTTTTTAATCTAATTGAATAACCTTCCCCTTTTTTTAGACATATTCTTTATGTTCTGTGTATGTCCTTCAATAAGATTTCATTATTTTCTTTATGTAGATCTTGTTTCTTTCCAATTAACCTAATTACTAATAGTTTTATGCTTTTTTTTTTTCATAGTACTATTGAAAAGATATTTTTGTTATATCCATTTTCAGGAGCTTATTGGTTTTTGGAGGGTTTTTTTGTTGTTTTTTAAAGACTTTATTTATTATCTATTTGACAGCGAGAGACACAGTGAGAGAGGGAACACAACCAGGGAGTGGGAGAGGGAGAAGCAGGCTTCCCCCCTGAAGAGGGAGCCCAACGTGGGGCTTGATCCCATGCTGAAGGCAGACGCTTAACTGAGCTACCCAGGCACTGCCAGGAGCTTATTGTTAATAATAAAGAGTTCATAATTTTGTGTTTAGCCATTTATCCAATTTATCACATACTCTTTTTAATTCTAATGGATTTTTCCAAACCAGGGTTCTTGGGGCATACATAATAAGATTTACTTCTACCTTTTTTTGATACTTATACCAGTCATTTAATTTTATCATCCTAATGTTTTATCTAGAACTTCCAAGACTGACAAATAATAATAGTAATGGCAGATATCTTTATCTCATTCTTGATTTTAATTGTAGTAGTTTTGCCGCTTAGAAGAACACTGATTTTCATTTTTATAAAATGATCTTTATTGTCTTTAATTGGGTTATTTAATTGCTATTTGACCTAGGGATTTTCAAAAGCTGGATGCCAAGTTTAAGCACACTATTTCTATATTCTATTTCTGTAATTACGTTATTTTTTAATTTGTTCATGTAATGGATTATGCTGCTAGATTTCTGGAATAAAGTTTGTCTCATCTAAGTGCATTATTTGTTTTCCATGTTGTTGGATTCTCTTAGCCAGTATCTAATTTGACGTATTTGTATTTCTGTTTTTAAGTCAGATTAGTTCTGTATAATCTTTATCGGGTTTGAGATTAAATTTGCACCAACTCTAAAAAATTACTAAAGTTTTTCATTTTCCCCATGCGTGAAACAGTTAAATAGAATGAGAAAGTTAAACTGTTAAAAAGCTAGATAGAACTCATCTATGAATCCTTCTGGTCTTCGTGAGACTTTTAAAGATAGCTCTGTGATCACCCGTTCGAATTGTTCAATGGCGAATGGACTGAGTATTCCTTTTTAATTGATTTTGTTGCTTTATACTTTTATAAAAAGTGGTTTGTTCCAACTTTTCAAAGTTTTAGCCAAATAATTGCAGTTTCTTCTATAATTCTTTTCATTTTTCCTGTCATTCAACTTCTTTCCCACAGCTGATTTTTATATTTGTCCTTTTTTTCTTCATCAGTTTCATAATTGAAACACTTTGATCTCTTTAATTGTTCGTTTCATAAAATCAGCTTTTTAAATGAATATTGTGGCTACCAATATTTTTTTTCCACTTTAGCAATTTCAGATTCATCTTTTTCTAATTCTTTTTTTACTTCCTTTTTATTTTTCTCTTCTTTTGTAAATTTCTTAAGGTAAGTATTTGTTATTTTATTATTGTTCATATTCTTGTCCTGTTTAATATGGAATGTGATGAAGGGGATACAGTTCTTTCTCATTTTAGTGATGCGAGGCAGTAATTTAAGACTGCTTTCTTGAATTGGTAATGTCAATTGTTATCTCCTTTCTGATATAAGAAAATTAAAAAGTATGTCTTAAAATTTTTAAGTAGTCAGATTGACTTCTTGTATTTATTGGTTAAGTTATTTTTGTTAGGGGCGCCTGGGTGGCTCAGTGGGTTAAAGCCTGACCCTTTGGCTCAGGTCATGATCCCAGGGTCCTGGGATCAAGTCCTGAGTCGGGCTCTCTGCTCAGCAGGGAGCCTGCTTCCCCTCCTCTCTCTCTGCCTGCCTCTCTGCCTACTTGTGATATCTGTCTGTCAAATAAATAAATAAAATCTTTAAAAATAAAAAAGTTATTTTTGTTAAAAGATGTGATCTTTAGTTGGATGTGATCTAATTTGTTTTTATTCCTGAGGTTTTCTTAATGGTCAGGTATCTCATCAAGCTTTTTAAATATTCCATGGACAAATAAAGAAGATTTATGTTTTCTTTTTTTTTTTTTCTTTTAAAGATTTTATTTATTTATTTGACAGAGAGATCACAAGCAGGCAGAGAGGCAGGCAGAGAGAGAGGAGGAAGCAGGCTCCCTGCTGAGCAGAGAGCCCGATGCTGGGCTCGATCCCAGGACTCTGAGATCATGACCTGAGCCGAAGGCAGCAGCTTAACCCACTGAGCCACCCAGGCGCCCCAGATTTATGTTTTCCTTTGAAGAATGCAAGTTACTATTAAAATAAGGATACTGATAATACTACTCAAATTCTATATCGTTTCATATTTTTATCTAGCATATTCATTCAGTTTTGAAAGGGATATTTTATTACACTATATCCATCTTAGTCCATATAAATTTTAACTCATTGAATGCTACTTTATCTGTTTACATATCATTTCTGTATTCTTTTGTATACAATTGAATGATTTTTTTTAACCCATATTTTTATTTTCTACTTTTAGTATTTTAGGTGATTTTCAGAGCCTTGCTTTTGAACCTAATATTGGAGTCACCATTTTTTTTTTTTTTAAAGGTTTTATTTATTTATTTGACAGAGAGAGAGATCACAAGCAGGCAGAGAGGCAGGTAGAGAGAGAGGAGGAAGCAGGCTCCCTGCTGAGCAGAGAGCCCAATGTGGGGCTCGATCCCAGGACCCTGAGATCATGACCTGAGCCGAAGGCAGCGGCTTAACCCACTGAGCCACCCAGGCGCCCTTGAGTCACCATTTTTAACAAAGGATTTACCTTACACACATTTGATGAAATAAAGAATGTTTTTTATTTTATTCTTTCTATTTTATATTCAGTTGCCTGTTAAACCATAGAGGTTTGAACTGCACAGGTCCAATTACACACAGATTTTTTTTAATAAAAACAGTACAGTACTGTAAAAGTATTTTCTCTTCTTTATGATTTCTTAATAACATTTCTTTAATAAAAACTGTAGTATATCATATATGTAACATATATATGTGTTAATTGACTATGTTATCGGTAAGGCTTCCAGACAACATTAGACTGCTAATTAAGTTTTGGGGAAGACAAAAGTTACACATGGATTTTCAAGCACAAACGGGGGTGGGGGGGGTCACTTACCATATGTTATTATAATTAACTACACATATATCTGTCTTTGAAGTGGAAGGTGTCAAACTGTTACTGTAACACTTAGAGTAGGTTTGTAAGAAATTGTTAGTTGCATTTGCTATCAAAGACTGATTCCTTAAAATTTAGTGTGAAAAACATTTTCTCTTCAAAATTTAAACTCCACCTTTTAAAAATTTTATCTACAGAACTAGGAAATCACATTTAAGGGGGAAAGTAGCATTTTTCAGAAGGAAAGAAATCTGTAAATGTTACTGCAATCAATTAATAATAATAATATGTTGTAGAGAATGTTACTTGAATTAATTTTACTTCACCTTAAAGCAGTGGTCTCTTTTAAACCACAAAACCTGGCTTTCAAAATAAGTAGATGATAAACTAAATCACCACCTTGAATGTATGATTGAAACTTTTCCCAGGAACAATGAACTTACATCCTTAACTTAATCACTAATTTTAGGTGTATATATAAAACATATGGCTAATGCCAAGACCTAAAGTACAGCTGTAGAAAGGGGTTTTCTTTGTGGTGGACTTTGGAACCATGAAGTTTGGGATTGACATCTGACTTTGACATTACCAACAATGTGAGAAAGTTATTTAACTCTCTGTATTTGTTTCCTTATATATAAAATAAGATTAAAACTACTTACCTTATAGTGTTCTTATAGAGATTAAATGTGATGGTCAGTTAAAGTAGCTGACAAATAATATGTTGCTGTTGTTTTTACTGCAATTAGCAATATTCAGTATTAATTAGCCAGTCTACTGTATAGGATAAAAACCAATGTGTTGCTCCAGTAAATGCATTGGGAATAATTCCTAGACAGTGAAAAAAGCATGGTGAATTATTGAATCTGAGCACTTAAAATAAAACAATAGTAATATGTTATGCTGAATTTGGATGACAGGAACAAATTCATATTGCTTATTATCAAAGCAAACTTCAAAAGAAAATGAATTTGGGTATATGTTTTGTAGGTAACTAGATCTAGATCTAGAATAATAGATGTATCTTTAACTCTCACAAACTTTACGTAGATTAAAAAATGTCTGTTGTTTCTCTGATCATGTCTAAATGTGAAAATCTCAGACATTAGATATAGCAACAAAATATTCCAGATAGAGTACTATCTAATCTGGTGAATATTTTCTTCTTAAACACATATACATACTTTCTTCCTCCCTCTTCTTGCCCTTCTCTCTCCCTCTCAATCTTGCTTGAAAGTTGCTTCCTCTCAAAGGTAAGCTTGTCTACATTCTCATAAAGCTGAATGACTTTTTAAAAAAGAAAGAATTGAGAATATGAAAAAATATTATGTAAGCAGTGAGATATGGTACATGGACTATAAAACACATCTTCAGTATGCTCTCCTCAACCTTTTGCCATGATTGTTTGATTTCAGTATTACTTAAAGTAGGGATCTCTAAACATTTGTATACAGTACTTTTGCAAGATAAGTATATTTTTATAAGCAGATTATAGATATTAATGCTATATGTATTTTTAAAGTATTGTGAATGTGTATTTTTTAAAGGATGAAATAAATATAAACAAGACTAACATTTCCCTCCACTTCCTATCTCCTGCTGTCTTAGCTTAGAAGATTTAAAAGGGAAAGGAGGCGAAAAGGACTAGATGACCCTCTGACTTCCTTTCTGGCCCAGTAGTTCTGGTTCCGTCTTTATGCCTTTATGAGCAGTTTCTACATGTGTTTTTGTATGTCATCATCCAGTGATAGAATCCAGTAGCAGCAAGCATCATAGCAAAATACAATTTCATATTCTTTCTAGATTTTCTAAATCAGATGCAACATATAAGCCAGTACTGTCCTGTGCTAGCAAATATGGTAAATTATTACCTGATAGCAAATGATAAACACACAAATATCATTAAAAAATTGTAGTTTATCTTAAAATATGTTCATATTATATATAATAAAGAAATTATATGTAGGCTGAAACCTATTGTTAATTCCTAAATGTAAGAGTATATTAGTTTTGTGAACCCATTTAACACCATTTCTACACTACTTAAGATAGTAAATAACATTTTGTTAACAAGTTAGAAGACACTGAATTACATTGCATAAATTACAGTACAGAATTATTTACAGTATCTAAACCACTGTATTAGGCTTTAAGTTAAGAGATTTATAATGGGAATCAGGGTTTTGTGATTTTTTTTTTCTCCTTTTTTTGCTAGCTGGCTCAGGGCTCACCAGATAACAAGATGTTCAGTGATTTGCAAGTGTAAAGGTTTATCTTCTCAGGCAAAAGGGCTTCAGATTAAATCCCTCCTTGTCTTTAAGCGGAATGATTGGCGCTAAATAAAATTTTGTGGATTTGTATTGCCCCATATTTGTAAATTCAGTATACTATGTCATATGACAGGGGTGAAATTTCTCCAGCTTGGAATATTCCCTGTTAATTCTCAAAAATGTCTTGTAAGGATCTATGAACACATCCAGTCAGTAGATTAAAATGGTTCAAAATAAATCCACAAAATCTTATTTAGAATCACATCTGAAGTGATCCCAATTCATTAAGATCGGAAGTGATTGTTAAGCAGACAGGAGAGAGCTTCCAGAGTCAATCTTTTCAGTGATTTGACAGAAAAATTGCTGACCAGTGAGCATCAAAGTTGTTACTTACATACGTAATTTCTGAAAGGTGGAAAACCAAAAGAGGAAAGCAGCTCTATATGATCATAGAATATCTTCCCTCTCAATCAGGAGGCTTGAAGAAAGAGCTACAAACCACAAATGGGTGCTCCAGGAAAATCATTTCTCTAACAGATTTGACACATCTTGCAATGGATTCACACTGCCTTGGCAAGCAAATGGATTAGCTTTGATGGTGTTGCCAATAAAGCCACAGTCTTTTGTTGCTGCGCAAACACATTTCTCTCTTTCTTTATATGGCCTCCAGCAAACTACACATGTTACTTTTGTTTGGGTAATTTACGGTCTTGGAAAAGGAAGTATGAAACTACTTTTCAGAGTAAACCATTGAAACTCCTTGGCTTGGCAGCATCAGAATCACTAGCTTCAGAAATATCACCACAAAGCTTTCTCTGATCAAATGGAAATTACTCACGGGGAGAAGAGAGGGGGGACCTTAAATCCCAACCAGCAAAATTCCCGCAAATCTTCGTTCATAAAGCTTGTTTTTTACAAGCCATCTGTTTTCCAAATAGACCATATTCTTGGCCTTGAACATCCCTCTTCATGTTCCTTTCAACAATGTTCTCCATTATTCATCAATAAGATTAGTAAAGATCTCTAAAATGAGAACACTAACCCATTTCTGTTGTGTCTTGAAGGTTTTTAAAAACTTTAAATTAAAAAATTTATACTTTATTTCTTAATACTCGCTCCAACCATTGCTTTAGTCAATACCAGAGTTTACTTGTTTGATAGCTTATTTGTTTCTTTTGATGGTTACATTTTCTTCATATTTTAGAATTTTTTTTTTTAACCTAATGAGAATCTGCTACTTATACAATCTGGAAATGAGATAGTAAATTAGCAATTTACAGGGTGTAGAAAATATTTTTCCATTGTTTTTATCAAAAGAGTAGTTGTGATTCTCTTTTATCTATAAAACAAATTTAAAATTTTCTTTTAACATGTGGTGATTTTTAAGTTTTCCTTAAGAATATAATAATATTAGATCAATGCAAAGGACATTAAAAAGGAATTCCAACTCTGATTCTAGTGTTGATTGGAATTAAAAACAAACTTAAAAATTATTTTCTTTTGTGATGGTTAGCATATCCAGTGATTTGGGAAATGCAGATTAAAACAACAATGAAATCACTTCACACCCATTTAGATGGCTGTTATTAAAAAAAAAAAAAGGTACACTCTGTGAAAAACATTATTGCAGTTCTTCAGAAAATTAAACATAGAATTACTAAATGATCCAGCAATTCCACTTCTAAGCATACATATGTGCAAAAGTTGTAAAAGCAAAGACTCAAACAGATATTTGCACCAATGTTCATAGCAGCATAATTCACAATAGCCAGAAAGCAGAAACACCTCAGTGTCTGTTGATGGATGAATGGATTAAAAAATGTAGTATATACATACATTGGAATATTATTCAGCCTTAAACAGCAGTGAAATCCTGCTGTATGCTACCATACGGATGAACCTTGAAGATACTATTTCTAAGTGAAATACATTAGACATAAAAGGACAAACATTGTATGATTCCACTTATATGAGGTACCTAGAGTAGTCAAAATCATAGAAACATAAAGTAAAATGGTGTAGTTAGCAGGGACTGCAGGGCTTGGAGAATGAGGCTTTGTCTAATGGATAGAGTGTTCAGTTGGGAAAAGGAAAAAGTTCTGGAAGTGTATGATGGTAAGAGTTGTACAACGGTGTGAACATGCTGAATGCCAGTGAACTATACACAGAAAAATAGTTAAAATGGTAAGTTGTGTTGTGTATATTTTACCACAATGCAAAATTTTTTTTAAAAAATAGAGATGTTTCTTAATGTAGATTAATTTAAATAAAATTAAGTATTCACAATATCTTTGAAATTATTTTCTCCACTTAACCCAGCAGGTTGATTAACTTCATGATCTAGGATATTAAAATAAATTCGAATACTCTATTCTGGGCTTAAAAGCATCAGTGGATACTTGGAACCCAGTAAATCTAAATTTTATCTGAAGTTTATGCCAAGGAGACCATCTTTTAAAAAAAGACCTTAATGAGTTAGATATTCTAAAGACAGATTCGGGAAACCTGATACCAGAACCCCTTTTAAGATCTAGTGGAGTTGTCTCCATGAAGGGTAGGTAAATGATAATGGTCATGTTCATGTCTGAGAAACACTGAGGAATATTATTGTTGATGCCCTGAGAGTCACTTGTAGGGGATCAGATGAGAACAAGCTTCTGTTAGCCTATGAAGTAAATATCCCCCAAACTGCACTATTTTAGAAATTTCTCTTAAACGTTTATGTAGCCTACATGTTCCAAAATACATTTCTGTGATTTGTGTGGACCATATAACTCAGACACAAAAGCCCTTTGTCTAGTTTATTTACTTCCCTTAACCACTTTTGATTCTTCTTTCTTTTCCTTTTATGCTCATTATTTGTTTTTATTTTGCTTTGATTTGTCTTGCTTTGGTTAGGGAAGAAGTTAGGAAACCATAATGCTAGGTACGTATTAAAAGGATTTCATAATAAATTCTGCCGCTTGAGGCCATGTTTAGAACACTTTTAAATGTTCAGAAGGTTTTGGTTATTTATAGCAAATGGATAGTCAAACCACAAAATAAACAGTATATAAAGTTATTTTAAAATGACCAATGTCCTGTGGTCTTTTTTGTTGTGTTGTTAGTGGTTTTAAGTTGCTGTTGTTATTATAGGAAATAAAATTATTTTTACTACCTTTAAATATCCCATACATTTACTATGTAAGAAAATGAAAGGGACATGTTATTTTTCCTCACTTCATGTTCTTAGAAGGTGAGCAACTGTAAAACTGAACATTTATGTTGCGTATTCTTTGAAGAGAAAAGTACAGTAGAAGGGTTACTAATTATGAAGGGAAAGAACATACCGTGTGGACACTATTTCATTGCTTTTTAGCCAGTGTAGACTTGTACGAGGAGTATGTGTGTCTCTGTGCCAGTGCACCTGCACATCTGCACACATACACACATACACACCTGGTAACCCTTACTTTGAGCCCTGCACATTTATATTAAGAAAACCATTTTTGACTTCTGAGAGTATTAAAAAGTTTTAGTGAGTCTAGAAAATCATTTTCCAGTATTTTGTTTCCGTATATGCATGGATGTTCACATAAATGCTAGAATAAAGAAAATCCAGTTTTATAGATTCAAGTAAACCAAATTACTGGATCATCTTTTATTTATCTGAATAATGTATTTTGAACATTTCTTCTCTTTTTGGTCTTGTAATATGTGCATTTAAGATTTCTGATAACTAAGAACAAGAATGTTATAATTTTCCTGTTAACTTGCTATTTTCAAAGGCTATGTATTCTACATTTCAGCCCGTAGGCACAGCTTCATCAGAGCCGTTCCAGGCAGACTTCTCTTTATTCCACTCGTCACCCAGAGAGCGATCCTGTTTCTCCAGCCTGCAAAAGACATTATGGGTGTCTTTTAGGGCAGAACACCCTCTTCAGAGAACTATATTCACAGCTTGTTTGGGGAGAATGCCTCTCAAGGATAAAACTGCTTCACATATTTTACCCTGTTAGTAACTTTAGGCCAGTTCCACTAGCTACTACTTCAACGAGCTTCAACCAGATTACTCTAGGTTTTTGTTAGGGGGGGGGGGGGGGAGATCAATTGTTTTGAAGGTCACCTGTATATGGTCCTCAGTTTAGCTGTTTTTCACTGCCAATGGGAAATTTACTCATTGTATTTTCTGCTGCTATCCCTCTGGATATCCCAGTGGATATCCAGACATTTTATGGATTTGTTAATGTTTTACTAGGTTTTCTATCATTTTAGTAGGATTTAGGGAAAGAAGAAAGTATTAAACCATTTTAAATAAGAAACTCTGTTATTCAAGGTGTAGGCAAGAAAGAGTTGGTGCAGTCAGACAGGCTTATTGAAGAAGGCTATTGACAAACCAGTGAGTATGGGCTATAAGGGATGATTAAACATGTCAGGGTTGGCAGGAGTAGAAACTGTCACCTCCTAGGCGTAAAGGAACAAGGGAGAGAGGACCCAACTTGAGACAGTCATAAGGGAGCTATGAAACTCAGCTGAGGAACCCAGCCAGCCAGCAACATTCCAACAGGGGGAAGCAGGAAAATAACTGCCTTTACTTCTTTCCCCTTATTCTTTCTATATCCAGTGGGTGACTCCCCATAGACAAATCTGGCTGGAAGCCAGAGGGCATGTGTGCCTGTTTGTGTCATCTGTGAAGGACAGCCTCCTGGGGGACAGAGAAAACAGAAAAGGGTGAATGAGCTTAGTGGTTCTTGAGGGACAAATGTAAATTACCTGATCTTTGGAGCTTCTCTGTTATCCTCTAAATCCGTTTTTAGTAGTATTTTTATTAATGGGTAAGTTTGTGGTATGCATGTGTATGATTAGGGAGTGTATATAAAGACAGAAAAACTGAGAAGACACAGAGAACAAACATGCATAATAACGAATACTCAGCTAGCCCTGGGTATGTGACAGCTACTGTTTGAAGCACTTTAAATACATCAACTCACTTATTCATCGTAGTTATTCCATGAGATAGGTACTGTTATAAATTCCCATTTTTCCAGATGAGGAAACTAAAATATAGCTTGAGGCACTTCTCTGTCAAATAGCTAATAAATGGAAGAAATGAGGCTTGCCACATATTGGGGCCAATCAGCAAAGCCAGATAGCTGTGCACATGTGTTTGGCAAGTACAATCATACCAAATCAAATGTACATATTTCCTCTCCTTTTTCATTAAAAATGCAAATATTAATTCCAAACACTCATGCCTCACCTGCCCTGCCTCACTCATCATTACTATTCCATGCTCTGAAGGAATGTGAATTTGCGACTAGAGACTTGCTGATCTAATGGAAAAGGTGGTTGGAATAAACTTTGTATGTTTGTTTCTCCTTAGCCAAATCTTCAGTTAAACATAACTTGACAAGGGTTATAGATTGTCCTTCCTCAGCAAGTATGTCAAGTACAGGTATTCTTTGTTGCCAATTTTAAAGATATGTCTCTTAAAAGATAGCTTACTCTCTAGGTTCCTAAAATCAAGTCTCTTACTTTTTCAGTCAATTCAAGGGCAATTCAAGACAACTTGACAACCGAGTCTTCTTAGCTACTTTTGTCCACACCAGGAAGTTCCTTCTTCCAAAGGAGCCAACTGGATAGCAGGCACATTTTCTACATAGAAGGAAGAGAGAGTCTATAAATTGGTCCCACAATGTAAAAAAGATTGAGGTTTCCCTTCATATGTTTCTGAAAACAAAGGAGTTTTTCTTTCAAACATATTAAGTGGACAGATCTGAATTTAGCCAAAAGGAAAAGAATTAGAAAATGTTTTAACCAAATTGCCTCTTCTATCAATTCCTAAAGGACCTGGGAAGTATCATTTTCAATTTTATGTAAGACCTTATGGATAGCTTTATAATTCCATGAAATACTTAAGCCAGAGAAGTAAAATACTCTCCTGTTGTTTAGTCCAGTTTGGTCCCATTCCTTCCCTTAATTTTGTGTGGTATGTTAGGTTTAGCCTTTAATATGAACTCTGGGGAGCTAAGCTGTGGGTGGTGCTTGGTTTTATTCTGTTTACAGTATTTTGGGCATTGTTAAAATGTTTTATTATTTTCACATGGAGTAGTAAAAATCCTTTAAAATTAAACTAAATACAAGGCAGAATTGAAGATAACAAATAATTCAGTTTTTTTGTGGGAAATTCCCACTGAAAAATAGTTACGTCTGGATCGTAATTTGTCTCAGCCACGAAGCTAGGCAACCACCATGGAACTAGGCTGGTTACACGCTAAAGAAATTGAGATAATTGCTGAGGAGGGAAAGACAATGGTATGAGAATCATAGATCTTTATGATTAATACGATAAAACTCTGCCTGGTTCCTTTGCTTTTCCTGTTGTGACTATTGAAAATTCTTAGATATGTTCTAAATTTATCAAAAGGAAACTTTTGCCAACATACAATCAAAATTTTAAATATTCACCTGTTCTAGTTGAAACCATGCATTCTCTCTCATTATAGCCCGTTGTTCCAGATACAGACTGAAGGCAACTAATAGCACAACCTTAAAAAAACTATCTCCCATAGGGCTTCTACAGATGCACATAGGAAATCAATTCCTATATTGACAGGATAGGAAGACACAGAAGTCCCAACTGGGTAACTTTCCTGCTGTGGCTTTACCTCATACCACTCAAGAGCTATGTAAATATTAAAAGGATAAATTCATTTTATAAACAAATCTAAATATCAACCCAGTGAGACATACTCATCTCAAAGTATTAAAGAAATCAATTTGGATCCCTTTGGGGGGGGGAATTAAAAACAGAGTTAAGTTAAAGAGAACAAGCTTATATGTTTGGGAGAAACATTTTTATGGGAGGAAGGTTGGAAGTTGCAATGATAGTGTTTGGGGAAGGAGAAATAAATGTAGCAAGACTTAAATAGTTCTTTTCTTTTTTTAATGCTGAGGGATATGGTATTTAACCTATGATTCCTTTGTTTGTGCACCCGCCTGTATAACATTGTGCCTTGAGGGTAATTGCAAAAGCACAGATATTGATTTGCTCCCTCTAAAAGAAAGGATAATGTTCTTTCTTGCATTTAGCCAAAAAAGAGAAGCGAAATTATTGTAAATGTATTCTATTCTGATCTAACATTTTTTAATTAAGCTACTTTTCCTTTTATGGTTACAGTACTTAGATTAATCAGGAGTGTAACAGCTGCAGCAAAGAATCTATGGGTTCTTTATTCTAACAAAAAAAAATAAGCCTCCCAAAATAGGAGACTACGTAACATATTCTTTTACGAAAAGCCTTCGATAATTACTCCCAATAGTTAAACATTTCTTTCAACCTTTTACTCTATTAATCTGGATGTCATATTTCTACCTTTAATAATAATTTCGGTTACTCATTTGCAAGTGTATCTCCTCAGATTCAGATAATTCTTCATCCCTATTTGACTTATTACCGTCTGCTTCTTCCGCTAAAGATAGACCATGTTTAATGACAATATTATGCAAAATATCACCCGGCAGGAATTTTTTGCCTGCTTTACGAGGGCAAAGAAATAATGTTTCTCCAAATTTGCCTAGACATCAAAACCTCAATTTTAGGATATTCTCTGGAGTTCTCTCAGTAACCATTCAGGTAAAAAATCTGATGCTTTTTTTTTCCCCCCCAGTGGTAGAAATATTCAAAGTGGAAGCAAAAAGAGGCAGCTAACTTGAAAAACAAACAATCTGAAGTCTATAATTGTGTTTTAAGGGAAAAAATTAAAGTTATAAACAGCATTTTATAGAATTACTCAAAAACCAAATTCTCTCAATTTATAAAAAGCCATGCATTTCTGAAGCAGATTGTCTTAAGATGAATGAATCATGACATGATCCTGGGTACTTAGCTATGACATCTGTTAGGTGGTAAATTGCATCGCACGCCACATGCATAATGAAGGAGAGAACAGTTTTTAGTTCCTAGAGTGTTCCTCATGTGAAGATGTACAAATAGAGGCAGCAAAACCCAGGCCAGATGGAAGAGCTGTGATGTTAGAGACTGCCTGTGACTTGCTACCAGTGCTAGGTATCTCTTAAAAATGTATAACCTGATGAGGTCTCCAGGGAAATATATTTATAAGCTGCTCAATATTCCATATTGTGACAAGCCAGTGCTGTTACCATGAAGAATCAGTGCCAGAAGTTAGACCACTCCTGTGAGAAATACTACTTTGGTAATATATTAGTCTTTTATTCTTCACAATGAGACATATAGGAAACAATTTGGAGGTTAGTATAAAAATAAGTATGGGGGCGCCTGGGTGGCTCAGTGGGTTAAGCCTCTGCCTTCGGCCCAGGTCATGATCTCAGGGTCCTGGGATCGAGCCCCGCATCGGGCTCTCTGCTTGGCAGGGAGCCTGCTTCTCCCTCTCTCTCTGCCTGCCTCTCTGCCTACTTGTGATCTCTCTCTGTCAAATAAATAAATAAAATCTTTAAAAAAAAATAAGTATGCACTTGGATATAAGAATAAATTAATTAACACCCACTTCAAAGATTAAAGATTGGCTTTGTATTTTATAAATGAGCAGATGCTCTGTTTCCTAATTAGGTTAGATAACAATTGAGTGATTTGATGTTGGGTCAAGAAATAACCCACCATGTTTCACTTTTTACCAAGCTAAATATAACCCTTAAACTTACTAAGAGGAATGTACATGTATAATATACATGTACATGTAATATACATGTGTACAAATGTGTGCATTTGTGCCCTCTATACACACATAAATATGCACATACACCTTTACATTTTAGTTTATCAGTTAATCGCGATACTTAAAATTCAGGTCTAGAACAGTCTGTTAAAAAATGCTAAGACTTTGATCTTCAGGGAGCTGGGTAAAAAAGAGGTTTGTTAGAAAGTCCTTGTCTTTAGAATGCACATCTACTCCTACTTTGAGTTGTCCTCAAGGGAGACTTTGCTGTCAGTCATACTGTCAGTCATTCATGTTCCCAGGTTTTAATTCTGCTAACTCAGTGGTCATAAAATGGAACCAACTTAAAGACTTCAATGTATCCCTGTAATTTGAAAAATTTAAAAGGCAGGAAATCAGTTAATAGGAATTTTGAGTATCAATTTTCTTTTCAACTATTCTACAGTGGGCAACTTACTTAGTGCCTAAATGCTCTTTCTCTGTTCCTTTCACTGGGGCACAATACTTGACAGTGCTTGGTTTGCCAGCCCTGGTGATAGATTCTCTGCAAATTTAAAGCACTGAGCATGATTTACACTTTTGGAAACTGTAAAATGGATGTGCTTACATGAGTTCAAGTGGAAGGAGTGTATTACTGCCTTTTGCTAAAGTTGGCACTTACACAATGCAGACATAACACAGAATTTGTCTTTCCCAAATAGGATAGAGGGAAGTGCTTTGAAGACTGGGAAACTCTGAAAATCCTTTCGAAGGCAAAATTAATGACCTAGAGACTGCTTCTTTCAGGTATGTAATTCTTCATTCAAGTAAGGCTTGACTTCCTATCATATGGAATTTAGGGAAAAGCCTCAGAATCTGAAGGTTAAAATTTATTTGTTTCTCTAAAGCCAGAAAAGAAGAGTCAGAGCGAATTTTACAATACAGAACAAAAATAGTTTGCATTTCATGAAAATATAGTTTTAAAACATTTGTCTCACCATAAAATTGTACATTCTAAAGAATATTTCAAATACATAGAAGTTTATATTTAGAAAATAATTACCAAGAGATCCACCAGCCAACCACTATAAATATTTTGATGCGTTCCTTTTATTTTTTTAATCTATCAGTGAATGTTTGTCCCCAAAGCTCTAATCATAATGTGCATTGGATTTTGCCTTTTTTCATTTACTCATGTTTTTATTATTATGTATTCCTCTTAAGCAATGATAAATTCTAAATAATCTATCACATAGATATATTCATAGATATCTACTTCTTTATCATTGAATATTTAGGTAGAATAAAAGTTTTTGCTTCTATAAATACTGCTACTATTAATATTTTATTGATTACATTTTACTTCATATATACATTATTTTTTCAGGAGAGAGAAAATAATTTATATGTGGATCAAAAGACAATAACATCTAAGAGTGTGGTCATTATCACTATATTGCTTTCTAAAATTACCACTGGGCCCCCAGGGTAGCTCAGTCGGTTAAGCGTCAGACTCTTGATTTTGGCTCAAGTCATGATCTCAGGCTCCTGGGATCGAACCCCACCTTGGGCTCCACACTTAGCAGGGAGTTTGCTTGAGATTCTCTCTTTCCCTCTCTTTCTGCCCCTCTCGCTCCTGCACTTGCTCTTTCTCAAATCAATCAAATAAATCTTTAAAAATTTTTTAAAATTTAAAGAAATTAAATTATCACCAGCAATTTATAAATTGTCCGTTTCACTTCACTCTTATAGCCCCATGGTTTTCTCAGTACCTTTTTAAGTGTTTCTGTAATTGATAGGTTATATACAGTAAATCATTTTAATTTGTGTTTAGTTTTTTAGTGCAATTAAACATTATTATTCCAGATACATGTCTTTGGTTCTAATTTCTCTTAAACATAATTTTTTGTGCTTTGGCCCATTTTCTCAAGTCTTAATATTGGTTTGTTCAGTTTAAGGATATCATTTTTATATATTTTATTTGATATTTGTTATAACCAATATTAGCCTTTAATTTTTACATTGTCTCATTTGCTTTTCTAAAGTATCGAGTCTTTTAATTTGGCTATATTATGCAGAAATACTCATTTTTTACTAAAATTTATCAGTTTTTTCCTATCTTTGTAGGTTTTTAAGGTTCTTTCCCCTTAAGACTGTAGTTCAGTGTTCATTCCCAGATTGGTTGTTTTTATTGCTGCTACTGCTGTGGTGATATGATGGTGGTGGATATTCACCCTTTTGGTGATTTGATCTTTAATATTTAACACTTCAATTCACTTGACGTTATTTTAGCTGGTAAAGAGTGAATATATAAATTTACTTTTGTTCAAATAGCTAATCAGTTATCATAAGTACATTATGCAGGTAAATTCTAAAGACTTATATGGGAGAGAATTATTTATTTATTTATTCATTTATTTATTCATAAACATGGGAGTTTAACCAAATTAAAAGATTCAATACTCAATATGTTTATTGCAATAAAAAATTTTTAAATGGGGATGCCTGGGTGGCTCAGTTGGTTAAGGGGCTGCCTTTGGCTCAGGTCATGATCCCAGGGTCCTGGGATCGAGTCCTATATCGGGCTCCTTGCTCTGTGGGGAACCTGCTTCTCTCTCTGCCTCTGCCTGCACTCTGCCTGCTTGTTCTCTCTCACTGACAAATAAATAAATAAAATCTTTAAAAGAATTTTAGAATGAAAAGTTTACTACATCAAACGTAAAATTTCCTGACTTTGACATTTATGGAACAAGAAGCCGTAATCACATAGGTGTCCTAGGATTTTGTAACTATGAAAGAACTCTCTTTCAGTTCCAATCAAAACTTTATTTTCTGTGACTTTGACTTTATATAAATAAATCAGTTGATGACAATAATCATTCAACTCATGAATAACCTTTTTAAAAAAATCTCACGTAGTATTAGTGAGAGTGCAACATTTGGTAAAGCATTTTGACAATGTCTATCAGATTTTTAAAAACATATATTTTTGACCAGAAATAAATCTATTTGATTCATACCCTACAGGTACATACCTGTAAGTGTATGCCGAGATAGAGACTAGGACATTCCCTGGGACACTGTTAGCAATAGCAAATAATCTAAATATAAATAAACTAAATGTCAGGTGGGGAACTATTTACTCAAACTATTGAATTTTGGAACAGTACAGCACTGTGCAGCTACTAGAAGAGATTGAGGTGAAGCAGGATATGATGACAAGGAAAGATCTCCAAGGAGATTTATTAAAATAAAAACATAAGCAGCCAAAGATTGAGTATAGTATCTCTTTTACATACATTGTGATATATATGTTTGTGTGTGTGTGTATCGATGTCTAATATAGATAAAGAAATGGAAATGCATATAGATGTGGATGTGGATATAGATATACATAGATAAAGAGCTGTGGATAAGAACATGGATATGAATATAGATACAGCAGTACCCGTCATGTTCCAGAATTTAGCATGCCCCTGGTACTCAGACACTTGACTTCTTTGTATCTCTTCTGTTCTCTAGTTATGGTCTCACCCTTAATGATCTCATCCAGAGCTTGACTTTAAATTCAAACCTATATGCTGAAAATGGTAAAATTTATGTCTCAAGGTAATCTACCTTGAACTGGTACAAGTTCAAAATCATTTATTCAAGAAAATACGGTATCAAGGTAATGTATATTCTACAGTAAAAAAGACAGGCCTTTATGGAACTGAATTTCACTTATCCACTTAATAATCATTAAAAAATCAAGATTTCCAACACTAACCTCTAGATTTTTCTCACACATCCTCTCCTCTCCCCTGTTTCCCCATTCTATTAAATGGAAATGTCATTCTTCCAGTTGTTCAGGCAAATACAGTATTTTTTTTTAATCCTTGATTCTTTTTCTCTTATTACACATCCTGCACTTTATAGGACCAATATTATAATAAGATGTGAATGTAATATTTGCTTTAATTTATATGTTGGGATTCTTTATGTTGTTTTCAATTCTAAAATACTAGTGATGTTGGTTTAGCTTGATTACTAATTATGCCTGGAAACAACTCTGAACAATATGTGGCTTTATGGTTACACAATTTTTATCAACATTAAATATTTTACCACTTAAAGTGTTACAAGTACCAACTCTAATTCAGTGATTGTACATACCATGCAAACCTGGAGTTGCTTTTTTGAAGAATGGAAGTGATCCTTTGGTAGTATACAAATGTTTGGTTATTTATAGTAATAAACCCTCTTTCCTGATCTTATGTATGAAGAAAAAATATTTAAGGATTAAGGGTCTATTTCCTACTGAATCTAATTCCTATAAGGTCTAATATTCATTAGTGTTCCAAATCAGAACCTCTGAAAACAGTATTAACTTTTCCAGACCACAAGCAATGCATAAAACTAAGCAGAGGAAGTAAAGAAAAATCTCCAAACACTCAGGTGGTGTATCCATTTGTCCGTAGTCCCAAAAGGACTGAATTGAAAACCCGTCAGAGTACTGGCTGCTCTCAGTCTTTTGTTTCTCTTCCTCCATCCCGCATAACACAAGATACATACATATTCCTTCACATTCAAAAGACAAAATCATATGAACAACTTCTTAAGAAATTTCATCACTTTCACATAGAGACCTACTGAACAGAAATATATCACTAATAATTAAAATCCCACCGGGGCACCCAGGTGGCTCAGTGGGTTAAAGCCTCTGCCTTCAGCTTGGGGCATCATCTCAGTCCTGGGATCGAGCCCCAAATCGGCTCTCTGCTCAGCAGGAAGCCTGCTTCCCTTTCTCTCTGCCTGCCTCTCTGCCTACTTGTGATCTCTGTCAAATGAGTAAATAAAATCTTTAAAAATAAATAAATAATAAAATCCCACCAATACTAATCAAAATATGAATCTATTAATTTGAAACATTCAAACTATAAAGAGTAGCATGGTTCCAAGCAAGTAATGTAAGCAACTGAAGTAGGAAGTCACAAGCAAAGAGGCTGGAAGAAGCATTTCCAAATTGACTAAAATGAAGCTTCCAAAAAACCAAGTGGCCAGCTGGGGAACCCAGCAGCTGCACACCTATTAGCCATTTTCATGTAAATTATGAATCCAGCAAGCAAGTCAAAAATAGTGACAAACACTTAAGCTAGAGTTATAGTCACTAATCAGAGGCTTGCCTTCACCTGTGCTCAGTGGGAACTGTGCTTTATTCCTCTATTGGCCTTTACTTTCAAGCTAACGGAACACAATTAACCAAAAAGAAGCACAATTAACCAAGAAAAGCCATCAAACAGTAAGTTATCAGGAAAATGCCATGCCAGTGTATTTCATTCTTGGCTCCCTCTAAAGCAGGCAATTTTATGCCCTTTTTATTAAGAATACAGATATATATAGCACTCCACTTTGCTTCTGTTCATACCACTGCTGTTCCTCATGCCTCTCTGAATCCTCCTTAAATTTCTTTGCTGATTTCTCTCCCTCTGATAACAAATTAAAGGTGAATAAAACTCAAGTATCCATCCTTGCCTTCTGTCTTCCGACTGTACTCTTTCCTATGACAAATATCACCATTCCAGTGATTTGATTTGTTTCCAAATGTGGCCTTCCTGAGAGTTGCTCTCACAACTCTACAAATATATGTCCCAGGTACTTCAACCTTATCGTGCTGACTAGTTAATTCACTTTAAAAAAACCGTGTTGGTCTGGTGTCTATTGTATCTCAACTAAAGCTCCCACAGTTTTCTAGATTCTTCAGGGCCACAATCATAGATTTGCCTTCTACTTATCCTGCCCCTCATAGTAAATTAGTCACCAAATACTGTTGGTCTGACTCTAAAATCCCCCTTAGTCATTAGCTCCCTGCTGTAACCTTCATTACCTCTCAGCCAGAATATAAAGATCATTATAATCGTCCAAATCCTATCCGCCACATGGGGATCTGAGGCTGAAGAACAATCCAAGTGACTGGCAGGGGTTCTACACGGTGGATAGCCTTCTAGGAGAGGGAAAGGTCAAAGTCTCTGGGGGATAAGAAGGATCCAAAGGCCTGGAAATTGGAATACAGACAATCCAAAGGCAAGAAGCAGGAGTTAAGAATTTAAATTTGAGTTGAGCGGGTGTGAAATGAGCAAGAGGGCACTAATAAACAAATGTACCGAATAGCGTGACAGCACCTGTAGTCTGCCTTGTCATTCAGTGAACTTGTGTGTATAGCTAGCTGACTGAGGAAGAATGCCAATCCATGATCTCACTGCACTCATTCTCTGTCCTGAAATCCCTTCTTCTGAGTGCTGCTGGCATCATCTTCTCAAAGCCCAACTGTGATCCTGCTGGTCTTTTGCTTAATGGGTCCCCTGTGCATATAGAATAAAATATGAACTATTTCCTCTTAGGATTCAAGATCCTTCTCAGCTCAGGCTCAGTGGATCCCCTTACCAATCTCTCATTATTGTGAATCACCTCCACAGTGATGAGAGACCCTGGGAAATGTGAGGACAAACAGAAGAATGTTATCATGGCAATGGTGGGGCAAGTTCTTTCATGCTTTCTAAATACATCATCAGAATTAGAAAGCTGCTTCACAAGGTGCAGTGCATGAGTATTAAAATCCTGTGCTTTCAGTTACTAATTTTTAGCTAAAACATGATTGAGGAAAGCCCAAGATAAGCCTATCTCCCAGACCTTGAGGAAACAATTAGGTCTCCTGCTCACCAGTGTGACATTTGTACAAAATGAAATGTGTCGTAATCAAAAGCTTATTTTTAGTCACCCTCTCTTTGATTCAAGACCTAAGTACTCAAGCTGCTTAGCTCCATCACTTTCAAAATACCAGATAGCATCTTTTTCATCAGTAGCATTCATTTCATTTGTATTCTTTTCATAGTTCCCCTGAGATGTCTTGAATTTCTTTTATTAAGACCCTCCAGGCCTTTCTGTAATATGTAATAAGGGTATATTTACATCACACTCCCACTGAACAAATCAGTACAACATAAGTAAATTATTCCAAAAACTTTCTCAGAGTCTGGCTCCTTGGCTAAAAACCATGTGTATCACAGTTTTTACAAAAACACATACCACTTCCTCAATAGAATAGGGAGGCTCCATCTGTGTGATTCTATTCAACTATTGTACAGCATGTGAACACATATTTATGAATCATTTGTC
Organism: Enhydra lutris kenyoni; assembly: GCF_002288905.1. Taxonomy (NCBI): domain Eukaryota; kingdom Metazoa; phylum Chordata; class Mammalia; order Carnivora; family Mustelidae; genus Enhydra; species Enhydra lutris. The sequence continues at coordinate 29,661,871 of NW_019154103.1, forward strand.
CAACAGACCTTATTGGATCATTAACACCTGCCATGTAAAATATATCTGCAGACATATGATAAAAATATTTCAAACCTCATGAGAAACCAAAACAAAGCAGTTCTTTTTAAGTTTAATATAGCAAAGAAATAAATGTAGTTAAAACATGTTCTTGGGGGGTGCCTGGGTGGCTCAGTGAGTTAAATCCTCTGCCTTCAGCTCAGGTCATGATCCCAGGGTCCTGGGATCAAGCCCCACGTCGGGCTCTCTGCTCCCAGGGAAGCCTGCTTTCTCCTCTCTCTCTGCCTGCTTGTGATCCCTGTCTGTCAAATAAATTAAAAAAGAAAAAAAAAAAAACAAAAAAAAACCATGTTCTTGAGCTGGGCTTGAAGCAGTACCACTTTCAAAAGACCAGTAAAGAAACCCTTAGAAGACTCAAATTGATGAGTATTAGTGATGGGCAGGCCCCACAGGAAGCACAAGGGTCTGTCTACTTCAGAGTAACTGGGCCGTGAAAGCTCCCTCTTTCTTGTGACATCTGCCTTCTCATTAATTTTTAAACCCATGTTTGAACTTTGAAGGAAGCTTTACCTCTTTTGTCTTTTACCTTTGTTGTCCTTTCAGTTTGCTATTTCTTCTAAAAGTAATACAAAACGTACTTAATATCGTAGTGCCGATACCAAAAGCGTTAAAGTCATAATTTCACACTCTTTTTGCTATGAGTAGTAGATTGCTAGTCCAGATATCATCTATCCACACAACCATCTTATGACCTGAGTTGTTTTGGTTCATTCACCTCTCCTGCTTTTCTCACTATAGCATTACCCACTCAACACTGAAATAGCTAATCATTTCACTGACAGCTATCTGACTGATTTGTAGATAGGGTACTAAACAACCGGGTTGCCTGCTATTTCCCCCTGCATTTTCCCTACATTGATCAAATAATCCTGAATCATTGTGTAGCAGTCTTCTTTCTCACCTATTGACTTCATGCTCATTTTCTTCTCTACAGACTCTATTTCATTTCCTCTTTATCTGACTCAGCCTCGTTTTCACTTTATCATAGGTAGCAAGTCAATTTCCAGTCACAGGGTTATCAGTAAAGATTATCAGGGTGGACATCTGTCTCCCACACCAAAAACAAAACAAAACAAAACAAAAAAAAACCCTGGATGACTAGATGTATGAGGACACATCACACACACATGCGCCTGTACTACCACTGTGACACATCTGTCAGGTATCACTCTGGGCTCCTACTAGTTATTTCACTTTGAATACCAGCGGCCTTCAGGTTAAAAGATACAAGAATAAGGACAGGGAAAAGTCATAAATAAGTTCCTCTGACACAGAAGATTTTATCGCTAACAGTAGTGTGATCACTAAATACACAGAGTGATGAAAGCTTAATTCTTCTTACTCTCTACAGAGAAGACACTTAAACACATTTTAAACCTCTTGGGTGCAATACTGTACTTTTTTCGAAGGAAAGAAAAAGAAATAGAGAATTAGCTCACCCTTGTTATTTGAGATTTAAATCAGTTTGATAGTGTTGAAATTCTATGAAAGAGTTTACTGTGAATGTTTAAAATGGAACAGAGTGACACAGAACTCTAGTTTTTAAAACTAGTAGCCCATGACTACTATATCCCTACAATGATAAAAGTTTAATAGTAATTGAAATGAGGAATTGTGTTGCTATTTCTTATACTTGGAATTAACATTGCTATCTTTATCAGTTATCTGGAAGAGGCATTATAGAGTGATACTCTCAAGTTTAAAAATTAAATGGCTCTTTGGGGAAGTAAAATGGAGACACCACACAAATAGACTCTAATGCACTGATTTTCATTTGGGGTAATCTCTCCCCCCAACCATGGAATATTTAGTAATGTCTAGAGACAGTTTTGGTCATCATGATGTTGGAAGGGAGTTGCTACTGGCATATAATGGGTAGAGGCCAGGGATTGCTGCTGTACATCTTAACCATGCACAAGCTAGCCCTCCCCATCCCCACTGCCCACTACAGCAAAGAATTATCTGGCCCCCGAAGGTCAATAGTGCCAAGAATCAGGAACTCTGCTCCATTAAGAAAGCACCCAAAGCCCAAGGAAGCCCATGTCCTTCAAAACAAAGAAAAGTAATTTTGGAAAATAAATTACAGGGAGATGGGTTCTAAACTACCAGTTTTTACTTAGGAAAGAAAGATATCCTAGAACTTTTGAGTTGAAGGGACATGAGAGATTATCCAGTGAATCTTCACTTAACAGAGAGTAACATGGCATGGTACAGTGAGAAAGCATGCTGCATGTTCCCCATTGTTTGCACACTCCTGATGGCAGTGGTGGGAGGGGAAGAACAGTAGATGGACTTGAGGTTTAGTGGCCAACACAGTCCTAAAGCCCCCAAGAGCCATGAGAAACAGTCGGTTTAATGAGATCCTGATGGTTTAATCTGGACACCAAAGAATAGAAAAGGAGTGTTAGTAGTGTGATTAAGGAAAGCAGGGGTGAACACATATTCATCAAATGTTAATATACAAGAGTTAAAATAAATAAACCCTTACAGCTTCAAAGGGTAAATTTAGGGGAAAATAGTCTACATATCCTTTATACATTTAGCAAATTTCTGAAATTTGTTACTCTAAAGATTCAGATTTTAAAAATTAATAGGATTTTAAAAATTAATAGGATTTTATGCAAATTTATGGGAGAGAAATTCATAGCTATATCCAAAAGGAAACCAGGCTATTTGGGAGTTGGATTAGGCAGAGCTGTACTGGCTCAGGCTGTTTGAGACACAAAGGTGTCAATGAAGAATGCCAGGTAGTTCACAGAAATGTCAGAAAGGATGAAGAAGTGGGCTAAAGACTACTTTCTTTTTTTTGGTTTTTTTTTAATTAATTATTTTTATTAACATATAATGTATTATTTGCCCCAGGGGTACAGGTCTGTGAATTGTCAGGCTTAGACACTTCTCAGCAATCACCATATCACATACCCTCCCCAAAGTCCATAACCCAGCCATTCTCTCCACACACCCCTTCCCCCAGCAACCCGCAGTTTGTTTTGTGAGATTAAGAGTCTCTTATGGTTTGTCTCCCTCCTGATCCCATCTTGATTCATTTTTTCCTTCCCTACCCTCCAAACCCCCCACTTTGCCCCTCAGATTCCTCATATCAGAGAGATCATGTGATAATTGTCTGTCTCTGGTTGACTTATTTTGCTCAGCATAATACCCTCTAGTTCCATCCATGTCTTTGCAAATGGCAAGATTTCATTTCTTTTGATGGCTGCATAGTATTCCGTTGTATATATAAGCCACCTCTTCTTTATCCATTCATCTGTTGATGGACATCTAGGTTCTTTCATAGTTTGGCTGTTGTAGACATTGCTGCTATAAACATTTGGGTGCAAGTGCCCCTTTGGATCCCTACATTTATATCTTTAGGGTAGATACCCAGTAGTGCAATTGCTGGGTTGTAGGGTAGCTCTATTTTCAACTTTTTGAGGAACCTCTATGCTGTTTTCCAGAGTGACTGCACCAGCTTGCATTCCCACCAACAGTGTAGGAGGGTTCCCCTTTCTCTGCTTTCTATCCAACATCTGACTTATTAATTTCAGCCATTCTGACTGGTGTGAGGTGGTATTTCACTGTGGTTTTGATTTGTATTTCCCTGTTGCCGAGTGATGTGGAGCACTTTTTCCTGTGTCTGTTGACATCTGGATGTCTTCCTTGTAGAAATATCTGTTCATGTCCTCTGCCCATTTCTAGATTGGATTATTTGTTCTTTGGGTGTTGAGTTTGATAAGTTCTTTATAGATTTTGGATATTAGCCCTTTATCTCATATGTCATTTGCAAATATCTTCTCCCATTCTGTCAGTCATCTTTTGGTTTTGTTGACTGTTTCCTTTGCTGTGCAAAAGCTTTTGATCTTGATGAAGTCCCAATAGTTCATTTTTGCCCTTGCTTCCCTTGCCTTTGGAGGTGTTTCTAGGAAGAAGTTGTTGTGGCTGAGGTCGAAGAGGTTGTTGCCTGTGTTCTCCTCAAGGATTTTGATGGATTCCAGTTTCACATTGAGGTCTTTCATCCATTTTTGAGTCTATTTTTGTGTGTGGTGTAAGGAAATGGTCCAGTTTCATTCTTCTGCATGTGGCTGTCCAATTTTCCCAACACCATTTGTTGAAGAGACTGTCTTTTTTCCATTGGACATTCTTTCCTGCTTTGTTGAAGGTTAGTTGATCCAGAGTTGAGGATCTATTTCTGTGCTCTCTATTCTGTTCCATTGATCTATGTGTCTGTTTTTGTGCCAGTACCATACCGTCTTGATGACAGCTTTGTAATAGAGTGTGAAGTCTGGAATTGTGATGCCACCAACTTTGGCTTTCTTTTTTTTTTAATAAATATTTTTATTATTTGACAGAGAGAGATCACAAGTAGGCAGAGAGGCAGACAGAGAGGTGGTGGGGGGAAGCAGGCTCCCTAATGAGCAGAGAGTCCAATGTGGGCCTCGATCCCAGGACCCTGAGATCATGACCTGAGCTGAAGGCAGAGGCTTAACCCACTGAACCACCCAGGCACCCCAACATTGGCTTTCTTTTTCAACATTCCTCTGGCTATTCGGGGTCTGTTGTGTTTCCATATAAATTTTAGGATTTATTTCTTTATTTCTTTGAAAAAAAAATTGATGGTATTTTGGTAAGGATTGCATTAAATGTGTAGATTGCTTTAGGTAACATAGATATTTTCACAATATTTGTTCTTCCAGTCCATAAGCATGGAATGTTTTTCTATTTCTTTGTGTCTTCCTCAATTTCTTTCGTGAGTACTTTATAGTTTCTGAGTACAGATTCTTTGCTTCTTTGGTTAGGTTTATTCCTAGGTATCTTACGGTATTGGGTGCAATTATAAATGGGATTGACTCCTTAATTTCTTTTTCTTCTGTCTTACTGTTGGTATATAGAAATGCAACTGATTTCTGTGCATTGGTTTTATATCCTGACACTTTACTGAATTCCTGTATGAGTTCTAGCAGTTTTGGAATGGAGTCTTTTGGGTTTTCCACATGAAGTATCGTATCATCTGCAAAGAGTGAGAATTTGACTTCTTTATTGATTTGGATGCCTTTCATTTCTTTTTGTTGTCTGATTGCCGAGGCTAGGACTTCTAGTACTATCTTGAATAGCAGTAGTGATAGTGGACATCCCTGACGCGTTCCTGACCTTAGCGGAAAAGCTCTAAGTTTTTCCCCATTGAGAATGATATTTCACTGTGGGTTTTTCATAGATGGCTTTGATGATATTGAGGTATGTCCCCTCTGTCCCTATAGTTTGAAGAGTTTTGATTAAGAAAGGATGCTGTATATTGTCAAATGCTTTTTCAGCATCTATTGAGAGTATCATATGGTTCTTGTTCTTTCTTTTATTAATGCATTGTATCACATTGATTGATTTGTGGATGTTGAATCAACCTTGCAGCCCACCGAATAAATCCCACTTAGTCATGGTGAATAATCCTTTTAATGTACTGTTGGATCCTATTAGCTAGTGTTTTGGTGAGAATTTTTCTATCCGTGTTCATCAAGGATATTGGTCTGTAATTCTCCTTTTTCTGGTCTTTGGGATCAAGTAATGCTGGCCTCATAAGTTGAGTTTGGAAGTTTTCCTTCCATTTCTATTTTTTGGAACAGTTTCAGGACAATAGGTATTAATTCTTCTTTAAATGTTTGGTAGAATTCCCCTGGGAAGCCGTCTGGCCCTGAGCTCTTGTTTGTTGGGAGATTTTTGATGACTGCTTCAATCTCCTTACTGGTTATGGGTCTGTTCAGGTTTTCTGTTGCTTTCTGGTTCAGTTTTGGTAGTTTATACGTCTCTAGGAAGGCATCCATTTCTTCCAGATTGTCAAACTTGCTGGTTGCTCATAATATGTTCTTATAATTGTTTGTATTTCTTTGGTGTTGGATTGTGATCGCTCCTCTTTCACTCGTGATTTTATTTGTTTGGGTCCTTTCTCTTTTCTTTTTGATAAGTCTGGCCAGGGGTTTATTAATCTTATTAATTCTTTCAAAGAACCAGCTCCTAGTTTTGTTAATCTGTTCTACTGTTCTTTTGGTTTCTATTTCATTGATTTCTGCTCTGATCTTTATGATTTCTCGTCTCCTCCTGGGTTTAGACTTTGTTTGCTCTTCTTTCTCCAGCTCCTTTAGGTGTAGGGTTAGGTTGTGTACTTGAGACCTTTCTTCTTTCTTGAGAAAGACTTGTATTGCTATATACTTTCCTCTCAGGACCACCTTTGCTGTGTACCAAAGATTTTGAACAGTTGTGTTTTCATTTTTTTTCCATGAATTTTTTCAATACTTCTTTATTTCCTGGTTGACCTATTCATTCTTTAGTAGGATCCTCTTTAGCCTCCCTGTATGTGAGTTCTTTTCAACTTTCCTCTTGTGATTGAGTTGTAGCTTCAGAGCATTGTGGTCTGAAAATATAAAGGGAATGATCCCAATCTTTTGGTACCGGTTGAGACCTGATTTGTGACCCAGGATGTGATCTATTCTGGAGAATATTCCATGTGCACTAGAGAATGTGTATTCTTTTGCTTTGGGATGGAATGTTCTGAATATATCTGTGATGTCCATCTGGTCCAGTGTGTCATTTAAGGCCTTTTTTTTTTTTTAATTTTATTTATTTATTTGACAGACAGAGATCACAAGTAGGCAGAGGCAGGCAGAGAGAGAGGAGGAAGCAGGCTCCTGGCCAAGCAGAGAGCCCGATGCAGGGCTCGATCCCAGGACCCTGGGATCATGACCTGAGCCGAAGGCAGAGGCTTTAACCCACTGAGCCACCCAGGCGCCCCTCATTTAAGGCCTTTATTTCCTTGTTGATCTTTTGCTTGGATGATCTGTCCATTTCAGTGAGTGGGGTGTTAAAGTCCCCTACTATTATGTATTACTGTTGATGTGTTTCTTTGATTTTGTTATTAATTGGTTCATAAAAATTGGCTGCTCCCATGTTAGAGGCATAGATATTTAAAATTGTTAGATCTTCTTGTTGGACAGATCCTTTGAGTATAGTATAGTGTCCTTCCTCATCTCTTATTATACTCTTTGGCCTAAAATCTAATTATTCTGATATAAGGATTGCCACCCTAGCTTTCTTTTGATGTCCATTAGCATGGTAAATAGTTTTCTACCCCCTCACTTTCAGACGAGATCGGGCGTGTTCAGGGTGGTATGGCTGTAGACCCCCCCCTTACTTTCAATCTGGAGGTGTCTTTTGGTCTAAAATGAGTTTTTTGTAGGCAGCATATTCATGGGTTTTGTCTTTTTATCCATTCTGATGCCCTGTGTCTTTTGATTGGGACATTTAGCCCATTTACATTCAAGTAACTATCAAAAGATATGAATTTAGTGCCATTGTATTGCCTGTAAGGTGATTATTACTGTATATTGTCTCTGTTCCTTTCTGGTCTGTTACTTTTAGGCTCTGTCTTTGTGTAGAGGACTCCTATCAATATTTCCTGTAGGGCTGGTTTGGTGTTTGCAAATTCTTTTAATTTTTGTTTGTAAAGACTATTTAATGGAAGTAACCCAAAGCCGTGCTTAAAAACTGGAATAAGAGTATTAGCCAAACACCAATCAGTTCTCCTGCCAGTTGTACACCAGGAACACTGCCGTGATGACCACTGCTTCAGTCATGATGCACAAGGTTATACTGTCAGTTAAAACAGCAAAGGCTATTTCTTAGTCACACTACTTGGCCATCATAGGTCACAGGCAACTCTGCTCTGCATTGTCCCCAGTCTGCAACCCAAGCTGACAGAAGCCAGAATCTATAGTTTTACTCGGCACTGTGACAGAGGCAAAGACCTCCAGAGGGGCTCTTGCCAGCTATTACACACCAAAAGTGACACTATCATTTCTCTTCACAACTTGTTAGTCAGGACTATTCACCTGTCTCCACCTGATGCCAAGGAAGCCAGCGAATGTGATCCTATTGTGTCCCAAAGGCAGAACACTAATGACCGTGGCTGCTATTGCTACCACCACCCTGATGCCACTTTGCCCCTGGAATTCCATTCAGCCTTCACCACTCCTGTCATTACTAATGCTCTCAGTCCCTTTTCTATTGTGACACTGACTCCAGAGTTCCAAATCTGGCATTGGTGAGTCTGCTTGCCTGAGCTTAGGTCATATGTTTGTGCTGTAGCAATTTTAGCTCCTGTAAGCTCTAAAACTTGACCTTTCAGAACTCCTAAGGTGGAGAAATTCCTAAGTATAAAAATTATATGAACAGCTGGGTATCTGCAAAAAAATAAATTCGCACCCAGGAATGTGACTTTTGAGACACCTTGTGCTCTCACCACATATGTCCCTTCAAGCTAAGTACTTAAGCATTATCCTGCTAGGTCAGATCAATAAGCCCTAGCCTACTTTCCTGGATTCCCAATCAAAGGCACCCAGCACAGCAATGATATGGAGAAGATGAATTGCATTAGAAGGAAGCTTCAGCTCGTAGAACACCAGAAAGAATACAGGAAAAGAGTACCTACAGTGACTTTGTCAAGCTGCTATTGGGTCTCCGAAGAACAGAGCATATGAGAGAGAGCTCAGAACAAAGATGAGGGAATTGTAAAAGACCGGTTTATATTCGTGGAAATGATCTCTGCAATAGCCAGAAGCAATCTGCAATCAGCAACTTGGTGCTGGTCAGGAATATTGAAAGCTGCCCAGAAGCTGCGCTGAATTGTACTCTTGACTTTCCCAGAAGCAGCCATTCCCATTGTCAATCTGGATGATTTTATCCTCATGACTCCAGGTTTCTTTTATTCCTTTTCTTTTCTGGCTTTGTCCATTGTTTTCATGGAAAAGAGAATGCAAAAATGAAGAAATGAAAATCTGAAATTTTAACTCAAGAAGCAAAATACATATGGTCAAATACTTGATATTACCTATGAGTGGATTTTGTCTTTGAAGTTTTGACTAAAGGGGTTATTCTAATTTCAGAACTTCAGAACAGTAATAAGAAAGTTATATTTTATTATATGAAACTTCCATAAGTACACATATTATAAGTACCTGATATATGACTATAGTGATCCCTCTTATTCAAATATGGAATTAATAGTCTTTTTAAAACCCAGGGTTTTTTCCCATTGATACCACTTTTGTTTAATATACTACAATATATGCATTAGAAAAATCTTACAGACCTAGAATTTTTTCAATTCTTCTGGCTAAAGGAAGTTTTGAGAGTAACCATTTATTTTAAAATAAAGTATTTGTACTTACAAAAGAGGTCATTTAAATTAAGGGGGGGAAAAAGAACTACTTGTTTCCTACCATAAAAGCATATTTTCTTTTCATTCTAAATGTGTGTGTGTGTGTGTGTGTGTGTGTGTGTGTGTGTGTGTGCATACATAATGCATCTATATAAGATAAAATAAATTATTTTTACCCTAAATGGATTTATTATTATATATTATGCTTTGTGCTATGTGCACCACCTAGATCCCTCCTTCAGGACTGAGGCATTTGTTTCCTCAAATTGTAGGAGGGTTGGCAGGTGACAAGACTCAGATGAAGCACTCCCAGAGAACTGCCCTCAGCCAAAGAAGTCTGGCCCACCAAAGCCATCTCCTCTGCTGTCACACCCACATACCAGTGACTGTTCATTGCAGGGCTACAAAGCCCATGCCACCTTACATCAGTTCAGGACATTTCTGAGGGGCCACCCTAGCTCCAGAGCTACCTCCAGCATCTGTTGCAATTTTTACTGTGACCACATCACATTTGCATCACTTTTTAACCCTTTTCTCAACCAAATTCCATTTCCTCTTTCCTTCTGGTGTTGATCTCATGGGTGCTTCATCTTCCTGCATAACTTCAAAAACCCTTCTCTTGGAAGACTTGACCTAAGACAACATAAGTATTTTCACCTATCATTACAAACTTCTCATTGGGCAAGTTAATTAACTTTTCTCTACTTCAGTTTTGTTGTCTATAAAATAAGGAAAAATAAAAGTGCCTATCTCATAGAATTATTCTTATAATAAAAAGTATACATTTGAAGATTGTAGAGTAGTGCTTAGTATGTAATAGTATTTAGTATAATATTAGTCATTATCATTTTGATAGCTGCTTAAATATCTTCCAAATGAATGGGCTGTATTGTACATAGCAAATTTAGAATTTAGTTAAAACTTATTTTAATATTTATTCAGCTTTAAACTTGTTTATGCATAGTAATTTTTTTCATTTGTAATCATTTCCTAGAATGCATTTAGAGAAGTAAAATTAATGAGTCTAAGAATATACATATTTAATAAAGTGTGTTTTATAATTATAAAATCAATGAATATCCTTTATAGAATTTTTTTATATGAAAAAAGTAGAAAGTACTTAAAAAACTAAAGTTCTGGGGCACCTGGCTGGCTCAGTTGGTAGAGCATGTGACTCATGATCTCAGGATCATAAGTTTGAGCCTCATGTCAGGTGTAGAGTTTACTTAAAAGAAAAAGGGGAACAAAACTAAAGTTCTGCAGATGTCCTGATAACAAAAATTATAAAGGATTTGGTTGCCAAATATTTTCATATATTGGTAGGACATGGTTGATCATCAAGGTTTTTTTATAATGATAAACATAAGCTGGGGAACATTGAGTATTAAATATTTAAGTGTTTTTTTTAAAGCTTATATTATGCACACTTAAGCATATAGATATAGATATAGATCTAGATATAGATTACAGCTCTGGAAGTACTCATCAGAAAGAACCATGATTGTCCCCAGAGAAGTTTCCACTATATACTCTATTCAATTCTTCTTTCAATATTATAAATGTGTTCATCTTAACTTTTTAAAATCTGAGCAACAATTTAAAAATTTTTATATATTTAGGTCCAGAGAAATATAAATAAAAGAGAAAATATATAAATTTCTTTGATATTACAATGTGACCAGAAACACACAGGAATGCCTGTGTTCCTGAATCTTGGCAGCATTTATTAATTCACAAGTTTTCCAATCTTTGTTAACTTTATAGGCAAATACTACTTCGTTATCACTTTAATTTACCTTTTTAAGATAGTGGTATTGAACTGTTTTAGAAATACCTGTTAAGCAATTTAATGACTTGGGAGCAGTACTTATGACTATGATGAAAAAGTGGTCAGTGAATCCCCAGAAAATAATTATAAAACTGGATAATGTCATCAGGTGACCAAAGAACAAACTGAGAGATGCTTATTCATGAAGAATTGCTGGAACTCCAAAGAGGAATGCTGGGAGTCCAAGGCCTTCCTGCCTGCCTGCCAGGAGTTGTGGACCATCCTTTGACTAGATGGGCTCAGAAGTAGATTTGATATAACAGAGGGAAAAAAAATCAGTTAACTTAAAGATAAATCAATAGAAATGATCCAGTTGGAAGAACAGAAAGAAAAAAGATTAAAGAAAAATAAACAGTTCTTCAGTGAACTGTGAGAAAATGTCAAGCATGTTAACATATCTTCAGTAGATATCCAGAAGGAGAGGACAGAAAGAGATGGAAAGAATAGAGAAAAAATGGCCTACACATTCCAAGTTTGATGAAAAACATTAGTGAAAGGAGTCAGGAAGTTCAGAAAACCCCAAGTAAAATAAATATAAAGAGAGCTATATCTAGTTGCAATATAGTTTAATTGCTAAAAGCCAAAAATTTCATCAATTTTTACAATAATTACATTAAATATGAATGAAATAAATACTCCAATCAAAAGGCAGATTATTAAACTGAATAAAAAAGGCAAAACTCAACTTTATTATGTCTGCAAGGGACATACACTAGTTTCAGAGGCATAAATAGGATAAAAGTAAAGTAGTGGAATACACAGTGATGAGCACTGAGTAATGTATAGTATTTTTGAATCATTATTTAAAAAAGAGTGGAAAAAGATATACCATACAACACATCCATAAGAGACTGGTATAGCTATAATAATACCATGGAAAATGAACATTAAGGCAAAAGAAATTATTAGAAATAAAGGGAGATATTTCATAATGATACAGGGATATTAAGAAGAAAAAGCAGTTATAAATGCATATGTACCTAACAACAGAGCCACAAAAATTCATGCAGCAAAACTGACATAATTAAAAGAAGATATAGACAATTCAACAATTATATTTGGAGATTTCAATACCACATTCTCAATAACTGATAAAAGTACTAAATATAAAACAGTAAATATGTGGAAGATTTTAACCACTAAACAACTTGAGCAGCCTAACCAATATTTTAGAACACTGTGTCCAACACACTAGAAAGCATATTCTTTCAAGCACAAATGAAACAATTTTCAAGTTAGACTACATGCTAGTCCATAAAACAGTTTTCAGTAAATTAATTTAGCTGAATTATCTGTACATATCTGCCATTATAGTATTTGTCAATTTGAGTAAATTTCTTACATAATAATTGTATTAACATTTCTGTCTTTTCATATTTGCTACATGTATTTTTCCAGTTTGGCTTCATTATGTACTTCATAGCATTTAAGAATTTTTTTTTGTTTTATTTTTATGCTTCTCAAAAGTACTGACATTTTTGTTCACTAGTTCAGTCATTTACCAGCTTAGAAATTATCTCCCACTTTAGAGGGTTTATAAAATTACCTTCTATTTTTCTCAAGTTTTTTTTTTCTTTTAAGTTTTCATTATTTAAATCTCTAGTTCATCAGGAATCTGAATGTTTAATGCTTGCATTGAGGATCTAAGTTTTCCTTCACTTAACTGATTTTCCAAAGAATATTTTCCAAGTTTTTCCAGTTCATTTATTCTAATAATCCTTTACTTACTGGTTTGTGAGATTTTCTTTATTGGATATTATATTCATTAAAAATTCCTAATTCTAAAAAAAAAAAAAAAAATCCCAATTCTAAAACTAAAGATTATAAAATATCATTAATTCTCAATTAATTTATAAGCTTAATGCTCTTCCACTAATGGTCTCCTTGTGATATTTTTAAGAAAATGTAACAAAGTGATTATACATTTTCACTCAAAATTTTGAAAAGAATATTTAGGGGAGATGTATTCTCACATAATTAAACCATCTATTTCTGATGCATGACAACAAAGTCTTATAGTTCAGTTTAATATATATTTATATATATAAATACCAGATGATACAGAGTATAAGGCATTCCATTTGATAAACTAAACTATGACAACTACAACCAGATCAAACTAATAAAAAAGGAGGGGAATGTGAAGGGTAAAACATTATACAGATGAACTTTAAGTAGAAAAGAGTAGATTTTTGTTTCTGAAGTTACAGCAATAATCAGCAAGAATAGCAGCCTGTTTAATAGTAAAAATGATCTATTATTAGGCAATCTTGGAGATCAAAGAGAATTCTAGAATATCTTCAGATAATGGCTACATTTAATGATTATTCTTCAGACACAGGATAAACATTTTCAAATCCAAGAGAGTAGAAGGCACAAATTATTTACAAATTTGAATCCTGATTATTTTTGCAAGAAAAAGCTAAAGTGGAAGTAATACTTATATATTGGTTTTTAAAAACCTGAATTAATTGTAAGAGAATTAGAGGAAATATTGTACATTGAATGCAAATCACTTGCTGGACATGATTTTTAGTTCAATGGGATCATTCTGTAGCTTCCACTTACCAGGTTTCGAATCTAAGAGTAGTTTAGATTTCAGTAAGTTTAGTTTCAGGATAAAAATTTCCTAAATAGACTATTTAACAATTACATTCTTTCAACAATGACACATTAAACATCGTGGAGCATAACAAAAGAACCATTGTGAAAGATGTTTTGGATCATCCATGTCTTAGACTTTCAGATGCACAGTCTCTAATTAAGACATAAAATGAAAACTAGAATTGCTTCGGTGCATAAAGACTAGTGTTACAAACAAGGAACTTCCCAGGAAAGAATGGGATGAGGATCCTGGCTGACCTACTAATTCATTTAAAGGCTTTATCACAGTCCTTGCATTAATTAGCATCACTGCAGTCAAGATCCACATAACATTTATTGATACTCTTAAAAAATTTTGTCTGTAAAAGTTGGTCCCACTTGTGTGTTCATGTTCTCTCTCTCTCTCTCTCTCTCTCTCTCCCTGCTCCCCATATGTGTATATATACTAATAATGGCTTTGGAATTATGCTTTCAATAAAATGTTTTGTTAAAGCCATGATGACCAAATCTACTTAGGACTATGTCACCTTCACTAACAACAAAGATGACTCACAGACACTTGGTGATGCTGTCCTCTCCCATTACTCCTGTTTTCCTGCCATGGTCCTGCCCAAAGCCTGGTTTAGAGGTCTGTGCTGAGTATACAAGAACATTATTCAAATTCTCCCATAATTGGACAAGGTATCTTTGCCTATCAAATTTTAAAATGCACTTAAATAATAAGTTGTTGGTAGGGTAAAGATTACGTTATTTAAATAGTGATGTCAACCTTAAAAAATAACTACTCACACCAAATTTAAATTTTTCCAAAATACTTAATTCCAAATTACTAGATACTGAAAAGATGACTTTTTTAAAGTTAGTTATTATTTAACTCAACTGATGTTTTTACCTCTTCCTTTCTTCAGTGCACACTAGAATTTATCTTGTTTGTCTGAAGTTAAGCTGTGCTTAAGGAATACCATAAAGTGAATAGTTATTAATATGTAACAAGCAGAATATTATTAAATAGGAGAAAACAGTTCAATGCTTGAGATTGTTGGCTCAGACACACTGATTTTCTTTTTTTTTTTTTTAAAGATTTTATTTATTTAGTTGACATAGAGAGATCACAAGCAGGCAGAGAGGCAGGCAGAGAGAGAGGAGGAAGCAGGCTCCCCGCCGAGCAGAGAGCCAGATGTGGGGCTCGATCCTAGGACCCCGGGATCATGACCTGAGCTGAAGGCAGAGGCTTAACCCACTGAGCCACGCAGGTGCCCCCACACTGATTTTCTTATCGCCTTCAGTTATTTTGAAGTTCTGGCTTGGGTGGTTCTGTATAAGGACTCATTTGGGAACAAAGCATCTAAGCAAGTTTGTAAATTTATAGGAAGTATAAAATACCCTCCCAACCCTTATTTCCAATCAGTTTAGCTGTGAAACTGACATTAGATTGCCCTTATTGCATTCAGACCACAGATATTCATGTGCTATTAAAATATCCAATATGCTAATAAGAGAATGATTTCTCCAAGGCTAGCCTAAAAGATAAATGATTACTGACACCCTTGACCTAGGAGTTTCATGTCTTAGGCAAACATCTCTGAAATTCTGGTAACCTAACTTGTTAGCTCACAAGTAGGATAAAATCCCAGAGCTCTCACAATCTGTGCCATTTGCACAATCAGAATTAAAGAAGTAGAACAATTACCCTTATAATTCTACCCAGAATTGCCATTTCAATTGTATCACAATTACTTTAGAGTTTTGGGGTTTGTTTTCTAAATTTTTGTTATCTAGATCTCATAAATACTGAAAAAAATTCTCATACTTAGTTTTTATCTTTGCCCTAATTTTTTAAAAATATTTTATTTATTTATTTGACGGAGAGATAATGAGAGAGAGCACAAACTGGGAGTGGGAATATAGGGAGAGAGAGAAGCAGGCTCCACACTGAACAGGGAGCCTGATGGAGGACTTGTTCCCAGGACCCCGGGATTATGACCTGAGATGAAGGCAGACACTTAACGCCTGAGCTACCCAGGTGTCCAACTTTGCCCTAGATTTATAGTTTATTAGAACTAAGATTGCCACAAAGATAAACATCATAGAGGTGTTGTAAGTCCTGATGTGGAATTAAACAAATTGGGTTTAAATACTGCCTCTTTATAAGCTGTGTGATTTTAGGGAAATTATTTTTTAAAGTCTCAGCTCCCTAATATGCAAAATAGGGCTAGTAATCATGTTTTAATGTAATTACGAAAACTAGTTAATATCATGAAGTTCTAAGCGCAGTGCCTAGACCATAGTAACCCATAAATAACTTCATCCAATAAATGAGATAGCATTTCAATAATTTAGGCAAGAAGTGATGTAATTTAGGTAATGGTGGTAGCAGTGGAGACAGCAGATTCCAGACATACTGAACATGGTCATGAGGCTTTGTGGCTGGGTCAAACTTGGAGTATGGAGAGAGAGGAAGAGCTATGGGTAATGTCAGTATCTGAGAACAGGAACAAGTGGAGAAAACCACAGGAGGTGAGACTTGGGACAGAGGGATCTTTTGGGGAGTTCAATTTTGGACTTGTAAGCTTTTGAATATGTAAAAGTATGGAGAAGGTTATTGAATATGTGAGTTTGAAGCTGACAACCGTATTTTAATACTTAATTTCTATCAGTTCCTATGAGATCATTCAACATCATCTTAATTAAGTTGTTGATTTTTCAGTAATATCCAGTGTCAACCTCTTATCAACAGACATACCCATAAAGATTACCAGGAGCTAAAGTGTTATAACGATAATATATTTAAAGTGACTTTAAGTTAGGTTACTTTAAGTTAGCTTCATGGGATGGCTGAACTTTGATAAAACCAACCTATACTAGAGATTGGTCCTCAGTTCTTAAGTTTCAGAAGATTTCCTAGTAAAATCAGCCCCTGTTTTGCAATTGGATGGGACATTTCCTGTGGAGTCTGTACAAATAGCTAACCTTGGTTTCTTTTTCTTAATCTTTTGTTAGGATCAGTTTAAGGTAGGAAAAGTATTTAACTTCTCTCTAAATTTTAGGAGTCCTCCAGGTCCAGTAATATATCATTTAACAATTTCTGTTTCAGATGATTAATAACCATAAGTTCTGAAAAATTAGTTTGTAGAAATCTCTATTTCATCATGTTTTACTTAGCGCTTTGCTTGATTGTTTCCATTTTATCAAATTTTAATATCTATCTAAGTTTTCTGAATTGCAAGAACAAATGAATTGTATACATGAATAGTCTCCAGAAAAGCTGGGATTTGTGTATGAACTAGGGAAAATAACTGTAATTATTTATTTAAAACACAACTGAGAAGAAGTCAGATGTTGAATTATATGTGTGTGGATAGTGGGAAGAGGTGGCTAATACTTTAAGACTTCTTCCTCATAAAATAAGATCTCATTGACCATCTACCATATGTTCAAGATAATAAATTTGAAGAGTTATTCTAAATTAGAATGTTTTACTAAGTCCTTTAAATAATGGAGACAAATACATATATCAAATCCTTCCCAAGCTCAAATTTTCCTTACATAAAAATCAGATATATGTGAGTCATAAATAATTTTTCCTGAAGAGATTTTGAAAGGGAAGAAACTTGGGGTGGAGGAGAAAAATAGTAAGTAAAAATGAGTGGAAGATCATGTTAAATATGTGAAAAAGCTTATTCCAACCCTGGCACTGAGTCACTCCATCTCATGGGACTTGAACAGAGGGAGCCAACCATACTAAGTTATAAAGTCATAAAGCTATCAGCTATCTGCATGGAGTATCAAACAGAAAAAGAGGGGTGTCTGGGTGGCTCAGTGGATTAAGCCTCTCCCTTCGGCTCAGGTCATGGTCTCAGGGTCCTGGGATCGAGCCCCGCTTCGGGCTCTCTGCTTAGCAGGGAGCCTGCTTCCTCCTCTCTGTCTGCCTACCTCTCTGCCTACTTGTGATCTCTCTCTCTGTCAAATAAATAAATAAAATCTTAAAAAAAAAAAATACTCCTTAGTGTACATATTAACTGGAACAAAGGAATGTACAATTATAAATCATCAGGTTAAGGAAAAGAAGGAAGGCTATCCAGTGTTTTTAGCAAATAAGAGATTTATATATATTAACAGTACATGACACTTTATTACTAAGTAAAATACAGTAACACAGGACATCTTTATTGCTTTACTTTGGGAAAAGTAAAAACTATTAATATGAGCTCTGTTGGTTTTACTCAGAATACATGCCCTCAAAGTGTTATTATCATACAAGATACAATGAACTTCCACTAGATCTCCAACTGCAGGAATTTTCTGGAAACATAATTCTCAAGATTGAGGAGGAACTGGTTCAGAAAATTTTACAGGACACAGAAATAGATATTCTTTTAAAGTGAGATATTAATTAAAAAAGTTTAACCTAAAGGCAAAATATTTTAAGCATAATACTAAGCAGAAAGAGAGTTGATAGTCTCTAATATACATTAGAGTATATACAAATATACAAATATACAAAACAGTAAGAAGAAAATGTATAGAAACATTTTGAAGGAATGCAATGAGTTAAAAAATAAAACAACAACAAAAAAATAACAATAGAAACAAACACTAGGCGTGGCAGCTAAAAAACAGACTCTTAGGTCTGTTGGGTGAAGGAAAGAGGATGGGAACCAGCTGCTTCAGTCTTCACTTAAGATCAAATGAGGAAACATGGGCTTTGTTATGTTCAAAAATAGCCACTGTAATATGATCCATGCCAAATACTTTGCTATGTAAAATTCTATGCTTAACACATGTCTTTTTCACTTTGTTGATTATACAAAAACTACTCTGAAATATATTAAATGTTGAAAATCCCTAATAGGTAATAATAAATATCAAAATTAGAAACTCACAGAAGAAAGAAACTGAAAATTTTAAATTCTCATAGTAACTTAACCACATTCTTTTAACTGTTATTCATACTGTAGAACGTGAGAAACTCAAAATTGAGTAAAATGGGCATGTGTTAATATCATACTACACGTTTCAATGTCTTCATGTCTCCTATAATATGTTGAAATATGTAATGTTACACCGTGTCAGGTTTCACACTCAATTTTTTTAATATCAAGGAAAAATTAACTATAAATATTTACTAACCTGCCAAAAAAGCATTCTGGTTTTAGCTCCTCACTTCCTGCATTTTGTATTTAGATGCTCTCGCCAACAAAATAAGACAACAGATATCAAAGCCAGGGACCACTTTTGAGGAGAACACATATCATAGTGCCAAAATAAAGAATACTGTATAAGATTGGAATCAGCAACTTCCAGTTCTAGATTCCACTGAATGAGAAGTTACTCTCTTTAAAAGGTAACAATGTGGGACTTCCACTTCCAAATATAAGAAATTAACTTGTACCAGATTTGCCCAACTATGTTAAACAACCATAAAACTGAACAAAGAGAAATGACTCTTCTCTGGCATTGTACAAAAGGCAGCACAAGATTTCCTACTGAAAGAAGAGGAACACAAAACGTGAGTTAAACCAAAAGTAATATAATTGTAAATTGTAATATAATTGTAATGTAAAATGAAAATTATTTGACAGCTTAGAACAAAAGAGGGAGGTTGTAAGAATGCCTTTGTAAGATTCTTACATCTGTGATGTGTGATATGCAAATTCTGTAATGATAAAATATTCTAAATACACTAATGAGAATAAGATGCATATTGTATTTATTAAAGCAACCACCAAAATAAGCATATAGATACAGCTAAGAAGCATAAAACACTAGAAATACTTGATTAAACCAAAAGTAGACATCAAAAGAGGAACAAAAAAAAATGATGCAAATAGAATGCATAGTTTATAAAATATCAGACTTTAATCCAACAATACCAATAATTACATTAAAAGAAAATGGATTAAATACTGAAAGGGCAGATATTAAACGACTGGTTTTAAAAAGCATATTCCAACTAAATGCTGTCTACAATATAGGTACGCTAAAAAAGACATACAGAGATTAAAAATAAAAGGATGGATGATCACATCATCCATCTAACAGGAGTTAGATTTAAAAAACTGTTATGGCTATATTAACATAAAACAAGGTGTAATTCAAAACAGTGAGTATTACAAGAAATAAAGAGGTTGTTACAAAATAATAAGCTCAATCAATAGAATGCATAACAAGCTTAAATATGTATCTAATAAGAAAAGATCAAAAAATATTAAACAAAAACTGATGGAAGTAAATGGAGAAACAGATAAATCTGTAATCATAATTATAGTGTTAAACACCCTTTCATAGTTACTAATAGAACAAATATATTAAAACAATACAAATATACGGGATGTGAAAAACATTATCAGTCATTATCAGACATTAACATAAACCTACAAAAAAAACAAATTTTTGATAGGTGCAAATAGAACATTCACCAAGATAAAGCATGTACCAGATATACAATAAATCTCAGTGGACTTCAAAAAACTGAAATCTTACAGAGTATGTTCTATGACCACATGGAATTTAATTAGAAAATAATAAAAATAAGATATTTAGAAATTTCTCAAATATTTGGAAATAAAGCAACACATTTCTAAATAAACATAACTGGAAAAAATCACAAAGGTATTTTCAACTGAATAACAATAAATGTAAAACATATCAAAATTTGTGAGATTCTGGGGCACCTGGATGGCTCAGTGTGTTGAAGCCTCTGCCTTCGGTTCAGGTCATGATCCCAGGGTCCTGGGATTGAGCCCCGCATCGGGCTCTCTGCTCGGCGGGGAGCCTGCTTCCTCCTCTCTCTCTGCCTGCCTCTCTGCCTACTTGTGGTCTTTGTCTGTCAAATAAATAAATAAAATCTAAAAAAAAAAAAAATTTGTGAGATTCTGTGAAGCAGTTCTTAAAGGGAAATTCATACATTTAAGTGTCAGTATTGGAAACGAAGAAAGTTATAAAGTGAAGTATTTAACTTTACATCTTAAGAAAGTAAAAAAAAAAACAAAACAAAAAACCCAAAAAACCCATAAATTATATGCAAAGCAAGTAGAAAAAAGGAAACAATAATGAACAGAAGTCTATGACTGACAGAGAAAATAAACAAACCCAAATTTGGTTCTTTAAATAACTAATAAACCTGATAATCCTCTATGAAGACTAATGAATTTTTAAAAAGGAATAAAGTTAGCAATAGCAGGATGAAGTAGTGGCTATTTCTAAAGAATATTCAGATAATAAGGAAACATTATAATCAACTTCAAGTCAATAAATTAGACAATAAAATGGAAACATTCCTTGGGGAAAGAAAAACTTACAAAAGAGTTCAATCTTTTAAAAAACTGACAAAAGAAGAAAGAAAAATCTGAAAAATTTTATATCCATTAATGAAACCAAATTTATAATTTAAAAAAATCTTTTCAAAAAGAAACCTGGATTAGTTTAGCTGACAGTTTCTAACCAGCATTTAAGGAAGATAAGATGTCATTTTTACACAAAATATTTCAGAAAATAGAGGAAAGGATTCTTTCCAACTTGCTTTATGAGAACACCATGATCCTGCTACTGAAGTGACAAAGGTATCACAAAAACAGAAAATTGGAACTCCTACTAGTTTCATCTCCTCCTAGTTTCATCTTTCATTTGCAGTCATGAAAGAGCTTGGAAGTCATCACTCCCATCCTTAAACAAGAAAAAAGATGAACAAATTAATAATCAACTTCTTTTCTTGGACCTGTGAGAAAACTGAGGCAACAGAATAAACTGCCACCACAAAATCTGGAGAGACAGGTAGGTCCAAAAAGTCCCAGCTGAAGTCGATTTCTTGGAACAAAAGCCATAAAGAGTAGGACACTAACTGATAATTTTGACAAATTTCTGAAGCCTCCAAGGAAGGTAGTTGGAGAAACTTCTTAGGGCAGCAGAAAAGTGTGAAGCATGAAGTGAGAGAGATTAGAACCATATAAAAAAAAAAATCAGAAGGAAATGCTAGAAATCAAAAACACTAACAGAAATAAAAAATGCCTTTGATGGGCTCATCAGTAGACCAGACACAGGTAAGGAAAGAACCAGTGAGTTTTAAGACAGGTTAATAAAACTTCCAGAACTGAAATGCAAAGAGGGGAAAAAAAATGTGGTTGGTGAGGGAACAGAAAAGAGCATCCACGAATTGTGGGAGAATTTCAGATGATGCAACGTAAGTGTATTTAAAATATCAGAAGAATAAAAAGCAGAGCAGAAGTGTTTTCATAGTGGCCAAGAACTTTAGAAAATCAATGAAATATGCCAAATCACAGATCCAGGAACCTCAGAGGTAACCAAGCAGGAAAAATATCCTAAAGTCTACATTTTGGCATATCATATTCAAACTATTGGAAAGCAAGGACAAAAAAATATCTTTTTTTTTTTTTTGAGATTTTATTTGTTTATTTGACAGAGACACAGTGAGAGAGGGAACACAAGCAGGGGAAGTGGGAGAGGGGGAAGCAGGCATCTCACCAAGCAAGAAGCCTGACTGGGAGGCTCGATCCAAAGATGCTGGGATCACAACCTGAGCCAAAAGCAGCCACTTAATGGCTGAGTCACCCAGGCGCCCCCAAAAAAACTATCTTGAAAGAAGCTGGGGTTGGAGGTGGAGGACATTTTCCTGAAGAGAAACAAAGATAAGAATTAAGAATTACAGCAGACTTCTTGTCAGAAAACATATAAGCTAGAAGGGAGTGAAGTGAAATATTTAAAGTATTGAAAGGAAAAAGACCCCACCAGTTATCCTTCAAAATTACCCTTCAGATGTGAAGAAAAATTAGAGACTTCTTAGATGAACAAAAACTGAGACTTTATCACCAGTAGACCTGCCCTGTAAGAAATGAACTTCTTCAAGGAAAAAATAAATCATATAGGTCAGAAATGTGGATCTTCACAAAGAGCAAGTTTTAGAGAAGGAAAGAATTAAAGGAAAACAAAGTCTTTCATTTTTATTTAAAATAATGCAACGAAGGGACACCTGGGTGATTCAGTAGGTTAAGCAACCAACTCTTGCTCTCAGCTCAGGTCTTGATCTCAGGGTCCCGAGTTCAAGCCCTGTATTGGGATCCACACCAGTATGGAGCCCATTTTAAATAAAAAGAAAGAAAAAAAAGGAAGGGAGGGAGGGAGGGAAAAGGAGGGAAGGAAAAAGAAAGGAAAGAGAGGAAGGAAAGAAGAAAGGAGAAAGACAGGAGGAGGAAGAAAAGAAAGGCAATGTATTGCATAATTATAACATATACATACATGAAATGAATGACAGTAAGGTCATAAGAATGAAATTGAAGAATTAGAAATAGTCTATTATAAGATACCTATATGACTTGCGAAGTGGCATAGTGTTATTTGATGGTAGACTTAGGTTAGTTAGTATATATTGCAAACTGTAGGACAGTTACCAACTTTTTAAAAAAGGAATATAATTGATATGCAAAGAGAGGATATAAAATGGAATCAAATAAAATGCTGAGTTAAAACCATAAAGGGCACAAAAAGAGGAAAAAATAAAATTATCTCTCATAAAAATAGACAAAAAATAACCAAATTGTAATGAATAGAATCCAACAATATTTAAAATTCCATCATGACTAAGTGGGGTTTATCCACACTGATAATTAATCAGTATAATTCTCCACATTAACAGACTAAAAGAAAAATCATATCATCTCAGTAAGGACAGAAAAAAAGCATTGACAAATTTCAAAGCTATTCATAATAAAAATTTGCAGGGAATTAATACATAGGAACTTCTCAAGGCACCTGGGTGGCTCAGTCGGTTAAGTGTCTGCTTTCGGCTCAGGTCGTGATCTCAAAGTCCTGGGATGGAGTCCTGCATCTGGCTCCCTGCTAAATGGGGAGCCTGCTTCTCTCTCCTCCTCTGCCTTTCTTCTGGCGTGTGTGCGCACTCTCTCTCCTTCTTTCAAATAAATAAATACAATCTTTTTTTTAAAAGAGAATATGTAGGAACTGCTCATTTTTGGTAAAATGCATCTACAAAACAACTTTATAGCTAGCCTCATACAAAATGGTAATATATTAAGTGCTTTCTCCAAGGATTATAAACAGGCAAGGAATCTGCCCTCACCAGTGTTATTCAGTAGTGTACAATAGATTCTAGCCAGGAAAATAAGACAAGAAAAATACATGAAGGCCATAACTGTTGAAAACAAAGAATTAAAATTCTGTGTGTTCTCAAAACAACACAATTGTGTTAATGTTTTTAAATTTTTATTAGAATTAATAAGTGAATTTATAAGTTTGCAGGAAGCAAGTCCACAAAAATCAAATGTATTTCTAAATATTAACAACCAGTTATTAGATAATAAAATGAATACTGCACCTGTACCGTACACAAAAATTAATTCAAAATAGATCATGATCCTAAAGGCAAAAATTAAAAATATTAAATTTCTATGAAAAATGAGGGAAGTTTTATGGCCTTAGGCAGAGTATTTATAGACAGAACAAGGAAATGTATTCCATAAAATAAAATACTGATAAACTACATTTCATCAACATTAAAACCTTCTGGGGACGCCTGGGTGGCTCAGTTGGTTGGACGACTGCCTTCGGCTCAGGTCATGATCCTGGAGTCCCGGATCAAGTCCCGCATCGGGCTCCCAGCTCCACGGGGAGTCTGCTTCTCTCTCTGACCTTCTCCTCACTCATGCTCTCTCTCACTGTCTCTCTCTCATATAAATAAATAAAATCTTAAAAAAAAAAAACATTAAAACCTTCTGTTACTCATAAGCCCCTTTTAAGAAAGTGAAAACTATAGTCACACACTATAAAACATTTGTAATGCATATATATGATGAAGGACCATATTCAGAATATTAAAAAGAACTCTTAGAACTCAGCAAGTAAACAAAAACCACATCTTTTTTAAATGGGCAAAAGTCACAAACATCATAACATAAGATAAACTAACAGATACTGAGCACATGAGAAGTTGCTAAATTCATTAATCACCAGGGAAATTAAACTTAAGATCACAATGTAATGTTACTTCATAACAGTAAGAACTGACAAAAGTAAGTGTGGACGAGGATATAAAATTAAGAGGAACTCTCATGCATTTCTGTGTGATATGGTACCACCAATCTGGAGAACAAGCTGGCATTTTCTTATAATAGTAAACATGTATTTATAAAACAGCAATTCTAAAAAGAAAAGACATGTACGTGAATATTGAGAACAGCTTTCTTTATAACAAAAAAATGGACACAGCTCAAATGTCCATGAGCAGTTGAATGGGTTAAGCAAATGTACATTCATACAATGAGGTACTACTCAACAATAAAAAGAAAACTAATCACAAAGGATGGAAATCAAACTGTTGTTGTCTGAGGTGAGAGGCAGTGTAGAAGACTGGCTGCAAATGAGAGCAAAAGAACTTTCTAGGGTGATGGAAATGTTCTGTATTTTGACTGGAGAGATGAGTTACATGTATGTAGATATCTGTGAACTGATATTAGAATTTATTTTTAAATATATATTTCATTATATAATATATGTTAATAAGGTTGATATTTTAAAAAATGCTGAATGTAACTCAGGATATTTGTTTAAAAAATTGCTGATTCAAGAGCACAAGAAAGGAAATCAAATCTTCATTAAAATGATTTTAAAATACTATACGTAGAAATAACTAAAAAAGCCAAAAAATACACACATAGAACTAAAAGGGAATTCACCCATCAGTGAAATAACTGAAAAGTTCTCTATTAGTTATAGACTATAAATTGTTAGATAACTAAATAACAAAGTGAAGCAATAAAATTAGAGTGAATTTATAACTCCAGTGTATTTTCTGCTTAGGTTAACCCTCCTCTACAAGTTTGCTATAAATTTGAAATTTTATCAGAAATTAGTTTTTGTTGTTGAAAGTAAAAATAGTAATACAAAAACAGAAAATATATAAGAACTACTACAAATATGGGGAAAAGCAAATATTTCCTGATTATCCATTACTTACTGGATTAAATTTTTAATTGTTACATTCAGTAAGATCTGAGAATGGCAAGAAATCACAAATTGTACCATTACATTTCATTCATGTTAGTAAATCATGCAACTTCTAGATTCCCTGATCATATAAAGAATTTTAATAATCATATATTCTTGGCAGAAAAAGATCTAACATCTATTAACTATATACTGGACCTGCATGTAAAACATATACCCCAAAGCAAAAAAAAAAAAAAAAAGTGTTAGTTTTGTTATCTGTAACACATAATGACTAGGCTTCATACAACATTAGCTAGGACGGACTCAAGTATACTCCAAAAATCATAAAACATTGTACTCTCATTTTCAAACTGATTAAAAATCAGAAGATACTTTTGACATATTTTATGTCATGTGGCACTTCATGATATTTCAAAATACCTCACTTTTAAGTTTCAGAAGATTTCCACATGAAAGCCTTCCAGAAAGGTAGGCTTTATAAAAGTAATTCTCAGCATATCGATTTGGAATCAACAAAAACAGTTTACAAATAACTGTTAGACTTCAAGGCCAACCCAGTTCACAGAATCTTCCTTCCTGAGAGTCCTGAAGCAAAAATAAATTCTGAGCTATGATTGTCATGATAGCATAT
Organism: Enhydra lutris kenyoni; assembly: GCF_002288905.1. Classification (NCBI taxonomy): domain Eukaryota; kingdom Metazoa; phylum Chordata; class Mammalia; order Carnivora; family Mustelidae; genus Enhydra; species Enhydra lutris. Next base: position 29,688,169 of record NW_019154103.1, read on the forward strand.
ACACAGGTTGGTTCGTGATCTCTGTTCCACAAATGGTATTTAGAAATCATTGTAACAACATGATAGTGTGTGTCGTTAGGTAAAATAAAAATTTTATCAGATGCATCTCTTTACCACTCCGGTTAAGCTAACTTTCTTTTCCAAAGCTAATTAACAAAGCTCAAATGCCTAACTCAGCTCAGGTTATGTAAATGCATGCCTTCATATAGTTTGCATGTATTAAGCAGTGGGAGATTGTTTCTTCACTGAGTTTAGAAAAAATCTTAAATTTTCATCTATGTAAAATAAGAGCAGATCATCTGATTTGACATATCTTGAGAAGCCTGGAGGCTACAGGAACCCCACTGGGCCAGTAGATGATTAGTTAATAAAGGGAAAGCAGCCTGACACCAAGGTGAGCAATAATTAAACCTGTAGTGAAATTCTCTAATAGAATTCAATAAAGTAGCACATTGTTAGTAGAACAATGTTTCTTCAAATGGCATTGATGAGTAAACCTCGATGTGAGCAAAGATTCTGATAAAGGGAAAATGCAGATGCTTGTTCTATGAATTTGCTGCTCCCTGGATCTATTCTGTGCAGGCAATGTATAGGATATTCAATGTATTAGATTTCCACTGCTTTTGAAAATTGATGCAAGGAGAAAGTATTAGGAGCTACATCTTCAATTCATTTGTTTATTCATTTCAACAGTGTGTGTTTTGTTTTGTGGAAACAGTGCTAACAGCTAGAAATCCAAAGATGAATAAAACAAAGTTGCTGTCATGAAGGGGCTTATAATATCATAGGCAAACCAGACATGTAAAGAGGTAAATACATATCACAGTATGAAGGTATACTTTGTTAGGAAAGTACACCTGAGAAAGTACAGCCTGAGAGTGTCTGGAAAGTATAGAAGAGATGACATTTAGGAGGGATTTTAAGAATGACCACATATTTCAGATGGGGAAAGGCATTTCAGGCAGAGGGAACTGAATGTGAAAAAGTATGAAGTTATGAAAATGAATGTGAATTCATGAAGCCATAACACGGTCAGCTCAGTCTGCGGGAAGTGGAACACAGGGGAAATGATGAGTGTATTCAAGAGGTAAGGAAGGACCAAATTGTGAATAGTTTTGACTGTTGATATAGACTTCTTTCCATGGACAGCAGATGAAGAGTTCCTCAACTGAGCCGGGGAGGAAAAGAACACGATTGCAGGTTTTCATGGTTCCCAGGAGACAGTGAACTACTTTTTTCACATGACTCACACATACTTGCAAGGTGCCTGGGCATCATTAGAGAAGGAAAAAATACATGAAAGTATCGATATAAACAGTGAAGATAGAGAAGTGGGTAAGAGAGGAGGCTGAGAGACCAGTTAAAACTGCCTAGTGTAGTTGTGATAAAATAAAGATGAGACCTAAAAAGAAGCAGTGTGGAGAAAGCAAGGAGAAATGAGATTTCCAAAAACAACATGTCTTGATGATGAGTTGAAGGGAAAGGATGAAGAGGACATTGTCAAAGATGACAGCTAGGATTTTGCTTTGGGAGAAGAGGCTTCATGGCATTATTAAGCATCACTGAGTATTTAAAGGGAAAAGTAGAATTGCATTTATGGGAAACACAGGGAAGTCCAAGAGAGGCTTCCCAGGAGACATTCTTGAAAGGGAAACAGTCAAGACCCCTGCCTCCTGTTTTCTTTTATTTTGTCTTTTTCACTAATTACATATATTTCCAGATGCATTTATGAAATTCTTTCAGCAGTCCTCTTGGTCATCTGTGTCTTCTTCCAAATATCATTTATCAATTTTCCTGAATTCCATATTTTTCAAAAACTGCACACTGAATTTTCTAGAATAGAAAGCAGAGAAGCTTGTCTCTCATGATAGTCCTTTAGATCCTGTAGGAAAATACCAAAATTAGCATAAGATTACATAGTTACTTTATCCCTCAAAACAAACAAAAACATATCCCCCCCCCCACCGTGTTCCCATGTTTATAAGGAGTGTGGGCTCAGCGAATTGCAAGACTATCCCCTGAAGTGGAAATAAGCCTCGAGGAGGTCTACCATCTAACACAAAAGTGAAACCAGAGACAGTTTCAGACTCCCTTTTAGCTTTCCTTTAAAGCAAAAAGGGGTTGGAACAGGAGTGAAGGATAGTGCGACAGATGGGAGTCCTCTGTTTTCCTCTATAGAAAGTTCTGCTCTGCACCCCCATACCCAATCCTTCATGCATCTCGGGACCCAACAAAGGTTCAGAATCTAGAGGGATTTCTTAACTTTTTTTTTTTTTTTTAAAGATTATTTGACAGACAGAGATCACAAGTAGGCAGAGGCAGGCAGAGAGAGAGAGGAGGAAGCAGGCTCCCCACTGAGCAGAGAGCCCGATGCGGGGGCTGGGCTCGATCCCAGGATCCTGGGATCATGACCTGAGCTGAAGGCAGAGGCTTTAACCTACTGAGCCACCCAGGCGCCTCGGGATTTCTTTGACTGATTTAAAGAGCTCAGCCTTAATTGAAGTATGAGAGTTAAGGTATGTACTTAGCCTTACGATATTTTTTTCATGTGCTGATATAATGATGATGATGTAAGACCATCTGGAATAAAGACAAAAGTTACATCAAGCTGAAAATTATATTCCTAAGCCTTACTTATGGTAACAGGTTCAAGCAAGTTCTCAATTCTCATTAGCAGTTCTTGATCTAGCGAGGATTCTTTGGCTCATCAGCAAATGCCATGTTTCTTCCAAGTAGCTCACTACCATTCCTTTGCTCAGACCCCAGGCTCTCACACAGAGGGTTCCTAATGGCCTGCAGCCCAATCTTAAACTCGCCACATCGCTGCAGTGTGTCATATTCCATCAGGAGCTACTGTGCAAATAACATATTTCCATTTTTAAAGTCTGAAAAATGTCACAAAAAGCTTTTGGCATTTACATGACTCAGACTTACACCCTCTAATTCTCTCTGCAGCTAATTTCTTATGTTCGATACATATCCACCACAGGAAACCAAGAATAATGATTACAGGAAAAGCTGAAGTTCGACAGCCCAGCCATTAGCATTCAGAAGTCTAAAGAGTAGGGATTTAAATGGCACTATCGACAGTTACTTCTTCTATAACGAAAATCAGGACTGTCAACATGTGAGACATTAAAAAATATTCAGTAATTTTAGTTATAGCCTGTAGGGTTTTTAATGCATTCCTGAGAACTAGCAAAAATCTACAAAGATGTGCACCAAGAGGGCCTGATAGATCAGAGGAGTGAAATTATATTCAATGTGGGTAAAACAGCTTGCTGTATATTCTCCAACTACTGACTTATCTCTCATAATCATGCCCCATGCTTCGTTTAATGTTGGACCACACTCACTATGAGAGGAAATTCGCGCTTGCATTTTATGAGGCTCAGCATGCAAAATCCACATGCTATGTTTCCATTTCTTCTGTCTCACTTTTCATAGATTGGGCTTTTATCTTTCTGCTGAATAACATTTGTTGTTTTATTTTCCACTGCTTTATATACAAGAGCTTACTAAAGGAAATGGAGAGACCAGTGGCAGGTCTATCTTAGCCCCAGGAAGAGATTCAAATACACTCTGAAAATCTACTCATTTGAATTTGGTTGCATTGTATGCATTGCCCCAGTGGAAAAAAAGTGTTCATGAATCATGCCTGCTCATTGTCAAAGTGTCCGATGTCAGGTAAAATGGCACAAACTCCATAATAGTATCATAATATGTTATGCATGCAGCATGCTAACCTACATAACAACTTTTATTTTCTTTTAAATGAATAACTGCAGTGCCAGAGCTGTCTGCAAACTTAGGTCCTTGATTCACTGGTTGAATCTCATACAACTGACTAGCTAATTGTTATCAAGTTGCACAAGTGAATAAACAACTGTCCTGCATCATTTGATTGTGTCGCTAAAACTGTTCAGCAAACTAGACTCATCTACAGAACAATTGGCTAGTCTTCTACTGATACCTATCCCTGCAAAAATAAAGTTGACCCATAAGTATGGCCAATGTTTCTTATAGAGAAAGTGTCAATTCTTTCAACTTTAATAATCTTCTTTGGTCAACTGGTAAGATAGAGTTCTTGATGATTCCTTTATCCCAGATTGTTAATTTAATCATTAACATATTTTTAAATTAATTGAGATTTCCAAATTAAAATCAGGCTAGAGTAAGGCAGTTTTCTAGAAGGCTCAAGCAGAAAACTCGGGACAGAAAGACTCAAGCAGATTTTTACTAATGTGATCAGCAGACTAAACATATTTGATATAAATAAATATAAGTAACTGAGTACATATTTATAATAAATGCCAATTGAATGGAGTACTGCCAGATGGCTTTTCTATTCAAATTCATCCTGACTTGCTTCTGAAAAAATTTATAGCTACTAGACCTTACATAAGGTGTTGCCTCGGTATTATCTGCTCAATTGTGATATTGAAACCTTTACATAGTTGCCTCAATTAGAAGCATTAAGGGAATTGTTAAAAGGTCACCATGAAAAGCAGTGAATATATCTCCATCATATATATGATAATTTATATTAATGTTAAATTGAATTTTAGGATCAGAGAGAATTTAAGAGCCTGTTTTACCCCAGTGGGCAATCATATACAAGATGCAACACTGAAATTTACCTATGTGCCACTCTATAACTCTTCAAAGAATAATTCTCCCCCATTGGCTCACATACATTTCTCATTTAAAAAATATATGCTGAATGTCTTCCATATTTATGTCCTCTGCTAGGGGGTAGAGGCTGACAAGTACCCTTAAACCTTCAAGTAGCTTTCTAAAATTTATCCACTGGTCCATTCATTCTTTCAGCAAATATTTACTGTCTGTCATGAGGTAGATACTGTGTGATGATGGTTAAAAAAAAAAAAAAGAGAGAGGACTCTACCCATATGGACCTCATATTGTAACTAGGATGACCAACACACTCTCAAATGTTTAGTACCCACTATGTTAGGTGCTAATTACAGTGTGTGCCAGATGTCCTAGCAGCATAATGAGAAAAAAGATTCATTCTGCAAGAAAGGGAGATGGTGGAGAAATGGTTTGGAAGAGGAGAAGGGGCTTAGAAAGCTTTACAGAGAGAGTAAATTTAACCAAGGCCATCAAAAGTAAGTCCCCAGGGAGCAGAAGGCACCATGGGCAAACAGCAAATGGAACATCACAAAAAAGGGCAGAGAGTTGCAAGTGCTTTACAGGGATATAGGTCCTCCAGTTTCTTCACTTTGATTCAAAGCAAAAGTTACAAACTTGTGACCTTCAGACCATTTTCAGCCTTGGACATGTTGTACTTGACCTAGACCATGTTTCATGGACAAAATGTAAACATGGGAAGAATTCACAAAAATCCAGATTTCAAGCTTCTTTTGAAAGTACATTTTGAGCAACTCTGAACCAGTATGTCTATTGGAAATAATCTGCTGGAGACATGCAGTGACACTGCCCCCCACCCCCTTTCTAGAAGCCTGCCTTTCAGTTTTAGTACAGTGCTCACTAGACCAGCTTCACTTATTAATGTTACTTGACAGGCCCTAGCTGGTGTTTTATTTGAGATGCCAGGTTTAAGGTTTTAATACTTCTGAAAAGGCAATTGACTCTGGAGGGAAAAAATGGAATGTAGCTCTGAACTGTTAATCAGTCACTTGTCATTAATTCTTCAGGTGTAAATGAAGGTTTGGAGAGCAACCTAGAATAGAGGGATGGAAAAGAGAACACAAGATCATTAAGCATTAGAGTGTTTGGTTTTGTAAAAAATTTGGTAGACTTAGGAAGAATAAAGGAAGCAGAGCTCCGCAATTTCATACTTTTCCCATGGTTAATCAAAAAATATTCATTTCAAAGTAGGAACCCGCTATGAGAATTAGAGTTAAGACACTGACCTTTTCTTAATTCTTGACTATGCTTATTTATTTCTAGTGACCCTGTTTGCAAGCCTGTAATTTTTAACGGTTAAAATTCTAAGTCTCTCTCAGGGATCTCCTGAAAAGTTATTGGCCTTGTGCCCACTCGCTGAATTCTAGCCATGGACATTATCCCCAGGTAATTAAAATGTTCACTTACAGGGAAAAAAAAAAAAAAAAAGCCAAGTATCACATAGCATTGTTAACCTTCTTCTCAGATAACGTACTCAGTGTCAGAATTATCTGTACTGCCTTGGGGCTTTTTTGAAGAGTGAATATCTTTGCACACACTGTCAGCATACACCATGTAGGAATAATTATCATCATTAACCTGAGTCTTATTAAGCTGCCTGCTTATTAATATGTATTGCCATTCACCATAAGTGCTAAGTTGTGGCAGAAAAACAAAAGAGATAGCTGAATAAAGATGGCATCCCAGGCTTTAGTAACATTATTAAAATATTTAGAAAGGGAATCTAATGAATTTGCCTTTTCTCTTAAAACACATAAATCGCCAATTCTCCTAACTTTGAAAGAACGTGTCAGGTAAATAAAATTGTGTAATATATATAAGAGGAAGAAAGAGGGGTTCTTGGAAAGAACGAGACAGCGTGTATCATCCATTCATAGAAGACAAAGGAAAAAATCAATGATTTGATCAAAATGCTTATGAATTACTGAATTCCACATTCCAAATGTGACATTTGGAAGCCATGTGCTTAGAACCCACAAATCAAAAGCAGATGACACATTTGTGTTAGCTTTCTATCAGACCTTTAAAGAGTTCCCAAACTCTAGGGGGCAACTTCTATAGAGTAAAGTGTTGGCCGTACTAAGCGTGGAGAATTACTGCCAAAAAGTCAGGGCTGGTGGTGGGCTGTGGGGTAGAATGGATAGTGTGATTGCTCAATGAAGCAGCAGGGCTGGGGCTCTTTGGTATCAGGGTGTTCTGAGTTACAAAAGAGGAAGGACTCCTGTCAAATGCAGCGTAGACCTACTCCAATGAAGGATATGGAAAATTAATGAAAAGATTCCAAAACTTATAACATTTCATGACAAATGAAGCCATATTTCGGCAGCCAGATTTCAAAGAAAAAGTTATACTTGGCCTCCATCAGCTACCTTGTCTTTCCATTTATTAGCCTCTAAATGCATTTAGAGGTACCAACTCTCATTTAAAAGTTGTGATGGACCTCACTTTTCCATTATATCTCCTGAAAATGTGAATGAAGACAGCAAAGTGACCTGATGGAGATAAAGCTGCCCTCTCTCATGAATCTACTTCCCTTTACCCTCACCCGCACCCCACCCTATACAGCCCCACTCCTGCCTGTACGCACCTGTATTTTAGATTCACTTACAAGGGTGGACTCAGGTCTTGTGGAGCTTGAACTATATATAATTTGGGTATTTCTCTTTCAGGAAAATGTTGTAATATTATGAATACAAAATTAGGTATGAACATGAATATTTATTTAGAATGACAATAGAAATCACAGTAAAATCAATTCTAAAAAAAAAATCTCAAAAATACTGCAAACATTACAAAATGCAGAAAATAATACGGAAGACTTTTACTTAATAAACTCCCTGACACACCCTGTAATGCTTTTCTTCCACTTTTGGCTACATATTGTTTGGTCACCTCTTCACATGAGAACAAATTTGTAGTTTCCTTCTATTAAAAAAAAAAAAGATAATTCAATCTTCCTAACATAGTTGATCAAATTTGGTTTTATTAGTAGTATTAAGATGCATAAAACATGAAATGTCAACACAGACATAATCACCATGTATAGACGTGCTAGAAGTTTTATGTCCTATAACATTGAATTTCTGATAAATTCCATTTTGTAAAATCCCTGTCAAAAACTAAAATAATGTAAGGTACATTTTAATTTCATAAGATGCATCACCGAGTATATTCATGACAGGCAGGAACTTCCATTTTGACTGAGTGTGGATGTTAAAGGAATCCTCCCCTTGTAATTTTAAACATCTGATGATTGGGAGTACTTTCTATAAACCAGCTTCTGGAATTATATACTTTGGACCTTGTTTCTCAGCTTCCACCTGTATCTTTCAGGTGGTGACCATGTAAGACACATTTATGTCATGATAAGACCTGTGGTCCTACACACTTAAGGGAATCAGCCCAGTGGATATTTGGAGTATTCTAACTATACCTCGGTAGCTAGTAATTTAACAGAGAGGAGATTGAAACCATATAAATACCCACCATTCAACCCAAGCTTAGGTATCTGCAGTTCAGCTTGCTCTTGACCTGCTTTGAGATAGCATTCCAGGGCCATCTGACAAAAAAGTAAATGAAGAGAAGTGGCAGTGAACAGAGACACTTCCCCTTACTTTAGTCAGCTTTATCAAACTGTATGACCCTGTAGATGTGTTGCGAGGGCCTCTCCTATTACCTTAGAAGTAACAAGTTTCATTAGCTTCAAAGGAGTGTTCCTTCTGTACAGTTTAAAAGTCTGGTAGAATTTTTATCTTTCAAAATTCCATGATTTAAGGTGTACATACATACATACGTACATATGTGTGTAGAAAAGTGAAGACTTTAAAAGCAAATAATTTAGTAAACTCACATGGAGAATATACTTAATTGAGCAGTTAAAATGAAGCCAGAAAGTCTGTAAAAGAAGGGGACAATATTGACCAACATCCTGTGACCCTAGAAACTTTGGATCAGATCCGACATATTGGTACTTAGCTACCATTTCTTATGTTTGATTTTTTTTTAACATAATTATCTCCATGCTTTTAAATTATTTGCTAACGTATAAGCTCTTTCTCTGCTTCCTAAGTTCTACATGCATCCCTCACTGGAGCAGTTCAAAAAACAAAACACATAACTCCTCCACCAAGCCAGTAATGAATGAATCAAGAGTCTAACACTAAAAAAGGAAAAGTCCTACTCTCCTGCTATTTGGAGGAAAAAGCTGAAAGATTATCTCTTCCTCAGAAGAGGGAGGAGATCTAAGAGTTGAACTGCTGGACAGATGAGACCAGCTGCCCACCTTGCTTCTTCTGCTCTAGCACATCTTTCTGGAACTCCTTGTTTTTCTTTTCTGTTTACATAGACACCATTTCAGTCCTGGCCTGTATCTTCTTACTACAACAGTAGTTATATAGCTGATCCCTTTTGACTATGTTATCCAATTAATATAAGACTGTTTCCAAACCAAATGGAGCTTTAATGATTTAAAACTTGGAGACTTTACTTTATTAGACCCTTGAAGTCATTGCTGTAACTAATCAGGTAGATCAACACTGAGTAGCTGATGTGTGAATTGCAGGAGGCAGAGCTGCATCACAACAGTATTTTACTTCCACAGACTTAACCCTTTATACTCAGCTACAAGTCTTTCAACATTTTTATGAATGAATGTGCTGGAAAAACAAGGATGGGAGAGAGGGGCAGTATCCCTAAGACAACACATCACCTAAAAGATACGAAGCACCTAGGCAAAAAGGGTATGTATTTGATAAAGATTGTTTATGTAATAGCATTGATATTATCCAAGTAGACTAAATATGTTTTTTCCCCACAGCTTGCAAAGTCTCATAATTTGGGACTTCATCAGAGAAATCAGGTTACAGAGAAGTAAAGAGATTCTATTTTCTTGCATATCTAAGAGTAACACAAGTAAATTTGTAACCCTACCCTAAATAATTGAAAAGAAAAAAGAAGGAAGAAAGGAAAAGGAGAAAGGAAAGGTGGAAGAGGGAGAAACAAGGAATCTATGAAACTTTCATAGAAGGGAGAAGGCCTTCCCAATCAGATGAAAACATAAATCTCTTAAAGACAGCCGTCCCAGGGAAAACCATTTCCAGAGCAAGTGTCTCCAGAGCATTAGAGTTAATTAATAAATTCTAATAACATTCTAAATAGTCTTTGAGATAGAGAAAGCCAGCAGATTAAGATATATATATATATGTATACACACACGCACATGCACACACACTCGGTTTTTGAAATGTTGAATAGCTTTGTGAGACATCTTGTTATAAAGAGATAATTGCGGGGCGGGGTGAGGGGGGTGGGTACCTGGCTGGCTCAGTCTGTTAAGCATTTGCCTCTTGATTTTAGCTCAGGTCATCAGGTCATGATCTTAGGATTATGAAATCAAGCCCTGCTTTGAGCTCTACTCTGAGCATGGAGCCTGCTTGATTCTCTCTCCCTCTGCCCCACCCTCTCTCTATCCCCAAAAGAAAAGAAAGAAAGGAAGGAAGGAAGGAATCTGGCTCCTATAAGAGTTTCTTGTACAACAACTTATTTTTCATATCTCCTATATCTTATTTTACGTAGGAACTTTACAATAGCAAATTTCTACCATATCTGTCTGATGTCAAAATATCTAATTAATTCAGGAACTAGTCTGAATGTGAATGAAGTTGTCAACATATAACAACTGAAATTTATTGCAATTAATCACCTGATCCAAAAATATACAAGATTATTATCAGCCAACAGAAATATTTAGAAAGCGAAAAACCTCAGTTATTTAATCTAACTCCATGTAACCAATTCTTTAGGTATTTTTGTGTTAACTTAAAACCTCCATGAACAAGATTTATGAGACATACTCGTTTAACTTTCATTCATTTACTTTTTTAACATATTTAATTCATGTTTTATTTATTTATTTAAATTATTTATTAAGCACCTATTCTATGACCAGTATTGTTCTAAGAGAGGACTGAATTAACTAGGAGGGGACTGAATTAACAGTGAAAAAAAACTGACAGAATTCTCAGCCCTCATGATCTTACATTCTACCAAGTTACTCTAGTTGTATCATTGGGAATTTTACTTCTGAAAATAGGAAGCATTTGAACATCATGTTGTTTATATTAGTCACTTACTGAATGCAAAAAATCTTGAAGCCGTGCTTATGTTTGGCAAATCTGTGTGAAGAACGTGTGGGTCGTTTTCAGGGTTTCCTGACCAATGTGAAAGGAAAATGCTTGTTTGTTTCTTCAAGGGTAATAAAAGATTTTCAAAATAATTTTGGCAGTATGCAATATTTCAATTTTTGTTTTAGTCATTGACTAAAGTACTTAATCCTTTGGGGAAGATTACACTGTCCTGTGGCTTTGGCACTAGAAATAAGTAATTGAATATACAAGCTCTTCAGAAATGTGTTACTTAGGTATTGGGAAAGTAGTTCTCATTGGTTTTAAAATTCAACATTCTATTTTAAAAGAGCACTAAAAGTGTAGTACATGAGACCAAGGTTTAAGTTCCAGTACAGACACTAAGTGACCATTCACAAGATGATTTCTGTGCTTCTGATACATATTAGATTATCTATTTTAGCAAGCATTTAAACTCAGTTGAATACATTTAAATATCTTCAAAAACTCGATTTGTCTTTGTGAAAAATTTCTTGAAATCCAGATGCATGGTTTGTGCATCACCAAATTAGCTTTAATAATAAGTATCCCGATTGTTCTAGAAACGTTGTGGATTTTACCTTTAAACTAGTCTTCATTTGAATGTGCTCCGTATTGAATTTATATAATTGTTCTATTATAAATACCTTACTATTCATATCCGATATTCAAAGAATATTCATAGCTGTAATTCAGTAGCTTTCCTTCAAGTAGTTGAAAAGTAGATGTTTCATCCTCTTAACATTTAATAACAAGGCAACCAGTGGAGTTTTTGAAAGCCAAACTTAGAGGGCAGTTTTCAAAATTCCTCAATTTTTAAAATTCCTGACAGATACCATTTATATAATATGAATATTGGCAAGAAGAGTCCTAGGAAGCCCATTCAGAAACAAGTCCAGGTGTGTAAGCTCATGAAATACACACTAGGTTTAATATTTTATCCAGGATTGTTAAAGGTTTTTCATTTAATATTAATAAAGCCATAATATCTTCCTGTTCTACTTCCCCATCTAGAAGAGGACTAAAATTTTACCTGCCCCCACGAAATTGGCACTGATAAGTGAGAAAATCACCCAAGGCTCCCAAGGCAAACATTATACTGTGGAAATAAATTAGGCACATCTGGAAGCAACATTAAAACTCTTTTAGGCCACTTGGGTACAGCTGCAATCATTTGTTAGTAAACGATACTCTAGCAGCATAGATGAATGCACTTTTAAGAACCCATTTTACTCCCAAAGAGAAACTAAAACCTTAGGAGTTTCCCACTGAATATTCAAAATATAATGAAATTGAAATCACATTTGGAATAGATCTGCTTTCTTTTCACTTTCTGGTTCTGTATTGATACATTATTTTTTGTTCATCATTTCTCTTGAATTATCCTCAGAAGTCAGGAAATTAATCTCCACTTTCATACCCTTTACTGCCCAGCACCAGAATCTGTATGAACTCTTACTGCTTTCCATTGCTATTGATTGTGTAGTGTGTTTAGGTAATCTGAGCCATTCTTAAATTCTTTTTTTAATATTTTAGATTGTTTCCACTGCTAATATATCAGGCTCTCAATTTGAAGCCAGAGGATGCCCATTTAATTTGTAACAATTTTTAAAATAATAACTGGGCGGACAAGTGAGTCACATCATTGAAATAAGTTTCAGTCCACTGACAGATGGACTACTACAGACATTGGGAAGATGTCTGGGCAGCTTCCTGCTGCTGCAGTGTTCTATAGCAGAAAGAATCCTGAGTTACTATGAAATTTATCAGGAAAGGAAAGGAATGGGGAGGCAAAATAGATCCAATTTCAGAACACTAATACTTTGAAACCACTTCCAGGTTATCTGTAGGTTCTTCTTCAGTTTTTACTTGGTCAGTTTACAAAAGATCATATAGATAAAAGGACAAAAAATAATCCTGGCAAAGATATTCCAACTCCGAATGAGACCAGTAGTGAATTTTTTTTTTTTAATGTCAAATTACTTGGCAGAGTTAATGTGGAATGCCACTTTTTCCAAACATACCTTATCAAAGCATGTATTATTCAGTAGGTTTTTAAACAATGTTTCATGTAGAAAAATAATGATAATTAGCTACAAAAAATTATCACCTCTTTCAGAGTATCCATTGCAGCTGTTGTCTTCTGCTTGTCACTGGACTTCTAACTGAAAAACATTTTTATGCCCTGTGAGTGACAGTTTTTAAATTAACAACACCTCACATCATTCAGAAGAGACTATGAAAGAGAAACACACCAGCATGCTTCTCACTAGGAATTTGGACCATGTTGTCATTCAAGAGGGAGAACTGTGGAACTTGCATGCCCTACAGGCCTGAAGAAATATGCCATTTCTCACTTTCTAGGCCTTCACTGCTATAACTCACCACTTAATGCAAGACACTCACAGGCTTCTACACATGAAATTTGGCACAATATCCTAAAATATTGAATTTGTCCATTTTGTGCCGTCAACTTGCTGCGGACCAAAATTCCTATCAGAGCCCAAAATATAAAGGGTAGCAATATATTTTTTCCTTTAACTTTCATGACTTCAGCCTCTGACAGAAGCCTTAATTTATTATAACTACTACAAGGGGCTACATTTTAGCATCAAGTACTGTAAGTCAGCTCCAGACACACAAGCCAGCCGACTCTCTAATTCATTTGGAATGAGGTGAGATTCGATCATTTATTTTCCCACTGAGAAGATTTGTGTTGCCTTTTAAAGTGAAAGAACTCAGTATCCCTTCAGAAGCTATTCAGGATTCATTGAAATTTTGTTGACAATCGTGTTTTTAGGAATAAGCAAATATGGCATGGACTAGAATAATCAGATGTTATAGCCAAAAATAATCGTTCATTCTTCTGACACTTACCTCATTGACCCAGTCAATGACCTAGAAAAACTGACCATGGAGAAGTGTCAACTACAATCTTCAGGGAGAGAAAAAAGTACCCTGGAGAAGCAGAGTTGATCAAAAATGAGAGTAAAAGATATAATGAAAAAAATTTTAAGACTTACAGACTAAAAAGATACTTCAAATTTTCCCAAAATACTTAGATCACCAAGCTAAATATTACTTTCATTAAAGGTGATACTTTCATTAATAAAAGTCAGATCAAAATTAAAATAACTATTGAACTCCTAGAAAATTCAAAATAAAGTACTAAAGTGTGAATAGAGTATTTATAACATATATGAGGGAGATGTGCACATATAACTAACAGAAAACAGTCATAAAATTTTGTATAAATTATGAATGAATTCTGTAGTCATTAAGTGCTAGGTGATTGGAAAGGAGAATAAAACTGAAATGTAAGAAGAAAAATAGCTCCAGGATTGGAGGAATAAAAGGAAAATATGTATAAAATCTTGGTGAATTCCTTTAAAAATAAGTGTTCCCAATATTCAGACACCAAAGTTCTTTCATCTTTCCCTTTAAGAAGGGATGAAAACTAATCTACAAAAGGAAGTATTTTTTAATGGAAAAAGTCATTGAGGTCAGATTGCTAGCAAAATATACAGATAGAAAACAAATCACTTATGAACACAGATGCAAAAATCCTAAAGAAATTATTAGAAAATGAATACTCCACAATGTTTAAAAAAATTATAACTTAGCTGGTCTTAGTCCAGTATTCAGGGATAATTTAACATAAGAAAATCTTTTATTATGATTTTCTAATATTTGCAATTTAAATTTGAAAACCATATGTTTATCTCAAGTGATGTAGAAAAGCATTTAATAAAATTCAACTCTCATTCTTGAGAAACCTCTCAATAATAACAGAGCATTTCTAATCTGATAAAGAATTTGCAGCAAATATCATATTTATTTGTGAAGCCTGAGCAAAATTTCCACCAAATTCAGGAGTAAGATAAAAATGCCCAGTGAATTACCTGAAAAAGAAATAAAGAAAACAGTCCTATATACAATAGTATCAAAAACAATGAAATACATATGAATAAATTTAAGGAAGTGAAAGATCTATACACTGAAAACTTAAGACACTGATGAAATTGAAGAAGACAACCTAAATGGAGAGATATTCTATGTTCATGGAGTGGAAGAATTAATATTGTTAAAATGTCCATACTAAACATAGTATGGATTCAGTGAAATCCCTATCAAAATTCCAGTGGCTTTTTTTTTTTCACAGAATTAGAAAAAAAAAAAACAAACCTAAAATGCATATGGATCCACAACAGACCCTGAATAACTAAAGCAGTTCTGAGAAAGAGCAAAGTGGGAGGCATCATACGTTCTAATTTCAAACTATATTACGAAGTTATAGTAATCAAAATCATATGGTACCAGTATTTTTTAAAAAAAGACACATTGACCAAGGGAACAGAATTAAGAGCCCAGAAATAAACCCATACGTATACAACCAACTAATATTTGCAAAGGAGCTAATAATCTTCAATGGATAAAAAGGTAGTCTCTTCAATAAATGGTATGGGAAAATTGGATATTTACATGCAAAAAAAAAATGAAACTAGGCCCCCTTTTTAAAACACTCACAAAAAATTAACTTGAAGTGGAGTAAAGACTGAAACCATAAAACTCATAGAAGAAAATATAGAGAAAAATCTCCTTGATCTTGGTCTTGGCAATGACTTTTTGGATATAACATCTAAAACACAAACAACAAAAGCAAAAATGAACAAGTAGGATACATCAGACTAAAAGCCTTCTACACAGCAAAAGAAATGACCAACAAAATGAAAAGGTAACCTATAAAATGGAAGAAAATATTGCAAATATCTGATGAGGGTTTAATATCCAAAATAGATTAGGAACTCCTACACTCAATGGCAAAAAGGCAAATAATTCGATTTTTTTAAATGGGTAAAGGACCTGAATAGACATTTTTCCAAATAAGATGTTCAGATGGCCAATGGGTTCATGAAGAGATCCTTAACATCACTAATTATCAGGGAAATACAAATCAAAACCACAATGAGATAATAACCTCATACCTGTTAAAATGCTATTATCAAAATGACGTAGATAACAAGTGCTGATGAGAATATGGAGAAAAGGGAATGCTTGTAGCCTTTAGTGGAAATGTAAATCAGTATAGCCTCCATGGAAAACAGTATAGAGGTACCTCAAAAAATTAACAAGAGAACAACTCTATGATCTAGGAATTCTACTTCTACATATCTATCCGAAGAAAATGAAATCACTGTCATGAAGAGATAGCTAAACCCCTGTTCATTGCAGCATTATTTACAGTAGCCAAGACATCCTCTGTGTTCCTCAATAGATGAATGGAAAAAGAAAATGTATACATATGTATATGTGTGTGTGTGTATATATACACATATGTGTGCATATGTGTGTATATATATATATAATATATATGTATATGTATATATAGGAATGTTAGTCACAAAAAAGAAAATCTTGCCATTTGTGACAACTTGAATGAAACTTGACAGTATTATGATAAGTAAAATAAAATCATACAAAGACAGACAAATACTGTATGATCTCACTTATATGTGAAACCTGAAGAGAAATGAACTTTAAAAATAGAGCAAAGGTTGGTAGTTGCCAAAGGAAGAGGGCAGGGAATGGAAGAAATGGGTGAAGATGATCTAAAGATACAAACTTCCACTTGCAAGATAAATACATTCTATGAATGTAATGTATAGCATGGTGACAGTACTGTTTTGTATATTTGAAAGCTGCTGAGAAAGTATATCTTAAAAATTTTAAGTATGTGAGGTGATGAATGTGTTCACTAAACTTATTGGGATAATCATTTTATAGCATAAACATAGACAAATCATGTTGTATACCTTAAACTTGTAAAATGTAGTAAATTAGTTATATCTTAATAAAGCTGGGGGGGCACCCACCCATTATGACTAATTCAGCACTGTACTTAGAGGTTATAACTAGGAAAATATGATAGTAAAAAAAATTAAGAGCACAAGGGCCACTCCTTGGTATTTACCCCAAGGGGTTGAAAATTTGTCCACACAAAAATCTGCACACAGTTATTTATAGCAACTTTGTTCACAGTTGCCAAAATTTGGAAGCAAATGACATGTTCTTCAGTAGGTAAATGAATAAATATGCTGTGATACATCCTGACATGGAATATTATTCAATGCTGAAAAGAAATGAGCTATCACACCATGAAAAGACATGGAAGAAACTTAAATGCGTATTACTAAGTGAAAAAAGCCAATCTGAAAAGTACCCATACCACACTATCTTGATTACAGTGTCTTTATACTAAGTCCTAAAGTTGGGTAATATCAGTCCTCCAACTTTATCCTTTCTCTTCAATATTGTATTGGCTATTCTGAATCTTTTTGCTTTTCCATGTGAATTTTAGAATCACTTTGTCAATATTCACAAAATAACTTCCTGGGATTTTGATTTGGATTGCATTAAATCTATAGGTCAAGTTAGGAAGAACAGACTTTTTTTTAATCTCTTTTTCTTTGTAAAACTTTTTTTAAAATTTTAATTCCAGTGTAGTTAACCTACAGTGTTATATTCATTTCAGGAGTACCATATAGTGATTCAACAATTCCATATATTACTCAGTGCTCATCAGGATAAGTGCTTTGAAACCCATTCACCTATTTTACCCAAAAACTGACATCTTGAAAATATTGAGTCTTCCTTTCCTGAACATGGAATGTATCTCCATTTATTTAGTTCTTTGATACCTTTCATTGGAGATTTGTAGTTTCCCACATATAAATCTGATATATATTTTGTTAGATTTGTACCTACATTGTTCATTCTGGGGGTGTTATTATAAATTATATTGTCTTTTTAATTTCAAATTCTACTTTCTCATTGTGGATTTATAGAAAAACAATTGACCTTTTTATGAACTGTGTCCTGCAACCTTGTTTTTGTCATTTATTAGCTCTAGTGTTTTTCGGGGGGGTTTTTTTTTCATTTCTTTCAGATTTTCTACATACACAATCTGTCATCTGTGAACAAATATTGTTTTGTTTCTTCCTTCCCTGTCTGTATACCTTTTATTTGTTTGTTTGTTTATTTGTCTTGTTTTATTTTCTGGGACTTCAGGTACAATATTGAAAAACAGTGCTGAGAAGGGACATCCTTGTCCTATTCCTGATCTTAGTGGAAAAGCTTTAAGCTTTTCACCGTTAAATATGACATTTGCTATAGGGTTTTTTGTAGATATTCCTATCAAATTGAGGACATTTTCCTCTCTTCCTACTTTTATTGTGATTATGACATTTGCATGGGTTTATATGTATGACGAAAGCTTTTCAAATTGTACACTTTAAATACATACAGGTTGTTACATATCAATTATACCTTAGAGAGTTTTCTTAAATAATTCAAAATTTAAAAAATCTGGATCTCCCACACTCTTTGGGTAATGAGGTTCATCAGCTTCATATAGACTCCACCTTCTCTTTCCTCGTGTTTGGAGAAGGGAAGCCCTGAAGCAGTAGAGGAAGTATTGGCAAGGTATGAAGGATGTTCCAACCTGAGGCAACAGGAACACTGGCTGGAAAAAGCCTCATCCCCAGAGTACAGGATCTCCATTTCTCTATCCTCATTTTCTTCCCTCTGCAGCAATGTAGTTGCAGTGAACAACCAAGAAAGACTACAGGAAGTCTGCAAAACCTTTAGATTATTTTCTCTGACAGTGACCTCAGCTACAGAAAATACACATATCCGGAGTTTCTTGGAAAGATGTGTGGTTGCACTTTTTTAAGAGGTATATTCCATCTAGTTTGCTTCAGGTCCCTCCACTACCTGTTTACTTATTGCTTCTCCGGTGCTCCTCCTTTCTTTATGTAGATCTGAATTTGTGGTCTGTTTCATTTTCCTTTTCTCTAAAGAACTGTGAACATTTCTTGCAAGTCAGCTCTGTTGCTAACAAATTCCCTCAAGTTTGTTTGAGAAAAGTCTTTAGTACTCCTTTCCTTTTGAAGGATAATTTCACAGGATACACAATTCTAGGTTGGTTTGAGAGTTTTCTCTCAACATCCTAAATATATTTCACCGGACTTTCAACTTGCTTGCATTGTTTCTGAGGAAAAGCTGAGGTAGTTCTTACCTTTGCTCCCCTGTAGGAAAGTTGTCCCCTCCCCCCCCCCCAACTTCATTCAGGATTTTAAATTTATGCTTGATTTTCTATAGCTTGAAATTAATATGACTAGGTATATTATGAATATATATACCAAGCATTTATTCTGTTTGGTGTTCCATGAGCTTTCTGGATCTGTACTTTGATATGACATTATTTTGAAGAATTTTTCAGTCATTATTCTTTCAAATATTTCTTTTCTGGTTTTTTTTTTTTCTCTTTTTCTTCTAACATTCCCATTATAAGTATGTTATTACATTTGCCATTGTATGCAGTCCTCAGAAACTCTGTTTCATTTGGGGGCTTCCCCCTTCCCCAGTCTTTTTTCTGTTTGCTTTTTAGTTTGGGAGATTTCTGTTGAGAAATCCTCAAGTTCAGAGTTTCTTTCCTTGACTGTATTCTGCCTAAGAGTCCATCAAAAGCATTCTTCATTTCTCTTACAGTTTTTATCTCTTGCATTTCATTTTGGTTCTTCTATAGAATTTCCATCTCTTTACTCATATTACTCATCTGTTCTTATGTGCTGTCGACTATACCCATTAGAACCCTTAGCATATTAATCATAATTATTTTCAATTCCAAGTCTAATTATCCCAACATCTCTGCCATATCTGTATCTGGTTCTAACTCGTCCTCTGGCTTTTTGAACTATGTTTTTTGCCATTTAATGTGTCTTGTGACTTTTTTTTTGCTTGATAGCCAGACGTGATCTTCTTTCTGGGTAAAAGGAACCAATTTCAGTCCTTTAACAGTTTGGTGGTAAGGTTGAGGGGGAGAGGCAGCACTCTACACCTCTGTGATTAATTTTCAGTGTTTTAGTCAGCCTTTACCTCTGCACTCTAAACTGCACGTAGGCCTCTCAGGTTTTCACTCTTTAGGTAAGACAGAATGGCTACTGTGGCTGGAATTGGATATTTCTCTTCCTCCATGTGAAAGGCTCAAGCCAACTGGAACTGAGTGTTTTCTTCCCCACAGGCCAGTTGGGTGCTAATAAAAAATTTAAAAAATTTTTTAAAAGTTAGGATATGGTTAACTATTTTCTTCTAAGGACAGACATTGGTAAGAAGTATAGAATGTTTTGGCATATTTCTCCTTTTCTCCCCCTCTACCAGAAGTAGGTGAGGATCTCTCTCCAATATTGACTGTGAGAACATGAAGAATTTCAAAGTGGGGGCACCCCAGTGACTAGGACCCCCTGGAGTTTTTATCTCTTGGACTTGCTCACCATGCAACCCCAGCAATATGTCAATTACATGTCAGGTTTTCCTTTCTAGGCACTGGTTTCTGTAGAAGATTCTGTTCTAGTGATATGTAATTCTATGTATTTGCCTGTCTTTCCAGTTTGGGGGAGGAAGTTTGTCCTGTGACCTCATTTTTCATATGGATCTAAGAAAAGTTGTTGATTTTTCAGTTTGTTCAGCTTCTTATTTGTTGTTAAAATAAAGTGGCACCTTCCAGCCTGCTTACATGCTGACTGGAAACTAAAAGGTCCCAGATAATCTTAAAAAGAAAAAAATTTTAATTCCAGCACATGGAGACATCATCTTGGTATATACTATTCTGGGTATTTTATTCTATGTGTATATTATTTATTTATGTATGCATAAATGCATATGTATATGTGTATGTGCATAAACATATGTACTAGTTCTATACATATATACTAGTTCTTCCACTAAAATCTGTCACTCTTCTTTAAAAAAAGAAAGTATTAAAAGCATCAAACAGTGAGACATGGACCAGGAGAAAGTATAGGCAATACATGTAACAAATAGATGATTAGTATGCATAATTTTTAAAAAACTTACCAATTAATAAGGAAAAGATAAATACCACAAAGAAAATTAGCAAACATTGTAAGCTAAACAATTCACAAAAGAGGAATTATGAATAATCAGTCAATAAAAAAGGCCCCTCCTTATATAGAATGGAATGTACCACTTAAACACCAAGAAATAACATTTCCCACTGATCAGATTAAGAAAAAATAATCTGACTATATCAAGAGTTGACAAGAACATAGAAATTCACTGCTATTCACTGCTGGTGAGAATATAAACTTGGTACAACTGATTTGAAGAACAATTTAACAATTGATAATAAAGCTGAAGTTAGAATATCTTATGACCCAGCAATTTTACTTCTAGTTCTACATCCTAGAGAAACTTTCATGAATAATAAAGGTATTAATACAAGGCTGCTTATACAGCATTGTTTGTAATCCTGAAAAAAATTGGAATAGCTTAGGTCCAAATATAGAAAAAAAGAATTATGAATGATGGTGTCATTCACAGAAAATGAATAAAGTGAGGCCACATACACCAACATGGATGAACGATAAAAGCAATAAGCAGAAGTCTGCAGCCAGTATAGTACCGTATACATAAAATCATATTTATGATGTAAAATTATAAGAAATCTGCAGGAACTCCAAATAAAAGTTCAGGAGAGTGGTTTCCACAGAGGAGGGCAAAGGTAAAGGCAGGTGGAATCAGGAGGGATGAATTTTAGCTTTAATTGTATAGATAATGTATTATTTCTTAGGTTGTGAAGTAGGTGCATCACAGCATACTTATTTTCATTTCTGAATTTTTTTTGAAAGAGTTTATTATTTTATTTATTTATTTGTCAGAGAGAAAGGGGGAGAGAGAGCGCATAAGTAGGTGGAGCAGCAGGCAGAGGGAGAAGCAGGCTCCCTATGGGACTCAGTCCCAGGAACCTGGGATCATGACCTGAGCCAAGGGCAGACACTTAACTCCACTGAGCCATTCAGACATGCCTCATTTCTGAATGTTTCTAAGCATTTTGAATTAAATTTTTAAAGAAAGCAAAATATATGGAAGTAGGTTCTTACGGTTTTGTTGTAAGTCTCAGATTAGGAAACTAAAAAATCTTTATCTCACACTATTTTTCATGATTTGTATGAAAATAATATTTAGAATAGAATGATTAAGAATTAAAATTCATTAGCATTTGACTGCAATGCAGTCTCTTAGCAAACTAGAAATGTGATTGGATTGTTGTAAATACATTTTTTATTGTATTCTTGTAAACATAACATTATGTTCTGAAAACTATTCAACATAATCACTGATTTGTAGTTCTGCCAGGGTTAAAAAAATTCTTGTTAACACTCTTTGATAGAACAAAGACATTTAAAGGAGTATTACTAAAATGTTGGTGTTCCTAGTCAGAGCTCAATATCCTATGAATAAAAAACAGAAAATAGAGTAACCTAGGCATAATAGAAGATTTTAAACTCAACTGCTTAGTTATTAATATTATTACTTTTTTTAATTTATTTATTTATTTGACAGACAGAGATCACAAGTAGGCAGAGAGGCAGGCAGAGAGAGAGGTGGAGGCAGGCTGCCTGCTGAGCAGAGAGCCCGATGCGGGGCTTGATCCCAGGACCCTGGGATCATGACCTGAGCTGAAGGCAGAGGCTTAACCCACTGAGCCACCCAGGCGCCCCTATTAATATTATTATTAAAGTGTTATTAATCAGAGAGCTCCTTATCATGCCTGTGCCTTACATGAGCAAAGTGAGCCAATCACTATTCAAGGTCCCACCCACCAATCTTGTTTGCCAAGTTCTTGAATTTCTTTGAAGCATACAGGAATATGGGCACACTTCATTTCTTCACTGAAAAGAGGAAAACTGTTATTTTTATTTTTTATTTACCCTTTGATTACACTTTTTTATTTACCCCTTGATTACATTTATCATACTTGACATAGTGAAGAACGTTAAAAAAATAATTCTTTCCCAAAACAAAATCTTGTGGGGGCCCTTGAGTGGGTCAGTGGGTTGGGCAATTGACTCTTGGTTTCAGCTCTGGGAGTGATCTAGGGATTACGCTCAGGAGGGAGTCTGCTGCCCCTCTCCCTCTCCCTCTGCCCCTCTCTCTACTTGCACACTATTTCTTTCTCTCAAATAAATAAATCTTTAAATAAAAAACTTGTGGAACTTCACACAAAAAAATACATAATGGAAACACAAATGATATTTCCAGGAAAAGCAGAAAAAAGATCAAAAAGTTTTACTGACCTTTTATTAGAAGAGGTGGGGAATTAACAAACCATATTTATTTCAAAAATCCATGGTTACTGGATTTTTCTGAACATCTTAATGAAGTCTTAAAAAATAGACTCTACTGGTTTGATGAAAAGAGCCATTTGGGTCATAGAAATTTCCAAAGAAACATATTTAGCAATTTTTCCATTTAACACTTAAAAATAAGCAATAAATCATTGCTTTTATAAATCATGTCCATAGCTTTTGTGAATCCCTAATTATCAGTCTTTTTTCTGTAAAAACTATTGCATAGAACCTAGGCTAAAATATCTTGTGTAGTTACACTCAGGGTCAGCTGAATGGCAAAACAATGGCAGGGAATCTTTCAGTTCAATCTGTTTATGAAAATTGTGCATTGTGCCTGGAAGAGTTACATGGTGTGCCAAATCAGGCTTAAAGTACCATTAGAATTTCCCTGCCAGAAGTATGCATAAAGATTTCTTTCCAGTTGCCCAGCCTTCTCTTCAAGGATAGAAAGAGACACGTTTACCTAACCCCTATTTTTCTGTCCACTCCCAGAACAGATATTCTTATGTGCGGATCAGCTGAAAAGCATGGTCTGCTTCACTTAGTTCTGCTCTACATACACAAGGTTTCCTTTAGGCAAGATTTGGGTGAATCATGTCTTAGCAAAACTGAGTCTTTGAGGACAAAAATAATAATTTAAAAAAAAAATAAAAGACACAAGTCTTTTCTGGTTCCAGTTCATCAAATCTGCTGACATCTGGCTGAACTTTCAATTTACAATTGAGGTAACAGCCTGATACTGTTGTCAAAGATTTCAATATCATTCATAAAGCTGTGTGGGAATATTTTTTTTTTCTTGGCAGCTCAAAAAAACATCACTCTTAAATTTAGCTTGTGAGTATATTCTTTATACCTCATTGCTTTACTCCAGTTTAATTATCGTGCAAGTTTTTACAAATGACTCATATGCTCAATATTTCAGACAAATGCAACCATTCTGAATCACAAGAAGCACCTTGCTGGTTGTTGACATTAAGCACATGTGACAACTCATTAGAAAAAGAAATATACTCAGGAAAACTTTGCAAAGTTAGTGACTCAAGGCACTGACCCACTTCAAATTTCAAGCTAAGTTGTTTCAATTTTTCTTACAGTAGTAATATCATAGGTTATTATAGGTATTTCCATTTTCACCCTTATTATGTGCATCACCAAGTGTTTTTTCCCAAACTTACATTTTTTTGAGAATATCTGAGAAAATTGCCCATCATTCAAGACAAAAATTGCTTTTACATAAAATATATACAAATATCAAAATAATGGACTGTAGATGTGTACTTATGAATCACCTAGCTATTAGAAGCCATACAGCCCTTTATCACTCATGTCTCCCTTCTCTTCTTATTGAAATAATCATTTAATAACTAGAGGGACTTTGTTCTAAATCAGCTGATACACCTCCCAAATTTCAAGCTAGAGCATACACAAAAAACTTACTTAATACTGAGCCCAAAGAAACTAGCTGATTTGTTAAGTTCATAAACAGATTTTAGTATTAATTTCCTCAACATGTAGACCTTGGGCTTATAGGCAGGTTAACACTATTAGTTCGAAGCCAAATTTTTTCCTCTACTCCAAAGACAGCAGTAATGAAAGATACATACATACATACATACATACATACATCCTGAGGCTACCCTTAGATAAAACTGTGACCATTCAGAAATTGAAATACCAAAATATTTCTCTTAGGCAGGACCCAAGCTGTGCTGCTCACCAGTTAGCTCAGTGTTAAGGTCTGGGTCAAGATCCCAGGGCAGTGGGATCTTGCCCAAAATTAGAGGGCAAGCAATAATGAGTTTGGGGGACAGAAGGCAGCAGACAGTCAGGGAGGACAGCTTACTCATAACAAAGTTAGGAGTGATTATTCCAAAGCCCTAGAATAGTCATTCACATGATATCACTGCCAATTAAGCGAGAATTTTTTTTAAATTTCAAAATGAATGTAATAAAGTCTTTTAGTTCCTTAAAAAATAATTTTATCTTCAAAAAGTGAAAAAAATGGGGTACTGGGTGGCTCAGTGGGTTAAAGTCTCTGCCTTCAGCTCAGGTCATGATCCCAGGGTCCTGGGATTGAGCCCCGCATGGAGCTCTCTGCTCAGCAGGGAGCCTGCTTCCCCCCCCCTCTCTCTGTCTGCCTCTCTACCTACTTGTGATCTGTCAAATAAATAAATAAAATCTTTTTAAAAAAAAGTGAAAAAGTAAGAATGAAACAAAATAGGCATAAACAAATTAAGAACAGATTTTTAAAAATAGAACCAATTGGAAATTTAAAACAGAAGTATTTATTGAATTTTCTAAAAACCTCCTTATTAACACGGAGAGGTTCAATTAATTAGGAGATAGGATTAACCAACCTACTCAGAATGTGGCACCAAAAAATAGATTGATACAGTCTACCAAAAAGAGCTGGAAGATAAATTATATTTAAAGAGCTAATAACTGAGGTTTCCCTAAGATATAAAAGGCAAAACATATAAATAAACATAGCCCCAACCTAGGCACAGCATGGTGAAATTGCAGAGCAACAGGGATAAAGAGAAGATATTAATGGTTAATGAGGAGAGATAACTTTTTTAAAAAAATGAAATTTGACATAGACCTTACTTTACTTAGATGGTTAAATAACCATTTCAGTTTTTAAATTATTTTTGTGCACATCCTACATACAATTATATATGTTAATAGAGCCTGTTTTGTTTTGATCTTATAGCCAATAAACAATGATAAAAATAGCACTGCTATTTTTTTTTATAAATACAAACAACAAATATTTTACAGCAGCTAAAATGAAGTTGAATCCAGAATGTTAAATTCTCTACATCAAAGTTACTGGTATTTTTAATCTATTACTGAACTGTGGTCATTAGAAACCCAAAATGTAACCACTTTGGAAGGCACAGCAGTCTGGAGATGTGTTTCTGTAACATAAAATTCATCATCCTCTCATCATCCATGAGCCAATGATTTACTAATACAAGCTCAAACATCAACTATATTACAGCTACAGCCTGGTAACAATATAGTTTCAAATGAGAAAGTATTTCCAACCCAAACCTGAATATTCACACGTGTACAAATTGGTGAGGGGGAGGAAAGAATGACCTCTGTAGTTTCCAGTGCACCCTGTTTTTAAATTTTTTTAAAAAAATTGTAATAGATTTTTCTTCTTCCAGTTCTATGACTTGTTACCATGAATGAGCATATCCTTTGGATGGTAATAAATGCTCACATTTTTTTTTCCTTAAGGTAGGATAACCATAATTAGATTTCTCCTCTTGACAAAACTACTACATACCCACTAATCAACAGTTTATTAATATGATTAATTATAAAAGTAATTTTATTGGAAGGACAGATGGGGAATTATTGTTTAATGGGTACACAGTTCCAGTTTGGGAATCTGAAAAAGTTCTGGAGACATAGTGATGATGGTCGCTCAGCAATGTGAATGTATTTAATGCCACCCAATTGTATACTTAAAAATCGTTAAAAAGGTAAATTTTGTCCTGTGTGTGTTTTACCACAATAAAAAAATTAATTTTAGTGTAAAGTAATTTTATCAGTGTTTTGAAAGAATAAGGAAATCAGTGGTGCCTATTGTATTCAAAGAAATGACTGTTCATCATCATGGATAAAAATTAGGATGAGAATTGTCTTATCAATTCCCTGGGTTGTGACTGTTCTAATTGATATTTTCAACCATGCCACTTTTTCAGTCTCTGTGGCACTTCTCCAACAGGAAATTTACGTCAGATCAGTGCGTGTCACTAGTCTTCCTACAGCTCTAGCTATGTGCTCCAAGTTAAACTGAAAACTTCCCTGTCATTTCTTTTATCCTTTGAGTTTGAGGCAATTCTAGGAACTTCTCTCACAGCAATTGCCTGTTCCTCCTGTGTATCGTGCTACAACTAGATTTAATCATGGAATTCTAGGGTTGAGGAACCTTACAAAACACTGTGACCTTTCCCAGCATTAGCAACAGCCACTCAAAAACCATCCTAACAAACAATAGAGATTGTGTTGTCTTTTAGAGCTGTCTCTCACAATTCCATCCTTCAGGAATTGTTCTCTTTCTAAAAACATCAACTTCAAATCTAAATCTGTCAGACTCTGCATTAAGGCACATTTCCCTTTGTTCTTGCTAAAATGTAATGGGGACAACAACTGACCACCTTCTATATTAATTTTTATATCCAGTATTTAAAGGCCATTACTAAATTGATATCAGATCCTAGCTATTTCCTGTACAGCCAGAGAACCCTCATTCTCTGAACTTCACTTGTTTGGTTTATATTCTCATAAAGCCCTTGACCATTTTCTTTTTCTCTTCCAAACTCCACCTATTTCCTTTTAATTATAGACCACAACACTCAAAAAAGCTAATTCTTTTATTAACTCCTGCATCTTCTTAAATTCTAGGACCTTTGCTAATATTTGTTCTGAGAGATATTGCATGACACACATGTGTAGCTTAAGATTCATTGTGTCTGTAAGGTGGCTGCTACTGCATTTATTGTTCACATTTACATTTGCTAGTCATTCCTTTTATTTATATCGATTATATTTAGCCTGTTATCTCAGATTTTACTATAAGCAATCTTTTTTTTTTTTCCCAACTGATACCAAGTAGCTTGTAAATGTTACACTGATCTAAAGGAGAAGGTGTTATCAGGAACATTTATTGATCCCACATACATGTCAGGATAGCTTTAAAAAATAAAAAGAAGAAAGCTTATTTATTTGGTATCTTGCTTAATTGTAACCTTCAGATATAACATACTGCCAGTAATAATCCAAATGATGGATGATCTCAACACATGTTTCTTTGTGGATCGACTTGCTACTTTTTTTTTTTTAAACCAGGTTACTAAATAGAGGCATTTTGAGTAATATATCATATATCAATAGTATATTTCATACAGTGGTACAGCATCAATTTTATTAAGTCCCTTTACTTCCCTTAAGAGGAAAAAGCTATGCAAGAGTCAAAACTCTGCATTATGCAGGTAGAGTGAAATGCACCCTATAGTTCCATCAAATTATAGACAGCTAGCCGTGTGCATCCCAGGGTAGGAATGGTTTGCTGAGGCATATGGGCCCAGCAAAGGAGAGCAGAACCATGGTGATCATCGTAGTAGTGACTACTTTAATAGTAAAAATGCTTCAAAAATGAGTGTATTACAGCAGGTAGACTCTCCACAACCTGCAGCTTGTACATAATCTCTGACCTGGTCTGGGCTCTGAACATCCCCAGTTAGGAACAGCAAACACTTGGTGCCAGACACAACCAACAAGATTCCTAAGCAATGATGAATATGAGGAAAGAGGGAGCAGGGCACCCATGCCATGGCAAACCTGCTCTGCCCAGTCCCCTAAGGTGATGAAATGTGTGACTGTCACAAGACTCAGTAATACTGTTATAATTGGGATGTACAGGGAATAGATGCCAGCTGCAGAAACAGTATGTGCTTTGACAAGAAGTGTGTTGCGAGCCGCCGCCAGCCTGTGCCTGCTGCCAACTCCACTCAGCTACAAATAGAAATGATGATGCACAGTGGGCCACAGCTCTCATAGTAGCCTTCACCAACCGCTGCTTCAGGACTGAACAGGATCTAGAATTCCAGAGCGCTCATGGCAGTCTTCAAATTAGTTACACATCACAGAATGGTACTTCCTAAAAGATGTCCACAGTTCACCTGCATTGATGGCAGTAGAAGAGCTGGTTAAAAGTGGAGCTTCACCCCCTCCCCAACCCCAGACCTATTGAATTGGAATGTCCTCGGGTGAGGCCCAGGAAACTGCCTGTTTAAAATTCCTTGGTGTTTCTTATGAATACTTTGGTTTGAGAGTGAAGGTCAAATAACCCAATAACAAATACCAAAATCACCGATTACAAAAGTAGGAAAAAATAATACTGTTTTGGATTCTTATTATGCGTTGCAATTTACCAAGTGCTTTTACGTGTAACCTTATTTATCCATGAGTATATCTTACAGAGAAGACAGTACTTCAGAGATCTGAGTTGCCCAAGATTAGAAATACAGTTTAAAATGTTTTCAAAGGATCAGGAATAGAGGAAAGGTATTTTTGTAATGTCTAGAGCCTTCCACTCTACTATCCTGACTCATAGTAATAATAATTATGATGACATGAATAACAATAAAAAGGGAAAAATGATAGCAGCCCTTCCCACGTGCCAGACAGTGTGCTAAGATTTCACATTCATTATCGCATTTAATCTCCATAACAACACATGAGATACTATATTTCCAGTTTCACAGTTGAAGAAATTAAATTTTAGAAAATTAAATTAGATTGCCTAAGATCAGAGAACAAGTAAATTATGTTGCCTAGATCCAAATTTTCTGCTTGATTTTTTTTTTTTCTGCTTGATGTTAAGCATGTGTTCTAACCACTCTGCCCTCTAACCTCCCAAATGTGACTCACTCAGTCTAGCTACAGAGTTGCTCCATTGTTTACAGGTTAAACCTGGCTTCCCTTCCTCACAATACCCAGGGTCACCGTACCTAGCCTGATGAATGAACCTTTCAGAGTCTCCCTCAGCACCATGTCCTCATATGTTCATGTACCCATGATGTTAATTGACTTCCCATTCAGTGCCATACACTGTGCTTGGTGATGGGAACATAGCGATGAGTAAAATGAAGTTCCTGCTCCTGTAGAGTTTACATGATGGTGTAAATCTAGGGCTACACCTGTTCATACTAGGTCCTACTTCCCTTAACCAGAAGCCCATGATCTGGAGATTTTTTCACTACTCCGTCTTTGTCAGTAAAATATCCCGATTCTTCTACGCTCTTGACTGACCACTCTCAGTGCATTTTAGCAAACCCGAACCCTTCTTTGCTAATGACTTCGAACTGTCTTAGTTGCTACATTTGCAAAAATCTATGATCATTGTATCAGTCAGGACTTTTTAAATTATAAGGCAAAAAAAAAAAAAAAAGTAAATTGGCTTACACAAAGGAAGAATTTTATATGCAATGCCTGGAAAAATTACAGAGATTTTCTAGGTATAGCTGGATTTAGGTAGTCTAGAAATGTTGTCAGAAAGTTCTTATTCCTGGCTTCTACTATCTTCTGTCAGCTCTATTCTCTTAGAGGTTCTTCTGTCATAATGGCAGTATGACCAGCAGTAGCTACAGTCTCACCTATTTATAAATACCAAGGAAAGAATCTCTTTTCCAGGAGTTTTGGTGAGAAACTCAGGCTTGAGTGCTATTGGCTTGGCCTGGCTAACCTAAAAATGTAGGAGTTTGTCCAGGTCTGGATCATAGACCCCTAGGGAATGAGGTTGGCTTCACCCCAAACTACCTCAAGAAGTTGGCAGGATGTGCTTCCCCAAAGACAAAACAAGGTGCTATTATCTGAAATAGATTCTAAGCAGGGAAAAGCAATTAGATATACATTAAAACCATTTGGTAGGGGCGCCTGGGTGGCTCAGTGGGTTAAAGCCTCTGCCTTTGGCTCAGGTCATGATCCCAGGGTCCTGGGATCGAGCCCCGCATCAGGCTCTCTGCTCAGTGGGGAGCCTGCTTCCCTTCCTCTCTCTCTGCCTGCCTCTCTGCCTACTTGTGATCTCTCTCTGTCAAATAAATAAATAAAATCTTTAAAAAAAAAAAAACCATTTGGTAGAAACTTTAGAACAATACCCTAATCTAGAGTAACAATTCTAGAAAGAAAACGAGAATAATCCAGTAATAGAAACCAGAAAATGGGGGGAGAAAGAAAGAGACACAGAAGGAAATAGAGAAAATAAATATTTATTTACTTCAAATATCACCAAATAGACTTACTTTATTAATGCAGAAGATGAGCCCTTCCACATGGACAGAGAGGTCTTGGAAGACCCTAATGAAATGTGTCCCAACATTTCAAACTGATCAAGGTAGATCAAACTGATCTCAACAAAAGGGGCCATTGATTAAGAATGTATTTATAATTTTAATTTAAGAGAGAAAAGTTTAGTGTGAGCAAATATCCAGGTACTTTGAAAGCACCAGCTATTAGGTCTTCTCAGACAAGTGCTCCAATTATTTCTTTTCCTTTCTATTTCTGTTTTTATGTCTAGAGCATTTTGTTTAGTCATGGCTCAGATGCCCACTCTCTCACTAGTGGAGTGACTTTGGAAAAGTTATTTAATTTCTCTGTAAAATAGAGAGAGTAAGATAGAGCTGTCTCCTAAAGCTGTAGTGAGAGATAAATGAGCTAATCCAAGGAAAACTCTGGATAGTGGTTACCAGGTAACAGGCATGTTACTTTTTGTAATTATTTTAAGAGCATCCTTGGTGGTAGATAGCAAACAATTTGATACTGGACTTGTTTGGAGCAACCATTAAGTTATACCAATAATTGTATTTTTGCCTTGAATTATTATTATTCAAATATTTTTATTAATATGCCTTCTATATGGTAAGAATTTGAGGAAAGGAACAGCCTTAATCTCCGTGTCTCCTGCACAAAAGCTAGCATTTGCTAATAAATGACTGAATAAATGAATGGAAACAGATGGAACCATTATTTTCTTCCATCCTAGCCTTCTCAAACCACCATTCCTGATTCAAGTTCCTGTCTTTTTCATGAAAAAAGTTTGGTACAAAAACATTCTCCCTTGGGGTGCCTGGGTGGCTCAGTTGTGCATTTGACTCCTGGTTTCAGCTCAAGTCATGATCTCAGGTTCCAAGGACAGAGCCTCACCTCTGGTTCCATGCTTAGTGGGGAATCTGCTTGCAGATTCTCATTCTCTGCCCCTCCCCCCAGTCGCTTACGTTCACACTCATTCTTCCTCTCTCTCAAATAAATAAATAAATCTTAAAAAAAAATTCTCCCTCAGTGCACTAAGTAGTTTTCCAAAGATTATTCCTAGAAAGCGCAAAGCCTTACTTTCCTAGAATGAATGCTTGATTGGTGTGAGTTCAGGAGCAAGGACTGTGAGAAGAGGGTGAGATTTTGGATCAGTGAACATTCCCGACTGCACTGAAATCAGCCAGCATAATTTGCCATTTCACATCACCACACTTAGAGAACATATTTATTCATCTCATTCTTCATGGCACCTTTGAAGCAAGACTGGATACTTATGAGCACTTCTTTCCCCCTCAGATGTCACCACATAGGTTGACGTCTGCTGCACCTATGCTCGGGGGCAGTCCTTGTCTCAATTACGCAGCTCTGCACATTTACCTCCCAAAACACATGAATGGAAACAAACCTGCCAGGTCTCTAGAATAACATCTGAGGCACTCTGTGAGTACTGACATGCTGCAGAATGGCCACAGATGGCCACCCAGGGACAACCATACGACTGCATAGACTTCTGCGGAGAGCAATATGTGCTGGGAAGTGTAGCCAACGTCCGCATCTACGTGCCCACACTGGAGTCACATAACTTGTTCTGCTGCCAGAGGGCTTCCTGAGGAGGGAGGAGATTAAGCAGGTGTCCATTTTCAGAAAGTCCCTCCCTTTCTATGACAAAGAGATTAAGACCTAGCTCCCTGTACAAACTGCTTTCCGAATCTCTTTCATCCATTTAGAACACAGCACTGAGGGGCACCTGGGTGGCTCAGTGGGTTAAAGCCTCTGCCTTCAGCTCAGGTCATGATCCCGGAGTCCTGGGATCGAGCCCTGCATCGGGCTATCTGCTCAGCAGGGAGCCTGCTTCCCTTCCTCTATCTCTGCCTGCCTCTCTGCCTACTTGTGATCTCTCTCTCCATCAAATAAAAAAAAAAAAACAAAAAACAAAAAACAAAAAAACACAGCACTGAAGTAAAAATCTTCCTTCCCAGTTTCCATGATTTTCTACTTATTAGCATTTTTATACCCTCTGTGCTTAACCGGTTAATGGAGCTTTCATCCCTTGTAATGCCACCAGAAATACAATGTTATCTATAATAAATTCTGCCAAAATGCACATTTCACCCAGTGTTCTTAATAATCATTCTCTTAATAGAGTGTACTAAAGCATTGATTGCAAGCTTCATGCCTTAGAAACCTGACCCTCTGGGAGGGTCAGCCCCCATCTACTGACTAACAGCTAGATCCTGTTCTTGGGAAGTGAAGGAGACATTGAAAAGATTATGGCATTGTTTTAAATATGTACATTTTCATGGTCAAAATACATATTTTTAAAAAATAAGTTTATAAAATTAGCAATCAGACACCTCACAAGCTTAATTATTACTTTTCTGTGTCACCAAATTTTTTTAATATTCTAGACACAATGAATAAATCTTTTTGTCTGCTTTATTATTTTTAGCGCTGATCACTCAAGCAGTTAATGACCCCAGACTATCTCTACTGTAACATTCCATTCCCCTTAGCTTTTTCTTTAATTCATTAAAAAAAAAATCTATTTACAGTCTACCTGGGATGTTTACTTGGCTGAACTCATATTTTATTCATTTGTCTTGATTAGATAAATGAAATACATCATGATCTTTTGTTCATCAAGCTTACCTATATTATCTCCTGTTGAATTATTTAAAATATTAAGAAAAATTAAAAATTATTATCTATCCAGTAATAAAATATTCTAAAAGAGCACTAGTATTTCATAATGAACTTTACAGTTAAAAAAGTGAAAAAACTAATCAAGATCTTTTATATTCATTTTATATGTGATTATTTTAAAGCTACAGGAAACCTAAAAATGTATTTCTGGAACAGTCAGATGGATAATTTTAACCTCTTATTTTTTATAGGGGTTACCAGTCACCTAACACTAAATGCAATTTCAGGCTCAAAATGCAGCTGTGCAATTCTTTTTTAACAAGTCCTTCACTCATGAGAGCCACAATTTCCATGGGCATATGCAACAAAATTTATATGCAAAAAGGCAAGATAACATTTTATTTATCCTTTAAAATTTCAGGGCATTCCTTGATATTTCATTAATATTGTTAGATTTATCCCAGGGAATAAAATGCAAAATAATGATGCATATAATTTGCTTTTGAAGTACTGATGTGAATCGCAGAAGATTCCCGTGTTAATTGGAGTGTGCCTGCTCAGCACTTTTTATGCCAGTGCAGGCTTCTCTGAGTTCATTACATTGTTGCATAGACTTTGAAAACATTATTAATATTACACAAGTCAACCCTTGTGCAACAGTGATGAGAAATGTAGCAAAAACCATACTAAGATGAGATTGCTCCATTGGGCATGGTATGCCTATTAGGTCACATCAATTAAGTCATTTCTGAAACAAGAGGTACTTGTTTGAACTAAAATAGGTGTTATTCTTGGTTGGCCCTGTGAGTTCCAAACATGAATCTTAGAGTGAGCAACTTCTTATAATAACTAAAAAGGTAGAAATGTTTTCATCCCTCACAAGAGAATCTGTATCTGTTGCTATAGGGCATCTCTTAGGAAGTTTAGGGGGCTTTCAGGAAGGGTTACTTCAAATTCAAATGTTTGTCTTAAGCCATGTCTTTTAGGCTAGGTTCTATTTTCAATGTGTGCATCATCCTTCATTGGGAAAATGAAAAGAAAATTATTACTATTATAGCAGCAGCACAAATTATATATGTCTATATCTATCTATATATATCTTTAGAGATTGCATATATTTTTAAAATATGCATATTTTTTTAAATACATACATTAAAATATGTATATTTTTAATGGAAAAAGTATAGACAGACAAAAGTGTAACTTGACCACAGTGTTACCATAGTTTATTTACCTTTCTTATTTTTTTTAATTTCTAGTAATATAAAGAGTAGAATTTGAAATTTAAAAATTAAAAAAAAGACCAATAAGTTAATGGGTGATTACTATTGCAATAAAAAATAAAATAAGTGTTCTGACACCAAAGTAAGTGTCTAGTGAAAAAGGTAAATATCATCCATGACACATTTAAATTTGGTAATTCTGAAAAGGTAGCAGCAGTAATACCTCATCATTTGTGATGGCATTTATGGTTTGGTAGCACCAAGAGCAAATCGGTTTCAAAAATAAGATATTTCATTCAACTTGTAACAAAAATCACCAACCACCACCAGTTCAATCTAAACTGCTATCGTTTGTTCCTTTTTTTCCTTTAAAAATGTTACATTTAGGGAAACTTTAAAGAGCCAGTTTCAAAGAATAACTTATCTTATACATAGTGTTTTTTTAAGTACAATTTGAAGTCCTGTCCTAATTTTACGTAGTGTTAAACTAGCATTTGGAATTTGAAATTTCACTTATAAAATACCTGGTGTGTTTCAAATAAACATGTTCCACATAGGTTCATAATTGAAATGCAGAAAGAGAAAAAGGAAGGGCACCTCGGTGGCTCAGTCAGTTAAATGTCTGCCTTCGGCCCAGGTCATGATTGCAGGATCCTGGGATCAAGTCCCACATTGGGCTCCTTGTTCAGTGGGGAGTCTGCTTTTTTCTCTCCCTCTGCCTGCTGCTCTGCCTGCTTGTGCTCTCTCTGTCAAATAAATAAATAAAATCTTAAGAAAAAGAGAGAGAAAGGGGAAAAATCAATCTAAGTAAAATTTTATCATAAAATTCTCCCCTTAAATAACTGTCACCTAGGGGCGCCTGGCTGGCTCAGTGGGTTAAAGCCTCTGCCTTCGGCTCAGGTCATGGTCTCAGGGTCCTGGGATCAAGCCCCACATTGGGCTCTCTGCTCGGCAGGGAGCCTGCTTCCTTCTCTCTCTGCCTGCCTCTCTGCCTGCTTGTGATCTCTGTCTGTCAAATAAATAAATAAAATCTTTAAAAAAAAAAAAAAACAACTGTCACCTAGTTAGACAAATCCACAGAGTAGAATTGGAAATAACCAGTCTCTGGTGCTTCCATCCTTAACTTTGCACTTTCTGGTAAACATACCAGTTATTTTAACAACAGGGCTTTCTGGTACACTAACCTTAGTTCTTGAACCTTTCCTGACTTTGCCTTCTGCTCTGTTTATAAATCTGCTTGAGGTCACTTAAACCATCTTTGCCGCTTACTAGCTCTGTGCCACTGAAAAGCTGCTTAACTTTACTCTCTGTCAGTTTCCTCATTTGTAAAATGGAATAATAATAATACAACCAACTCACAGGTCAATAATTGTAATGACTAAATGAATTGATACAGAAGCTGGCATACATCAATGATCAATGAACGTTAGCTACTATTATTTCTATCAGATGGATGATGGATTCCGTTTTATTCCTAGATGAATTTTAATATAAGCAAATTGTGTCATAACATTTTCAACTTTTCTACTTTTTATCTTTTCTCTCAATTCCATTCCTTACCTTCCAGGCTACCTGCCCTGCCCTGAGTTGGCACTCTGCAAGGAACTCTGTTCCATACAATCAGGGACTCAGCCTGGGAAATGTGGGGGAGCAGATGGAACATTGGGAGGGCATAAATATGTGTGTCAGTCTGCCTTTCCAAGCACCAAACATTCCTTTGCTCCCTTCTTTCCACACATGGATCCCATTCAAGTCCTCCTCAAGGGAGAAAGCCAGAAGGCCCACTCTCTTGGCATCTTCATCAAAGTCCATTATCTGTGAGGGATGTGTAGTCACCTCTAAATCACTTTCAAATGTGAATCCATCTGTCCTACAGCCACTCAATGCACAGTGATGGAATAGTAACCACAGTGAAAATAGGATGGTTATTAGACACACAGAACCCACTGGCCTGGAATGATTCTGAAGGTTACAGAATTTGAGGTTTTTCAGTCAAGAATATGGGGATATTCCTTTGTTAAGCCCTAATTCCACACCTTCGGACAATCTCCCTGGTTCCATCCTGAGATTGTTTTCCCTTTCCCGTGTCCTCTCTGGTTGCAGTTGAAGTGATCATTAGAATAAACCCCATGTGGACTGCACAGATTTCTCAGTCACCTGCACAGAAGAAGAGGATAGACTCGCAAGACCTGTTTTAAATCTTGAGCAATCACAGCCCTTTAGTCCAGTTTCGTGGATTCTTTAGCAAAAGGATTTTATTCCCCCAGAATATGTTTCTGATGAAATGACCATCGTTCATTCCAAGATACAGTCTCATATTTCTTGTTTTTTGTTTCTGTTTTTTCCATTCTCAGCACTACCACTCCTACCATCCCCTCCCTCTGCAACCCACACACACATACACACACATACCATATTTCTCTTTCAGTTTAAGGGGCACTCCTTGAGACTGCAAGCTTAGCTATGGAAACCTAAGTTTTTAATCTGCTTATTTCCTTGAGTTATTTTGTTCAACTGAATAGTTTTTCTGGGTGCCATACATTTAGTCTGGCCTTCTCCCAGAGGCAGTTTATTCAATGGAAAGATTTTACTGGGAATTTTCCCACTGCAAGCTAGATGCAGAGGACATCTTTCATGTTCTGAAAGATTATGTATACAGAAGATAACAGAAACCTAGATCCCTGAATCACCACATGGGGCAAAAGATGCCTGCAGATCAGAAACACCTGCATCAGACTGTTCCATGAGTAAAAATTAACTTCCTTTGTTTTTAGCCATTGAGCTTTAGGGATTTGTTTCTTACTATAGCAGTTCTCCACCTTATGCGATCAATTGCTCAGGACCATTCTAAAAATGTTGTATTTTATTGATATATTGGGTTGAATTGTTGCTCAGTGCATGTAATTGAGATAGTATTTTTGTAGAGTACATATAACACATTCAATAATGAGCAAAATGAAAAATAATCATTTCCAGGCTTGCCAAGAAATACAATTTATGTGCTGTTCACCTAGTTTTCTGTTGATCAAATTAAACACTGGATCTGCAATAGACATTTCTAAAATAAAAGCAAAGCTTGATAGGATATGGCATCTAATTTTAATAGCTAAAATGAGCCTAAAGTATATATGAAACAAAAATGTCACATAAAAGAAATATTAGTATATGCTTTCCAAGTTTGAGTAGCATGTAAAGATTAAACATAATGATTTTTTTTTAAATAACAATGATTGCCAGTAGGCCCCATTTTTAGTCTGTGAATTGTTGATGACATAGGGGTTTGGCTATAACATTTTTTGTGTATTACCCAGTTGTGTCTAGAAACAATGGTTTATCACTAGATATGAAGTTAAAAGGAAGAAATTCAAATGAGCTTTTAAATGTAAAATACAACAATCAATATTGATATCTTCTAAGTTTAAAACTAAGATACTAATAAAAAATGTTATTTTCCCTTTAATTATTCCCTATATACCTCTTTAGAGTTATTTGTGCCATCTGATCCTTGAGCATGTTCCAATGTTTAAGCATTTTCTTTATGATAGAGTAGTTTGAATAAAAGCCTGAAAATGAAAGATGACGCTGATTTCCAGAATTGGCTCTGTTTCCTTTTCCTTTTAAATCAGTGGTTGAATGAGGAGACTGGGGGCAGTCTGAATGTTTTATGTAGAAGCAGGTTTGAATATCCCAAGTTTGTATTGGTGTCTTCTAAGAGATAAAATACACACTACTCAGATTGAATTATAAAGATTTTTTTTTTTTTGCAAGAGAGAGCATGGGCAGGGGGTGGGAGAGCAGTGCGGTGGGAGAGAGAGACTCTCAAGCAGGCTCCACAATGAGTGCAGAGTCTAACACAGGGCTCCATCTCTGACCCTGAGATCACAACCTGAGCCGAAATCAAGAGTCAAACACTCAACCTACTTGAGCCATCTAGGAGCCCCAATTCAAATTGGATTAAAATGTTGGAACAAATAGGTAATTCACCTTACTGATGACTGAGGAAATGAAAGTTAAAACTAACCACATACAACTATTTTTCACACTATTTGAATGGCAAAATTTTAAAAGACTAATCATTTTTAGTGTTGAAATACTTGTGGAGAATGGCACTAGATTGTTGTGGGTAGCTCAGCATCACCAACTCCCTTTTAAAGTTCCTTTCATTAAGAGAGAAGCCAGGAATTACCTTTCTCCAAATTCCTTTCGGTGCGTGGTTCCAGGTACCATGTCAATAAGATACATGTGTGCCAAATTAAGGAAGCTGAAGAGGGGGAAGGACCATGATTCTCTAGAGGTTGCTGCAGCCAGACAAATGTGCAAATGTGAGATTCTGACTAGTTCTAGAGACCCACCCATTTCCCTGCTCCTGACTGAGGTAGTTGGTCAGAGCTTCCCAGAAATTCTTGGAGATTTTAGCAATTTGCTGGCAAGTTGTAAGGAACCACCCACGCTGTTGCTATAGCCAGAAATCATTGTTGGCCGCTATCTAGATGTTTCCCTAGCCCTTCCATGGTTATAGAAGCTTCTAATTCCAAGTACTAATATTTCTGATTTATGGAATTTGTAGAGTAACCTCTATTTGCCTGACTAAATCTTGACTTCTAAAGCCCTCTTAAAGAAGTTTGGTGAGAATATAGATTTTTTTTATTATAGTTGACACACAGTGTTACTTCAGTTTCAAGTGTACAGCATAGTGATTCAATAAGTCTATACATTATGCTGTGTTCACCACAAGTCTACCTACCATTTGTCACCATAAGACCGAAACCCTATTATAATACCTTTGACTGTATTTCCTATGCTGTACCTTTTATCCCTATGACTTATTTATTCCATAACTGGAAGACTGTATCTCCCACTCTCCTTCACCCATTTGGCCCATGCCCCCATGCCCCTGCCCTCTGGCAACCATCAGTTTGTTCTTTGTATTTATGGGTCTGTTTCTGCTTTTTGGAGAATAGAGATTATTATAACACTCTTAGAATACTGTGGTACACGGACTTCTAAAATGACTTTCAATGGCCCATGCCCTTGTATCGTCCCCTCACATTTAGTGTGGGTGAGACCTATAACTTGCTCTAACCAATATATAATATGGTAAAAGTTATGCGATGTCATTCTTGTGATTATATTGCATTAGATGGCAAAAGTAAAGGGACTTGAAGGTATAATTAATCAGCCAGTTTTAAATTAATTAAGAGGGATATCCTGGGTGGGTCTGTTCTAATCACAGGAGCCCTTTAATAGAAAGTCTAGAGGTCAGAGTCAGAAATAGAGAATCTCTCCTCTGGTCTTAAAGAAGCAAACCAGTGTGAGTTCAATAGTTGCAAGGAAATGAATTCTGCCAACAACTGTGTGAGTTTGAAAGAGGCCCCAAGCCTCAGATGAGACCCCAGGCCCATCTGACACCTTAATAACATTCTTGTGAGACCTTGAGCAAAGGACCTATCTAAACCATGTTGGACTCTTGGTCCTTGGAAACTGTGAGAAAATAAATGTGTATCATGGTAAATTTGTGGTGATTTGTCAGACAGCAATAGAAAATGTGACATATATATCATTTGATAGTATGTATCTGTTTCAGGGCTAACAATTCGAAGATTTATCCTACATACATATTAGCAAAAGAGTGTCAGATTGTATGTGTAAGTACATCCACTGTACTATCATTGTGAATAGAAAAAAGAAGGTAAGTTGATGTCCAATAATAGGAGGCTCTCTACTAGTAAGAGCAAGAAGACTGGCATATACAAATACTCAGTTTAAGTTTACTCAAATTTGAAGGCAAATTGTCAAACAGTACTTTCAGTGTTGTTCCATCTTGTCATAAATAGTGTATACAAATGTGTATGTATATTCTTGTATGTGTGTGGAAAATTATCTGAAAGTGTACCTCTTAATACTTGAGAAAATGATTAATCCTGCAGAATTGGATACAGGGTAAGATGAGAAGACTTTATTTACAAAAGCACATTGTATATTTTTTAATTGTTTGAAAGATTCACTTTTGTAAATGTTTTTAATAGAAAAAGCTATTAGGACTGAATGATGGAAATGGCTTCATTTGCGTGAAGTACCTACAGCAATGTCCTGCCTGAGATGGACTCTCAGTAAACAGTTGTTAAATGAGTAAATCAAGATATTACATTCAGAATATCTTAGTCCATGAAATGAAGGAGGAGTTACTAATGTTGGATTTCACCCATAAAGAGTTCTGAGTATGTGATAGAATTGACAGCTGACAGTCGCTTTCCAGAGACAAATTATAAGAAAGCTCTGTTCATATTGTTCTTAAAATGCTAATAATAAAATTAAGCTAACTGTTACAAAAATAGGTTAAATTATGTATCCACCAATGATTAAATATACTGTATATATAGATATATAGATATTCCTTGAAAAATACTAAAGAGCTTAACTTTTTAAAAGGAGAATATTCAGTGTATTCAATTTGACACATTAAAAGTTTGGCTCTACCACATTTCTCTTAACATCCCTTGAAATAATTTTTCAAAGAAAAGGCAGTATGTTAAATGAAAAAAGAGATTCTTATGAGTACCATCTTGGTGAAAAATTAAGATCCTGTGTTAGGTTGGAAATACATGTTAGCTAAACCCACATAGATCATGAGGAAAGAGGTACATTTGAGATACTCTAGGGATGGGCAATGTGGAATTTTAATAAAAACAAATGGAAAAAAATGAAATCAGAAAATATTTTATAATCACAAAGAGAACTCATGAACTGGTGAAATGAGCTCCACCCTCATGTTCTATCAATTTTCGCTTCAACATAAATTTTGTCCTAGAAAGTATCAGCACTTGCAAACAAATTTTCTAAAAATCTAATTTCTATTTTAGACTCATTAATTATGTATCTGCATAGAAAACATAAATTTGGGGGAATAAGCAATATCATATAAGAAAACTCATGGTCAAAGTATGTCAGTAAATGGTTACACCGTTTGTAGCCCTTCTTATGAGGCTAGTTATAATCTGGATCCATTAGTCACATAAACAAGCATGTACATCTTTGTATCCTCATTGTTGTTCCTGATAGAGAATCTTAGAAGCAGTAACCTCCCAGGAGCATTACATCTATTTTATTTGATTGTTTGCATTTATAATTGGTGAAATCTTGAATTTTAAATGGTATTTAGCTCATATTTTCTGCTTATTTTTACATACTTGTCTTAACACTCCAGCACTTAATTTATTAGTATTTAACTACCTCAGTGACAAAATGCCTCAAAGTGCATTCTGGAACCATCTACATTAGAACACCTGGCAGGAACTTGCTCAAAAGGTAGATTTTGGGGCTCCTGGGTGGCTCCATGGGTTGAGCCTCTGCCTTCAGCTCAGGTTATGATCTCAGCGTTCTGGGATCAAGCCCCGCATAGGTCTCTCTGCTCAGCGGGGAGCCTGCCTCCCCCCCCTCCCCCGCCTTTCTGCCTACTTGTGATCTCTCTCTCTCTCTGTGAAATAAACAAAATCTTCAAAAAAAGAAAAAAAGTAGATTTCTGGGGCACCTAAGTGTCTGCCTTAGGCTGAGGTTGTTATCTCGGGGTCCTGGAACAGAGCCCCACAACGAGCTCCCTGCTTAACAGGAAGCCTGCTTCTTCCTCTCCCACTCCCCCTGCTTGTGTTCTCTCTCTCTTGCTCACTCCCGCTCTCACTCTTTCTGTCAAATAAATAAATAAATAAATCCTTTAAAAAAAAAAAAAAGGTAAATTCCTGTGACCCAACCATACCCATGGAATCCTAACTTCTGGGTGGTGAGGCCTAGGAATCTGTGTTTTGCAAAAGATGCTTCGAGAACACTTAAATCGTAGAGCCACTACATTTGCAGTTGAGTGTATTTGCGAAGGAATCCTTAGTTAAATGGAAGGGAGAACGAAAAGAGAGGAAAAATGTAGTGAAGGAAGAGGTATTTGAGCACTTGATTCTGCCCTCCAGCAAGCCTTAGGACTAAAGAAACTCTTACCATCACACCCCTTCTTTACTGCTAAGCAGATTCTTTAACATTCAGATTCACCTTGCAAGACCCAGCCCCTAGGCATGGAAACCTTCTGTGCCCCAGGCAGGAGTAGGTAAAACTGGAGAAAGTTAGTGGATCCGGTGCAGAGTCTGAGCATCAGCCGCAGAAAGAAAAGACTAGGAATCTGCCGTCGGCTGAAGTCATCTCCCCTAGAGTCCTGAGCTCAAGCCCTACGTGGGGCTCTGCTTCTTCCTCTCCCTCTGCCCCTCCCCCTACTTGTGCTCACTCTCTCTCCCAAAAAAATTAATTAAATTAGATTAAAAAATTTTTTAAAAAGACTCAAAATTCCACATTTTTCCTCCAGAAATTTAAGTATCCCATTTTACAACTCATTGGAAAGAAAACTAAGTTTTGTTCTACTGTGTCACACAGACTTGAAAAAAATTAATCAGTATAACTAAAATATTTTTATCTACAAGAAGAACATGTAAGAAGAGGTTT
This sequence comes from Enhydra lutris kenyoni, assembly GCF_002288905.1. Lineage (NCBI taxonomy): Eukaryota > Metazoa > Chordata > Mammalia > Carnivora > Mustelidae > Enhydra > Enhydra lutris. Next base: position 29,731,387 of record NW_019154103.1, read on the forward strand.
TTCCTTTGTCTTCATAAATCTAGAATAACAACTAGTAATAATCTTCATACTTTGAAAAAAAATTACCCTATAATGGCAAACTAATAGACAAATAGATCGATGGACTAGAATAGAGAGCCCAGCAATAGACACACATAAATGCAGTCCACTGATGTTTGGACAAAGGAGCAAAGGCCAAACAGTGGAGAAATATATAGTCTTTTTAAAGTATTGGGACAACTGGATATCCATGTGCAAAAAAAAAAAGAATCTAGACACTTTATACCCTTCCTAAAAATTAACTGAAAATGGTTCACAGACTAAATGTAAAATGCAAAACTATAAAACTTCTAGAAAACAACATAGGAGAAAATCTAGATGACCCTGGGTATGATGATTACTTTTTAGATACAACAGAGGCATAATCCATGAAAGATAATAGTGATAAGCTGGACTTGATTAAAATTAAAAACTTGTGCTCTGTGAAAAATAATGTCAAAAGCCACAGCCTGGGAGAAAATATTTGCAAAAGGTACATCTGATAAAGGACTCATATCCAAAACTTACAAGGAACTCCAAAATTCAATAATAAGAAAACAATGTGATTTTTAAAATGGGAGAAAGAGGGGCATCTGGGTGACTCAGTTAAGTATCCTACTCTTGGTTTCAGCTCAGGGCATGATCTCAAGGTTGTGAGACCTACGGTGCCCACGTTGGGCTCCATACTGGGAGTGGAGCCAATTAAGATTCTCTCTCTCTCTCTCCCCCCTCCCCCTGCCCCACCTCTCCATCTCTTAAAAAAAAAGGGGGTGGGGAGGCAAAAGACCTAAATAAAGACCTCACCAAAGAAGATATACCAATGGCAAGTAAGCATATGAAAAGATGTTCCGCATATGTCTTTAGAGAAATGCAAATTAAAACAGACAAAATCCTATTAGAACTATACTACTGTACTAGAACAAACAAAATCCAGAAATCAAAACACCAAATGCTGACCAGGATGTGGAGCACAGGAATTCTCAGTCATTACTAGTGGGGAATGAAAAATGATAGAGCCACTTTGGAAGATAATTTGGCAGCTTCTTTATAAAACTAAATGTACTCTTACCATATGATCCAACAATCATGCACCTTGGTATTTACCCACAGAAGTTTTCAACTAAGATGCACACAGGTGTTTATAGCAGTTATTTGTAATTGCCCAAACTTGGAAGTAGTAAAGGTGTCCTTCAATAAGTGAATGAATAAACTGTGGTATATCCAAATAGTGGAATATTAGTGCTGAAAACAGATGAGCTATCAAGCCATGAAAAGATGTGGAGGAAACTTAAATGCACATTGGTAAGTGAAAGAAGCCAATCTAAAAAGGCAACATACTGTATGATACCAACTATATGATGTCCTGGAAAAGAAAAACCTGTGGGGACGGCAAAAAGATTTATAGTCCCAGGAGTTAGGGGTGGAGGGAAGAATAAATAGGCAGAACAGAGCTGATTTGGGGAAGAGTTAAATTATTATGAATGATACTAAAGTGATAGATATATGTCATTATACATCTGTCTAAACCCATAGAATGTACAACACCAAATTGAATCCTAATGTAAACTGTAGACTTTGGTTGATAGTGATGTGTTCCTGTAGGTTCATTCATTTAAAGATTTTTTAAAAAATTTATTTGACAGAGAGAGAGATCACAAGTAGGCAGACAGGCAGGCAGGGCAGGGGGGCAGACTCCCTGCTGAGCAGGGAGTCCCATGCCGGGCTCGATCCCAGGACCCTGGGATCACGACCGAGCCAAAGGCAGAAGCTTTAACCCACTGAGCCACCCAGGCGCCCCTGTAGGTTCATTCATTGTAACAAACGCAGCAGTCTGGTGTGTAATGCCTGAAGTGGGGGAAGTAGCGTGTGTGTGGGGACAGGGGTATGTGAGAGCTCTGTACTTTATGCTTAATTTTGCTATAAACCTAAAATTGTTCTAAAGAATAATTTAGAATCTTTAAATAAAAGCAAACTAGGGACTGAATACGGGAATAACACCAAAATAGCTCCAAAATTCTCCTTAATTTTTTTAAACTCTTAAAATAATGAACTTGAGCGATTTAAACATAGGTCTTTCTGAGTGTTCTATTATCATCATTTAAGCAGTTCTTTCTCAGTGTACACTAAATTCTTGAAATCAAATAGAAAGAAAGCCAGTTTAGAAGGGCCCTAAATCATGTGACAAGAACATTATTTTCACTCAGAAGAAAACTACATTCTTCCTTTCCAGGAGTTGAAGTTTGAGTCCACTAAAACAGCTTCAACTTTCTGCTAAACCAGTCTGACAATATTGTGTAAAACCTATTTGGCCATTCTCAAATTCAGATTTACTCACCACAGGATTCCCATCCTCCCATTTCTTTTGTTCTATACCAGGGTGGTACCTATATGAGCTAAAACACAATTTAAGTGCTAGTAATTTAAACACTTTTGGATAAGAATTTCTAGGAAATGCTTTGTTCTTTGAAAAAAGGAAGAATCTTGAACTGTTAGCTAGTGACTGAGTTCACTGCTGTTACCACTATTCTCCAATAGGTCCTTGGGGGAGTTGCCACACGTTTGTTACATAGGTTGTGTTCAATATAGCAACCTTCTGGTACTTTCATTCATTTGATAAGCGGAATGTATTTGGTATGTTCTAATGAGTCTCAGACGTTCTAGCATGATGAGCTGAGAGATTTTTATCCAGTAGAAAATAGCTTTTGGATGTTTGTGAAAAGCCAAGGACCTTTTTACACTTCCCCATAGTTAAGAAGAAACTGTTATAAAAAGTTGTAGATTGCGGGACGCCTGGTTGGCTCAGTCGGTTAAGCCACTGCCTTCGGCTCAGGCCATGATCCCAGAGTCCTGGGATCCAGTCCTGCATCAGGCTTCTAGCTCCGCAGGGAGCCTGCTTCTCTCTCCACCTCTGCCTGCCACTGTGCCTGCTTTTGTGTGTGCACTCTCTCTCTCTCTCTTTCTTTGTCTGACAAATAAATAAATAAATAAAATCTTTTTTAAAAAGTTGTAGATTGCATCTTTATTAGAAAACATTTTTCTACTCATTTCACTAGTATCCATTTCTCAATTCCAGAGTTAAGCTTTTTTTTTTTAAAGATTTTATTTATTTTTTTATTTGACAGACAGAGATCACAAGTAGGCAGAGAGGCAGGCAGAGAGAGAGGAGGAAGCAGGCTCCCCACTGAGCGAAGAGCCCGATTTGGGACTTGATCCCAGGACCCTGGGATCATGACCTGAGCCAAAGGCAGAGGCTTTACTCACTGAGCCACCCAGGCGCCCCCAGAACTAAGCTTTTATAATCTCTATCATTTGTACTAAAAAGTGGAGAAGTAGAAGAAACTCCAAAGATGGTACTAACTCTATTTTTAACTTACCAGTGATTTTTCTAGAAAGGCCAATTACTTGGGCACTCGATTTTTTTTTTTTTTTAGTTCCCACTTACTGCAAAAGATAATCATTCAGATTATCTTCATTGCACAATTCTTCAACTTCCTTGGAAGAAAAGCCTTATCAATTAGAAGTTTTAGATTTAATTATAGTACATTTCATGCTTCTCTTCTTTGCAGAGAACCATTAAAAATAGGTGTAATTTTAAGAAATTAGGGTAAAATATAAACTTCCTCCCATTCTCTTTCTCAATTTGTAGATTTAAAGTCACCCTGTTTAAATTCCCCCACTACACTCACCCCACACATTTCTTTCCCATGTTGAAACTCTACCCATCCTACAACATGTTTCCCTACAAAGCTTTCTGGATTGCCCCCAACCAGATGTGTGCTCACCTTTCCTTGAACCCCACTGAATTTTTTTTACTTTTCTTGTGGCACTTCTCACATCCTGTCTCATATCAGAACTATTGCCATGTGCCTATTCCTTATTTACAAAGCCGTCCCAGAAACCTGGGTCTCCGTCTCAGTCATGTTTGTTCTCCTGTACCTGCTGTTCTGGACATACTAAACATGGATTAAGTGTATGCTTAACTGATTTGGTCTTTTAGGTTTGGGGGGAATAGCCATTTATAATAGAGTAATAGTCTTGAACTACTTCAAACTTAATTATATACATCAAAATCTTTTGAGGGGTTCCATTCCTTGCTGACCATAACATGATACTTTCATAATATTTCACCCTGGGGAGGCCCATTATTCCCTGATGATTTTAGCTACTACCTCTAAACCAAATACTTCCACAGTTTTATTTCTGGCCCTTCAAAACTACCTTGCAACTACCTGTTGAATTAATGAATCAAAGAAAAGTTAGTTCGCTTTCATTTTTTGTTATCTTTAAAAGAAATGTTAATGATGTGTTTTAAAGCACACATAGACTCTACTAGAGTATTTCGTTGTTTTATATAAGAAAAATTCTCGTTTCTCTAAAAGAAGTGAGTTGATTAACAGATAACAAGTGGCTAAAATAGAATTTAGAAAACTAGAATTTAGTCTGCTCTGTCACAGATTTTCTTTTTTTAATGAGACCCTATATAAGTCATGTAATTGTGTTGAACCTCATCTTTAAAGTAGTAATAGTCATCCTTCCATGCCTGCCTCCTAGTACTGAGAAACTCAAATGAGATAAACTATGTGGCAGCACAAACTATGCAAAGGTGGGCAAAGACTGGGTGAGTTACCAGGAGTGAAACTCCCTGGGTTTGAATAATGATACCGCCCTTGCTCCCTGTGTATGCCTATCTCTGATACTTCATCTGTAAAATGGGAGAGTAATAGTAGCACATCTCCAAAGTTCTCGGAAGTGAGAAAAATCATTGAAAAGCACTTTGCACTGTATCTATTATTACTCTAGTTGTGGTTTCAGTGGTGAATTGGTTAAGATCTTTTAATTTTCCCAAGAACTTTAATCTACATTGCATGGCCCAAGCAAACAATTAATATACTAATATATCAATTTCCTGGAAGGACCTAAATGATTAAGCAGTTTTATTTATTTTTTTGATTAAATAGTTTTAGAGAAGAAAGTCTGTTTGGGGTTTTGTTGTTGTTGTTTTAAGATTTTTTTTTTTTTTTTTTTTTTTTTTTTAGAGAGAGAAAGAGCAGAGGGGAGAAGCAGAGGGAGAGGGAGAGAGAGTCTTAAGCAAACTCCACATTGAGCATGGAGCCCAGTACAGAACTCAGTCTCACGACCCTGAAATTAGGACCCGAGCTGAAACCAAGTCAGTAACTTAACCAACTGTGCCACCCAGGTGCCCCTGTCTGTGTGTTTTTAACGGTTATATCATACACCCAAAATCTTAAATAATAAGTATAGAAACTGTAACTCTCTTTAATACTCAAACTAAATACCTAGTATTCAAAAGCAAATATGAGTTTAGCCTAAAAAGTGAAACTAGACTTTCAACCTATTTCTGTATTCCAATTTATGAAGCAGTTATCCTCTAGACCCCAATCCATCAACTTCAAAGAAGGTTTAGCTTTCTTATCACATGTTAATTGCTCAGCTTTTGTGTACATCCACTGAACAAGAACAGCCTATAGATATGACACAATGCATCGTACATTTTTGGTTAGCAAACTCTAGAGCAAAAAAAATCTTTTGGTAGCCCATTTTGACAATTCTTGTAATTTGCGGTGATGTTTTCATTACAATGTGTCACACAGGAAGCCACAAAAGGATTAGACATAGACCAACTCATCCACATTTCTTCCAGCCAGTAATCACACTGACGCCCGCCAGTGACCCAAAATGCCTTAGTGCCTGCTCTTCCATATACCAGATAGTATGGCCCCTAAACTCATTAAAAAATGGATGTACCACATAGTCAGAAATGCTATTATCTGTGTTTTATTAGGCTCTGTGATTTGATCTTCCAGAAATATCTAAGGCCACAACAAGATGAATGTCGGGTATGACAAAAATATGCTAGTGGGATTTTGAAAACCACAGAGAAACGCTATAGGAAATATTAGGAAAGAAGAGGGCAAGAAACAAGTGACCTGGAAAAAATATAGAGATACCATAAAATTGGATCCATGTGATATCCTCCTTATGGTCTTATAGAGTAGATTTTGAAAATCCAGAAATCATGTGGACTTTATCCAAACCTGAATTTTTGAAAAAGTCATAGCTTTTATTGGACTAATAAAAACCAGGTAATGTGTTTGCTGATACAATGAAAAGACCACATTGAAAACTTTGTATTTAATGATTTTTTTTCTCTAGTTCCTGAGTTACTTTTTGTAGATATGAAGGTACCCAGTGTTCTAAAGAGTAATAAAACCAGTTTAAAATTTTGAGTCTATCCATCAACTAAAGAAGCTATCTGCAGTATTTTCTTTTAATAATATTTTAGTCATTTCATTTGATATTGCAAACCATTTGACAGGATTGAGAATTTCTTTCTCCAAAATTTTTCCTCCTTGATATTTAAAATGGGTCTCCATTATTGATTCCAACTCCCTTGATGTTTTTCCACCATTTCTGTCACAAGCTTCTCTTCTCCCACCCATCTGATAGATAGATACAAAGATAGATGATAGATAGATAGATAGATAGATAATTTAACCATCTTGCTGTACTCTCTAAGTAATCTTACTCACTTCCAAAGCTTTATCACCTATAAATCAACATCAAAATGCTGCTTTCTAGCCCCAACCTCTACTCTGAGCTTCAGATTCAAATTTTCAACTGCCATACACATAATCATCTATGAAGATGCTGCATCATCCATAAACTCAACTATCAATTTGATTAATTAAAAATAGTTTAAACTTGAACTTCCATATATTTTTATATTTAACATTACAATAAATATATATGCACCAAACTGTGTATACTGCTTTTTCTCCTCACAATTGCATCCTCTATTTCCACAAACAAAAGGCTTTGTGACTGGACATTTTCTTCTCATTGCCTCCCATAGCATATTTTGTGTAATTCTATCATAATATTTTATACAATAAAATATTCATTTTCCTGTCTGTGTTCCCAATTACAGTGCAGACTTTATCTGCAATGAGCATTATTTTTTGTTAATCTTGCATCCCTATCTCCCAAACAGTGCCTAGCACAAAACAAATTCAGTATTGACAAGTAGATGAATCAATCATGCAGTTCATAAGACTGACTATTATTTTCACCCCCTTTTTTTAAGTAGGCTCCACACCCAGCATGGGGCTTGAACTCATGACCCTGAGATCAAGCATCACATGCTCTACCAACTGAGCCAGCCAGGCACCCCAGTATTATATATTTTTTAAAAGAGGATGAACATAGTCTCCCATTAACAAATTATTCAGTCAAGTTTCCCACATTTGGGAAAATTGCAGAGGTCAGCACAACCTGAGCCTAACCCTGGGAGGTGATCACGGTATTTCCATGGCCAAGTGTTTATTATCTTCACCTTCTTTACTTCGGGTGTTATACATTTATAATGTTCTCCAATTATACTTCCTTTATTCTCGAAAACACATTTATCCAAAGCTGACAGTTCATGGTTACATCATTGGTCAATTGTTTGTAGATGTTAGAAGAGCGATGAGGTATATTGTCTTATGATTTTCAGTGTCATGGTTTAGAATAAAGAACAAGCAGGAATTAGTTCCTTTTTACTCTCAAAGATGTATAAATATAAGGAGAACTTTGAGCCCTTTAATGACTTGCAACCTCTCAGCAATCAGTGCACCCAGCCTCCTGATGTAGATATGGAATTCACAGAGATGGCTTGGCTGAGCCTCTGACTCCACTCCTCACCTCGTTTAAGAGACACATCTCTAGACCACACCTTTTATTATACATGTGATCAAAACTCTTTCTGTAATCCCAGGTCAACATTTAAAAGCAATAATAATTTTGTTATTACTTTATTACTTAGGTAATATATCTTGAATATTATTTCAAGCATTTTGAAGAAATACTAATAAGTAACATCGTTGCCTGATGGAGATCTGGGAATATCTCCAAATGGTTTTTATTTTTAAAATAATTTCCCCGGTGTTAGCCTTTTCATTTTGATTTGCATTTCCCTGGAACTTTTATTCATTCAACAAATACTGAGCACTGGCTATGTGTTTTTTTGTTTGGTTAGTTTTTGGGTTTTGGGTTTTTTGAGAGAGAGAGAGAGTTCACCAGCAGAGGTGGGGGGAGAGGTAGAGGGAGAAGGAGAGAGAGATTCTCAAGCAGACTCCACACCCAGCACAGAGCACAGCATAGGGCTCGATCCCATGACCCTGAGATCATGACCTGAGCTGAAATGAAGAGTTCGCAGCTTAACCTACTGAGCCACCCTGGTGCCTCCAGGCACTCCGTGTTTTTAATCCCATCCTCATTAAGCTTACATTCTAGGGAGGAAGACATAATAAACAAGGAAATTAAGTAAAAATCAAGAATGTTAAACAATGAAAAGTGATAAGAATCAAAATTAAGCAGAGAAGGGGAAGAAAAGGAGCATCCTTACCTTTAAAGAATAACCAGGGAAGGCTTCTCTAGAAATATGATATTTGAGAAAAGTTCTGAAAAAATTGAGACAGTAGAACCATGCAGGCAGGTTTCCGAGAGAGAACATTCCCAACACAGACAAAAGCGAGTCAAAGGGCCTGAGGCAAAAGAATACCTGTTTATTATAGGAATCACAAGGAAGCCAATGAAGCTGGAGCTAAGGGAACGAGATGGCAGATAATAGGTGTGTAGGTATGGATGTATGGATGCAGGGGGCAGGGCAGAAAGGATGACAGATTGGACAATTCTTTGTAGATCATATGAGAATTTTGGTTTTGCTCTGAGAGAGGTAGAAAGCTAGTGAAAGATATTGAGGAGAGGCTTGTCCTTATATTTGAGCAGAATAATTTTGGCTGCTGCACTGAAGATAGACTATCAAAAGCCAAGGGTAGAAGCTGGGAAACTAGAAGGCATTGTAGTAATCCAGGCAAAAGAGGACAGCAGCTTGGTCTAGAGTAGTAGAGGAGGAAGTGATGAGAAGTGGTTGGATTCTGGGTATTCCTTGAGGCTGAAGACAATTTTTCCCCCCAGATTAGGTGTAGTGGATAATAGACTAAATATATAATACCAGTTCCCCACACCCCTATACCTGTAATGGCTTCCTCAAATTTAGGCAGCAGTGTTGAATTTTCTTAAGCTTTCCACTCATTTCTACATCCAGTCTGTCAGGGAATTCTGTTGTTTTTTTTTTTTTTTTATAAGATTTTTTTTTTTAATTTATTTGACAGACAGAGATCACAAGTAGGCAGAGAGACAGGCAGAGAGAGAGGCGGGAAGCAGGCTCCCCGCTGAGGAGAGAGCCTGATGCAGGGCTTGATCCCAGGACCCTGGGATCATGACCTGAGCCGAAGGCAGAGGCTTTAACCCACTGAGCCACCCAGGCGCCCCCTGTCAGAGAATTCTACCATTTCCAGTTCTATAACATGTTCATATGTGTTCCCTTCTTTCCCATGCCTCCTGCTCTACTTACTGACCCTCATTATTTTCTGCCTTTCAATTGTTATAATCTTTTAATGGGGCTCCATGTTTCCTGTTTCTCCTACATCTATCTAATCCTGCCACTTCAAAGCTCCGGAACCATGTTTCCAAAGCACAGAAGTGTGTCCCTCCTCTTATTAAAATCTTCAGTAGAGCTTCAGTGCTCCAGGACAAGTCCCAAAGGCCCTTCTTTTCCTGCCTCATGAGCAGTAGCCACACCTGACCTCTTCCCGTTCCTCAATTCTTTCCCATCCATGTCCTTGTTTGCCTTTGCTCATTCTGTACTCTCCATTTGAAATTTACTTTGCTTTTATATCACATTCTCTCTGACCCATCCCCTCAGGGGAAGAAAACTTCATGAACCCCAGCCTTGTGTCCCCAAAGCACATCAGGGTACCTATGATTATATTATGGTTGGTAGTCTGATCATCTCCCATTCTATCCATTTTATTTAATGCTTAATATATAAAAGATGCTCAACAAATATCTGGCAGATATTAAAACATATACTCAATCTAAAATGCATCTTATGCCTTGCCAAGCTTCCTTTGTCCTAGCCTTACAGTAGGCCATCCCAGTGACTATCCCTTTAAAATTACAAAATAGCAATATATAGGTATATAGATCTATCACAGTCATATAAAGGCATGTCCCCAAGAAAGCCTTAAAAACTCAAAGCAAGGGGCGCCTGGGTGGCTCAGTGGGTTAAGCCTCTGCCTTCAGGTCAGGTCGTGATCTCAGAGTCCTGGGATCGAGCCCCACATCCGGCTCTCTGCCCAGCGGGGAGCCTGCTTCCCCCTCACTCTCTGCCTGCCTCTCTGCCTACTTGTGATCTCTCTCTCTCTGTCAAATAAATAAATAAAATCTTTAAAAAAAAAAAAAAAAACTCCAAGCAAATGGCTCTGTCTCATTCCTTGTTTTTGAGTACTCAAATCATTTATCTGTAATATTCTTAAGTTACTTAGCAAACTCTCTTCTCTATTATATTGCTCTCTCATTTGTCTAGTGGTTATTTTTCTGCCTTCTTTACTGTTTCCTGTTTCTCTTTTAACAGTGGGATTCTCATCTGTGCTACCATTACACTTCTCATCTACCATTCCTCTCAGTATCTTTGCAGATGTTAATGACTCATAAATCTAAAGCTGCACCCTGACCTCTCACCTAGTCTCCCATTCTGTTTTGCCAACTCCTCATATTATTTGTATGCCAAACAACATTCACGGCACCTACTTCATGATCTTCATCCCCACTTCAGCTCTTCTTCCCAATTATCACTCTTTGAGGTAACTACTATTCTAATATCTCAGCTTAAAATATTGAGGTTATCTTATCTCTTTTAACTTGTCCTTAACGTCTAAAATTTATTCAAAATTCTTTTTATTCTTTATTGCCCTGACTCTAGAATCAGCTGATATTATTTTATCTGTGCAAGAGCAGTCCAACTGATCCTATTTACTCCAGAATCTTCCCTTCCCTATTCATTCTATCTATCTGACAGGCTAATGAGGGCAATAATGCTTGTTTGCAAGTAAATCCTAAAATCTCAATGGCTGAGAACACCCATACACACTCTTGTTACACTCCAACACAGGTGTTTTTAGTCAAGCAATCTCAATTCAGGAATTCAGGATCTGTCTTGTGACCTCACCCATATCTAGGTCCTTGAAGAGCCTCCATTTAGCCAGCAGATAGGAAAGAACTACTTCTTAACTACTCTGACAAAGAAGTGACACACATCACTTCCACTCAAATTTCATTGGTCAAAACTCTATCATATAGTTTCATATAACCAAAGAAAGACTGGGGAATAAGTCTAGCTGTATCTCCAGGAAGAGCAGAAAATGAACTTTGGCAATGCGTAGCAGTGTCTGATACATTCATGTATCTTTTTCTAAAAAGGACTTGGAGCCAGAGAAGAGTCTTCTCCAAAAGAATGAAGTCGCAGTCCCCATCCTAGGGGTCCGGACCTTCATAGTACGATGCCGCTGTTATTTGGATAAAGAGGAGATTGCCTGAGCCCTAATCCAGTTACACCACAAAGAAAGGTGCCTTTTCTACCCACTCATGATCTGACCCTGAAGAATAGTAAGTCTTCCCAATTTTTAGGAAATTGTTGAGCTAACCAAGGCAACCATACTGCCATCTGGTCAGTGCAATATACATGTTTTTACTTACTATCACAGGACACTTGAGAAAAAACAGCCCTGCTAAATGCTGCTAAGAAAAACACCAGTCCATTGACTATCACCTGTGGCCAGTTCACCAGATCACTTCATTTCCAAGCTCATCGTTGTGGCAGTCTTGACACCCAGTAATATCAATTGAAAACAACTGCAGTTAAATCAGCCACACAGTGATTTCCATTCTGAGTAAGATGACAGAATCAGTTAAGCACAACCATAGTTGTATTATTTCTGTTAAACTAAGTTAATATAGGAATATTGTTGAGGAATTAGATCCAAATCTTAAAACTAGATGAATCCTACCTAACAGACCACATGAGCTTGCTTTCCCTTTTATAGAAGAATAAAAGCACAAATTCCAACTACCTGTCACTTAAAAAAAGAGAGGAATTATATCACTATTAGCCAAAGATATAAACATTGCAGCAGGAGATATGCTCCAGCTTGCACATGCTTCAAACTGTCAGTGTTCTCTGCATTACACCACCCTCTCCTTACAGCATCAACTCCAGAAAGCAGTCACAACAGTGGAGGCTAAGATGAGATATTCTGAAGGCAAAGTGACATACAGCCACACAGTCATTCAATTGAATGAACAGAATTACAGTTTTTGCAACCTGGAAGGTTGTCACTCAAAGTGACACCTGGCCTTCTGCTCATTGGACAGTCCATGCATGTAATATAATATAATAGCCCCTCCAACTGTTGGCAAGGAAAGAGCAGGGATGAAGGCAGCTATTGCCTGAATTCCAAACAGGAAAATTTTAGTATTGGGTTCTGTGGTTTGCAATACCAGTGGTGTCACAAGTAAGAAAGAAAAGAAAAGAATTAAAAATACTAATGAGAGGAAAAGCAAACCCATCTCCATTTTATTTCCCCTCAGCTGAGGCATTCTCTGTTATTTTTGGTGGAGAGTGGGGAATAAGAACCAAGATGATTTCCCTAACTACACACCCCAGCAGGCGATGTTACTGTAAACATTTAAGATGGCAGAGGCCAACATCAATATATGTATACACATTTACATGCCAAATATTTGAAATCAGCTTTGTAAAAGAAGTGAAATTTACATATAGCATACAGCTGTTGACTGCAGTAATTGGTAGAATAAGGCACCAAACCAATGTCTAAATTATAAACAAATTGTTCATTTATTCAACCAGTGCTTATTGAATGTCTCTCGTGTCACCCAGGCCTATTTCTATGATTTACCAAAACTAGATGCTCTTCTTAGCATGAGGAATATAGCAGTAGTTGTAACAGCAAAATTTGCTGGCCTGATGGAGCTGAGATACTCAAATTGTGGAATCCAACAAAAGACAAAATCAATACAGATAAAATACAGAGCAAATTAATAGATGTTGATTGCTCTGCAGAAAAAGAATTCAGCCACATGTCTTAGTCCAGTTTAACCTTGTGCAAGGAGATAGAGATAATGAGGGATTACTATTATAAATACAGTGGTCAAGGTGAGGTAAAAGAGTCAGTTTTACCAATATTTGAGAGCAAAATATTCAAGGTAGAGTGAGAAGCCAGTGCAAATGCCCTGAGAGAGGAGTGAGTCTGACATATTCAGGGAAAAGCAAGGAACGCAGTGAAGCGAGAGAAAGAGTTTGTGCAATGGAAAAATGTCAGAGAGGTAGAGTGGGAAGTGAGCTCAATTATTTTTTTAATTTGGCTTCAGTTTGAGTGACACTGGATGTGAACAGAGGTATGACAGGATCTTGGTTTAAGTTTTAATGGATTACTTTGAATATGATGTTGAGAGCAGACTGAAGGAGGCACTGGTAGGAGCAGTAAAGCCATTTAGTTAGGAGGCATTTGCAAAAATGAAGAAAAGAGATATTGGTAGATTGGATCTAGATGGCATCAGAGGAGGTACTGAGTGAGAAGTGGTAAGGTTCTGGAAATATTTTGAAGATGGAATCAATAAGGTTTTCTGTTGAGATAGAATGGATATAGTAGTACATGAGGGAAGGGGGAAACAAGAATATTTTCAGGTTTTCTAGTGTTTTTTTGTTGCTTTTGGTTTTTCTTTTTTTTAGAAACTGGAGGTAGGGACAAATGTGGATAGAGTAAGTTTTAGAGGAAAGTCAAAGGTTCTGCATGATTAGTTTGATGTGTGTATTAGACATCTAAATGGAGATGTTAACATGCAATTGAATATATGAGCCTAAATTGAGTTTTAGATGGGAATAGTCAATGTGAATGTGACATTAAAAAGATACCCAAATTACTTATACAACTCAACACACACACACACACACACACACACACACACACAAGTCCAGTAAAAAAATGGACAGAATACATGAACAGACTTTTCTCCAAAGAAGACATACGGATGGATAGTCAGCAGACATGAAAACATGCTCAGCCTCACTCATCATCAGGGAAATGCATATCAAAACCACGACATATCACCTTGTACCTGTCAGAATGGCTAAAGTCAAAACGCAAGAAACAACAACTGTTGGCAAGGTTGTAGAAAAAGGAACCCTCCTGCACTGTTGGTGGGAATACAAACTGGTGCAGCCAACTATGGAAAACAGTATAGAGATACCTCAGAAAATTAAAAATAGGTATGCCTGGTGGCTCAGTCAGTTGGGCGTCTGACCCTTGGTTTTGGCTCAGGTCATGATCTCAGGGCTATGGGATCAAGCTCTGCCTCAGGTCGGCGCTCTATAACATAGAGTCTGCTTATTCTTCTTCCTCCCCCAACTTGTTCGCGCTCTCTCTCTCTCTTTTTCTTAAATGAATAAATAACATCTTTTTAAGAAGTTAAAAATAGAATTACCATATGACCTAGTAATTCTACTACTGGGTATGACCCAAAGAACAAAAAAACAGTAATTTGAAAAGATACATGCACCCCTATGTTTATTGCAGCATTATTTACAATAGCCAAGATATGGAAGCAGCCCAAACATTCATCAACAGATGAATGGATAATGAAATATTACTTGGCCATAAAAAAATGAAATCTTGATATTTGCAACAACATGCATAAACCTAGAGGGTATATTGTCAAGTGAAATAAGTTAGAGAAAGATAAATACCATATTATTTCACTCATATATGGTATATAAGAAACAAAGCAAACTAACAAAGAAAAAAAGAGACCAAAAAAAAAAAAAACTCCCAACTCTTAACTATAGAGAACAAACTGACGGCTACGAGAGGAGTAGTGGGTGGGAAATAGGTAAAAAGGATTAAGGGTACACTTTGCATGATGAGCACTGAGTAATGTGTAGAATTGTTGAATCACCATATTGTACACCTGAAACTAATGTAACACTGTATGTTCATTATACTGGAATCTAATTAACTTTTTAAAAGGTATTCAGATTAAAAAATAAGAGACAGTTGAAGAGGAGTGCAGATAAAGGAGAGTTCCAAGGACAAGGCCTTGGAACACTTTGACATTAAGAAGATGACAAGATGAACAGGAATTAGGAATGAGATGAGAGAAGTGGTCAGTGTGGTAGGGGGAGATCAGAAGCCAGGTGAAAAACTCATTTCAGAAATGGAGGATTATCAGTATGGCTGGTACTGTCAATAGCTATTAATGACAAGCTACAGCTTACTACGGTAGATTACCTGGTATCCAGCTTGACTTGATGTGTTCTACAGTTTGGACCGAAGATGATGCTAGCAATCACACAAGAGAAGTGCTAATAATAATAAGAGTAATATATTACATTGTAATCTTCCTATATCCCAGACGTTTTACCATTTTACAATCACAATCTCATTTAATACTCACAAAACCCTATTAAGTAAAGATCATTTCCCACCTTTTACAGAAGTTACTCTAAGGCTCAGAGAATTCCTGTAATTTTCCTGAGGTCACACAACTATTAAGAAGAGGAACTGAGACACAAAACAGGGTAAGACACCACACTGTGCTCACAACCACTGTGCCAGAGTGGTGCCACCTCCTGCTGCAGTCTTTATGATCCTGAATTTCCAGCTTTCAAAGAGCTTTCAGCACTTTGAGAAAAGACCTTATGTAAAAGAAGGAAGATAGTGACCAAATTTCTTCAAAATTAGACCAACCATTGCAACCTGAATCATGGACCATTTTTTTTTTTTAATATAGTGCTGCATTCAAAGAGAAGTTCAATGCCCGAAATCTTGAAGAATAATACAGATTTTTTTTTTTTAGTCCTAATTTCTTGTTTATACGGTTGTTTGAGACAGGGAATACATAGCATTCCACACCAAATGTTTTCTAAATGGCCTGCTTGATGAGTTTCCCTCTACCCCAAACTTACAACTGCCTTTCTGGTAATAACCAACTCTGGTACTCTGCCCCCTGAAACTGACCAGTAAATTATCTGCCCCATTCGTGAAACAGAACAACATAGTAAAAACACAGGCTGAGTCACGGAGCCAGGCTTTGGGATCTTTACTTCTCAGTGCCTCAGTTTCTTCATCTACAAAATACAATCATGATAGTATCTTACTCTAGGGCTATTGTGTGGATTAAGTAAATTGTTATACGTAAGCATTTAGAACAGTGCATAACACGTGGCCGATGCAACATAAATGTTAGCTAATATGTATTGTTACAGCACCTTTCTGGTTATATCGTGGTCATATTCCACAAAGACTATCCTGATCTCTGTGTGTGCTACTCTGGGACTCTTCTTGTTCACATTATGAAATCTCATACTCCGTTTCTGGATTCACCTTCCTTTACTGAGCGGGCCGTGATTCCTCTTGGGCACTGTGACCCTTCGAAGTTTCTCTTAGCACGTCCACGGAGCAAAACTTGTCTGCTTTCTGAGGCAGTCCAAGCCTCCTGCAGAGTCTGTGTTGCTGGTAATGTAAGAAGAAAGGTATATTCACTTAATTCTTTCCCTCAGGGAGCTGACAGCCACTAGAAGCCCTTTCTAAAACAACAAAAGCAAAGATAGGATCATCTCTTGCCCTCCCCCTGGCCGATTTTCTGAGCAATCTTTGTGTCCTGAGGTCTGCAAAACCTGGAGGAGTGGATAGCTAGAGAACCAAAGCAACTTCGCGTATGATCACCCTGCCTCTCCTGAAACAAACACAGAGGCAGGTGTCCAACCTGATCATAACCAGCCTCTTCAGGGTTTTCAATCTGCTTCTCCTGGCCTAAGTCGACTTTACTTGCAGGGGAATCAGGCTCCCTGAAACTGAAGCATAACTATATCATTCTAGCTGCCCAAATCATGCCAGCACATCAGGCCTTTGTGTTCCTGGAGGTTTGCTAGAGTTGCCTCTTTTTCCTCTAGTAAGAATTGTGATGGCTCCTTGGTTTGGTAATAAAATCCAAAAATGCCCTATGAATAGTAAATTTGCTTCAAGAGCTGGGTTGACCATGCTTCAATTTACTGCCCCCTGGTGGATCGCCCACAGTTCTGGTTGCTTCAGGCTCAACACTGAGGTCTCACGGATTCATAGTTGTCAATTCAAAATGTAAATCTCAGTTCTTCTCCAGGGCAGTGCCTGGTAAATCTGAATCTCGGGATGACCTGAAAGCCCATACACTCTCACTTAGTTGGTGGCGTTTCCCTGCTCTGGAGCTATTTATCTTTGTTCCATTTCAGTGGCATTTCTAACTACATTTAGAGACCTTTCCTCCAGTCCCTGGCATAGCACCTCCTACTAATTTCTCAAGTTTCTAAGAGAGTTGGTCTTTACCCAGGGGCTCAAAGCTGCTTAATTCCAGTCCCACAGTGGCAGCCAAGTCCCCAGGGATTTGTTCTTGTCCACTGAGGTAACTCAAAAGCATTGAACAAGCCCAAGCATGGCTGTCACTGACCTCTCCTTCCTTCTCAAGAGCAGCTCCTATTTTCTCAGTAAATGGGTGTCCATTGAGTCTAAGTTAAAAATCAATTCTTCGCTTGTTTGTTCACATGGGAATTTTTAAGACTTCCTCTGTTGATTCTCAGCCATTAATCTCAAACCAACCAACATGATGCTATAAAACACAGACTAATAGCACCAGATCCACTCCAGGCAGAGAACTGTTCCCAGGTGAGCCAGATGGAGCAGCCATCTTCCCTCTTAAGAAGCTGTAGCCATTACAGGGACTATCTTAACTTTATCTCATCTAAGATCTTTATCTTTAAGAGCAATTCTTAGCCAGTTAGAATCTGGCCAAGAATCAATGACACAGTGAATGATCTGGCTTATACATAATAATACAAGGAAATTGTTCTCTGACCTTTCGCACCTCACTTTTCCACCAGCAATCCACTACTCTAACCCCATGACCTTACATTCTAGCTATTGAATATTCTTCTTACTTTACTGTTTTTTTATTGATGTCTCACGACCTTCTCATCCAGAGGTTTTATGTTCTAGAAGATCAAGAGACTGAGTCCTTTCAGTCAGCTCTTCTCTTGATACTTTCGCTAATACATCATCTAAGAAGATACTGTTGACTCTAAATTCTGCCTGGGCATTGTATATATTGATACAGATCAATTCTTCCTGTTTTCAGTCTAGTTCTAGAACTATATGGCTTCCCCCTAAATTTCTCCCAAACCTCTGCATCTAGCTATCCCTATTGCAGATATGTTCTGTAGGCAGATATATAACACAATAGAAGGAACGTTCCTGTATGTCCGTATTTTGTAAAATTGCAAAATGCCATATTATGCAATTTCTTTGCTTGAGATAACTATTCAGTCCAAATTTCAGAATATTCACTTACATTTAATTCCAGCACATAGATGATCGTAGTGAAGATGCACTTTTAACCTAGTTCTTGGGTAATGATTTGTATCCAAAACCCCATTTGTACCCCAGACATAGCTGACTCCCACTTGGACCAGTCTCTGAATAGCACTATATTCAATGAAACAGCACTCTGGCTACAGAAGGCCGGAAGTATTATGTAGATTTTGATTGTGAATTGCCTTTAATAAGTAATATGGAGAATTTACACAAATGTCACAGGAATTCTTCCCAAAAATTATTTGTGGACGTCTTTGGTCCCTTTCGTGGAAGTTGCCTCTTATTCTCTTTCCATGCTCACCTACTGCCATTTCTTCTCCTTTGTACTCTGCCCAGCGTGGCTGACACATCTAGAGCCCTGAACATGTGAGTCCCCACACCTTCTGCAGTACCAATGGAACAGAGTTTGTCTTCTGCTCAGAATGCTTTTTCTCATAACAAACAGCTGTCACAGGGATTATGTTGAATAAAAAAAACAAATTCACCACCTTGTTAAACTTTTTAAATTTATGAAATGCACAATCATTGGCCCAACCACTGAAATCATTCTACAAATAGAAATTATTTTCAATCACTTTCTCTGAATGTCTTCTTATTTTAAGCTACAAAATCAATTTAAGATGGTCCTAGATGGGGGGGGGGATGATAATAAATGGTTGGCAACAGCCATAATCTATCATTGGAAGTGCAAATGAACGCAAAAGCAATTTTAGGTGAGCAGACAATATTGAAGTATGATAATTACATCCTGCTTAGAATTTATGTGTTTGTATGTTTTTATATTTGTGTACTTTACCAATATAGAGTTTCTCTTGCTGCATTGATATCCACATTTCTATTTGTTCACTTACATCTACACTCTGAGGATACTTACGCCTGGTGCTGTATTCCTGACTCTCTACAGGATTTCATGGCCCTGAGGGCCAATTTTCAGAGACCAATACATCTTGTCGGACTAGGTTTTAGACGAGGGTCTGAGAAGAATACTAAAAACTTTGATGGATTATCACTAAAACTCAACTGTGCTGAAAAGTTATAAATCTTCAACTTCCCTCAGGCTTAGATGGGACTGATTACTACTAGAAGGATCATCAAAGTCACCTGAGCCCTAAAAAGTACATTATAAAGGGCATCAGCTACCAAAAATGTAAACAAGTGTAATACGCATTCCAGGCATATGAAGTTCAGGCACTAATCATCTCAGATAAATGATAAACAAATGATGAGTTACATGTAAATCAACAATGTTGTCAAAACATTGCCCTTTTAATCCCAGATAAATGATGAAGTTTATAAAAGGAGATTTTTGAGGGTCGTGGAAGATTGTTTAAACATACGTGGAAAGTGGTTTAAGTGCTAATCCATTGCCATTTATGTAAACTGCATTTCTATCATCAGTCTCTGCTGTATAAAATTGCCTCATCATTTTATAAATCCGTAGACCTAGTTGAAACTAGTCCCTGCTGGAAACAAATTTTTCACATTAAGCTTGAAAGTTTTAAACTCCCCTCTGCATACACATAGTGACACAGTCTTGAAAACCTCAGCTCAAGGCACGACAAAGTTTAAAGCACTTCGCAGCTTTTATAGGGTGTCACCCTCTATCCAGCTCTAAAAGATCTAACGATACAGAAATGCTTCCACATCAAGATGTTTCACAAGATACTTTATAAATGAATCTGGACTCTACTGAAGCTGTTACACATCTGCTTTGCTTTACCAATGAAGAACACAAACATGTTGATGGTTTCAGTCCAAACCCTTTTTGCAAGCAAGAAGGAAATGCAGAATGTTCAGCTAATTGCTAAGAGGAAATCCATATGTGTTATTTGCTTTCCATGAAAGGACAGGTCCTCTTGCTATTTAATTGATGAAACGTTGTACACAAAACTGACAGTGATTAATACCATTCTAAGATGCCATTTTAAGAGCTGTAAGTGTAATGCTCTGGAATATGTTCTTTGACATTTACATTGCTATTTGCTAGGTATAAAAATCTAGTTCTTGCCTTGAGCATTTATATTGGGTAAAAATGTTAAGTAATTTCAAATGGCAGTGTCTTCCTAAGGAGCCGATCTTTAAAAAGCCAGGAGCTGATCACTTTTTGTCCTGATTTCCTTGTTAAAACAAACAAACAAACAAACGTTGTGCTACGTATTCCTTTAGAAATATTTGTCAAGGAGTCAGAGGATGTTTTATGTGATTTCTCCTTGATGTGCCTCTTCCCACAAATGCTGGATGGGCACTGAATGCCCCAAATGCAAGGGGCACATAGTGTAGTGAGCGAATTCTTAGGAGGTTCTTCTGGCCATGGTCCTCTCCCTACAGTCACACATAGAACACAGCTAGGAAATCTGTACTATGGAGAGCCTCAACACAATACACAATGACTCTCACATTTCCTTATTTGATGCAGTCTGGAAAGGAGGTAGGGTTCAAGCCTGGGTTTTCTTTTGTAATCTCCAGCACAGAGAAGGATATGAAAGGCTTGTTTTTCTTCAAAGGATTCACAGTTCATTATACTTAAGCTTTCCACAGTCCTGTGACCCCTCAGCCTCCCTCCTCACCCAGTGTATTAACTGCCATCCTGAATCACTTATATCTAACAGAGATAACAAAGTCTCTTTTGCATCTGCTTTAAACATTATTCCTAATACCAAGAGTATTCCAACATGAGAGTTTTAGAAAAACAAATCACACAAAATAAATTTAGCAGACCCTATTTCTTGAGTGTCTTGATAAGAGGATATGTCATTTTCTGCTCTGTATTTCCTGTCTCTCATAGAAAGAGGAAGGCAGACACCACAAAGGCAAATCTTTTTAGGAGCTAAGAAGGTTAAGTACATGGGAGATGAAAGCAAGGTGACATGGGCACAATGTTAAAGATTCCTAATACTATCTTTTAAAAAGCAAAATTGCAAACAGGAATGAGTGGCAATTAATACTGACCTCAGTAACAGAAATGACAGGGATTCATGGAGCCTTTGCTAAACTTGTTGATTGAAAAGAGATAGCAGCTATTACACTCCATCAGTTGTTTTATAGGCAAGAATGTAAGCTCAGTATTGCCAGAATATAGTTTCCCAAGAAGCTGGAAATTAAGATTTTTATGTGAAATCTCCCAATTTTTTTTTTAATTTTTTTATTTGTCAGAGAGAGAGGGAGAGAGAGCAAGCACAGGCAGACAGAATGGCAGGCAGAGACAGAGGGAGAAGCAGGCTCCTTGCCAAGCAAGGAGCCTGATGTGGGACTCGATCCCAGGACGCTGGGATCATGACCTGAGCCGAAGGCAGCTGCTTAACCAACTGAGCCACCCAGGCGTCCCAAAATCTCCCAATTTTTAAGTTTTTAAGTGATGACAATGAACTCAACTGAAAGAAAAAAACAGTCGTTTGGCGAAGTATAAATGTTCAGGCTAAACAAAATCTCATCTGCGAACCAGATCAACTCCAAAGGCTGAGAGTTTGCACCTCTAGTCTTGGCAGTGCTCAGAAATTTTTTTTTCTGCTTTTAATTCAAGCACAAGATTTACTACTATTTAAACTGAGGTTTTGATGCTGAGAACATTCCAAAAGCTATATCTAGACTTCTGCTATTTAAGTCTGCACTGACATCCCTTGTCAGAGCCAGACTCTCCAAAGACCTAAAGGAAGTTAATTCTCTTGTCACCTATCATTTATCTTGAATGCTAGAGGATGGAATCCATGATATCCAATATAAATACCGATAACCAACTGCAGATCAATTCAGCTTCCATCCACTAAACTCTCCAACTATCCAGAAGTCCTCCAAGACAGAAAACAATCATGAGGAAAGATGAAAGACAGTTAGGTTATGGTGATAATAAAAATCAGAAATGGCAGTGAAGGCCCAGTAAGAATGATGACATGTAGAGTAACAGAAGGATTAGTTTAGGGGTAATGAAAGCAGTGATACGGTGGCAATTTAAGCAATTGAAGAACTGCATAGCATGGAATTCCCAATGCTTTTATGGGCCACCAACCAACTGAAGCTTCCTCCTCCTCTTGATGTCTAGGCACATAGAACTGTTTCCTACTATGCTTTACTGCCAGAGGGTCCCTGATGCTGACACATCCAGACTCACCCTCACCCCACACACATTCGGAGTTTAAGGACTGAGCAGTCAGCTTTGCAAAAGCCAGCAGAAGTCTTCTATGCCAGGTTCAGCTCTCATCTGAAGATGATGACCAAAGGAAAAAATAAAATCCTCCCTCCAAAACCCTCTCCTTGCTAACGGGAGAGCCATCAGCTGCCAGCTGTCTCATGCCAGCCCCTTCATGGTTTGTCTTTGACAGATCAGTATCAAACCAAATAACTATAGGCCAACCAATTGCCAAAAAAAAAAAAAAAAAAAAAAGGCAGAGACCAAGAGATTCAGGCCTGCTGGTGAAAACTTAAACAGGCATGTGGGTAATGTGAGTATGACAAGCTGGCAGCCCACAGTCTTTTTGAAGTGAAGAGCAAACAAGTTGAGGATTTTTATAATGTGGGCTTTGTCCAGTAATTCAGCCAGAAGTTTTACCAATACAGCTGCTTCCAAAAACTAAAACACATGGGGCAGAAAGCATTGCAACTTAAAGCAAACAAGATTCGCAGCCAGGACCAGCATTCCCAACAGCTGAGGAGTAGACACGCTCTGCCACTAAAAATAAAGTGGTGGCCAGATTTTGAATGTCTCCCAGACAGACCAAAAGCAAATGATGACGGACGATTATAAACTGTGAAAAGAACAACTAAAAGAGACTATTATCAGTGTTTGAAGTAGCAGCTACAGAAAGCTCTTTTGGGTGGAATGCGAGGGTCAGAAGGGGCATCTGGAGAGAGAGATTAGTTATGAAAATAATGCGTAAAGTCAAAGAATAAAGATGCCACAATTATTTTCTTGTGAAGTACATGGCATACTGTACCCTTACTCTTGGGAAATATATATTTATTTATAGATAGGTACAGATCTCAGAATTCAACAAAAAGAATTGGACTTGTAGAGTAAAAGAATATGCAGTTCTGAAGTCTGCATTCGAAATAAAGGTTACCTCCCTCCATTTTTTTTTTATTGTTCCTCACAAATGTGTTTCTTCCTGCAGCCCCTTTTCAAGGGGCTGCGTCCCCTTCCGCCCGATTGAATGGGAACCTTCAGTGGCACAAGCAACTGAAGAGGCCCTATCGTTTCCATTGAAGGGACACTGTTCCTGTCATAACACGAGATCACAAATACCACATATAAATAAACTCCCAAATGTTACATTGTGATCACTCAAAACCCAGAATACTAGAGAACAACTAGGCTCAGGAAGTACTTGAGTTCTTCCTCCAAAACAGGTCCATGATCTCTCTAACCAGAAGGAGAAACACCAGCTTTCAACAGGTGCCCCCCAAAGGTTTAAATCTGGACAACTAAGTGATGTGCACAAAAGGCTGGG
This sequence comes from Enhydra lutris kenyoni, assembly GCF_002288905.1. Lineage (NCBI taxonomy): Eukaryota > Metazoa > Chordata > Mammalia > Carnivora > Mustelidae > Enhydra > Enhydra lutris. Next base: position 29,755,169 of record NW_019154103.1, read on the forward strand.
CAGATTAGGAGGGCGTGAAGGGCTATGTCAGCCAGAAGAGCAGTCTTCTGGGGGTGTAATTTGTGTTCCTACATCTATCTATACAATAGATTCCCCATTACAGTAATTATTATGAATTATAGATAAGCACTCTGTGTGTAATGTTCTGCTCTCCATTTCCTACAAATCAAATTACCGAGGGTTATATTGGATTGTGGACATATTTAGAAAATCCTTTTATGGTTGTTTGTTAGGCTTCCTCCTGCCAAGAAACTCCAGTCTCTTCTTTGACCAGATGCCCTAAAGTGCCTGCTATGAAAAGGACTATGAGCTGCAGAAGGGGCCTGGTGCAGGGTGCTGTCTCCGGGGCCCTGGAATCACCATCCAGACCAGCTCTGGGGGTTGACAGAGCCATCTTGCCTGGAAAACAGTTGAGCCCTAAAGTAGGGCACATGGTAGGTGTTCAGGAATTATTTGCTGAATGTCCATACTGATTATTATCCCAAGGAGGCTGACAATAAAGACAACGTCTACTGGGAAAGGCTTCTAAACTTGCCTCCTAGACAATTACAGCTCTCTCCTACAGGTGCTTGACAAGGGGTATAATGGACCATACGTGCCATTATGGGTGGAAAAGTGGGCGTGGACCCACAAATTAGGTTAAACGACACACTATTTGTATTATAAAGATTTAATCCCCAAATATCAAATCTGATTCTGCATACCTTTGCAGCCCTTTAGATCATAATGATGGTTTGGTTTACATGAATGTCAGAAGCCTACCAATAAGCTGTGAAGTCTTCAAGTCCTAAGGAATTACAAGGACCACACCTACAGAGGACAAACAAAGCAAAAACTTCCCGGGCTAAAGCCACCCCCCAGTGTCTGTCATCTCTTACAAGATCCCCATGCTCCAGGGTTCCTGGGTGGCTCAGTTGGTTAACTGTCCAACTCTTGATTTTAGCTCAGGTCATGATACCAGGGTTTTGAGACAGAGTCCTGAATTGGGCTCCATGCTGGCCACGGAGCCTACTTGAGATTCTCTCTCTCCCTCTTCTTCTGTTCCTCCCTGCTAGCTTGTGCACACACTAACTCTCACTCTCTCTCTCAAAAAAAAAAAAAAAAAAAAAAAAAGATCCCCATGCTTCAAATGCAAGGTGCCCTCATCAAAACTTGTGTCCTTCCTCCAAGACTATTTTGTAGGTGACAGCTAATTGTCACATGCAATAAATCTTGCTATGATGTTAATGACTGGCAAAGATACTCTACAGTAAAAATAACTAACTTTTACTGAACACTTACTGTACACCAGGGACTGCACTGCATGCTACGCATATGTTATTTTATTTAATCTTCTCAACAGCTTAATGAGGTGAGTAGTATTACTTATCATTCCTATCTAACAAATACGGAAATTTAGGCAGAACAATTGAATGCCTTTTCTTAAATTTGCTCCTAAGAAGCTGGTTCAAATCCAAGCAGTGTACTTTAGAACCACAGCACTTAACTTCTTTTTTTTTTTTTTTTACAGACTTTTTATTTATTTATTTGACAGACAGAGATCACAAGTAGGCAGAGAGGCAGGCAGAGAGAGAGGAGGAAGCAGGCTCCCTGCTGAGCAGAGAGCCCGATGCGGGGCTCCATCCCAGGACCCCGGGATCATGACCTGAGCCGAAAGCGGAGGCTTTAACCTACTGAGCCACCCAGGCACCCCAGCACTTAACTTCTTTACAGAAGCTTACATTACATAAAAACGGACATTATCTGCATTATCCTTAAAATACTGTTATCTTAGGCCAGTGCTCTTGGGTCCTCCTTGTCCCTCATCCATAAAACTAAGGGACTGAACTATGTTAGTGGCTTTCAAAATTTAGTCAAGCTCCCTTTGGGCCTGATTAGGGATGGAAGAGAAAGATGAGGGTAGCAAAAGCTCTATCTCCTCACCCAGTTTCAACCCCAGTTCTTCTGCATCCCTCTTTTTATGTTAGATTTAGCCATAAGATTTATTTTGCAGGAAGGTCCTGAATGTTTAAACATTTTGAAACCCACTGAAACAGAGATAATCAGCTGACCCAAGGTCCAAATCCTGCCTGCAGAGCTTATTGTTTGGCTCCAGAGATTTTTGTTTTGCTTTGCTTTAACTTGAAGTACACACCAAAATTTAAATTTTAAGGTATTTTATATAAAAACTGAGCCTTTTTTGAAAATTTTGTCATAGAAACACAGGGCAGGTCTGCCCAGAAACCCTTGTGTAACTAGCGCATTCTGCACTTCACCAGGACTCCCTCTCTGCCCACTTCATTAAACTCTCTACTAACCTGATACCTGTGGACATTTGAGTTTACAAGCCCCAGTCTAAGATTATCTTTAAAGTTCTTCCCAGTCCTGAGTATATTTCCAACTGAACTCTAAACTTCTAAAGGAAAGGATTTTGTCTTATGCATACTTAATACTCCTCAGCATTTTCTACCTCTATTAGCCTCATTCCCACCTCCATCACAATACAAGCATGTATGCTTGCGCGTGCGTGCACGCGCGCGCACACACACACACACACACACACACACACACCCCAATACTCAATACATAATAGAGCTTCAGTAATTGTTCTTCATGTTGAAAAATGGCTCTCTATATTATACCATTCAGTAACATTTACATTTTACTGAAGAATCTTGAGACCCCAGTTTTTTAGCCCAAAGGAATGCATTTCTAATGGTGTATTTCATCATGTTGTATGTCAGGCAAGAAATTCTGGGGTTGAAGGACTCTGTTTGTAAAGCAACTTGTTTCCAATAAATACTCTCTCTGGTTACCGTCATTTCTAAGAACCTAGTATATTCAAGGGCACAACAAGTATCAGGGGAACACCCGTAGGGATGAGAATATTTGGTAATAAGAAAGATCTAACATGGTTCCAATGGCTACCTTATTGGCCCTTTAGAAGCAGGATTTTGTTGATCTCTCGTCTTTCTGGTGGTGACTCAGCTCCTTTCTGACTGCCTCTGTTCCTCCCACCGGTATCAGTTAGCCACCTTAGCTTCTGCTCTCTGTCATTTCTGTTTTAGTTTCTGCTTACTCATAAATTCTGTTTACTTATACCATCAGTTTACTCATCTTTCTTGCTGCCACAAGTCCTCTTTTTGTGGGTTGTTTTTTTTTTTTAACTTATTCTCCCTCCTCAAACCAACTAATTGACTCCCTCCTCAGATGCCCTAGTTCAAATTCCTGAGCTGGAACATCTGACCCAACTAATCACCATTTTGCCTTCTTGGGCAGTTTTTCATGCCAAACCATCTCATAGGATACTGGCCAGCCTAGACATTGGTTAGGGGGTAGGACCACCCTGGTCCAGTCAGATGGATCTTTAAGAGGGGGACTTATGACCACCCAAGGCAGCTCCCACAGCCCACTTGTGGGTAAGTCACTTTCCCTTAGAAGGAAGCTATTGGTATGGCAAGCACTCTGATGGACCTGTCCAGTAGGATCTCTAAACCTCAATTCAAATCATGCTTTTGTCTCCATCTTTAAAGACAGTTTCCCTCTGGAACATAAACCAAAGCTAAGACTATATTGCTATAACATTCCTGTTCATGTGGACCTTTAAGCAGGAGCCATCAGAGGACCTCTGTGCTTCTTTCATGCTCTTTGGTTTTTGTGTTTTTCGGGGTTTGTTGTTTTTGTTTTTGTTTTTAAGATTTTATTTATTTATTTTAGAGAGAGAGTGAGAGCACGAGGTGGGGAGGGTGGGGCAGAGGGAGAAGGAGAGGATCTCAAGCAGACTCTGTGCAAAGTGTGGAGCCCAACTTAGGGCTCAATCCCATGACCCCTGAGATCATGACCTGAGCCAAAACCAAGAGTTGGAGGCTCAATCGACTGAGCCACTCAAGCACCCCGGGTTTTGTGAGTTTTTTTGGTTTTTGGTTTTCTTACCTGCTCTTTGATGACAACTTACTATAACTCCGTAAGGCATGGTCCCTTAAAGCATGGACCTCGATTGTTTTGGAAGTTTCTGAACCAGCTCTTTTACACATTGTTGTGGGCTTAAATGCCATTGGATTATCCTGACCCCCAAAACTCTTTACAAAGTCCATTCCCACAACTTTGAATACCATCTCTATGCTAAGGAATCCCAGCCGTGTAAGTCCAGCCTGACCTCTCTCCTAAATTCCATGTCTTTCTAAGCCATCTCCATGTAAATGTCCCAGTGGTATTATGTTTTTTTCAGTGTTGCTAAAATTCATCATGTCCAAACTAGTTTTGCCTGCCTTGTTCCCAATTAACTTACTCTTCTTCAATCACCCAGTTGCTCAAATAATAAACTAATGAATTAATTAATAATTTTAATTTTACCTTTTTAATTTTTACCTTTCCCAGGCTCATATCCAATCAATAAATATCACTTATTGATATTTAATATTGAGAATATTACTTCTCAATATTACTTCTCAAATATCTCATAACTGTATCCCTAGTGCTCCACTGCCACTACCAGAGTGAACTAATTTTAATATTTCCAGGGCACTGTGATGCTCTTTGTTGCCTCTCGTCTTTTGTATAACAAAGCTGCTCCCTTTGACTAGAACACTCCTCCCTTCCATTACCCAGTCCAAACCCTACACTCCTTTTGTCTGACTCATTCCTACTCATCCTTCAAGTATCAAGTTGGAGCCACTTCCTCCCAGAAGCCCTCCCTTACTTACCAATTCTGGGACAGGTAACCCTCCTATGTGCCTCAGTGCTCCCACCTGTCCCTTACCACATCATGTTTGTAATCATCTGTTTGCTCCTCTGTAGCATCCACTAAACCACTCTCTCTGAGACAGCAACTTGTCTGCCTTGTTTCAATCTGTGTTCCCAGTGCCCAGTACAGCAACTGACACATAGCAGCAACTTGATAAATGTTTGTTAAAGGAATAAATACCCTATACTGCAATACCTATATGCCTTTAATATATTTTTCTTTCAAAGGCACCCAGAAAATAAGTTTGTGATTTTGATAGTTTCTGAGACAATTGGAAACAGCCAAAAACATGCACAACCCCAAACACAAAACAGAATGAATAATACAAATAAAAAGATGTAAAAATCAAATGAAGATGCAAGTCACACAGAGTCATGTAAATCACTAAGATAAGCAGAATACAAATTCTGTACCGAAATGCGTTTGTCTTAGCCCATATTTCTAAGTACGGTAGCACACCATACTCCTGAGAATTATAGAATACCTCTTTTTCTTTTTCCATTGTTCATACACTAATTCATACTTCTGAAACTCAGATATTCAGATAACAAATAACCAAGTGTTGGAAGGAAAGTTACAAATTATAGTCATATGTCACAGTCCGAGCAAATGGCAGCCAAATTTCCCTCTATAAATTGCAGAATTCTCTTATGATTTCACAAGATGTATTGAAAAGAAAAACAGTAAAAAGGAAATTCATTTTTTACTCAGTTAATATAGTATATAGGTAAAGGGTTCATGTTTAAACCGTTACAGATGAGTGGGTTTTTCCAGAAATGCAATTTTAACAAAGCATAATACCACTGAGATATTAAAACTGAATTTAAAAATATTTTAAATTAGGTTAACACCCTCAGAGCAAATCATGCTAATATCATATGCTTTAACTAATACTGCATTTTAAATAAATTATTTAGCTGGCAACGAGAAAACAGATTACAAAAGAAGAATGAAAAAACAGAGCTGGTCAAAGAATCTTTAGGAACAAAACGACTTTTAATTGGTTAAAACTTAAAAGCTAATAATAAAGAAGTTTTGTATGTGTGACCCTTTTGTGTTTATGATTTTGTACTATGGCTATTGCTACTAATTATGAGTAAGTCCAAAGTTAGCACTTTGAGCATGAGACAGTAGTGATCAACCCATATTTTTCAGGTGAAAGTGTTACAACTTATTGCTGAGAATAAATACAATAATTAAGGCAAAAATCCTGTTTGTTTTAAAACTGACAGTTAATTGTTGCTAATTCTCATCATCCTTCAACATTTTTATATAAGAGAATCCAGAATGCAATACTGATGAGGGACTACCTCAAATAGAAACGTGAACAAAGCCTGTATCTGCTGCCTGAGGCTTCTCTGAAGACGTGCATGAACCAGTTTTGCCGTGAGCCATTTACAGAGTAATTATTTGTAGGTAGGTGAGATTTAAGACTGTCTTTGTCCCCCTCTCCCTACCCCAGCCCAACCTCACAAGGTCAGGTACAGCCCCTGGCCTTGGCACAACATGGCCATCAAACACTCCATTTCTCACCCTCTAGAAGAACAAATTCTCCAGTAACTCGTACTACTTATATGCTACATGTGTCCTGATCATTCTAGGATGTCGGTTTTATAATTTGCATATGGTTTTGTCCTGATCTCAAATTCAAAAAAATAAAATGTATTTGCAGCATCCTAATGTAGAAACTCTAAATGTTCCCAGAAAAAATATAAATAAATAAACTTGTTCTGGCAAGGCCATTTGGGGATTAATAGTTGGCATCTTTTGGCTGTAGTCAGAAATAAGTGAGCATCCATTCATAGCAAGCCTTATAACATTATCTCTGTTTGCATTGTTACAATGTTTATAATGCTTTTGGAATGCATGCTAGTCTTTAAAAAAGAAAAAAAAAAAAACCTAACTTTTTTTTTAACTTATTTTTTTCCCTTAAGGAAAACAAAATACTAAAAGTATCACATTTTTATAGAATGTATGAGGGACATGAAAAATACCCAAGTATAAGTCCTTGTGAAATATATGTGATCAGTGGAATTAGACCTCTTCCTAGTGTTCCAGTGACTATCAAAACAGATGTGTGATATCTGTGTCTGTCAGGTGCCTCTTTAAAGCCTTACATGGTTGGCTTGTCCTTGTTCAGCTCACAGTCATTTAAAAAATACTTTGAGAGGTAGCCATGAGAATTACAAATCATTTTTCAAAGGTATGTACAGCTCTGCAAATTACAATGAGTTTACAGGTGCCGTCTTATTCTGTGTAACCTAGAGATGAAAGAGTTATCAAGGACACTGATGCTCATTGCCGCATCGATGAAATCCTCATGAATTCAAAAATTGTGGCAATAATCTCTTTCATGGAAATAGATCTAAGGCGTTGTCAAGCAGATGGCATCTGATTTCCTCCTAAATGAAGAAGCCTTGTAAAATACTGTAAGGGCTCCAACGCAGGAGTAGAAACTAGAAGCAATGATCTTACTCCCTTGGTGACCTTCTGGGACTTGGAGGCAGACACAGAATGGGGCAGACACGCTGCTTGTCACTTTCTCATACACTGGATCACTTAGAGCCCATAGCCACCTAATAGAAACGCATTTTTTTCTTTAATTTAAAATGGATGTGGGGCGGCTGGGTGGCTCATTTGGTTAAGCCTTGGACTCTTGGTTTTGGCTCAGGTCGTGATCTGAGGATCCTGGGATCCAGAGCCCTGTGATGGGCTTCACACTCCATGTGGAGTCTGCTTCTCTGCCTCTTTCTCCTCTCCCTCTGCGCCTCCCCACCCACCCCTGCCCTATCCACACTTGTGTGCTCACTCTTTCTCTGAAATAAACAAATAAATATTTTTTAAAAATAAAATGAGTGGAGCTTACACACAAAAAGGTTAAGTGACTTGCTCAAGATCACCAAGTCAGCAAATGTCTTTGCAAGATTCTCACTCAAAACAAAAACAGAAACAAAGAAAAATATCCAAGAAGGAGGAGGCACTTGCCCTAATGCTTCAGACGTACATACATACCCCTTCTATAAAATCAACACATTATCAGGGTTCAAAGTCTGATTACCAGCCCATTTTTCCTACCTGCATACACTTTTTAGGCCGCGTGCTGTCCTATTCTGATCTTGCCATTCTTTCTGTTACTATTCAAGGCTTTCCTAAATGTTGATGTGAACCCAATTCTCTCTTTAGTTGTTCCCCAAAGCTGACTCCTGGCAGTGACTACTAGGTGTGTATGTGTTTTTCATTCTTTTTAACTTCCCTTCCTTCAGCTTTGCCTTTTCCTTATAAGCACTGCTCCCCCATGCTGATGCAACTAAGCACTGTTAATGAAAATCCAGGACCCCAGCTGACCTGGTCTAATAAATTCTATATTGTCACACTGTCTTGCTTACTGCAAAGCAACATAACTACTCCTCCCTGACCACAGACGGCTCTCAGATCAATACCTCAGGTCTTGACCCCTCATCCTCTTTCTCATGACGTATTTTGGCTGTCAACAAAATAACTCTCCTTGGTGATCTGCCAAGATCTAAAACTAATTATGACAAAATTGAACCAGCTTCCTTTCCCTCAAACCCTTGTATCATTTCAGCTTGTCTGCTATGGTCAAGGGGTACCCTTACCCACCTGGGCACCAGGTACAGAACTGTGGAACCCTCTTCAGTCCCTCTTCTCTCACCTGTTCCCAAGGTCCAGCACAAGTTCAACTGATTCATTCTTGATAATTTGGAGTTCATGTGTTCACAACTCCACCTCTTTGTTTCTCTAGCTAAATGACAACCACCAGCATTAATTCTGGGACCCTACAGACAAACAGATTCTCCTGATCCCAACTACATATTAAATATTAATTATTAATATTAATTAGTTAAATATTAATTATTAAAATCTTCAGCATGATCAGGAGACCCTTTATTATCTGCTGCTTCACACCTGCTTCAGCCTCAACTCTTATCCCACTTGCCTTTGCCTTCTCATTCACTATCTTTTTTCTTCCTTTCTTCCCCTAACTTGACAGCTCTTTCCACCTCAGAGCCTTTGAACATTCTGTCACTTTTTCTGGATGTTCTTTATCCCACACTAGCCAATACCTCCTGAGCTTCCACCAGTCTCCATTCTCATTAGGCTTCCTTATAACACCCTATACTTCTCTTTCATTGCCCTTAATATGGTTTGTAAGTACTTAGTTCTGAATGAATGAATACTCCCTATTGTGTTTCCAAGTAAAGAGAAGAAATTTTGCAGAAGATCAGAGAAGAGAAAGATGATGGCCCCTCTGTGGCACTGGAAAGAATCCAGTGTAACTGAGATAAGAGAGTGAGAAGTAGCATCACACTAAGTGAGGGTGAAGATGCGTGTGAAGCCATTTGTGGAGCAACCTTGTAAGTCCATGCTAAGAAGTTTGGATATTAACCTACTAATAATGGAAAGTCAGAGAAGAGTCTTAAGCAGAAGAAAAATATGATCAGACTTGCATTTATAGATCCCTCTGGATAAAAGGTAAAAAGTAAACTGTAGGGGACAAAGTCATTACATAAAGACCTATTTGGAGGTTTTTCCAGGTGGCTTGGATTAGAAACATGGCTATGAGCGTGGAGAAAAATAGTTAAAGGAAGTATTTCTGCATTAAAATTGATAGACTTTACCCACTGATAAGAGAAGTGAGGGAGTAGGTGGTCAAGAATGAGTCATAAATGTATTCCTTAAGCCAACAGTTGGATAGTAATGCCACTCACTGAGAGAGGCAGTATGGAAGAGGAGCAAGGAGGAGGCTACTGATGAGTTTCATTTAAAATAGATTGCATTTAGGAGTCTTATGGAGAAGCCAAATATATACGTCAGTAGGCAGTTGGATTGTAAATGCAAATTTGGGGATATTCAATATATAAGAAGTGCTTGAAATCATGATATAGCCTTAAGATGTAGAAAGGGTGTAAAATGAGAAGAGATTGCCTACGACATTCTCCTTGCTTGTGTTGCCCAAAACAATTTTTCTGCCAAGCCTTATCCCTTCAGAACATTCAAACCCTAATTCAAAACTCACATTTTCCATGAAGCCTTCCCAGATTCACATTGCCTTTATCCTATCCTTCTAATAACACGCATTACTCTTGAAAAAGTTATCATTGGCTACATATATGTTTATGGGACTCTCTTCAGGCTAGTGTTATGTTGCAAGCTCCCAGAGGACAGGCTTCTTGTTTCTTCTTTCATTAAATATATGCCCTACTCATTCAATTGATAGTCTTGATAAGCCAACCCTATACCTGCTAGTAATATATACCTATTTGGGTTTTGTAAATTTTGAGCTTCCTATTATCACAGAGCAATTTTAGTAATTTATGTAAATATTTTTGTTTTGGCCAAGTTATGTATGTAACTAAAGAAGATATAATCATGTGATTTAGTCAAAATAGAGGGTTGGAATTATAGCTAGCCAACACATTGACCAAAGAAGAACATTAAAGCAAAAAATGCTATCGTAACATAAAGCCAGCCAACGTCTTTTAGTACCGTTTTCAGTTCCATTCCATTGATATGGTTAGGTGATTTGAGGTGTCATTTACAACTCGTCTCTGATCCCACACAATTTGGCCTACACAGATAGTTTCCTGTACATTTAGGCTTCTCTTAAGAATTGACAGCTGTCAAAAAGCATTATCAACAAAGTGAAGTCGAACACTCTCATTAGTTGGTTTCTAGAACAGTGCCCACTGATGGCTTGGCAGAAAGAGGATTCTGGGGTCTCTGATGGCAGCCTGTTGGGCCAATCTTCCACTGAAGCCATTGAATTCCAGTTTATTTTCTCCAGCTTCCCCAGAGCTGGGTTGTCAGAGATAGCAGAAGAAAGGACAGGTACCTCTAAAACACTTCCATAGATTTTCACATCACCCACATTAAGTCGATTAAAATCCTTTCTGACTGGCACATAGCAGGTTTCCAAAAAATACTTGTTGAGTGGTTCAAAAAATAAAATTAGTGTGAATTCATTACAAAATACATGTTAGGCAATGCATTATGTGTTTAGGCCTTTTTTTTTTTTTTTCCAACAACACCAGGATATTTTTTCATCAGGATGCTAAAGATGAGGGAACCATAATTCCACAAAGTTGATTCATCCCCTCAAATCACACTGCTAGTAAGTAACAAAATGAGAATTTGAACACTAACCAAATTTTTTTTCCATATAAGATTTTGGATTGGCAAGGTGAGGTTATTTGTTGCTTCAACCATTAGGAAAGTATACTGAGTAAGAGATCATCAGTGGTTGGAAAGGTAGAAGACTCTCACGCTCTCATCCTTGAGCTATATAGCATTGATCGGTGTAGCCACAGATCACATAAGGGTCTTTGGCAACCCACGTTATAATAAAGACACAATATCTCTAAGTTCCTTTCCCTGAACAGAACAGGTGATGTTCCATACAAATATATATGAAGCTATTCGGTTGAATAAAACTGTACAATCAGCCCAGATCACTGAATGAGATTTCAATTTTTCATCTGTTTCAAGTGAGTCACATCCTACAGATTCAGGGTCAACCTTCTGTGTGTGCACAGTAAGCAATTTCATATCCTAGATTGGCTTTAAGAGAATTGCCCTAAAAATATCCTCCCCTTCTACTATTAGTGCTCAGGTATTCTTTCAAATAAAAATGTCTCCTAAGAGGAACTATTACATTAAGTTTCTAACCAATTAAAATGAATGGGTTTTTCAAGTCACTTCCTATGGGTTATAGAAGAGACATAGCAGCATCCACCATGTGGATTATGGTGTCTTAGAACACAGGTTAGGTCCATATTGAAGTGCCACTCTCTACTGACTAGTAGTGCTGTAGATTTTGCAGGTTGCTTACTCTCTGTGAGCCTTTGCTTTCTCACTTGTATAATTAGCAAAAATACTGACCTTAGATTCTTGTAAGTATTAAGTAGCAATAATCATTGTTTCATTACAATTTATGGCTAAATCTATTTAAACTTCCCTCTGTGCTCAAGGAAAAATGGAACCCATTTCATAATAATATTTGATGCATTTATTTTAGGGAAGAAAAATCCGTAAAAGTAGGAATCACTGATATAAAAACATAAAGAAAAATGCAGACATGCCTTCATCTCAGCAAATAAGTAGTAATTTTTTGTGTGTGGTGATGATAATGAGTATTACAATACAGTGGCTTATGTTCTGAATTGGTAATGTCAGGATTTTACTCATATAACACTTCTAATGACTTTAATGCTGTGAACATCCTCATACTAAAAGGTTGCTGAAAATTTCAAAATGTGTCTTCCAGAATGTACAAACCTGTAGTTTCTTCTTTAGATTCTTCACCACTGCATTCGTTTCCTAGGGTTGCCGTAACAAATTACTCTAAAAAGGATGGCTTCAAACAACAGACATTTATTCTCTCACAGTTCTGGAGGCCAGAAGTCCAAAGTCAAGGAAAGGGTCAGCAGGGCCATGCTCCCTGTGGAGGTTCTAGGGGAGAATCCTTCCCTGCCTCTCCCAGTTTCTGGTGGTTGTCTGCGTTCCTGCGACTGTCACTGCATCACTCCAGTCTCTGCCTCCATTTTCACATGGACTTTTCCTCTGGGTGTCTGTGTCTTCTCCTCTTCTGTCTCTTACAAGGACACTTGTCATTGGATTTAGGATCCACTTAGAGAACCCAGCATGATCTCATCTTAAGAATCTCAATTACATGGCAAAAATCCTTTTTCCAATAAAGCCACATTTGTAAGTTCTGGAAATTAGGACATGGACATTCTTCTTTAGGGGCTGCCAGTCACCCCATTTAACCAAAAACAAATTATATTATAATCTTGTAATTTTGATAATAATAAATGATAAAAACTAGCCCCTTTTGGGGTGCCTGGGTGGCTCAGTGGCTTAAGCCTCTGCCTTCGGCTCAGGTCATGATCCCAGGGTTCTGGGATTGAGCCCTGCATCGGGCTCTCTGCTAGGCAGAGAGCCTGCTTCCCTCTCTCTCTCTGCCTGCCTTCTACCTACTTGTGATCTCTGTCTGTCAAATAGATAAATAAAATCTTAAAAAAAAAAAAAAAACTAGCCCCTTTTACCTGTTAGGTAAGTCTGCGTTCATTATTTCATCTACTTAATACTGAACAAATGCCTTCTTCATACAGTATTTTAACCAATGAATGTACCACAGTGAATCAAGCAGCCATGGTCCATGCTGCCTTCCTGGGAGTTACAGACTAGTATGAAGGACATTCCGTAAACAAATCTACATACAGCATATTGTAGCCATTTAAATGAGAAGAAGAATAAGGTACTATGCAAAGGTTAGCTGTAGGTAGAGTATCCAGGGAAAACTGCTCTTAGTGGAAGATTTAAACTAAGACTTTGGAATTTGAAAGACATGCATGCCAACAATTAAGGAGCAAGGGAACTTGCAGAATAAACAACTTATACAAAGGCCTTCAGGCAATAACGAGTGAGGCAGTTTCCAGGAACTAAGACAGCAGTGTTGGAGAGTGAGTGAGTCAGTTTAGGAAGAAAGCAAGAGATGTGTTCAGAAGGGTAGACAGGGACCAGAGCATGCATAGCCTTGTAGATAGTACTAAGGAATCAATTTTTATTCTTAGATAAATTTGAAAATTTGGAGATTTCTTAAGTAGGAACTTGGATTTTTAAAGATGACTTGGTTTGCCAGGTTGAAAACTGGACAAAACAAGAGTGCTGTAGTACAGACTAGAAGCTGTGGGGGCTTGGACCAGGGCAGTAGCAGAGGATGAGAAGAGGAAGTGGATCGGAGCACCACTTAAAAATTGAAATACATAGAACCTGGTGAAGGATTTGATATAGTAATAAGGGAGAAAACTATCAACTGTAGGTACCTGGCTTGTATAGGTGGAAAAATGCTAAGAGCATTTAGTGAGATGGGAAAGCCTGCAAAAAGCTTAAGATTAGGGAGTAAGGAATCATTTATTTAGAAATTCGTATACATGCATTTAGTGTGATGGTTAACTTTATGTGTCAGTTTGGCTAGGTTTATAGTGCCCCAATATTTGATCACCACCAGTATAGATGTTGCTATGAAGGTGTTTTGGGGGGTGGGAGAGATGAAAATGGCATATTAACATTTATTTGATTAATGAGATTGAATATTTTAATACATTTATTATCCTTTTTTATTTTTTAGTGATTTGCCTGTTGGTTATTGGATAATGTATCTATTAGAGTATTCCTTTTCCTTTTTATTTTATTCATTATTTATTTATTTAATTCCAGTATACTTAACATATAGTGTTATATTAGTTTCAGTTTTACAATATAGTGATTCAACAATTCTGTATATTACACAGTGTTCATCACAATAAGTGTACTCTTTATTTTTTTTTAATTATTTATTTATTTATTTATTTGAGAGAGAGAGAGAGAGCAAGAGTGGGATGGGTAGAGGAAGAATGAGAAAGAATCTCTTCCTGATGTAGGGCTTGATTTCATGACCCTGAGATCATAACCTGAGCCAAAATCAAGTGTTGGACAGTTAACTAACTGTGCCACCTGGATGCCCCACAGTAAGTGTATTCTCCCCTTTACCTATTTTGCCCATCCCCCACCTACCTCCCCTCTGGTAACCATCAGTTTGTTCTCTATAGTTAATAGTTTGGTTCTTGGTTTGTCTGTCCCTCTTTCTTTCTTTGCTCATTTGTTTTGTTTCTTAAATTCCACATATGAGTGAAGTCATATGGTATTTGTCTTTCTCTGACTAACTTATTTCACTTAACATTGTACTCTAGATCCAACCATGTTGCAAATGTCAAGATTTCCTTTTTTATGGCTGAGTGATAATATATATATATATATATATATATATATATATATATATATGCCATTCTGCTTTATCCATTTGTCTGTGGACCTTGAGCTGCTTCCATAATTTGGCTCTTATAAATAATGCTGCGGTAAACATAGGGGAGGGGCACCTGGGTGGCTCAGTTGATTAAGCGCCTTCCTTCAGCTGGGGTCATGATCTCAGGGTCCTGGGATCAAGCCCACATCAGGCTCTCTGCTTTGTGGATATTCTGCTTCTCTCTCTCACTCTCCCTCTGTATTCTCTCTCTCTCCCTCTTGCTCAAATAAATAAATAAATAAAATCTTTAGAAATAGTTTATATAAATAAACAGAGAGGAGCATATATTTTTCAAATTAGTGTTTTTGTATTGTTTGGGTAAATACCCAGTAGTAGAATTACTAGATCATATGGTAGTTCTCTTCTATTTTTGAGGAACTTTCATACTGTGGCTGCACCAGTTTGCATTCCCACCGACAACAGTGCATAAGGGCTCCTTTTTTCCACATACTCAACAACACTTGTTTCTTGAATTTTTTTATTTTAGCCATTCCGATAGGTGTGAGGTGGTACTGCATTATAATTTTTATTTGCATTTTCCTGATGATGAGTGATGTTGAGCATTTATTTGTTCATGGGTCTGTCAATCATCTATCTATATGTCTTCTTGGGAGAAATATC
This sequence comes from Enhydra lutris kenyoni, assembly GCF_002288905.1. NCBI lineage: Eukaryota > Metazoa > Chordata > Mammalia > Carnivora > Mustelidae > Enhydra > Enhydra lutris. Next base: position 29,770,378 of record NW_019154103.1, read on the forward strand.
TGTCCATATTCTCTGCCCATTTTTTAATTGGCTTATTTGGTTTTGGGGTGATGAGCTGTATTAGTTCTTTATATATTTTGAATACTAAACCTTTACTGGATATGTTATTTGCAAATATCTTCTCCCATTCAGTAGATTGCCTTTTAGTTTTGTTGTTTCCTTTGTTGAGCAGAAGCTTTTTATTTTGATATAGTCCCAATACTTTATTTTTGTTTTTGTTTTCCTTGCCTCAGGAGATATCTAGAAAAATGTTGGTACTGCTACTATCAGAGAAATTACTGCCTATGCTCTTTTCTAGGAATTTTATAGTTTAAGATTTCACATTTAGGTCCTTAGTCCATTTTGTGTTTACTTTTGTGTGTGGTGTAAGAAAGTGGTTTAGTTTCTTGCTTTTGAATGTAGCTGACCAGTTTTCCCAACACCATTTGTTAAAAAGATTGTTTTTTTCCCCCCCATCAAGTATACTTGCTTCCTTTCATCAAAGATGAATTGACCATTATAATCTTGGGTTTATTTCTGGGCTCCCTATTCTATATCCCTATATCCGTTGATCTATGTGTCTGTTTTTATGCTTGTATCATACTGTTTTGATTATTACAGATTTGAAGTATACCTTAAAGTCTAGAATTGTGAATACTCCAGTTTTGTTTTTCATTTTCAGAATTGCTTTGGCTATTCAGGTCTCTTTAGTGATTCCATACAAATTTTAAGATTGCTCTAATTCTGTGAAAAATACTTTTGGTGTTTTGATAGGGATTGCATTAAATCTGTAGATTGTTTTGTGTAGTATGAACATTTTATCAATATTTGTTCTTCCAATCCATGAGCATGGAATATCTTTCCATTTGTTTGAATCATCTTTAGTTTCTTTCATCAGTGCTTTGTAGTTTTCAGAGTACAGGTCTTTCAAATCCTTGGTTAAGTTTATTCCTAAGTATTTTATTATTTCAGGTGCAATTGTAAATATGATTTTTTTAAATTATTTTTTACTACTTCATTATTAGTATATAGAAATGTAACAAATTGGGACGCCTGGGTGGCTCAGTTGGTTGAGCGGCTGCCTTCGGCTCGGGTCATGATCCCAGCGTCCTGGGATCGAGTCCCGCATCGGGCTCCTTGCTCAGCAGGGAACCTGCTTCTCCCTCTGCCTCTGCCTGCCTCTCGGCCTACTTGTGATCTCTCTCTCTCTCTCTCTGACAAATAAAATCTTAAAAAAAAAAAAAAAAAAAAAAAAAGAAATGTAACAAATTTCTGTATTTTGATTTTGTATACTGTGACCTTACTGAATTCATTTATCAGTTCTAGGAGTTTTGAGTGGAGTCTTCAGGGTTTTCTGTATAAAGTATCATCATCTGCAAATAGTGAAAGTTTTACTTCTTCCTTACAAATTTGGATGCCTGTTATTTCTTTTTCTTGTCTGAGTGCTGTGGTTAGGAATTTCAATATTATGTTGAATAAAAGTGGTGAAAATGGATATCCTTTTCTTGTTCCTGATCTTAGGGGGAAAGCTCTCAGTTTTTCAGCATTGACTGTGCTGTTAGCTGTGGTTTTTCATATGTGGCCTTTATTATATTGAGGTATGTTTCCTCTAAACCTACTTTGTTGAGGGTTTTCATCATGAATGGATATTGTATTTTGTCAAATGCTTTTTTTACATCTATTGAAATGATCATATGGTTTTATCCTTTCTCTTATTGACGTGATGTATCACATTGATTGATTTGTGAATATTGAACCACCTTGCATCCCAGGAATAAATCCCACTTGATTGTGGTGAATGATTTTTTTAATGTATTGTTGGATTTTTTTTTTTTTTTGCTAATATTTTGTTGAGGATTTTTACATCTATTTTCATCAGAGATATTGGCCTGTATTTCTTTTTTCTTTGGCGTCTTAATCTGTTTTTCATATTAGGGTAATGCTGACTTCATAGAATAAATTTGGAAGCTTTCCTTCCTCTCCTTTTCTTAGAATAATTTGGGAAGAATGGGTATTAACTCTTCAGATGTTTTGTAAAATTCACCTGTGAAGCCATCTCGTCCTGGACTTCTGTTTGTTGGGATTTTTCTGATTACTGATTTAATTTCATTGCTGGTAATGTTCTTTTCAGATTTCTATTTCTTCTGGATTTAATTTTGGGAGGTTACATATTTCTTAGAATTTATCCATTTCTTCTACATCATCCAATTTCTTGGCATATAATTTTTCATAACATTCTCTTATAATCCTTTGTTATTTCTGTGGTGTCAATTGTTATTTCTCCTGTTTTGTTTCTGATTTGTTTATTTGAGTCCTCTCTCTCTATCTATTTCTCTCTGTCCTTCTCTCCCTCTTATATTTATGAGTCTGGCTAAAGTTTTTTCAACTTTGTTGATCTTTTCAAAGAACTGGCTTCTGGTTTCATTGATCTGTTGTTTTTTGTTTTGTTTTGTTTTGGTTTGGTTTTTTGTTTTGTTTTGTTTTGTTTTAGTTTCTAATTCATTTATTTCTGCTCTAATCTTTATTATTTTCTTCCTTCTATTAGTTTTGTACTCTGCTTGTTCCTCTTTTTCTAGCTCTTTTAGGTGTAAGGTCACGTTGTTTATTTGAGATTTTTCTTGCTTCTTTAAGTAGGCCTATATTGCTATAACCTTCCCTCTTAGAATAGTTTTTGCTACATCCTGAAGCTATTGGACCATTGTGTTTTCATTTTCTTTTGTCTCCATGTGTGTTTGGATTTCCTCTTTGATTTCTTGGTTGACCCATTCATTATTTAGTAGCATGTTATTTAACCTCCATGTATTTGTATTCTTTCTAGATTTCTTTTCTTGTGGTTCATTTCTAGTTTCATAGAGTTATGGTTGGAAAAGATGCATGCCATGACTTCATTGATTTTTAATTTGTTGACACTTGTTTTGTGGCCTAAAGTGTGATCTGTTCTGGAGAATGTTCCATATGCACTTGAAAAGAATTTGTAGTCTGCTAATTCAGGATGGGATGTTCTGAATATTTCTGTTAGATCCACTTGGTTCAATGTATCATTCAAAGCCCTTGTTTCTTTGCTAATTTTCTCTTTGGATGATCTATCCATTGATGTAAGTGGGGTGTTAACATTCTCTACTATTATTGTATTGCTATTGATTATCTCCTTTAAGTTGTCATTAGTTGTTTTATGTATTTCAGTGCTCCCATGTTGGATGCATAAATATTTAAAATTGTTATATCTTCATGTTGGATTGTTTCCTTTATGATTATGTAGTGTCTTTCTTTGTCTTTATTGTTGTCTTTGTCTTTATTGTTGTCTTTATTTTAAGGTCTATTTTGTCCAATGTAAGTATTGCTGCCCTGGCTTTCTTTTCACTTGCATTCACATGATAAATTCTTTTCCACCCCTTGACTTTCAATCTGCATGTGTCTTTTGATATGAAATGAGTCTCTTGTACGAAGTATGTAGATGGATCTTGCTTTTTCATCCATTCTGTAATCCTCTGTCTTTTGATTGGAGCACTTAGTCCATTTACATTCAAAGTAATTATTTATAGGTATATGCTTATTGCCACTTTGTTACTTGTTTTTTGTTTGTTTTAGCAGTTCTTCTTTGTTTCTTCTCTTGCTCACTTCTCTCACGGTTTGCTCAGTTTCTTTAGTGATATACTTGTATTCGCTTCTCTTTATTTTTTCCATATCTATTACTGGTTTTTGATTCATGGTAGGATGTGATAGGTTTATAAACAACATCTTATGCATACAGTAGTCCATGTTTAGTTGATGGTTACTTAAGTATAAACCCATTCTTCATTCCTCTCCCCCTCCACGTTTTAGGTATACGGGGTCATACTTCACATCCTTTTCATTTGTGAGTCCCTTAACTGACTTTTATAGATATTCTTAATTTTTACCTCTTTTGTACTCCCACTTTTCTCATGGCTGCTTATGGGCTTTTTTTTCCATTTTAAGAGTCCCTTTTAACATTTCTTACAGGGCTCATTTATGGTTATGAATTCCTTTACTTTTGTTTGTCTGGGAAACTTTTTCTCTCCTTCTATTCTGAATGATAGTCTTACTGTAAAGAGTATTCTTGGTTGCAAGAGTTTTTCCTTCAGCACTTTGAACGTATCATGCCACTGTCTCTGGCCTGCAAGTTTCTGCTGAAAAATCAGCTGTTCACTTGTTTCTCTTATACATAACTGTTGGTTTTGGTTTTGGTTTTGGTGGTGTTGGGTTTTTTTGTTTTGTTTTTCTCTTTCTGCTTTTAAAATTCTCTCTTTATCACTACTTTTTGCCATTTTAATTACTATGTATCTTGATGTGTACCTCCTTTGGTTGATTTTGTTGAGGGCTTTCTGTGCATCCTGGACCTGGTTATCTGTTTCCTTCCCCAAACTCAGTAAGCTTTCAGCTATTAATTCTATAAGTAAATTTTCTGCCTCCTTTTCTCTTTTTTTCCTTCTGACATCTCTATAATGCAAATGTCATTATCCTTCATGGTATCAATGAGTTCCCTAAGTCAATCTTAATTTTTCATTTCTTTTTTCTCACCTTCAACTTGATTGCTTTCCATTACTCTGTCCTCCAGGTCACTGATCCACTCTTCTGCTTCCTCTGGTCTACTATTTATTCCATTTAGTTTATTTTTAATTTCACTTATTGAGTTTTTCATGTCTATTTATTGATTCTTTTTTTATGTTTTCTCTTTGTTAAGGGTCTCACCGAGGTCCTCCACTCTTTTCTCAAGTCCAGTGAGTGTCTTTATGACCGTTACTTTAAATTTTCTATCAGGCATATTATTTACGTCCATTTTATTTAGCTTTCTTGCTGTGATTTGTCCTGTTTTTTTTTTCATTTGGGACATATTCTTCTGTCTCCTCATTTTATCTAACTCTCTGTGTTTCTATGTGTTAGGAAAGTCAAATATATCTCCTGCTTTTGAAAGTAGTGGCCTTATGAAGAAGAGATGCTGTAGTGCCCTGCAGTGCAATATCCCCTGTTCACCAGAATCTGGTGTTTCAGATGTATCTACTATGTGTGTTACATATGCCTTGCTGATGTGGCTGAGCTGCTTTTGCCTTCAGTCCAGTTGTCTGAAATGGCTCTCTTTGTCTGTTAGGGGCAGGGTTTGGTCCCTGTGTTATTAGTATGCCAGTCTGGGGCTGCTTTGAGCTTGAGTTGAGTCAGACCAGGCATTTGCTAGAGATGCAGTAGCAACATACTGGAGGGTGCTTTCCCTATGTTGTCCCCTAAGAGGCTTTTATTGGTGGGTTGGGCGTGCAGTCAAATCCAGATGTCTGTCCCTCAGTCCACTGCTAGGGCTGCAGTCAGACTGGTGTGTGTGTGTGGTTATCTTCTCCTTTCCCTGGGGCAGAGTCACTTTGGAGTGATGCTGGGCCCTGTCAGCTTACTAGACTTGTGGCACCATTTGGCTGGGCTCTGGGCAAGCGCATATGGAGGGGGCATGTCTGCAGCAGAATACATGGGCAGGGCTCACTGTTAGTGAGTCAGATAGTGCGAATTAGAACTGCACTGGTTCATTCCTTCAGGTGTCTGTGCTTCTAAGGAGGGAGGCAGGGGAGGGAAATTACACCAGTCAGCTCTTTTTTTCTTGGAGAAGTTTCCCAGAGATCTCCAGCTCCTGCACAGAGATTAGTAAACAAAGCTCCCTCCCATATACCCCAGGCATTTTTCAAGCTGTTGCTTGATGCTGTATCTCTTCAGGACTATTTGTTGTGCTGTCTATAAGGGCAAAGACTCAGTTTCCTTTCACCCTCTTGGCTCTCCCACATGAGCCTACTGATTCTTAAAAGTCCAGTTGTTAAGCCCCACTGATTATAAGAGCTTGCAGAATTATGCCCTTCTGGTTTTCAAAGCGAAATGCCACTGGGACTTATCTTCCCCATGCAGGTTCCCTGTGCTGGGGGTTCTTAGCATGAGGGTCTGTCTCTTTCCGCTCTCCAGAGCGCTCATGTTTCACCTTTCAACAAACAGCCTGGTGGGTCAGGACTCCACCTTTCCCTATCCTCTTCCATGCAGCCTCTTCTCTACATTTGCCTGTGGGGAGTCTGTTCTGCCAGGCTTCAGATTGTTTTCTTGGTTATTTACCCTGATGTGGGTGTTACCTAGTTGTGTCCAAGAAAGGAGGTGAGTTTAGGGTCCTCCTACTCCACCTGCTCCCAGAGAAATCGCCCTGTAGGCATTTTTTACAAATGATATTATGAACTTTGAACAAAAGATATTATCCTCTGTAATGTTAATGGATCTTATCTAATCAGCCAAAGGCCTTAAGAGATAGAGACTGAGAGTTCTAAGGAAGAGGAAATTCTTCCTCAGACTCAACTTGTAACATCTGTCTTCCCCAAGTCTCCAGGCTGCGAAACTGCCCTGCAAATATTGGGCTAGCCAGCCCTATAATCATATGTACCAGTTTTTTAAAATCTCTCTCTCTTACGCTGTCTATAGATAGACATAGACAATGATTTCTCCACTTTTCTGGAGAACCCTGAAAAATACAGTTTATAATGATATAATCTTGTAAAACAAAATATATTTGCATATGTGCATGTAAACAAGACTTATAAAAAATGTACTAAATATCAGAGTTTTGGAAGTTTTATGACTGGGGTGCCTGTGAGAGAGTCAACCGAAGATGTCAAGTAAGGAACTAGATACGCAAGTCAGGAATTCAGAAAACAGGTCTGATCTGGGGCTACATTCCATACTCGGGACTTGTCAGCATGTAAGTAAATTTTAAAGCTATGGGAGTGTTTGAGACGTTTAACCAACAAGAAATTTTCAGAATTATTCTAACTCTTTGTATATCTCATTTCATTTAACGCTTATAACAACTCTATAAAATGAGCATTATAAGCCTCAATTTACAGATGTGGAATTGAGATCAGAAGTTAATTATTTTGCCTAAAGCCACACAGGTTGTATTCAGATCGCAGAATGACTGACTCCAAAGCCAACTGTTTTACTCATTGTGGTATTATTTTATTTTTCTTTAGCTTTGGATTATTTTATTATGAGTTTTAAGCCCAGTTCTAACTTTGTAAGTAAAAGACTTGACAAATAGTTAAGTAAAACAGTAAAATATTTTTGGAAACCAAATTCTTTTTTTTTTTTTAATTTATTTATTCGACAGGGAGAGAGAGAGATCTCAAGTAGGCAGAGAAGCAGACAGAGAGAGAGGGAGAAGCAGGCTCCACGCTGAGCAGAAAGCCCGATGCGGGGCTCGATTCCAGGACCCTGAGATCATGACTGGAGCCAAAGGCAGAGGCTCAACCCACTGAGCCACCCAGGCCCCCGTGGAAACCAAATTCTTAACACATACAAATAGCCTAAGTTACTTTAATGCCATTTGATGCCGTAATTCCCCTTCTAAAATGTACCCTAAGGAAATAAACAGAGGGAAAGATAAAGATACTTTGCAAGGGAATGGCCCTTACCAGATTAGTCATAATTTTGGAATCCTGGAATAACCAAACTATCCAAAAGTATGTGAATGGTTAAATAAATTACTATGTATTCACCTAATGTTTATTATGTAGTCATTGAAAAATCATAAATTTAAAAATACTTTAAAACATTAGAAAATGCTTTAATTATTAGGTTAAAAAAATGCACTCATGCACTTAATAATATTGTGCTGTAAGAAGTGTATTTGTATATGTGCATGTAAAGAGGATTTATAGAAAATATACCCAATATTAAGAGTGTTTACCTCTATGTTGTAAAATTGTGGGTAATTTTTATTTTCTTCCTTATATTTTCAAGTACTCTTCAGATTTTTCTGCAATGAATATATATTACTTTGCGCTAAGAAAAAAAAAAACTTTTGTTTTAATTTTAATAAATGCTGAATTTCAAAATCCAGGAGCTAAAACTGTAATGCTTCTATTCTCTAGCAAACTAAGTCTTTTAATATGTTAGCTTCAGCTATAGCATGCATTTATATTTTTATTAAAAATTTTAATGAGTTTAAAAATATCAATCTTCTAGAGAGTTTTAAGAATTAATGTTTATATTGTGCTTTGGGATCATTGGATAAAAGCTGTATATACTGCAATGTATTATTATTGTTATTAAAGTAAATTGAAGGCAAAGCATGTAATAAAAATTTCCCTGTGGCAAAAAAGCTGAGGTCCATATATGGTTCCATGGTGCTTAGATCACATTTAACTGTGAAAGTACCAAGATTAACATGAAAATATTTTTGCTGTGGTCTGGAACCAACAATGAATATGTACTGTGTAGAATTTGGTATTTAATTATATATCATATAGCATAGTGTATTTTAAAATTATAGACCACAAAATTTTATATCACATATTAGGTGCCAGAATTACAAAAATGAAAATATTTTTTATTTCAGAGAACTCACACAGCTAGTTTCACTTGGTAACAGCAATGTTAAGGACATACTGATGGAAATGGAATTTTTAAATCTCAAGCCACCATCAAACCTTCCAGGTGTATAATCATATTTTCAGTCATTTCCTAGTTATTCACATTAGAAGTAAGTAATAGAGCTCATCTGTCAATCAGGTTCTCAGATCTGACTTACAATAATCATGAGATACAAGTAGAGAGAAAAAGGAGGGTACCCATAGAGACTCTATCTATCTAAATAATAGAAAGAATCAGAAAGAGAAGAAAAGATAATCATGTTTCATGGTGATGGAAAGTGGGTTTCAAATTTATGATGTAGGATGTTCAATAACAACTTCAGGGTAGCAAGAGAACTGGAGGATTTAGGAAAGACTTTTTAGAAACGTAATTAAGGAATTCTTTTTGATGTAGTATGAGATAGGTAGACATTGGAATTCATTTTTAGTTGTACTTGTTGACTTTATTTTGAATATGATTCTCTATGGAAATTGTGCCAATTGAGGCTCCAAGATTTATTTGGGTTACAAAGGAATGCAATTGACTAAAAAAGAGATGAGTTATAAGCTTAACCACTCTAATCAAATGTGTATATTAAAGATGTTTCCATTTTGTTACACAAGTCAAAGGAAAGTAGCCCCATGTTTTAAGAGGTTAATTCTAACATTAGTTTAGAAAATCATTTTGGGAGGCTCCTGGATGGCTCAGTCAGTTACTCATCTGCCCTGCAGCAGGCTCCCTGGTCAGTGGGAGTCTGCTTCTTCTTCTGCCCCTCCCCCACTCATGCTCTCAATCTCTCACTCAAATAAATAAATAAATCTTTTTTTAAAATTAAAAAAAAAAAAGAAAACCATTTTTTACAAATTAAGTTATTAGAATTAGTCAACCTTGGTAAAATACAGATGAAATTATGCAGCCTTTTTTCACATGTGAACTGTTCTTTAATATGTAAAAAACCCTACGTAATGCAAATTTTTTTAATGTTTTTCAATTGCCTAAATGGCAGTTGACATTTTTTCATTAGTAAAACAATGTAAATGATATATAAGCCAGAAGACAATTTCAAAAAATTAAGTGTCTTATGAAATGATGTGGTTAAGACAGAAGTTCTAAACTTTAGTCTGCATTAGAATCATCTGGACAGTTTATTGCAAGTATAGATTCCAGGATTCAGTACAGCTGTGAAGATTCTGATTCAAAAGGTCTGATGTGGAACCCAATCATCTGACCAAGTGATTCTGAAACAGAATATTTGAAAATCATAGATGGAGAAACACTGAATTAAGGTGTAATTCCAAATAACTGGAGAAACTTTATGCTGTACAAAACCATATATGGTATTTTTTAGCATTTTTTTGCATACATAATATCCTAAAATATCACTAATTGCAAATCAAATTTTAAATCCACATACACAATTTCAGAACCACGTAAAATTTCCATGCAAACTTTGGTCAGCTCATTCTTAAACTTGGTTGTGCATTTTTAACTTCAGAAACCAATGTCCAAGTAGACTATTTTTAGTATATGTGCTGCCAAAGTGAGCACACACGTAGACTATTTTTATAGCACAAATTTACTACAGTAAACTACTGACATAGTGTTGAATAATAAAACAGGCTATTAAAAAAAGTAGTTATTTACATTAGAAAAATTGAAACTCATTATCCTCTGCCTTTTCAACCTTTCTCACTAGTTTTGTCCATTTGCATAAAGCAAAACGGAAATTGATGTAATTATCCTGTGAATCTGAGTAATGGACCCTTGAGTCTGAGTAAGAAAATCTAATTTTCCTTGACATCTTTTTCTTCTAATTTGTCTGGGTAATTTCTTTGACTCTCCAATTTACATAACCTAAATATAAAAAATTATAGCTATCATTGACTAGGCCTGTTACAAAAAAATAATATCAGAATCATAAAGTTCTATCAGAAAAGTTAACTACAACTCATCTATAAATGCATCAAAACAGTTCAGCTGGAATTCCAAAATTCAGATCTTAAAGAACTTAATAAGCATTTTTATAGAAAAGCATTGAATAGGTTGCTCTTTTATTAATGGGTCCAAATGTTTGGTCATATTTCATTTGGAAAACATAAATATCAAGCTCTGAGCACCTCCCAGACTGGAATCTGATTTTATTCACTGCTGTATTTCAGTGCCTAGAATGGTTCTGACAAGTAGTAAGATCTCAATATATATTTGTAACAGAGTGTACATTATTGGTAAATTTTTATAGATCAAGGTCAAAGACTGCACTGTTTGAGAGAGTCAAGTAGATCCATTCTTCTATGTACAAGAAGGTGCCTGTCAGTGGTTTTTGAATAGAAGGTGGTTAAATCATGTAAGATGTTATGTAATGTTTGTAATCATCAGAGTAATTCCAAGTATGGTTTTATTCACTTACCTTTTCCTTTCATTGTTCAGGTGAACTGGAGCAGGTTGACAACAATTTGAAGTTTTTGTCAAAAGCATCACAATAAACTCTCAGCAGTTTAGCAGTCATATCAATATTTGAACTAGCCCCTTTGTGGATTATTCATAGAGGATATAATAAGCTTTATGTTCTACTAACTTAGTCTACATATAACCTCTGTGGGATTTTAGATCATTTGTCTCTCTTCCTCCTAGGGTCAGACATTGCATAAAACCATGGAAGCCAAAACACATCACTACCTTCCAATATGCTCCTTAAGAAAGATGTGAGTCAGACCCTGGATGAGCTTAGAAAGAGATAAGGTGAGCTCCAGATGTTGTGAATCAGTCAGAACCAATCTAGCATCTCTCTTGTGCATGGAATCCGTGTAACAGGAAAGACTTTGGCAAATGATAAAACGGCATGGGAAGCTGGGGAATTTTTCAAATCAGATATTCAGAATGTGTTTTCATCATGTGAATGGAAATGGTATAACTCCCAGCACATCAAACACCTGGATTAAATAGAGTACAGAAAAACAGAGCAAAACAAAATATAAATTATTTGCAATTTACCATTCTCACATTATCCTTGTCAGTGTTCCCCCCATTAGCATAAATAATTCAAACTTTCCAAAATAATTTGTGACCCAGTTGTTCAAATTGTATAATAAGCGACTACATTATGCAATGTTTTAAAATTAAGCTATGCTTAAAATTTTTAAATTGCACTACTCTATATTTAGATAACTGGATATACATTTGGAAGAACACTGTTGGATTCAAGTTAATCTTCTATGTTTATTGATAATCATATTGGTTTGGTAAGATACCTAAATATGCTTCTAACCACAGACTATCAAATGGTTACACTTGCATTTGCAGTGAATGTTTGTTGTCAACAATTTTTATTTTTCTCTTTAAAAAATAATTTTGGGAACGTCTTTATAACAGTACTATTAAGTCATGCATTGACAACTCTCTGCCATAATCCAAAATTTACAAAAATGATATGTAAAATGTAATATGAGAAAGATTAAAAAATATATATATATAGCTAAGCTCAAAATAAGGCGATCATTTTTATGGATTGAAGCACAAAGAAGTCGATGGCATAGGAATGGCACTCATGGTAGATTTGTCGAGAAATAGGCAACAACAACCAGGGCTTTGGTACCCACAGAATAATGGAACTAAATCCATTTGGATGTGGGGGTTGAAGCCTGTCTCTTTGCTTGAAAACAGGGCCAATGTGGGTTTCCATGCCTATGAAAGGAAGCTGAAAAGAGCTGAAATTTAATATTTTCTGAGGTTACAGCTAATATAAAATATCATGCCTGTTCTGGACTGAGTGTTCTCCCAAAATTCGTGTGTTGAAGGCCCTAATCCCCTGTACCCTATACTATGTTTAGAGATTGGGTCTTTAAAAAGGTAATTGAGTTTAAATGAGATCATAATCTAACATGACTGTCATCTTTATAAGAAGAGGAGATTAGGACACAGATACACAGTCACAGAGGCAAGACCATGTAAAACATTTAGCCATCTACAAGTCAAGAGGAGAGGCCTTCTGAAGAAACAACCCTGCTGACAACTTGATTTTGGAATTCTAGCCTCCAGAACTGTGAAGAAATAGATTTCTGTTGTTTAAACAACCTAACCTGCAGTTCTTTTTTGTGGCAGCCCTAGCAAACTAATACAATGTCTGTGGATGCAGAATGATGCAAAATCAGCCTCACAGTCCGGCTCCAAGTCAAGCTGTCCATTAGTCAGCCACAGAATCTGTATTACCCCAACACTGTATGGACCTGGGTTCTTAGCTGGAGGAAACTGTTCCTAGGAAGCTGGTTGGATACAACCACAAAATCACTAGACAGGATAGGGATGTCCTGAGAGAAAAGGGTCGGGGTGGGGGATGAGAATCCCATTCAAGATGAGCCTGCACACCAGATTTGCAAAACACATAATAAAAAATAATACAAAAAATGAAACCAACCAAATCACCAATTGGAAGATGAATTTACTCAATCCCAAATTAAAATAATAGGGCAATCTAAAAATAATTTTTAATTAGGAATATCTTGGAAAGCTTAAAGACGTAAGGAACAGTCTCCTTAATAAAAAAAGTTATGAAAATGCACAAATGGATATAAAAAGCAGAAGTTCCTAGAAATGAAAATTATAGTTATTAAAGTAAGAAATTCAGTGGTGTTATGCTCTGTACTATGAAGTTTCAAAAAAAAAAAATATTACAAGATATTATTGAGGAATTCATCCAGAATGTGGCAAAGCAAGAAAAAGAGCAGTTAATTTCTGGGGAGCATAAATTGAGAATCTAAACATCATCTGATAGAAATTCCATAGGATAAGAAGAGAGAATGTAGTGGAAAAGTAGCATGCAAAGATAGAATAACTGAGACTTTTTCTTAATTAAATCAATCTGGAATCCATTAAAAGCATCAGTCTCAGTGTTAAAAGTAGAAATTATTAGATTTTCTTTCTAAGGACAAAATGCAAGATTTCATGCTTTTTTCACTGTGGACCTTAAAGACCTTAAAATGTAGAAGTTAAAGTCTATAAAAAGGTATGTACCTTAGGATCTACACTAGTATCAAATAATCATACCTTGGTAAGTAGGAGTTTCCCCTGAAGAACATGGATATACTCACCCTGTCTGTCACCCTGTGTAATGGTAAACTCTAGGGCAGAAAATAGGGCAGGCCTCAGGGCTGGGGGAAGAAGGACTTATTCCTGTTTGGGATTTAGATTACAAAGAATAGAGGCTTAACAATATTAGTGATGGCAGCAGCAAAAACCTACTTTGTGAATAAAGGCTCCATCTTCAAGGGGTAATATCTAAGTTCTAAGCCCACTAGTATCTTGAACATTATTGAATCTGTATTCTCACCCCAACAACAAAGGGCATGTCAAGAGTAGGAATAACAGGTGTCTAATGCTAGAAGCTCTTATAAAACTCACCTACTTGAAATGATGTGGCAGGCCCATAGTGGTTGAGTTCTAGTGTTTTCTGCCTAAGGGTACGTGATATATATCTTTTTTGCTGAAGGTGCCATCTGAGTCTTAGTTATTTGGCCAGGATTGGCCATGATCATGAAGGCCTAAAGATACGGGGTGTATTGGTTTTTTAGGGCTGCCATAAACAAGTGCTAAACACTGGGTGGCTTAAACAACAGAAATTTATTTCCTCACAGTTCTGGTGGCTGGAAGTCCAATATGAAGGTGTTAGCAGCATTGATTTCTTCTGTGGCCCTCTCTTCTTGACTTAAAGATGGCTGTCTTCTCTCTTTGTCTTCACATGGTCTTTGTGTACATCTGTGTCCCAGTCTCCTCCTCTTCTTTTTTCTTTTTTTAATATTTTATTTATTTATTTGACAGACAGAGAACACAAGCAGGCAGAGAGGCAGGCAGAGAGAGAGAGGAGGGGAAGCAGGCTTCCTGCTGAGCAGAGAGCCTGATGCGGGGCTCAACCCCAGGACCCTGGGATTATGACCTGAGCCAAAGGCAGAGGCTTTAACCCACCGAGCCACCCAGGCGCCCCCCAGTCTCCTCTTCTAATGTAAAAAAAACCAGTCATTGGTTTAGGGTCCACCCATACAACCTCATTTTACCTTAATTACCACTTCAATGGCCCTTTCTCCAAATATAATTACATTCAGAGGCGGAGCACCGCCTCCCGGAAGTACTTCCCCTTAGGGGCTGGGGCCTGGCGGAAGTGTCTTAGGGGCAGGGAGCGGTTCTTTACCCGGTCCGGCAGCTGAAGCTGGCTCTCGGGTTACCCCTGCAGCGACGCCCCCGGTCCCACCGATGCCACTGCTGCTCCCGCCCCTTCGCTCCTCAGCCGCGCAATGGGCACCCGCGACGACAAGTACGACTATCTCTTCAAAGTTGTCCTTATTGGAGATTCTGGTGTTGGGAAGAGTAATCTCTTATCTCGATTTACTCGAAATGAATTTAATCTTGAAAGTAAGAGCACCATTGGAGTACAGTTTGCAACAAGAAGCATCCAGGTTGATGGGAAAACCATAAAGGCACAGATATGGGACACGGCAGGGCAGGAGCGATACCGAGCTATAACATCAGCATACTATCGTGGAGCTGTAGGTGCCTTATTGGTGTATGACATTGCTAAACATCTCACATATGAAAATGTAGAACGATGGCTGAAAGAACTGAGAGATCACGCTGATAGTAACACTGTTATCATGCTTATGGGCAATAAGAGTGATTTGCGTCATCTCAGGGCTGTTCTTACAGATGAAGCAAGAGCTTTTGCAGAAAAGAATGGTTTGTCATTCATTGAGACTTCAGCCCTAGACTCTGCAAATGTAGAAGCTGCTTTTCAGACAATTCTGACAGAGATATACCGCATTGTTTCCCAGAAGCAAATGTCAGACAGACGTGAAAATGACATGTCTCCAAGCAACAATGTGGTTCCTATTCATGTTCCACCAACCACTGAAAACAAGCCAAAGGTGCAGTGCTGTCAGAACATATAAGGCGTTTCTCTTCTCCTCTAGAAGGCTGTGTATAGTCCATTTCCCAGGTCTGAGATTTAAATATATTTGTAATTCTTGTGGTCAAAAAAAAAAAAAAAAATTAAATTTTTAATTTTTTAATTTTAAATTTTTTAATTTTAATTACCACTTCAATGGCCCTTTCTCCAAATATAATTACATTCTGAGGCGCCCCCCAGTCTCCTCTTCTTATGTAAAAAAAACCAGTCATTGGTTTAGGGTCCACCCATACAACCTCATTTTACCTTAATTACCACTTCAGTGGCCCTTTCTCCAAATATAATTACATACTAACTGAGAGTTAGGCCTTCAGCATACAAATTTGGGCACATGCAATCCAGTGTTATGAACTGGGTTTATCTTCAAATATCAGAATCACCCAAGATGAGGTTCAAGCAATAGACAACAGCAATTTTTGTGGTGACAACAGCAAGGAGCTGCTAGAGGAGGCAAGCAGAAACAGATACAGGGCTGTCCAAAATCCAGCAGACACAGAGACCTGACCCCATGAGTGCATCAAGCTCATTTGGAGGAGTCCTGAATTACAAGCTTGCTTAAGCTGCTCCTTAGAAAAATTTGGGAAGAAAGTTACTGGATTTTAGACTTTCTGGGTAACTTGAACAAATGAAGGCTCAATTTGAACACCAAAGAAAATGTGACTTGTTTTTATCTCAAGGTGGGTAAGCAAAGCATACAGATCATCATCTCAGAATATGAATAAAACTTTTATTGCTAAAGAAGAAAAAAGTAAGGGGCGGAGAAGCTGAAGGGGCAGCTAAGAAGAATGGAGTTTAAGGGGCACCTGGGTGGCTCAGTGGGTTAAAGCCTCTGCCGCATTGGGCTCTCTGCTCAGCAGGGAGCGTGCTTCCACCTCTCCCTCTCTCTCTGCCTACTTGTGATCTCTGCCTGTCAAATAATAAATAAAATCTTTTAAAAAAAAAAAGAAGAAGAAGAAGAAGAATGGAGTTTAAGAGACATGGCCCCACTGTCTACTGAATGATGCTGCTTAGCAGATTCTACAGCAGGTTCTGCTTGGGTCTGAGGGTAACCTACTAAGTTATTAAGTATGTGAGAGGAATGTTAAAAACACGTATTTGCTTTAGTGTAATTCCTACAGCATATTTTCAAAACTCCACATAACTTTTAGAATTTAAAAGTAAATTTAAGCAAAAGGAACATGCAGAAGATCTATATAGGGGTCTTAATTCTTAGATAAATTTAACCACCGGAAGACTACCATTGCTCACAGAGCTGCTCCCTTGATAACTAATCAATACCCTTAAGCCAAGTGTACAAAGGCAGCCAATGAAGAAGAGGCTCAAACTTTTTATTTATTTTTTCCTTCAGGAAATACCAATGAGTATACAATAGCAAATGAGAGAGATGAGGTCCCTAGTCTCACAGTATTTCTGCTTGTGCCAAATAAGAATAAACTAAGGAAGGTTTAATAGAGGGCTAAGTTACAAAATCATGGGCAGAATGAAGGGAAGCTAGAATAGAGCAGTTTTCTGGGTCCAATAATATGCAACTATTATTAGATCTTCATAGATCTCAAAGAGTAGGTAAAGGGAAAGACAGTAGAACCAAGAAGTAGAGTGCCCAATAGAGCCACCTTGACAGAAGCTGTGACTTTTAGTCAAGGAGTGCAGTCAGCACAAGGGTATGATCAGAAATAGAACCAGAGGAATAAAAACTCCCACTTTCTCTTCTTCCTCCCTGTGTTTCCTCTGTTGGGACACCCCATTGACCAAATCCAACCTAAGGCCAGAAGGTAAGGGACCACTCATGGAATCCATGTAGGTCAGTGTCCAAGTCTAAGAGCAGGGTAGACCAGTGGAGACTTGATCTGGTGGGGGAATAGAAGATGTCTGGCCTGGCATCCCTATCTCTGCATTCCATCGACTTGAGTCCGGTGCAAAGAGGAGCTCACTGCCTTTTACATACACCATGTTGGACCCCGCCTCAATAAATGGCGTTTCCAAATATTTGATGTTTTATAGTAATGGCAAAGAACTTCACTCTCAAGGAATTTGGACACTCATAAATGAGATCAACACTTACAAATTTCAAAGCATTTGCTTAAAGTACTCCCAAAGGGTCTCTTAAGAGAGGCTGGGAGTTCTTTCTGGCGGGGATTGGTAATAATAACAGCTTAGTCAAAGGTGGCTCCCCATAGCCTGTGTCTGAATAAGAAGACTTGAGAAACCTAGATTTTGAGTTAAAATTTAGGCTCCTATTAGAAAAGAAACCTTTAAAAATTATTAGGGCCAGTAAAATGAACCAATGTAAAAATTTTTGTGTCACTTCTCCAAATATCTGAAGAAAACACAAGATTCCCTTCACTACCATCCTTCTTCCTTATCACTCCAACACTTTCTGCCCTTGTTTTGAGAAAATTACTGAATAGTTTTAAGGCGTGCCCATCCTTTCCCTTTGTATACTTTAAATGTCTTGAATACCCTTTCATCCATGAGTCTCGAAGTATTTCATAAACATTAATTTTCCTAACAAATATGTGAGGTTCAAGTATAATTATCTCTTTCCTCCCAATTGTTTAAATATAAGAAACACAGAAATGATAAGAAACCACACCCCGGGTCTCAGAGCAAATCTATTGCAGAATGGAATTCTATTTCCCTCGTCACTAGCAATCTTTCCAGTTCTTATACCACTGAAAAGAATATGTCAGTGTTTTACTTTTCATTACCCTACCCCAATAATTGAGGATCCTCTTAAGGAAACTAATGATTGTAGAGTGTGTAACATGAGTCAGACACTGTGTTTTCAATCAGCGATTCCCAAACTTCACTGCACATTCCAAGCATCTGGGAAGCTTTAAAAAGTCCTGATGCTCAAGCCACACCCCATGCCAATTAATCAGAAACATTGGAGGTAGAGCCCAGATGTCATTGTTTTTTCAACTTCCTGGATGATTAAAATGTGCTCTCAAATTCAAGAACCAGTGCTTGAAATCTTTACCACCTAAAGTGTGGTATGCAGACCAACTGTATCAACGTCATCTAGGAGCTTCTTGGACATGCAGAATTGCTTGTGCAACCCCAGGCCTACTGAAACAATATTCATTTTAACAAGCCCCAGGTGGTTAACATGCATGCCCAAGTTTGGAGAGCACTGTTTTAAATAACCAAATAAGCAAAAGAGGTCAGTGGCACTATCTTCATTTTATAAATGAAAAAGCATGTTTAGAAAGGTCAAGTAATATGCACAGATTCTGACACAGGACTGATTAACTTAAAAGTTCTTATATTTTTGACCACACCAGTTTAAACTGGAGGAGGATAGTCACAGACTCTTTTGAAAGTCACTGAAAACGTTGAAACCTCATCCAAGAATTAACAAAAAAGGGTTTTGTTTTTGTTTTTGTTTTTGTTTTTTGCTTGCATTTTGAAGGATTTGTCATCCCAGAAGCTCTCCATGCAAATCTACAGAACCAAGAACCACAGGTTGTAAATACCACCACTCCTTTGCATTCCCTACCCCACAGCTCCATGATCTATATGATATGGATATTTAATTTCTATTCAGTGTAAAAAGAGATCTATAAAGAATACAAGCTTTATCTTAGATGGGTAATACACACACACACACACACACACACACACACACACTCTCTCTCTCTCTCTCTCTCTGGGAATTTAACAACCAAGAGTCCTTTTGAAAGGCACATTGACAGAGGGTAACATTGTACATGGGCTCTTCCACACACCTGTTAGCAGTTGAACCTAATTGTTCAGCATCTGGTACTGATTTGGGATTCTTTCACTCTATCTCATTATTCCTTTTCCATAATTTTTTCTGGTTTGGAACTGCTGCTGTTTCTGCGCAATGTATATATTTTTAAAACTAAAAAGACATACTTTGAAAGAACTCTGGAGAAAGACATAAAGTTACTTCTTTATAATCCATTTTGCAGTCAAATTTATTTAAACTGACAGTGGTGATTATTAGGTGTGGAAAATCTAAGGGTAAGAAAAGATTTAACTAGTTGGCTATCTTTCATTTTCTAATATCTCTTCCTAACATTTAGGTAGTTTGGCTAAATTCATAAATACCTGATTTGCAGATATTTATAGATTAGAATTACAAGGAATATTGTCATGAGTAAAAAAAGATGCCTTTTCTGGGTTGTAAACCCTTTGAAGCAGAAGTACATGTAATATTATGTACATATTATATTAGTTAGATTGCATCTCTAAAGCAAAATGCCCTTGATGGAACATTAGATAAAACAAGACATTTTCAGAAGAAACGAGAGGGAGTTGATAAAGTCAAGAGATTTAAAATATATAACATAAAAAAAAGTAATGGTTACATATAAAAAACATACAAACACACGTTAAATCACAGATCAAGGATCATTTAAGAGTGTTTATTTACAACTCCAACATGGCTTTTCTTGAGTGTGCTTATACAACATCAAGATCAATGGCTACTTTGAAACCAAAATACCATCTGAGGTTGGGCTATTGGAGGCAAAACACAGACCAAAGCATTAAATAATATGAATCACATCGTGATTATAACATAAACTGGGATTTTTAAATTATTTAAAATCTATAGAGAAAGGAAAATAAGCTATTCAATAATTTTAAAATTCTTAAAAGCAGATAATGAATGAACGTGGTTCTTTAATAAACCTGGAAAATACAGTATATTCTCCTAATTATTGTGACTTGGAAAAAAAGTACTAACTCTTTGAGGCCACATAGTTCAACAGAACATGTATTTAGAATAAATACCTCAGGGGTACCTGGATGGCTCAGGTGGTTGAGTGTCTGACTTTTGATTTTGGCCCATGTCATGATCTGAGGGTCATGGGATCGAGCCCCATGTTGGGCTGTGTGCTCAGAGTGGAGTCTATTTGAGATTCTTTCCCCTCCTCCTCTGCCCCTGCCACCCTTGTGCACTCTCTCTCTCTCTCTCTCCCTCCCTCAATAAATAAATAAAATCTTTAATATAAACACCTCAAAACCTGAATATGACAATGGAATTAAAAATCAGGTTTGTGTTCATCTTCATCTAAATGAATTTTCATATTTGAGGATGACAAGCGACTTAATAATGAAGCAATCTTGTTTATCAAGCAGAACGTTCAAGGAGAGCTATAAAGTAGGGCATTCATAAAAAGAATATTTTGAAATGACTTAGATTTCTTTTTTTTTATATTAACATATGTATTACTTGCTTCAGGGGTACAGGTCTGTGAATCCTCAGTCTTAACACAATTCACAGCACTCACCATAACACATACCCTCTCCAGTGTCCATAACCCAGCCACCCTATCCCTCTCCCTCCACCCCCCAGCAACCCTCAGTTTGTTTCCTGAGATTAAGAGTCTCCCTCCCCAGTCCCATCTTGTTTCATTTTATTCCCCTCCCTTCCCCCCACAATCCCCTGCCCTGCCTTTCAAATTCCTCATATCAGAGAGTTCATAGGATAATTGGCTTTCTCTGATTGACTTATTTCGCTTAGCATAATACCCTGTAGTTCCATTCATGTCATTGCAAATGGCAAGATTTCATTTTTTGATGGCTGCATAGTATTTCATTATAAATATATACCCCCTCTTCTTTATCCATTCATCTGTTGATGGGCATCTAGGTTCTTTCCATAGTTTTGACTATTGTGGACACTGCTGCTGTAAACATTCGGGTGCATATGCCCCTTTGGATCACTACATTTGTATCTTTAGGGTAAATACCTAGTAGTGCGATTGCTGGGTCATAGGGCAGCTCTATTTTCAGCTTCTTGAGAACCCCGATACTGTTTTCCAGAGTAGCTGCACCAGCTTGCATTCCCACCAACAGTGTAGGAGGGTTCCCCTTATTCTGCATCCTGTCCAACATCTATCATTTCCTGACTTGTTAATTTTAGCCATTCTGATAGGTGTGAGGTGGTATCTCACTGTGTTTTTGATTTTTATTTCCCTGATGCCTAGTGATGTTGAGCATTTTTTCATGTGCCTGTTGGCCATTTGGATATCTTCTTTGCAGAAATGTCTGTTCAAGTCTTCTGCCCATTTCTTGGTTGGATTATTTGTTGAGTTTGATAAGTTCTTTATAGATTTTGGATACTAATCCTTTATCTGATATGGAAATGACTTAGATTTCTTAAAGCATTTCAAGGCAAACTTCACTAGATATTCAGTGCTGTGATCACAAACTTTTATAGCATGGACTCACACTTCCACTGACACAGACTTCTTTCTTCCTCCAGACGTCTTAATTAATCATGCTGCCATGATACATTTTTCCAGTTTCTCCATGCCTGAGATGTTTTCCAGTACCATTTTTTTAATCTCCTCACTCTTCACCAAATGATTCATGTTCCTCTGAACTCTGATCTTCTGAGTACCACTCGGGCTGATGACAAAGATTATGGGTCAATGGCATTGAAAGTTGTTGGAAAATATTTGAACCAGCTGTTCTTAAATCTCTAGTTGTAGTATACACTTCTCCAACAATATGAGCATGTGTGTCACTAGAGGTGCTATGTTTAACCGAAATGAGCATATTCACTTTGTGGATGATAGTGTGCTTTTTGTCATGGTGGCAACATATATACCATGTTCTTTTGCACACACATTTAAAATATGTGGAGGTCTGTGTGTATTATAATAGAAAACTTGCCTGAATATTTGTAACCCCAAGTGTAATAGTAAGAATTGCATTAATTTGCATCAGTGTTGGTGGAGTCAGGTTTGGATTTACCTATTAGCATTCTTATAAATCTCACTAATAGATATAATAGAGGTTCCCCTTAGCAATGTCCCTTCAAGTAATTCTACAACTGTAGCAATAGAAAGCATTAAAGTGTCTTGAAACAATTTTCCTTTAAAATAGTATCTCTGTGGCTAGCCAGATATTTATCGTAATACTGTGTTTTATGTCTTTATCTTTCTTAATGCAGAATTAGCAATGAGATTGGCTTCAGAAGGGAATTATTATATAGAAAGAATGGCCAAATGATGAAGAGAGAACATATTTACTCACTCTTATTAAGGTGAGTAGCATATTTATAGTGAATTAACAGAATAAATACATGCTACCTTAAAGATTATGATCTACCAAAGAATTAGATAAATGTTAACATTAAATTTACAATCAAAGTTGTATATTTGGCTGCCTTGAGCAGTTGCTAGCTTGGAGCATATATTTTGAAAAACTGATTGAAAACAGAAGGCTGATGACACAAACTATAAATTTGAATCCATACTTCCTTCATTTACAAGTTGTATCACATTCTCCTCCCATATCAAACATTTGAGTGATGACAAACCTGACCCCAACAAAGAGAGAGCGAAGTGTAGTGGAAAGAGTCTGAGTCAGACTAGATTCTAGTCCTGCCTCGGCCACCATCTAGCTGTATGACCTTGGACAGGAAACTTAGCTTTGGAGGAATTCTGTGTCCTCGGTGTAAAATGACTCTGGTAGGACATGATCTTGTCAGTCCTTTCCAGCTCTGTCCTTCAAAGCATAAGCATCTTTGTAAAGCCTTAAGAGAAAAGAACCAGGCCACAGGAAATCTGCACCCCTTCTCACCTGGTGTGTTAAAGTAAAGATCATATATGAGGCAATTTGGCAGAATTTTTTGAAATGTAAAAAGTATGGAGGAGTACAAGACAATATAAGATGAAGGCAGAGGTGATATTCCATAGCTAATTATCTCTACCCATCAGTTTTAAGTCTTTGCCCCTTCTAATCTGGCTCTTTTTTCTGTATGTTATTTGTCTTTCATTTATTGACCCACACTCAGAGTCTCAACCTCAACCCAAAGGAGGACACCTTTTTAACATTATAAAGTTTCAAGGGGCAGCACGTGATATTTGTAATTCCTCAACCTGTTGGTTGAGAAAATACACTTAATCAACATTTAACCAACGTTCTTTGAGTACCCAGGGACTTGATGGAGTATAAAAACAGAATCATGGAGCCTACATTCTGGTGGGGAAAGACATGTAATAAAATAATCACACAGGCAGAAGTAAAACTAAAGATGATAAAGAGACAATGAATTTAGGAACTTTTACATGGGTTTGTATTTTATTAATCACAACAGCTCCTACATTTACAGAATAGTAGCATATATATTTAAAAGGATATCATTTGTTCAGGCCATACATGGTGTATTACTGCAGGCCCTTTTCAATAAAACTTCTGCCCCAGGTTAGGAGTTTCTACATTGTATGACCATTCTGTGCCATGCTAGAATTTAAGCTGATTGAGGACAAAGATCTTGTTTATTTATTATATATTTGCCAATACGTGTATTAAAGTAAACAACTGTTTGCTGTTACCTCAGACAGCCCTCAGGTTTATTTCTCACTTCTGTTATCTTCACAATGCTGAATGCTGACCAGAAGCAGGGTGGAGTGGGATGGAAAATGTGTTCCAGAGGTCAAGCTAACAGAGTCTCCTTCATCCTGTACTCTCTGGGATACATAACCTCTAAAATTGCCACGCAAGGGCACACAATAGAAGGATGTATTCCAACTTAACTACCTCGGGCCAGAACTGTATCACCATGTGATGTAATTATAACATGGCAAGTTCCCAACCACACTGGCTTGTATCTCCAGCACCCACCATGGTGCCCAGTCAGCGAATTTTCATTGAATGAACCAACAGAACGTGAAAAAGCATGTTCTTTGCAATCCAGCATTACAAAGAGATTTTTAGTCCTTTCTACCATGATACAACAGACTCCATAGCTCTGGCAAAAAAAAAAAAAAAAATGTTTGGTATCAGCCACCACCTGGAAAGATGGCAAACACAATTCAGAACCTCATATCAGTTGTCTACAAAGTGTTCCCATGACTGTCTGGGAATGGGAAATGACTGGTGGCAGTCGGTGGCTGCCGCATCATCATGTGCATTGGACTGAGCCTCGCTAATGAACATCAGTCTTATTTTCGGTTTTTGAAGGGGTAAGAGAAGCCCGCTCTTTCCACCAGCACTGAGTGTATCCCTTGCCAGTTTCAAAGGCGGGATAACAGAAGTCCCTTCAGCAGAGTAAACTATGCATGCAGACTCCCAACACACACAAAAGGAGGAAGCATTAATTTCTTTGATAGAAATACTCCAGTTTCTGGCCAAAATTGTGGAGTTTTGGAATAAAACTGCCTTGTATTTCTAAAGGTCTCTGAGTTTTCAAGGCACTTTTATATTAGTGATCTTACTGATCCTCAGAACAACACCATGTCATGGAACAATATGAGTTTCATCCATACTTCAGAGGTCAGGAGAGTTTCCACCAGGTTAGGTGGCCTGCCCATGTCAGAGAGCCATGAAGAGTTAGAGTGAGGGAGAGCACCTCAACTTCCTCTGACTTCACATCAGTGCTCTTTCAACATCACGATTTTTATCTTCAAATGGATGAAGATCCTTTTTACCCTGGGTTGTGGTTTGGGCACAGTCACTTCCACCTTTGCAATTACTGTCAAACTTTGTTATTGTCTCCAATGCTTGCTATTTAAAATGACCACAGACAGCTAAATCCTAAGAGAGCAGTTAATAAGGAGAGTGCTGAGAAAAGACCTCTCCGTCTTTCTGTATTCCCTCCAGTAAAGTCAAGAGCAATTTCAGACAGTCCTCTCATGCTATGATACTAAGCTACCTGCAAGATAATTAAATAACTAAACAACCTGATCCAAGTTCTCAGGGAGAATTAACATTTTGGCAGTTTCCTTCTAAATCTCAATTTTCCCAACCTCTTCCCCACCTTGTAGCTGTTCTGAGAATGGCCTGAATTCCCACTATTTTTTTTTTTTTTTTTACAAACACTCAAACTTAACCTGTCCCTTAGTGTACCAAAACATTTACATAAAAAAAACAAGAAATCTGTAATTCAGTACAGTAAACACATGGAATTCTCCTTATCCTACCTAAAATGACACTCTGTATCTAATAGAACTACAATATTTTGTTTTAACTTCTTCAGTTTTCAGGAAAAGAACTTAAAATGTATAAATGATTAACAGAAAGTAGCCATTTGTGGTTTGCATTTATTGTTGTTTTTTTTTAATATTTTATTTATTCAAATTGTGGTTTTAATTTTTTTTTTAAGATTTTACTTATTTATTTGACACAGAGAGAGAGATCACAAGTAGGCAGAGAGGCAGACAGAGAGAGAGGGGGAAGCAGGCTCCCTGCCAAGCAGAGAGCCCGATGTGGGGCTCGATCCCAGGACCCTGACACCATGACCTGAGCCGAAGGCAGAGGCTTAACCCTCTGAGCCACCCAGGCGCCCCTGTGGTTTGCATTTAAATCAGGCTGTTTATGTGAAATGGTTGTATACCAGCTCAGTGACTAGCTAATATAGGTGTTCAATAAATACTTGGTGAACGATTGTGGACATAAATGATGCAATGCCCTGTGAGTACACATTGTCTTTGTTGTGCTAGATGACTTTCTGTAGAGAATTAAAGAAGAGAATTATAAAGCACGGATTGAGAATTAGGCCTTTGAAGACAAAGATTCTAGTCATTAGTACTAAATAATGAAATGACTTGGGGTGGGTTTCTCAACAATAGAATGAGAGTATGGATTAAGAATTTAGATCATCTCTAAGGTTATTTCTAATGCTAGTCTTTCCTAATTCGAGATTGAAAAACTATCAGTCAGAGAAAAATATCACTCTCATCAGAAAATAAATATGGAATAAAAAGTAATCTCAGACAAGGTCTCAGCTTTCTAAATTTAAACATGCCCGTGGGTGGTGGGGGTGGCAGGGTCTTAAGAATTACAAAGAGTCTAATTGAAGACAATAAGGACTTCCCAGAGTCTTACAGAGATTGCTTTTAGCACATCTGTAACAGAGTTTATAAAAAGATTGTAGTAGATGGCATCAGAAGTGGGCTCTGAGGAAAAACAAGGGTGCTGAGGAAAGCTAAGGTTTCTTCTTCTCTTTCTTTTTTTAACAAAAAAAATGAGGGAAAGGAAAAAATTATTATGAGCTCCTCTGAAATCCCAGAACTTAGGGGAATGACTAATATTAGCCACTAGGAATACAAAAGAGAAGAAACTTAGAGCAAACAGAAATCATGGAAAAAGAATCCAGCACTGCGCTGAAGAAACTGGCAGCTAGAACAAGAGCTTTAACCAAACACCAAAGGGCTAGGTCTAGGATCCAAATACGAAAGGATTGTGCTCTGCCAAAGGCCGCAAAGAAGATGATGAAGGTACCTCAGCCTTGGAGGAGAGGAGATGAACAATATGAACAGATTTCTAACAGGACCCCTGGCTATGAGGGTCAGCACCTCAAAGCACAGAGAGTGAGTAATAACCTCCTGGAAGGGACTAAACCGTAAGCCAGCAGCAAGTGAGGGAGCTTCATCTGCCTCAGACCCTATGATCCTGACAGTCCAGAACTTTCATCCTGTTTCATACAACACTTGAAACAACCAATGCAGCTGTATGTGTGAGAATTCTGTGGGCAGGTGTACCACAGGGGAAAGAAGAACTTCTCCTTCTAAAAGGATAACTTTCTTTCTCCTGAAAGAAGAACTTCTCCTTCTTCCTCCTCCCCCTCCACAGCCCCTCCCCTTTCTCAGTTTCCTCAGGGAAGGCAGAGAAAATTTCACGGATATAAAGGCTAAAGACCACTCAGGCCTGCCAAGAAGTCCCTTGGCTTTCCCTCGGGGGTAGGTGTTGCTCTAGCTCCCAAAGTTGCCTGTGAAGAAAAGCACAGATCCCACCTGAACACCTATTCTGCACCCATTATATGTAGGGCTAGGTTTTTTTAGGGATAAAAAGATAAGCAAGATGTAGGTCCAAGGAGAGATAACAGGGTCTCCTCTATGTGAGTCTGGAAGGTTCAGATCCATTGAAAACACATTTGCTGTGCTGTGGTACAATTTGTGGGCATCTGTGGTTGGGGAGGCCCTGAAAAAAAAAATAAAGTAAGGCATAAGTACTATATGGCTTCCAGTCCAGTTGGGAAAATAAAACAATGAATAACTAAGACAAAGTAGAATAAACATGCGCCATATGTGAGGTTGAAATAAAGATCTAGTGCAGGAAGAGTAAAGATCACTTCCAGCGTGACTGGAAGGGTGGAGTGAAAAGGAAAGTCATCAGAGTCGAGCTTGGAAGGAGGGTCTGTTTCTGTTCTCTGCAACCATCCTCTTGTAAGCTATACTCTTCTCTTGCCTGGGAATCCTAAATATGCCCTACTTTTGTTCTCAATGCCTCCTATCAATTTTCTTCTTAGGCAGATAGGATGACCTTTTAAAATACAAGTCTCATGCCACTCTGCTGTTTTCAAACTCTCTAATTATACTTAGCATACAGTTCAAGGTTCTTACCTTGGCTTACAAAGCTTCACCAGTCTGGCCTCTGTCTACCTCTGGGGCCTCATTTTAAACCCCTGTTCCTAGTGTGGTCTTTGTCAGCATTGCTGGTCTTTATTCATTACTTCCCATATACCTTACTCCCCTCTGCTTTAGGACATTTATATTTTCCATTTCCTCTGCCTGGAATCCTCTCTCTCCTTCCTTGCTTAGTTAACTCCTGCACCATCCCCCACCCACCTCCCCACGTTCCTCTCCTGACATATTCCTCTCTCTCCCATGTCAGGAACTCTTACTAAGTATTCCTGTGGCATGCTATGTTTTTCCTTCATAGCGTTTATAATGGTTGACAAATCCATGTTTATTTGTGGAATTATTCGTTGACAGCCAATACCCCCATATACTATAAGCTCCATGAGAGTAGAAACTATGGCTTTTTTTTTTAATCCCTGTTGTATCCACATCACCTAGCTCAAGGCAGGCATAAGGTAGGTGCTTATTATCCTCTCCTTGAATGAATTAATGGACATTAGAGATAATCATCCAGCCCCCTTTTAGAAGAGAGAACTGAGGCTCAGAAAGGCAGACTTGTTCAAAGTCCCAAGTTGCTGAACCAGAAGTACTCTTGTATCCAGACTCTCATTCCATAGTTCTCATCTAATTCTATCACATGGCCCTGAAGCTTGTGCAAAGGCCAAGTCACAGCCTCCAATTTTATTCCTGGGACAAAAGGTGATTGAGAAGAAAGACAAAAGGAATTATTCATTGGGTCATATGAGCAGTTGAACATAAGTGAGAAATTGAGAAATGAAAGACTGAAACTCAAAAGAAAAATGGGTGAGTGGGTGGTGTGGGTAATGTATTGACACACAGATGAGAGATTGATCTGGTTGACCAGCCTGAGAGGTCTACACGTATAGGCACAGGGTAGGAGGTTCCACAAAGACAGTACATATACCTGGCCAACACCTAATTAAGAGAAAGAATTTTCAGGAGAACATGTGGGTGTGCTGGAAAGTACAACAGGACCAAGTTTTGTTCAGTTGATTTTGGATTATGAATTCTTCCTGAGGGATGAGGGAGTGGTGATAGGGAGAAAAAGGAACAAGGTGGAAAATAGGCAATCTATTGATGTTTTCATATTTGAGGAATTGTACTTAATAAATAATGAGGATGCTGTTGAGTTTAAAAATGACAAGTCTAAAGAAAAATAATAATGGAAGAATTGGAAGCCAAAGAAATAGCTTATGTCTGATGAAGTGATTGGGGCTGGAGATGAGAGAGGGGCTCCATGCTGGCACCACACCCTTCTGTTCAGCCAGATCACATCTTGGCCATAATCCTTCCTTTCAACCAGTGCCAGTCACAAGGAGGAGGTGTGAACCTGGGGCCAAGGCTGAAGTACAGGTTCATGAGCCACAAAGGGTAAGGCTGCCTCAGCCTCGGCAAAGAAGGCAAGTGCTCTTTCATATTTCTGCTGAAAGAAGTACAATGTTTTAACTCAAAACTGGAGGGTTATTAGTTTCCCAACCAAAAGAAAGAGTCTCCAATGCGGGATTCCACAGAGCAAGGCTGCTTTTGAACTCCCCAGCCCTCCACATCTGTAGCCGTTTCCATTCTTCAGGCGTTGCCAACTTCTGCGTTAAAGACCGATATCTGCATGGACACAAGGGTTCTGGCAGCCTCTGTTCAGTGCAACAGGCTGCAGGAAGCAGAGTCAGCAGGGAGAGGGGCATGGGAGTCTTTGTGCGTGGCTCTAAATCTCCATCTATAGAACAACTCCAGATTGCATAAATTTAACGTGCAGGCTCTAAGTGCATTTAGCCTCTCCTTGTGAAAATGCCTCAGACGTACATAAAGGAGAATTAAATAACAGGAATCAAAAATAATAATAAAGTTCTGTGGGATTAGGCAATGTTACTATCAGATTTTAGAGGAGTAATGATACGTTCTTAAGTTAATTGTTATGCAGAGAAGAATCAGTGTGGCAAAGTGGAAAGAGTACAGACTTGGACTTATACGTAGTTTTGAATCCTGGCTGGATAACCATAAGGAAATTGTTCGACCTCTCTGAGGCTGTTTTCCCAGTTTTCCTGCTGTAAAAGGAAAATCACAGCATTCCTTTGGAAATGTTTGGAAGGATCAGAGATAGTATCTGGAAGCATAGACACAAAGCCGGTATGTAACCGCCATTAAATGGCAGCTACATTTACACAGAATCGTGAAAGGAAACAAGGCAGTGTTTTTCAGATCACTGGTTTTAACAAATCATTAATGAGACTATAAAACTTAGTAAAAATCAACTCAGAACAGGTATGCTGAACTGGTCACTGGAAAGCCGTTCTTCATTCTGGTTTCAGATTCCATTTACCAGCTATTTCCCCAATAGCTCTTCATTGATACAGGGGCCCCGAGGTGAGGTTCTATACCCTTAAAAATTCAGGAGGTTGACTCTGGTATGATTTTAGTCACAGCAAAGTCAAGGACTCCCAAGTTCTTGCCTCTTCTACCACAACTTTGCTTTGCTTGCTTGCTTGCACTTACAATTGCTTTAAAATCTGCCGTAGAAGAGGAACATATTTAGCTTAAGGCTTCAAATCCTGTTTAAGTACCAACACTTACATATTATTAGCTATTACTTCTCTGAGGAGGAGTCCCCAGACTTCACCTCCCTGCTAAGTGTCAGCCACACGGCTTCAGCTTCCCATATGACAATCATTCCAGCCCATTCCATAGGTTTTTCGCCTTGAGCAACTAATGGGATATTACAAAGTGCTTAGCAAGTACACACGTGTACATGGATAGTGTACACATTGCAGCGTTTCTTTATTAAAGATGGCAGTGCCTTTGCTCCAATCACAGATTTTCTCATTTTTCAGAACACACAGTGACCACCCCTCTTTGTAATTAATTCTCCCCACCGTCCTCCAATTTAGAATGCCCTCCCTCCCCCCAGCTTTTTTTTTTTTTTTAAAGATTTTATTTATTTATTTGACAGAGAGAGATCACAAGTAGGCAGAGAGGCAGGCAGAGAGAGAGGAAGGGAAGCAGGCTCCCTGCTGAGCAGAGAGCCCGATGTGGGGCTCAATCCCAGGACCCTGAGATCATGACCTGAGCCGAAGGCAGAGGCTTAACCCACTGAGCCACCCAGGCGCCCCCCTCCCCCCCAGCTTTATTGAAAACTAATTGACAAATAAAACTGTATGTATTTAAAGTGTACAAAATGGTGATTTGGTATGTGTATACATTGCGAAACGTTGACCACCATCAACATATTCATCACCCCACATAGTTATCATTCGTGTGCGTGTGTGTGTGTGCATGTGCATAGACGCATGTGATGAGAATGCTTATGACCTACTCTCCTAGCAAATTTCACGTATCCCGTACAGTGTTATTAACCATAGTCACCAGGCTGTACATCAGATCTCCTGAATTTATTCATCTTGTAAACGCAAGTTTAGAAAGCCTTTTTAAAATCCTCTCTCCACCTCCGTTTCCAAGCCTGAAGCAAGTCAGCTGTTACATCTGCCTTGGAGACTTCACAGCCATTCTACCCTCAATGACATTTACTTCCTGTGAACTTATTCAAAAGGATTTCTTGAATAACTACAGTGTTCTAGGTCAGCCTGCAGTGTTCCCTGGCTGCCACTCTCCTGTGAAAGGTGATCATCTGCTTTGGAACACTAATGTCATTACTTTAGTCATTGAAATGGTCACTGTATCTCTTAGAGTCATTAGATAGATTGTCATCATTAGATTTTAAATAAACTGCTGTTCTTCATAATCCCAGCATCATTCGGTGTGGAAAAGAAAAAAAAGATTCTTATTAAAAAGAAGAGCCAATGAACTTCTACAAGGTACTATTTGAATAAGACACTATTTGAGCAAATAATAATGGTGCATACTTATTCAATAGGGTTTTCCCTAAGCAGGTGAAAGACCCAGAACCACGGTTGTTGTTGCCAGTTCTCACTCTGATATAGCCAATGCTAGTTCCTATCTTCTCATCTCATCAGCCACGTGAGGCTCACATTTGTCAGAGATATGCCAAGTTCCTTTCACCTGAGAAATTTTGACTTTTTTTTCTCTACTCTTGCAGGTAATTTAAAGTTTATATGCCCCCTACTTATTATTCTGACCTTAGAGGTTTTGTGTTACAATTTGAGACTATATATATCATACATATGAATAATATATAAATAAAAGCTTCTCCATGTAGACAGAGGGGAAACTTGCCTAAGAATGACCATGAGGTGAACAACACAGACCTGCAAGCAACGGGGTTTTGGTACAAAGAGAAACAAAATCTGTAAAAGAGGCTCATATAAACATTTTCACATGCTTACGGAGATGAACCAAGAGCCAGTTTGCCTCCTCTTCTTTAAAAAAAAAGGAGTTTATGAAAAAGGGAGTTGTTTATAGTCATTTAAAACTCCATATCATAAAACAGGATAAGGAATGTCCCCACACTGTAGATAAAAGTCATTTGGGGAGAGAACACTCCCTTTAAACCAAGGAATGTATGCCGATTAGATGAGGGAGGTGAAAGAGAGAGGTACAACACCTATTATTAATAATAATAAAATGACTTTGAACTTCTCCAGCCCTTTCATCTGGGAATTTCAATTTGCTTATATTAACCAATTAAATCTCACTTCTACTTTATCACCCTTTGTAAGAGAATAAGGCTAACACTTAGAATTCCTCCTTTCTCTTGTAGTTATAAGTACTTCGCCATCATTCGTTGTTCAAGGCTACAACCTACTGAGTAAGCTAGTGTAATTATTCCCTCTTATACAGGTAGGGAAACAGAGATAAAACCACAACATCTTGCCAAGACCACACAGTAAGACAGTTGCAGAGCCATGAAGCCAACTAATACTTGAATCCAGGGCTCCTGGTGGAAAAACTGAATCAGTCCATTTCCCGCACTCTCCCTCCTAAAGAGCTATCGTCACACATGGATAACCTTAGCAAAGGAACCTCAGAAGTTTTAAAAATCAACTGAAGAAGTAGCAGAATCATGTTAAATCTTCCAAATACTCTAGCTCAGAGAGATTCGAGAAACTCTAACGAATAATATTGCCACAATAAGAGGAGAAAAAGAGGATGCGGGCACCATTCATGGTTTTTCCAAAAATGCACCGAGCTCTCAGAATGGAGACCTGAAAGAGATAAACAACACCACCTAACTTGTACTTGACACATACGTTGATGTTATTTGGTCCCAACTCAGATTGCCTTCTCTCCCTACCCCGCAAGTACCGGGAAAGGGACTAGCAATATTTTAAATGTATTGGGTTTTGGCTCCTCCCTGAAGTCTCAGTGGCAGCATCAGTGACAACTCTTGGAGAGTGCGGAGCATTTTTAGCCCCTTAGAACCTACTCATTTGAAGTTAGTGAACTTCGGAAGTATAACTGCTTTAAATATCATATTTTAAAATTCAAATATTACACTGAAAAAAAGCAAATACTTTATCAGGCATTCGTGGTCACTTGACCTTTTCCAAACCTAGAATGTTAGCCTTATTAAAATCCACAGCTTTTCTGCCTCTCTCATGTAACCCCTGGATGAGGATTTTATTTAACTTTAGAGGCAAAAGAAGTATTTTATTTCCTTTGTGAACTTTCCAAGTGCCTTTTGCCCAAGGCAATGAGCAAGGCGCAAATTTAAGAAGTGGTGAAACAGAAAGTGGCTTGGCTGCTCCCGTCAAAAAATAAAAATCAACAATACATCTAGCCGTGGAGATAAAGACCCTCAGAATTTGCATCCTGTGTATGAAGCAGGGTCAGATTAGGCCAGGCCAGGCCATCACTCCTAGTGGTAATGATTGCTAGGGAGGCATCACGTCACATGGGACCAGGTGGGGCCCCTTGCCTCCCCCATCCCGGTTCCCCAAAGCCAGATGGTGCACTTGGGCATAGTCTTTTTTTTTTTTTTTTAAGATTTTATTTATTTATTTGACAGACAGAGATCACAAGTAGGCAGAGAGGCAGGCAGAGAGAGAGGAAGGGAAGCAGGCTCCCTGCTGAGCAGAGAGCCCAATGCAGGTCTCCATCCCAGCACCCTAAGATCATGACCTGAACTGAAGACAGAGGCTTTAACCCACTGAGCCACCCAGGCGCCCCGCACTTGGGCATAGTCTTAAGGCCACAGTCTTCAGGCTATCTATAGAAACACAAATATAAATAAATCACCCCTTGGTGACTAATCTCAAAGTTCAAGCAGCATACAAATGGGATGGCCAGCAGCACACACTGAACTGCACATTTCTCAGCAGAATACTTGTACCACTCATAACTCATTAACTCATACTTGTGTTGATTTACATATTAACAGAAGTACTAACCTAGGAGCCTCTGGTTTTCTATAAAGTAGGCTATGTTCACTTTTCCAATAGCCCTGCGAAACATCAACGATAAAAGACATTCTCCTCCGGATTTTAGAGTTCTGCACAAATATTGTCAGCTTTGCCAGTGATAAAGCCATGATTTCCCCTTCTTAAAAAAAAAAAAACTGAGAAAAATAACAGTTCAAAATATGACAAGCACACCGCAGGAAGACTCAGAGCAAGCAGGTTGTAGAAATAAAATTGTTCAAAACTCTGAATTAAGTATCCTTGAAGTATTTAAAACACACACACACACACACACACACACACACACACACTTCCAAATCCAAAGATACACAAAAAGTTCTTTTAAACTGGCAAGGGACTGCCTGAGAGAAGCACTGCTTTCACACCACTAGCAAAAGTCCTTCACTGGATGCAGAACAGCTAAACTGCGAGTTCAGGGGAGAAACCAGCTCTTTAAATCCTAGTGAGAGGTTAGAAGGCCTTTGCCTGTTGGCTTAGCTTTAAATCTGCCAGACTGGCATGGGGGCCTGCTCATTCTTTCTTAATACAAGACTTCATTCAAAAGCAAAATCGGACCCTACTGTCCCTTGCAATTACATTTCAGTGGCTTAAGCTGGGTGTTTGTGTTTTTTCTAGGTGATTAATAGCGCTCACATTTAAATGGTCACAGTCATCCTCTACAGTCATTAACACCCCATTAAGATGGATGAGAAGAACTTCACACCTTTTGTTTCGGTCTGCTGGGCCATGGACTTAACAAAACAGCCCGGCACTGATTTAGGGAGGGAAGATTATCTGCACAACCAGACAGGCTAAAACTTCCTTTAAAAACAAACAAAATTTTTAGAAGCCCTTCTAAAACTTCATTTTTTGAAATATTCTTCAAATGTCATTTAAGAATACTAAACCCGGAGTTTCCCTATACCTGAACTTACACATATATTTGGCATGGTTCCTCAGTAATGTTTACAGAGCTCTGGGTTTCTTCTCTACTGTTTCCTTTGCTCTAAGCCTGTAATTATGATTGAGAGCCTTCTGTTTCTAAGGAAAAGCAGTAGTAACATGAATATCTAGTTACCTTTGAGGGAAAATACTTTAGTGGAAGTTCATGCGTGACAATCTAAACACTGGCTTGCTTTCTCCCAAATGGTAGTAAAACCTCATGTTTTTGCAAAATTCAAGTAAGGGATGTTTCTATTTAAAGAGAAAATGAAGAAAAAGTTGAGAGCGAGATGCTGCCCGAGACTGTTTAAGCAGTGGACTGGCCAGAGATAGTGTTTTTCATTTCTCCTCAAAAAGCATTGCCTCAAGAGAGTCCTGTGTGATCACAGCAGTAAACTTCGTAGCAAAACCACTTGTTTATAAACTTGCAAAACCCTGTACTTCATCTTTTTGAGTTGAAGTTCTCCCAGGCAGAGCAAGTCACACTCATCTTATAAAATCAACCCACACTTAACTGCCAGAGTTGTTCTTATGTGGATGGGAAACTGTCAGGCTATCAACATGGTATCACCATTGCTATCGTTTGACCTCATAGTTAAGAAAGCGACTTTTCTGACTCAGTGTTCTTTGCTGCTATCATCTTTGTTATTATTATCTTCCACTGAAACCATTTCCTTTCAAATCATACAGTAAAATGTAAGTTTTTAACAATGGGAACGTGTATGTCTTAACCCAGTCATATCAAAGTTCAGAATCTACAACATCTCACATCTTGTGTACTTGCACGTGCACACACACATGCATAACCTGATATTCTTTATCATACTTTCATAAATTATAAGGAAAGTCTTTCTCCAAGAGCACTTGTAGCAACCCACCTCCAACATTCTGACAAGTTAACTACACCTAATTTTGATGGAAGGCAAAACTTCCTCCCTCTAGCTATTTGTAGATCCCAGTAGTTTTAAAAATTACTAGACCCTAAAAATATATGTTTATAAAAAAATAAAATTTAAAAAAAATAGTCACAAAAAAATTAACAAAATAAAAATAAAAAAACGAAAAAAAAACTACAATACTATGAACAATAAAAAAAAATAAAAATTACTAGACCCATATTCATCCCACTTCTAAAATTACCAAGTTAATGATTTTCTCTCTCCACTCTTACTGTATTTGAAGGACTGCTCCGTTGCTATCAGGAGCCAGTCCCTCTACTAGTATTTTAAAACCTCCCACCCCTTCATCCTCTCTAGGATTTAATACTCCTTTCACTACTTCCTCATTTTCTTCCTTTCTGTTGGCTCTTTCTCATTAGCATGCAAGCATGCTCCAGTTCTGCTTATGTTTAAAAAAGAAAATTCTCCAAGGACCCCCATTTCCCCTCTACCTGTCACTCCATTTCTTTGCTCCAATGTACAATTTTTTTTTTCAAGAGGAATTCTCACATTCTTATCTCCCATTTATCCCTAGACATTTGTTTTCTGTCCCCACCACTGCACAGATATTGTTATCACAACCACCAGCAACAAGCTCCACATTGTTAATTCTATGAACACTTTTCTGA
Source organism: Enhydra lutris kenyoni (assembly GCF_002288905.1). Classification (NCBI taxonomy): domain Eukaryota; kingdom Metazoa; phylum Chordata; class Mammalia; order Carnivora; family Mustelidae; genus Enhydra; species Enhydra lutris. The sequence goes on from NW_019154103.1 coordinate 29,806,870, forward strand.
CTTCATCTTAATTGAGTTCTCAGTAGCATTTAATCTGGTTGTCTATTTCTGTTCCTGAAACATGCTCCCTGCTCTCCACTCTGTAGTGGTTTTCTTCATACCTCCTTGACCAGTCCTTAGACTCCTTTCATGGTTCCTGGACATTTAGTTGACATTGGATTTTAGAACACTCTAGAGCTTGGCTCTGTGTTTTTTTTTGTCATCTTCTGTTGGGAGCAATAGATAATAATTATGAGGTGAACCAGGGAAGTTGTCCAGGAGAAATGAACCATTCTGTTCATTTTCCATCTTCTTTGCCTGGGGAGCCAGCCAAGGAAGCTAAGACAGTTTAGTGGGGCAGGAAAGAAACCTATAGAGTATGGTATTTAGAAAGTGGAAGTGACCAGCAGTGCTAAATGCAACCAGAAGTTAAGTGAAATGAGGAGTGAAATATATCCACTGGATTTTTTGACAGTAAGGTTATTAATGACCTTAGAGAAAACCAGTTCATTGGACATGGAGATAAAAGCCAGCCGAAAGTGGACTGAGCTATATGAGTGGTACAGGAGCTGAGAAAGAGAGAGAAGAGACAACTATTAGACAGCTAGGTAAATTTCTAAAGTTCCTTAGAATAAGTAGTGTGATTTATATGTGTATATAAGTTAACTTTAATCAGACACCCCAGTGGGAGGTTAGTTAGCACTTAGAAGAATTCACAGTGGAAATTTATTTTACTTTTTGCTACAGTTTCTCTGTTTTCCAGTGCTCAAAATGGAGAAGGTCATTTAGTCAGTTTATTTGGTAATTAGATCACTGCCTCCTAGAAAAGAGTGTGATGTCCATTATCATATATATTCATCTATAAAAGGGCATAGTCACTCCTGCTGCCACACCCTAGTTTCCAGGAGGGTGGGGGGGAGTGGGTGGAGGGATGGGAGAGGGTCAATATGAAGAGTATAAATTAATTTCTTTCTTTTTTGCTTTTCCTTTCTTACTGTATTTTCTTAAGCAAAGTAATTTGGGAACAGGGACTGCTTGCATTTATCTGGTTTTGAATTTGTTTCAATCCAGCTTTGGGGTTTTTGTTTGTTTTGCAGCTGTCATTCTAGCTTCTATTATATTCCATTTCAAAACCAACATTTTAAATCATTATCTTTTCGATGACAGTCATATGGGAAAGCACCTGCTATAAATTGCTGGAGAACAAAATTTTTAGTTTCTATACCAACTACTTTTTTTTTTTTTTTTTTTTAACTTTAAATGGTTTTCGTCTTAACTTTTCAGTCTGTATGAATCTCTAAAACACCAGTGTCTGACAGGGAGGTTATATGCAAAACGCAAAGGTTAGAAAGTACGTGAATTATCCATACATATGGTCTGGGGCTTGGGTATTACTGAGACTTGGCAATCTGGAGTATTTCATCTTGATTATAAAACCCTGTGGAATGCTTCGGGTGTCTCTCCACATGGTGAAAGAGATGGGAGAAAACTGGCAGAGGTTCTCCCTTCCCACCCAGTTTAACTGATTGAGACAGGGCAATTTTGTTGGAAAAGTCTGCTGGCAATCTGTAGGTCTCAGCTTGCTCCTCTATGCCTTGCTGAGAGAAAGAGCTGTTGGAAGAGAATCAAGGCATGAAACTTTTGCTGCTCTAGTTTAAAGCTTATGATAGCAAATGATCTCCAGGGCACTAATCCTTTCACCTTGGTAAACATGCAACAAATCTACACGAAAAGAAAGCCGAAAGACATCCCGTTTCTCCTCCTGCAGCAACTCAGATACTACCCGTAGGCTTGAGACTGCTAATAGGTGTCTCATGAGTCTCCACAGGAGAAGAAACATCCAAAGAAGACAAAAAAGACAGAAGTTTGAGGGGAAAAAAAATTCACAAATTCCCATTAAACCCAAAGTTACTCTGACAAGAAGCCTTGTGTTATTCCTTTGTCTTTACCGTACAGATAAAGACGGTTTGACAGAAATCAACATGGGTTGCTAATAGTCATTTTGCTTTATTTTTAAACTCACAACAGGATGTCAAGTTTTGTGTTGTCTCACTTTTTAATCAACCCCATTCTTTCCTGTTTACTGGCACAAACTCCCTCAGCAACTTGCTGTGTCAGGGAGTGATTTTGAGAGGCAATCTATTAAACTCAAACTGAAGGATTTTTTCCCCTGTGGATCTGTCTACCAGTTTTAATTATTGATTGAAAATTGTTTGCAATGGATAAAAATACATGCCGAAGGTAGGGAATGAAATCATAAACACACACCCAAACCTAAAGATCTTTTTTTTTCCTGAGTCATTTTTAAAAATACTGGAATGGTTTGTCAGTGTATTTGAGGACATTTGGCACCCTGCACCAGTGCTTTCATCTCCGGAAATCTAATATCAGGCCAAACTAGAGGTTTATCAAGCCCTTATCAGAGCATGAAAAATAGCATTTGATATATAGTCCCTGGGGAAAATGGTGAGGCAACTTGGCACCAAATTACAGGAAAACTCCAATTATGGATGTTGTACTAAGATTTTAATCAATAAAACTGTGACTTTTCCTCACCAGGGACACCTCACTGGGTGAAATACCTGAGCTTCCTTTACAAACCAGGCTTCTGGGCAGTAGGGGAAGGGAATGGGAAGGCGGTGAGAGGGTCACTCGTTATCTAATCCCATCATCTTTAAAGAAAGTTACAAGAAATTCACTGTGGGAATAAAGCTAGAGAGCCATCAGAATAAAATTGCCCTTCCTGAGCTATGGCAAATGAAGGCCCTCCCTCCAACTCGGGATTAAGATTTCACCAGAGTAAAATAGGGTTTTATGTTTTACTTTTCATCCTCTTGCCTCCAGTGTAATGATGAGAAATCCTTTGAAAACTTCAGCTATCACCCACTAAAAAGTATTAGCAGGGGTTTGGCAATGACCAGGGATTTTCTGCCATCTACAAATGAGACAAATGTTGCTAGAGAACTGAATTTTTCCCCTCGCTTCCCCGGAGACAGATTGGGACACTGGGAGCCCCAGCTTAAGAATGTAACGAAGTCTTGACAGGCTGTCATTTCAAAGTCATGGGAAGAGATCTTTGCATTACCAGAGGGGAAGAGGGTTGGAGGAGGAAGATGGAATCTGAGATCAGGCCAAACATTATGAATAGAGGGTAGGATTCCCTGAAAACTGGTCGAGTGACTCAGGATGGACATATGGACATATAAAGGACTTGGTTTACCAAGAGACCTAAAGAAAACGAGATCACAAACATTAATATAAGATGACCTCCTTGAAGGACTATGGGAACTATTATACAGCAGCTTCAAATTTTCCCCTACTATGTTGTTGCTACTTTTAGTTTTTATTTTATTTTGTTTAATTGTGTTGTTAGTCACCGTACAGTACATCATTAGTTTTTGATGTATTGTTCCATGATTCATTGTTTGGGTATAACACCCAGTGCTCCATGCAATCCATGCCCTCCTTAATACCCATCACCAGGCTCACCCATCCCCCACCCCCTCCCTTCTAAAACCCTCAGTTTGTTTCCTGGAGTCCATAGTCTCTCATGGTTTGTCTCCCACTCCGATTTTTCCTCCTTCATTTTTCCCTTCCTTCTCCTAATGTCCTCCATGCTATTCCTTATGTTCCACAAGTAAGTGAAACCATGTGACTTATTTGACTTATTTCACTTAGCATAATCTCCTCCAGTCCCATCCTGTTGATGCAAAAACTGGATATTCATCCCTTGGCTGAGTAATATTCTGTTATGTATATGGACCACATCTTCTTTATCCATTCATTTATTGAAGGGCATCTTTCCTCTTTCCACATTTCAGCTATTGTGAACATTGCTGCTATGAATACTGGGGTGCATATGGCCCTTCTTTTCACTACATCTTTATCTTTGGGGTAAATACCCAGTAGTGCAATTGCTGGGGCATAAGGTAGCTCTATTTTTAATTTTTTAAGGAACCTCCACATTGTTTTCCAATGTGGCTGCACCAATTTGCATTTCCACCAACAGTATAAGAGGGCTCCCCTTTCTCCACAACTTCTCCAACATTTGCTGTTTCTTGCCTTGTCGATTTTTGCCATTCTAACTGGTGTAAGGTGGTATCTCAGTGTGGTTTTGATTTGAATTTCCCTGATGGCTAATAATGATGCACACTTTTTCATATGTCTGTTAGCCATTTTTATGTCTTCTTTGAAGAAGTGTTTGCTCATGCCTTCTGCCCATTTCTTGACTTGACTGTGTGTTTTTTGGGTGTTGAGTTTGGGAAGTTCTTTATAGATCTTGGGTATCAGCCCTTTGTCTGTAGTGTCATTTGCAAATATCTTCTCTCATTCTGTGGGTTGCCTCTTTGTTTTGTTGACTGATTCCTTTGCTGTGTTGCTGCTTTTACTTAATTCAGTCTGTCTTAACATCGGTCACCTCTACTCCTAGTACAGCACTAGTGTGGAATATGAAGGTATGGGACAGTGAAGGGATGTGTGGCCTTTCCACAGCCAGACTCTTAGCAAAGAGTAAGGTGTCATCAAGTCACTATGGGGCCTGATTCTAGCAGTTCAAGAGGGTAACCACAGCAAAGGAAGTTTTGGCCCATAGAGGAAAGGGAAGTGACAGAGAGGGCCTTTTGGTGCTGAGGAAGACAAAGAAGCCTAAGACGAAAACCATTCTCTTTCCCATTACATGGAAAATTGTGACCCATGAAAGAGAATGGAGGAGAGGTAGATACTTGGATTACGTACACTGTATCTTCTCTGGTTACCTAAAAATCAGAGCTTTCTTCACTGTAATGTTTGACAGCATCTTCAAGTTATTTAGTTTCTAGGCAAAATGTTCAGGCAGAAGGCTTCCTGAAACAGTAGTTATCAACCAGTGGTATAAGGACACCAGCTGGAACCCAGAAGGAAGTCTAGAGTTAAACAATACTTCTCCAACCAAGACCTTGATATTACTTACATTCCCTTTCTCTACTCATTCATTTCACAAATATTTATTTATAATGAGACTAGAATGTAGCAAGTTAAATTTTTTGGAATATTTGTGTTTTTCTTCTGAACTCCTGTGACTTTCCCCCTAGTCAGCCAGAGGCAAACACATAGCCTTGAGGAGAAGTCAAATTTGGATATTTGTTTTTAATTTCTAAAACAGTCTCTAGAGGCTCAGAAGGGAGGGCCTGAGGGAAGTGAATAAGTTCAAGCCATAAAAATAGAACAGGTAAAAGAATAAAGGAATGGAGAAACGGGCAAGATGGAGGTTGAGGGAGGAAAAGCCTAGAGGCCCCAGAAAGGAAGAGGTCCCCATGGACTGTAGAGAGATGTTTTGGCCAGCGCCAGGGGCCTCATGGAAACCTGAAGCCCACCTCTCAGGATTCTGGGAACACAGCACAAAAGGTGAGAGGAAGAGTCATATGGAATATTCTTTGTGATGTGGTGAAGTGAGGACCTTCATTCAGCACGTGCCTGAGCATTCCCCATGAACCTTCTGCAAAAGAACCCATCACTCTGTCTCTTCCTAAGCTCATCTGAGCTGACTCGCCTGAACTACCCTCCTCTCTTTTTGCACAAATCCCAAACAAGCATAAGCCCTCAACACAGAAATAAAGTGGCCTACAGCCAGACAGCAGTGTTGGCTTCCAAGCATAGAGGAAGACCAAGGAACAAGATGACGGTGGCAGGAGACTCATTGCAACCTCACTATGCCTTGCGCTGATGGGACCAAAAGATCATTAGATGCAGTTATGGCTCTCATGTAGATGTAAAAGGTCGAAAAGGGGAACCAGGGAAGTGGGTGAGGACAATAAATAGATAACTACAAAGAGCAGAAGGAATGTTGTGTTAGCTGTGGGAACATAGAGGAGAATCTCCTCTACCAGAATTGTTGCTTCAGCTGAGTTTTAAACAATTAATAGAATTTAACTACAGGGGAGGTATATTAGTTTCCTATTGGTACTGTATAAAATGACAGCAAATTTTGTGGGTTAAAATAACAAAAATTTATTACTTTATAATCTGGGGGAAGAAATCTGAAATGGGTCTCCCTAGGCTAAAATCAAGACAGAACTGTGTCAGCAGAGCTTTTCTGCTTCTGGGGGCTCTAAGAGGAAATCCGTTTCGTGCTTCTAGAATCTACAGAATTCCTTGGTCCACAGCCTTCTTGTCAATGACCTCACTCTGACCTCTGCTTCCTTCATCACCTTATCCTCTCTGACTCTCCTTCCAATAAGGAACCTTGTCATTACAGTGGTCCCTTTTGGGTAATCCAAGCTACTCTTTGCATCTCAAAATCCTTGGCTTAATCACATCTGCAAAGTCCATTTTGTCATTTAAGGTAACATATTCACAGGTTGCAGGAACCAGGATGAGGATGTGTTTGGAGAACTATTCTCCTCCCTTCCAAGAGAGGTTCCAGGCAAAGGTAACAGCCAAAGAAGAGCCCAGAGGGCACAGAGAAAAGTGTGAGTGAAATCCCATGCTTATAAGGCTAAAACAAATGGGAACAAGGCAGGAGTAAAGAGAGAGGATTCAGTGGGACAGGCAGAGAGTAGGTCAGAAAAGGCTTAGTATTCCATTTAAGGAACTGGAATTTATGAGGACATTCACAAATGACTACAAAAGTAGTCATTTGTGGATTTTAAACAGGGGCATAACATCATCAGATTTCCCTTCTAGAAAAGTCATTCTAGTTAAAGTAATACAATTTATTAAAACAAAACAAAACAAAACAAAAAGGGAAGCTGTGAAGTTGAAGGCAAGGAAACAAAATATTCTCATGAGCCAGGTAAAATTGATTATAACTCGAACTAAGGCTGTATATATAAAGAGGGATGGCAAGTTCAAAAGAAATCACAGTGTGCCTATCCACAGGGTTTGGTGATTGAAACTAATGTGGAAGTGAGTAGAGTCAAAGATGATAGTCAAGTTTTTGTCTCATGTGACTGCATATATTGAGATCCTCTTTCAGTGCTTTTTGCTGAGTTTGAAAACGAGGGGAGATGGATCAGACTTAGTTGACGCATTTCATTTTGACCCCAATACTCTGATCCTTCATTTCTGCCTTTCAGCTTTCCTCACTTACCTATATAAAGCCCACTTACTGAGATGATTGGAACGCCCAATAGTCTCTCAAATCCAAAGTGCTACTTATATATTATTTTGGCTTCAACCAGTCCAGTATTTTTTTTTTTAATCTTATTTCTTCAGATGCTATAAACTATGCTGGGAAAATGTGCTTTGTTTGGAGTTGATATAATTGATTTTTGGTGTACCACCAAGATTTCCACTTCAAGACTTAGGCTCTTACTCCTCCAGCTATCTGGAGTGTTGCTTGAAGAACTCACAGCTTAGCCCAACTCGTGGAATTGCCCTAAACTGAAGGATACTGCCTTACCTAAGCTTTACATTCTCTCCACAGTTGCAGTCTACACCCAATGACTTGTCCACACAGGAGTACAAAGGTCCAGACTCTGGCTTCAATCTGATATTCAATATCTATCTAACAAGTTCTACTAGCTTTCCAGCTCCCTGTAGAGTCTACTAAAGACTCTCTTGCAACTGAGTCAAAAGTTCAACTCTTCCTGTTGCCCTACCCTATTTTCCATAACTCCTTAGAGGGCATCCAGCACTATTGCAACAAAGTCTCTCCCTCATCTCACACCTATGACTGCTTGGGAAGTAGGGTGTCCATTTAGGAGGAAAATATCATGGATGGTTCAACTTATTATGTAGATGCAAACCAAAAATAATCCATTACTTCACTTTAGAGTGGCCCTGAAAGACATCATCAAGGAGATTCTCACCAATGGAGCTACTCATCCACTTTGTGTGAAAAAATAAGTGGCCTGAGGCAAGTATATTACCCAAAGTAGCACATGCCTTGACTGGTTGATCAGGAGGGTGGAAGGAAAAAGACTGAGAGAGAGGGACAATGAGGCAAAGAGATACGTGGATATAGGATTGGGCACAAAGTCTGAAGATCTTTGTATCATGTGTTAATGCCCACCAGAGATGACCCATTCCAGAAGAGGCACTGATCAATGAAGTAGAGAAGATGACTTGAGTAGCAGATACTACACAGCCTATGTTATCAGCCACCCCAAAGCTGGAACAATATTTGCATGACTATTTGTAGAGTAGCCACATTGGCAAGGATGGAGGATATGGTGGTCCAAAAAGCATGGACTGCCCACTCATTAAGGCTTATTTAATTACTCTGCCCCTGAGTGGACAATCTGCTGCTAATAAAGAACAAAATCAAGCCCCCCTATGGCATCCTCCCTTAGAGAAATAAAACATCATGTGATGGCAAGTCAATTACATTGGACCTCTTCCATCCTGGAACAGGTGGTATAATACAGTTAATTCCAGGATGAAAAAGGTCCAGTCTAATAGCCTTGCCACCAAAAAATATTTTGTTTTCCCAAGGGACTGTATCATATCAAGAGTTCAGTGTTGGTCTCATTGCTGGCAGCAGTTAATCTTGCCTGGAATTGATCGAAGTAGAATGCTTCCATAAGTAGAGATAGCAACATTCCTACCATATTTTAAGCCACTGCCAGTCACTCTGGGCTACTTGAGGCAAGTGACCTGCAAGCAAGGAAAGGAACCACATTCCTCAAAGAGTGATTTATTTGGAAATAAATGGACAAGTATATTAGCTATGACCCCAGAAGGGCATTGTGACCTCTCTAGAGTTAAGGTCTGAGTCAACCCACCAGGTAAACCACCTAGATTAGCAGAGGTGCCTGCTAAACTAAGAGAAATCTAGAAGGGATGGTAGAGAAGGGAGATGATACTGGTTGCAGGCCGAAGGCTGTGGTGCTGGCTATAGCTTATCTTACACCTCTTACTGTAGTATGTTTCCGAGGAAAAGAGATCAACTGGAATCCTAGAGGAGTCATTGCCAAATAGGTTGTACCTCTTAAGCAAGGCAAATGGATCTGAGTAGCCAAGTGGAGGACTCTAGCAACCCCCTTCACAACAGAGGCACTCATTTCCCAGCTGCTGCTTGTATTGTCTGATGACAGCCCACAATGAGTCCCTCTTCAGGGATTGCACTCAGCTGCAGGAAGCTGCTTCATCCAAGGTCACACCCACACTAACCAACTAGTCAATGAGCAGGTACAAAATCCAGGACCCCTTGCCTCAGTCCAACACATCTCAAAAGAGTCATCTCAGCTTGAGAGTGCCACGTGAGTTTTGCTAAGGGCTCTAGTACAACTGCATTGCAATTCAACTTCTCCCTCTATACAATCCAACCTCATTCTTCCCATTAAAAGTGTCATTCCCCGGACCACTCCCAATAAACCAGCTGCACACAAATCTCGATTGCAGAATCAGCTTCCCATTGAACCCGAATTATAATAATTGGCTTCTTTGTTGGTTTGGGGAACAGTTCAATCTATTAAAAAATCTTCTGTACATTTATAGCACTATATAAATGAAAGTTCTGGTATCCCTAGTTACATAAGTTTGAATACTCGTACTTTTGGTATTGTAAATAAGACCAGGTTACTGAGCCTTGTGATTTATTTAGAAGAAGTTTAAAGCTGCTTATACAGTAACAAAATATAATACACCTGCAAGAACTCCAAAGAACGTGGTATATTCTGTCTGGATCACAACCTAACATGTTTTAGAAAGATCTTATTATGTATTATATGCTCTTGTGAATGTTTGCCAGAATAGAATCTGTTGTATTTTTGCCCATTTTTCTTTAGTTATTTTGGCTTCAGTGCTTGGAATACCCTTTAGTCTGCAGACAATAGCTCAAATACCATTATTACAGAAAGAAATCTTGTCTTCTATAATTTCCTAATACTATGTTACAAACATTTCTTAAAATATATCTTTAAGGGGCACCTGGGTGGCTCAGTCGGTTAAGCGGCTGTCTTCAGCTCAGGTCATGATCCCAGGGTCCTGGGATTGAGTCCCACATCGGACTCCCTGCTCAGCGGAGAGTCCTCTCCCCTCTGCCTGCCTCTCTGCCTACTTGTGCTCTCTATCTCTCTGTCAAATAAATAAATAAAATCTTTAAAAAAAAAAAATATATATATATATATCTTTAAAATGTGCCTTACCATATAATGCCCCAATATAGAGGAGCATAATCCTCATTGAACTATTATTAAAGATAAGAATTCAGAGATCAGACATGATGGTTTTCCAGGATCAACTTGCTGGATAATTCTGAGTCTCAATAACCTTAGTTTCTTCATTTCAAACATCCTATATTTTCAAAAGTGACATACAACTAACATTTTTATGTTATCAGTTGGCTTCATATTGTTTTTGTGACAAATGGGATCTCTATTTAGAGGTGTCATGGGCTTTTCTCAAGACTATCATGGTCAAAACAGAAGACTTGACTTCTCCCTGCTGCCAAAAAAGTTACTCTTTCCCAATCTCAGAAAATAGCATCAACCCACATTGTCAATTAAGTCAAATTGTATTTGATTCTTTTTTCCCTATTCCAGAGACAGTCCATAAGCATGTTCTGACACCTCTACCTCCAAAACATCCTGAATCTGTCCAGGGCTACCTGTCATCACTGCTCTCACCTTTGTCGAACTACCATCATCTCTATCATCCAGTAACCTCTAAACTGGTCTCCCACCTCCATTCCTGACCTGTTTAAGACAGATAGAACTATCAAAAAAAAAAAAAAATGTTTTTCAACGTAAAGCAAAACACACAGTGATTCTGTTAATTCCCCCAGTGTTCCCCACTGATCACAGAATAAAATAAACTTTTTCCCAGAGCCTACAAGCCACTCTGCCATCACTACCCCTCCTACCACTCTGAGCTCATATCATATCATGTCTTCCTCTGTCTCTAGCTCCAGACTCCTCAGCTTTAGTTGTCATTGTAACAGTTGTTTAAATTTACCAATTTCCTTTCCACCTTGGAATTTCTGCTCTGTTTTCTTCCTGCAGTGCTCTGTCCCATGGTTACATGTTGCTTGCCACATCTCATCTTCAGGATCTCAGCTCAACATAACCTTCTTAGAGGTTTCCTCAACCAAAGTAGACTGCTCTTCTTCCCAGAGACTTGTTGACAGGTTATCCTGTTTTAGAGTTTGTGACCTTATCACTATCTTTTACTTTAATTTTATATTTAATGTTTCTCCTTTACTATTTCATCAAAACAGGGACCTTATCTGACTTTCTGAATATTTTTACCACACTTAGTACTTGGTACTCCATAGATATTGCTGAATGAATGTACAAATGATAGGAATAAATAATATATATTTTATATTTTTATATATTTACACATATGTTTATATGTATGAATATGCATTTCTATATAACTATATATATTTTTAGTTATAATATATCTAACATTTATAATACAAAGTTATATATATTTCATAAGTAGCTATACATAAATATATTAAATATATTATACTATATATTCATATTATTATGTATCTATATGTGTTATATATTCATAACACATATTTTATAAATAGATATATAGAGATTTAATGCATTATATTTTTAAAATAACATTCATAGATAGATAAATATCTCAGTATGTAGGGAAAGCAGTTTTAATCTCAGAGCATGAGCTTTAGACCTAATAAAATATGCATTAAATTAAAGGTATATCCATCAAAAATACAAAATATATACTTCTGTGTTATTTTCTTGTAATGGCAAGGGGTTATGCTCCAAACCATATTTTCCAAATTCTAAGACAAATGTATTTTCTCATATTTTAAGTTTCTATACATATTATAATCTATGGGATTGCTTAATGAAATAAGGTTTCTTTTACTCCCAATATTAAAGTAATGGTGTACCTTTTCATCATTCATATCTTAGAATTGAGGGAATAAGAAAAAGAGTTCAATAAATATTGTTGACTTGAATGTAAGATTGAAGCCCCTACTTTATAAACAACTGTCCACACATATGGGACAAATAACCAGAATCATGGTAGAGTCAGTGATCACAGAACAGCCTTCTCTTTTTTTTTTTTATGACTGTATTTATTTATTCGACAGAGAGAGAGAGAAACATTGAGAAAGGGAACACAACCAGGGGGTGTGAGAGGGAGAAGCAGGCTTCCTGCTGAGCAGAGAGCCCGATGTGGGGCTTGATCCCAGGACCCTGAGATCATGACCCGAGCCAAAGGCAGACACCCAACGACTGAGCCACCCAGGCACCCAGAACAACCTTCTCTTGTGCTGATCTAACTAATTCTGACAGGAAGACAGGGAACTGAACCCTCTGACTATGATCTCATTAACACCAAGCTCCAACCAACCAATTTAAATGATAGCTGGATCAGAAAGCAAAAAAAAATGTGAATGCAGCTTCAGTATTACAAATGAAACCTTACTAAATTGTAAAGAAAATTAAGACTATCAAATAGTAGTTGTTTCTTCTGTGAATGTTTGCCATAACCTTATCAATTTCTCTGAGATTTTGCATATATACATCATGTATTTTTTTTTAAGTGAGAGAAACCAGTGGTACTTAATTTTCATATTTAGACAATGTTAACACCTAAGAAGTGTAGACTGAATTCACATTCACATCTCTTCTGCTGCTATTAGTCAGGTGAAGAACTTTTATTTAAGCAGTGAGATTTAATAATTTCTTATGGTCCTCTTACCTGTGATCTGAGCATACTTCAGCCCCTAAAAAATAAAGTACTTTGATATGCTGGGAAGAAATCAGAAATGGCATTCTTTATTTCTCTTATGCCCATCATTCTGAGTGGCCAGTAGGAAACAGGAACAGTCCTTCAGATGAATGTAGAATAGAAACAAACTCCATGATGTATCACTCTTAACAACACATACATTCCCCCTACTTTAGGATAGGAACTGGGTTTTGCCTTGCATGCTTACTTTTGATTGGCATCATCATCCTGAAACACTGGTTTGAGAGGACTATCTAAGGTCCAGCCAGGCTAAGAAAGAAGGAGTACTGTCATCAATTAACAAATTATGACTATTCAAAATTTATAAATTGTGACTATTTACAGAAACTATAGTCACCAGAACTGGGAAATTCCACACATAAGTAAACCCAATATTTAACCATGGTGTTATGTGCTTCAGATGTGGAGGAAATGATAAAGAAAATTAGAAAAGCTTACTCTCTAATTCCTATGGTTAACATAATTCAAAAAAAGGATACTTTTAACATTTTTCTCAATATCAGTTTTTGAGAGCCAGCCATGAGCCACATACTGTTTTAGGCGCTAAGGATTGGTTAATATGCAAAACAGTAAAACCCAGCCCTTATGGAGCTTATATTCTAATGAAAAAATAAAAAATAAAACTATGAAATATTTTTATAGTGTTCATTATATTCTGTTCTAAGTGAATTTTTTTAACTTACTAGCTCATTTAGTTTTCACAAGAACACTACAAAATGAATGCTATTGTTTCCTAAAGTCATTCAACAATTAGGTGGTAGAACTGAGTTTCTTTCTTTATTTTTAGATTTTATTTATTGTCAGAGAGAGCACAAGCAGGGGGAGTGGCAGGCAGAAAGGCAGAGGTAGAAGCAGGCTCCCCCGCTGAGCAGGGAACCCAATGTTGGGCTTCATCCCAGGATCCTGCGATCAAGACCCGAGCTGAAGACAGACAGTGAACGGAGCCACCCTGGCGTTCCAGAGAATGAAATCTTGCCCTTTCTTTATTATTTTTTTTAAAGATTTTTATTTATTTGTTAGAGAGAGAACACAAGCAAGGGAGTGGCAGGCCGAGTAGAACTGAGTTTCTAACACAAGTTTTCTAGCTCCAGAGCCTGCATATTAACCACTACTCTGTGTTGCCTCTTCTACACTACACTGCTTCTCATTCCTTTAGCTACTTGGCTACAGTGGTGAATAAGCCAGAAGAATTTCCTGTAGTCACATAACTCACATTCTGGAGGAGGGAAACAGACCAAAAACAAATAATGAAATTATTCCTGATAGTGATTAGAACTATCGGAAAGCCAGAGCGCCAGAAAGAAGGGCAATATCATATAGTGCAATCAGGAAGCAAGCAACTCTCTGAGGAGATAAGAATGGGACGATAGAATCGCATGGAAGATATTTGAACAGAGGGAGCAACAAGTGCAAAGGTCCTGAGGCAAGGGATCCACTTAGCGAATCTTTGTAAGGCCAGTGTGCCAGATGCAGAGTGAGAAGAGGGATGAACCAACTGAGATCAGATTAGAGAGAAAAGCCATGGCCAAATCATAGAGAGCCTTGTAGATCATAATAAGGACGAGGAGATGAGGATTTTATTCTCAGAGCAATGAGAAGCTACTAGGGGGTTTAAACTCACAGTTACAAGATCATTTAGGTTTTTTAAAGATTCTAGGTAAAACAAAAAAGGAAACAGAGAAATCTCTAATCCGTGATATTTGGCATTTGTCTTAATTTGCTCATAATTAATTTTCATTTTCTAATGATTGCATCTTCTAAAATAAGCTTAAAAGTGGGTGGGTTGTTATCATCCTATCCACACATTTCCGGCATATGCTCATTAGCAGAAATGCTCCACCATGGAACTTGAGAGCAGTTCCTGTAAGTCCTAAGAAGAATTATAAACAGAACCAGTTCCAAAAGTGGAGGCAGAAAAAATGAGGAAGGACAAAACTACATCACATTTAATACCAAGGCAGTCTTTAAAGAGGCATGAGGATCTGAAGGCCACCTGGTTTTCTTCCAGGCGCCCTTTCCTATGTTATGATTACTGTCATTGTCCTGAGGTTTTTAGTTTCTGGTCTTCAACTGAAGTGCTGAAATGACATTTCACTAGCTCTTTGTTAAGGTGATACTCCGTAGAGTCAAGAACCAGAAGAACATGGACACCAGCCAATCAGAATAGGTACTGCCCACAGCACTTGAGAGGCCCTCGGCTCTGCCAGTAATTGCCTCGACTAGCTGTATCATGGAGAGACTAGGTAGGGCTCCTGGGTCTAGGGGAAGATGGCCAGGGGTTGTTGGTGAGGAAGGCTACTCAGGACAATGGCTACTTATCAACTGATACAGAAGTAATTTAATATCTTAACAGCTTCTATGGCCATACTGATACTGCTGTCTGAATTGCCCTCTCTCTCAAGCCCTGGGTAATTTAACATTAACAGCATTCTGAAATGGGTGTGTCCAGCAGAAACAGGCAGGAGCTGGTTTCACATAAAGTTATGTCAGTTCTCCCCTTCTAATACTTGCGCTATTCACACAAGAACAATCGAATGTATTGGCTGGAAAATTCCCCTCACTGTGAGAGAACAAACTGATTCCCACAATACATTTTTGCTTGAGTAGCTAGCTGGGCCAAACCAGCTCTGCTAGGAAAACACCACCCACCTCAGTCTGGTCAGCCTTGAACCAGACTGTTGTCCTCATGCAGACACCAAGTCATATAGTACAATAGAGGATAGTTTGCCAGTGAATGTTAGTTGGTTGGCCAATAATTAAGCAATAAAGGCATTGTATCTGGCATCTTCACAGTTATTATTCTTGAAGACTAAGCAACACACATCTACCTTGGATGTTATATAAGAACATTTCTTTCTTTCAAGGAGTTTTATAAAAATCTATACCCCAATTTGAAATAATCAGTAACAAAATTTCTGACAACGGTCAAAAACATCTCTACATCTTTAAAATTTTAAACCATGTAACTTGTCAAGTGTCCTTAAGTGATTATAATTCATATAAATAATCATATCAAAATAAAGTGGAATATTTAGATGTGTAGAACACGAAGTAAACTATTATATTAGTAGATGATTCTCATGGTGTTTTTGGACGTATTTTTGCTGGAAGTGCCTCATAGATCAATGCAATATCTAGCTTTGTGATTTCTTCAAATATATTTCAATATGTTGCTAGTGTTTTTCCCTTGCAGGGAAGAACTAGGAAAACCAGTTACATTGGCCTAATTTTAAGGTTTCTCTGTAACATTTTTCCAGCTATCTAATATTTTTACATTAAGGCTTCTTTTTCCCAAAGAAAAGTAATATTGTAAAACCCCTTTGTTTTTAGAATAGTGTGGGAAATTTGGCACTGTATACTCTTCCCTTGTATTCATTATATTTTATGTAAATGTAATTGTAGTCACTTTTTAAAATTATAGTTTATAGTCTTTAGTCACCAAAGTGAGTTTCTATAAAGATTGCAGTCACAAAAATAATATGTCTACAGCTTTTGTTTTTATTTAAATCATAGTTATTCCTTTTTATCTGTCAAGCCCAGTTTTTAATTCAGTTTAAATGTCTATTTCCTATTACATTAACACTAAAGCACAAATTTAAGGATGAAAACATGTTAAAAGATCAAAGCCAATTTTAGTATTTAAACCACTTGAAAAATAGATTTTAAGCATTTCTATTTATCATATTAAAATGAAAAGAACAATTAACAAACTTTAGTTGCTTCTAAGATAGGAAGCAGGCATCTAAATTAGCCTTTCAGTTCTGTGACTAGCTTGAATCCAAATTTTTCAATAAAAAAGAATAAAGGTAGTCATAGACCTACTCATTACTTCATCTAAACAACCGAAAGCACTAGCTTAGCTACCTTAACAGAGTTGTATTTGTAATAACTCAATGTACATCATCTTCTTGTACTTACCCAGAATTAAATCTGTGCTTCCATTCTTTTTGTTTTTTTAAGATTTTATTCTTTATTTGTCAGAGAGAGAATGAGCACAAGCACAGGGAGTGGCAAGCAGAGGGAAAGGGAGAAGCAGACTCCCTGCTGAGCAGAGAGCCTGATGCGGGACTTGATCTCAGGACCCTGGGATTATGAACTGAGCTGAAGGCAGATGCTTGACCGACTGAGACACCCAGTCGTCCCTCTGTGCTTCCATTCTATAGAATTTTCTTAAAGTTAGTTCAAGACCTAGTTATAGCAAGGGCATTTTAGGCAACTGTTTAAGATGCATTGGCCTTCAATGGGTGTTTAGTACTTGCTTCGCCAACATCCAGCCTCCCTTCTTCAACAACCCTAAATTTCATCTGGGCTTCCACCCTATCTTTGGTCTCAGTCTTTAAATCACTGTAAGTCACTCAGCACATCATCCATTCCTGGTCACAGTGATAGGTTGAAGGATAGGATGTGACCAAAAGTACTCTATCAGGGCAACTTCGCTCTGTTGTGGGAACTGCCTGATCGAGTTCTTCTTCTGCTGGGTTTATCCCGAAATGACAAAGACTCTGAAATCCATGCAGCTCTTTGGCCACAGCAAGAATTGAGAAAGAAGGCAGCAGAGAAGAGGTAAAGCTAAGAGAGGGAGAGAAACCATTGACATTATTTGGGCACTAAATTCAGTCATTTCCCTTTTCTTAAGCTGGTTTCAATTGAATTATGTCTCACTTAAAATGGAAAATGACCTACCTGACACATAGCTGTTTAAATCATTTCACATTACTGACTAATCAAATGACTATTAACCCTTAAGCTCAACAAGATTCACAAATTAAGTGTGAGATTCCAAGAGTACAAAAAAATTTTTTTGACAGTTTGAATAAAAAATCCATTGTTTCTAAAGCTGACGGCCTTAGGCTCACAATCGACATACGAAGGTTATTTCTTCTCCCATTGCACTCTTCCGTTTGGCTGAGCCAGACAATAGTGCGAAAACCCACAAAAATGATTGGTGCTGCCATAGGTGGCGTACCTAAGCTTAGCCTTAGCTGGGCCCACAATATTCCTGTAATTTTTTAAAGCAGTCTTTTATTATGGTTTCTTAATCACTCACCACAGTGTCTGTTTTCCACATTGTTTTTAAACTCTCCTCAAGTCACCACTATACCCTCCTCTTTGTCCAATCCTATGTGAATTTTTTCAGGTTCCATTCTCCACTCCCCACCACCTATATATCTCCAAACTCCATAGCTACCTATATAGACTGTGTGTGTGTTTGTGTATGTGTGTGTGGGTAGATAGGCTATGTTACATATATAAACTAACATCCTGTTCTTCTGGAACCAATTTCATTGTCTTCTAAATAGTATATGTTCCAAGCACTTACTGAGGAGAGCTGAATGCCAGAGTTTGTGGTAATCATCATCCTCAATTTACATTTATTGGGTGTTTACTACATAACAAGCACTATCCTAGTTGCTTCACGTTGATTTATTAATTTGTGTAATCTTCTTAACAACCTGGGAAGTAAATACTACCATCCTCATTTTACAGACAAGTAAACAGAGATCCTGAGAGATCCAGATCACACCTTAGTAGATCATAGAGCTGAAATTCTATCCAACTCAGCCTCACTCTGGTCCTTTGCTCATAACTGCTATGTCATAGTGCCTCTTAAAGGCTCCATGAAGACACTGTCCAAAAATAAATTCTTACATTTGTATATATAACATTACAGTGGATAAATGACTCATATTAAAATGCCCTATTAAATTAATGGTTAAGTTACTATTATTCTTGTTTTACAAATGCAGAAAAAATTCAAAGATTAATGGGCTTATTTACCAAGGTCATTAAACTCATGAGTGGTGAATCCACATCTCCTTCCACGCAAAGAAAATTTAGATCAGAAAATCGTTTTCCCATAGGCTCTTTCTGTGGGGATAAATATTTGAAATTTTGATGCAAATAGCTGGTGAAACTGATTCTCTGTAACTTTATACCACAAATGGCATCCTCTGGGCTATCTGAGGGACATCAGCATTAATGATCAATTAATATCATTTTTTTTAATTTTTATTTTTCAAATTGGTACTGAAATTCTGTCCTTCCTTAAACACACTTTGATTTTCAAAATCATTGCTGCTGAGTTGGACTCCATAACCTGGTAGGTGAGAATATGAGGAGATTACAGCACAGTGAAGTGAAGATAAAAGGGGGATTTCACCAACTCTTTAACTCACCTCTGTCTTTTCTTATTCAAGTCACAGGTAATAGAGAAATAAACCCAGGCTTGGCTTTTTCTTTTTTCTTCTTCTTCTTCTTCTTCTTTTTTTTTTTTAAACAAGGTCTGGCTTTACATGAGTCTTGATTCTGTAAAGATTCACACCCTCACCAAAAAAGCAAAACAAAGTACCCCTTTTTATGGGTTGAGTTCTGTCTCCCAAAGAGATATGTGGAAGCCCTAACCCCCAGTACCTTAGAATATGACCTATCTGGAAGTAAAATGGTTGCAGATGTAATTAGTCAGGTTAAGATGAGGTTATACTGGAGCAGGGTGGGCCCTTACTCTAATACCACTGCTATTCTTATAAGAAGAGAAAGAGGAAGATGACTATGTGAAAACCAAAGCAGAGATTAGACTGATGTAGCCACAAGCAAAGGAACACCTGGGCCTCTAATGAGTGAGAAGAGGCAAGGTAGGATCTTCCCTGGAGACCCTGGAGACGATAGAGAGCATAGCCCTACCATCACCTTGATTATGGACTTTAGCTTCCAGAACTGTGAAAGAACAAATTTCTGTTGTTTAAAGCCACCCACTTTGTGGTACTTCATTATGGAAGCCCTAGGAACCTAGCACACCTTTTTTTCCTTCACTTTCCTCCTTTTATTTCCATATTCAAAAAATTTCCAGAGTATGTAAATATGTATGTAATAAATACATAAGATGTATTATATAACATGTTAAGGATATTTATTCATAAATATTTAATAAAACATAGTGTAAGATTTCAAGAAGCAGCTTTGGATTCAGGCATAGAGAAAAACAATGAAAATTTGGAGAAATGGTTATTTATAATTTCACTTTTGACAAAGAATTAATAGAAGCATAAATGTCCATTTAAATTCACACAACTGGGGGTGCCTGGGTGGCTCAGTCAGTTAAGCATCTGCCTTCAGCTCAAGTCATGATCTCAGGGGCTTGGGATTGAGCCCCTCACTGGGAAAATTCCTGCTTAGCTGAGAGCCTACTTCTCCCTCTCCCTCTGCCATTAACCCCACTTATGCTCTGGCTCCATCTCTGTGTCAATAAATAAAAGTCTTTTAAAAAGTGTTTTTAATTAAAAATAAATAAATTCACACAACTATCTGCATATTTTATATAGTTGATGGAAGCCAATGACAGTATTCAAGACAAAGTCCTAGATAAATCAGTTTAATGACTTTGAAAGACCCCACTCTTTTCTTTATAACTATTTCTACTTTATTCCTGCTGGGTTTTTTTTTTTTTTTTTTCCCTGTAAAATTAGATTCCTTCAGAATAGCCAACTTTTTTTTTTTTTTAAAGATTTATCTATCTATTTTAGAGAAAGAGAGAGAGAGAGAGCATAAGCAGGAGGGGTAGAGGGAGAGGGAGAGAAATTCCCAAGTAGATCTCTGTGCTGAGCGCTGAGCCGAATGTGGGGCTTGATCTCAGAACCTGAGATCACGACCTGAGCAGAAACCAAAAGTGGGACACTTAACAAGCAGTGCCACCCAGGTGCCCCAGAATAGCCAACTTTCACAAATAGACACTCTGTGCATTTGTGATTTCAACTGCTTGATCCGTTGAGCAGTGCCCTTTGAACTCTAAGTCAGAGTGATTTCTAGCATCATTATTCAGCTTCCAGTATCTTGACCCCTGCCCTCTAGCTCACCCATCTTTCTTTAGCCTGTGGGACAAACAGCCCGAGCTTGATATGATCATTAGACGCTGAGTGTATGAGAGACGTATGAACATCATAGCGAGCAGTTGTCTAATTTGAAATTGGTCTACAAGAGTGCTGCATGCTGGCCTCACTGCTTTGATTTTTTTTACCTACACAATAGGGAGAGCTATTCAATGAATTAACTGTATTCCCTCCTGCTAGAGCAAACAAGATGCCAAACATCCTTCTTTATGTTAGCCAAACAGTTGAATTTTCTCTGTCGATAAAACAAATAAAGGCCTTAAGCATTGGATTCATCAGTTCATAAAAATCAAAAGGGGCCACTTGGTCTCATTTACATCAAAATTAGTAACATCTGGTAGGCATCCTCTAACGTTTTAAAGACATTTTCAAATAATACCGTTCAACAGATTTAGGTATGTTATGTGTATTTTGCAGCTAACTCTTGCTAGCAAGGTTATCAAAATGTAGTTCTGCTTAGAAACTGGACTTTCCACAGGTAGAATAAACATTTTCTGGGTAATTCAAATCCATCATGCTCTGTGATTACATTAGCTAGGCAAATAGCAAGATTGGAAAATATATTGGCCCTACCTTCAAGCATTGTAGCTGCCCATGACTCTGCTAAAGCACACAGTGCTTTCTGAGTGGATGAAAGTGTAAGCTGGACTCTAATAACAGAACAATTGTGCCTCACTCCCATCTATGAGTTTCTGGTTCAGAATTGTATCCTGAAATTGACTATGATCCAGCACTTACTAACGGCCTGCTTAAAGCATCTGAAATTTGAGAGAGACTGCCCAGGGGAATTGAAAGCACTTCCTTTTCTAGATTCCCCCAGCTCTATGCCTGTATTAGCCAGATCTTCAACAAGTAGAATACTTATACTTTATTATCTGAGCCCCCTTAGGAATGCCTTCATTGAGTAATGGCTTAATATCATATCCTCAGCCTTCAAAAAGGACTAATTCCAGAAGGGTCAATTTGAACAATGTTTCTGTAAGATGAAGCTAGACTTGAGGACATTGTTTACTTTATTATTAAAGTTCCCGTACAAGGACCCACATAAAAACTTCTCTTTGAATCTACATCCTGAAATAAGTTTTTTTTCTCATAGACTAATGTATACCCTTGCTTGTGGATTAGACAATGAGAGTTAGGTAATGAACTTATTTCCCTCTTGCCTTACGTACCAAAAAATTTCAAATCAGTTCAGTTCAGTGACCAACTAAAGAATTTGTTTATCTACTATGCCTAGTGACATAGCACCTCTGTTCCTTTCTACATTTGTTTTATATAGCTGTTTATATTTGTCTTATCACATGTTGTGATTCTATTTTACAAAGGTCTTCAGAATATTTTGGATATAGGATGGTAATCAATCTTAAAAACTAGAATGCCTCTCTATTTTTTTCCTTTAAAAAGGAGTTCAGAAGATCCTCCGGGGGACTACAAGTAATAGTCTCCCTGAAAGTACAGTGATAATGGAAGAAAAAAATTATCACACCACTGTATTATACAGCCAAGTAGCAATGCCCTTTTTTCTTTAATCTACTTTTTTGGTCTTGGTAATTCCCAGAAGTATACAAAATTCAAAAAGAAACTGAAGATAAATTCATGCTTTTTGCTCTCTTCCACAGAGCATTAATAGCTTTTGGAATTGAAATTGTTTTATTAATTTGATTAGGTTGAAGGAAAATCCAAGGCTTTTATGAATAATTCAAGTTTCTGTCAGCTCCTAGAAAGCTTTATGGAAAGTACTGTTATACCTCAAAAATGCCCTCACAGTAGACCATACATTTAATTTTCAATAACATTGATTTATAGTTTTATAAAGAAAAATAATAAATATAATGAATTACCTCCATATTTCCTGATCTCAGTCACTATAAAATAACTGCTGTAGTTTTACATTTCCAGTGTGAAATATTAAATGCATAAATCAAAACAAAATTATTTTTCATCTTAGAGAGAGAGACTGGTTCCTGAGACTGGCAAATTCATTTTATTTTAAAATTAATGTTTTAAGAAAAAAATTTTCATTGAATCCCTACCAGCTTTAAAAAGGGAAAAAAAAAAAAGATCTTACAATTTACTATTTCACCTATGATATCTTCCACCACAGGCACCATGTGTAAAAAATCATTGAAGTCCCTAAAACTCCAAAATTATCAGGAGCCACATTATACTTCCTTACATGAATCATTTTCCTTTCCCACTTCCTTTCTCAGGGCTTTTCCTTTTTCCACAATTGTTTTACCTCAAGTTGCCACCCAGAGATAAGCGTCATGCACAATTCCCTAATGCCGCCAGCCTGGCATTTCTGTAATTCACATACTTCTTTATGGCTACTACTAAGTCATCATGTAATGAGAAGAATAATATCAAATAAGAACAATTCAAGAGAGATGCAGATTTTCCAACATCAGAAACAGACGCATCTACTTTTACATGGTCTCAACATTATCCCCTAAATTTCATTGAGAACAAGAAACAGTATTTTGCATCCTTGATTAAAAAGAGTAAATCTAATTAAAAGAATTCATTTTCACATTTAAATACCTCTCAGCTTTTGTGAGTGTTCGACATTCAACCACAAGAAGCGTTCAGAAGGAGTGATGAAGGCTGAATACTAAAGAGTGCCAAATCCTTGAATATATGGCCAACTCTGAACTAATAGGCCAAGAAGAAAAATTAAATCACCTAAGGACCATGATATCGGAAACCTGGAAACAGCATAAGTGAAATATTGTCTCTAAGGCTCAGTTTACATGCTAAGAACAGATACATTGAAATCAACTTTGTTTTTTTAAGTTTATCTATGGACTTGTAAGATTCCTAGAACCGTCATATACATTTTTTGGTCAATTATGAATACAGTTCACTCATTGATTATAAAACCATGTAAGCTTATAGACAAATCTTCTCATTAAAAAAAAAAAATTCTCTTTGTTATGTGGCTAAATACAAAATAACTCCAATGAGAAGAGAATTACTGTGAATGAGACAAGAAATCAATACCTTTATTTTAATCTTTACAATAACTCAGTATAGCTTTAATGTGGTGTGTTTTCTGGGGAAGTTTCATAAAGAATCTCTGGAGTCTTGAAATAACTGTCTGGCAAAGATCTGAACAAGCTTCTCTAAAAATAACAATGGGCTGTGGACTTCATAAACATTTTTAGAAATTAAATAGCTGCTAACTTGTTCCATATGGAAGCAAATTCACAGAGTCCAACATGTTGCTCATTGAGATCATCAGAACACATATACCAAAGGAAGAGGCAAAGTTGTGCAGCCGTTCATGAAAAGCCAGAGGAAACAGATGATCCTGAAACCTCTTAAAAAAATAAAAAATGAAAAGCAAAGGGCTCTGAAAACCACATGATACTCTTGCCCTAAGACTCCCTAGGGTTTCTTAGGGCAAGCAACCTTTGAAGATCTCCAAATAGTTATTATTACGCATTAAATAAGGACACTAACAAAACTGCTAAAAAAAAATTTGAGGCCATAGTCATAAGAGCTAAACCATACATGAATTTAAATGTCTTTATTCAGATGGAAAGGATCGTATCTCATAAATGTTCTTCTGTAACATGCTGAAAACCTGAAGGGTAGAGATTTAGAGATACTGATGACTCCATCGTTTGCCTACAGAGTTGTTCAGAAGGCCCCATTTGTCTTTTGACTCCGAATTCTAAGTAGTCCCGAGTAATCTTCCCAAACCGTTTCTGCTTTTATTTGTTTATTGTTTCGTTTTGTTGTTTTGCATGCTCCTCGTATAGTAAGAGAGAATGAGGAGGCAGGAAAGGCCCCGGCACACGCTCCCATCTGTTGGTCTGTTTACCAGTGTTTCAGCGCCGGCTCATGTTCGCCGCGGGTTTATTCGCCCCAGCGTTATGTGAGTAAATTGGGAAAATTGGTTTCCTCTGGTAAAAAACACTTACACTTCAAAGTATTTTCCCTACATTCGTACTCCTAATTTTCCCTTTTTGATCTTTACATCTGTTGTCGTACAGATCCAAAAGCCCCAAGATCCTGACTTCCCCTCCAACCATCCCGAACACATGGTTAGTATTTAGCATCCAGAACTTCATTTTCGTTTTTTTACTACTTATAATTTGGAATGAAACTATCACATGAAATGAAATTCAAAGAAAAGATAATATCAAATATGTCTTTAAGACTAAATTTATTCAGGGTTTTATATTCAAATCAAATTGGCTTTTCTATATAAAAGAGGGGTTAAATTTCTGGGGCTGTTGCCTTGGAGAAAAGTAATAGGAAAAATCCATAGGAAAGAAATTTAGGAAGTCTGGTGCAGCTGATTGCATTCACACTGGGAAAACACAGCAGGGCTATGATATTATTACCTATATGATTGCTATAGCATATTTGTTCCTGGATACCAGCAGAAGGATAGGAAATACATCTGAAGAGAAGGGATAAGATAAATATGTAAACCTTTGTTATGAAGATTGAAATTACTCAGAAATTAAAATTTGCTATGAGTTAATATGTGGCTGTTTAGCTCAGCAACAAAAAGCTTGAACTATGTTGATCTGATGGTATAGAAATCAAGTGGTTGGTCTTTCGTGGGGTGCAGGGTTGAGACAACTTCTCAATGTTTGTTCTTCAATTTCAAGACCATTTTGTAATAGAATCGATGGCCACAACACTGTGGAAGTATGTAATTTGAAGAGAGCCTTCTGTGTCTTAAAATATTTCCCCAACGGCTATTGGCACCTGGAATTTTGTCATTAAAGGTGGATTTTTTTTTTTTTAATTTTTTTTTAATTCTTTTGTTTTTTTTTAAAGGTGGATTTTATATAAGAGCCTTGTAAAAGTGTTTACTCGGGGGCGCCTGGGTGGCTCAGTGGGTTAAAGCCTCTGCCTTCAGCTCAGGTCATGATCCCAGAGTCCTGGGATCGAACCCCACATCGGACTCTCTGCTCAGCAGAGAGCCTGCTTCCCCTCCTCTCTCTCTGCCTGCCTCTCTACCTGCTTGTGATCTCTGTCTGACAAGTAAATAAAAAAAATCTTTAAAAAAAAAAAAGTGTTTACTTGTAGGAGGTGATATAGAATATATACAAATTCTTCTTGGTTTTTATTATTTTATTTTGAACCACGTGAATATATTACCATATATTACTTGTTAAAAATAACATTTTTTAAATTTAAAAAAAAAGATCTTCTTGAAACTGTGAAAGTCCTCTGGAAGTTCCACTTGAAATGTAAATGCTTCTGGGGAAAAAAAGCACATGTTTGCAAGAAATAGTTGGTTGTGAGCTGGGGATGTGAAGAATCCTTGACCCAGAATGATCCTTCCCTATCTTTGACTTCTTCACTTCCTTGCAGAGCTTGCCCAGCCGGCCTGATTCATCAGAGCAACCCTGGCTAGCTATACTTAGGACTAAGGATGTCATAAACAGCACAGTTTTTAAAGTCAAAAAAGGAGGATAGGCAGTGGGCAAAGAAGAAGACGAAAGGGTCACTGCAAGGAGAGGTAGAAGGGAAGCCACCTGCTCTACTCCACTCCCTACAGCTGGCTCCATCTGGGTCCTCCTCATGGATATAGATACTATGGACACACACACTCACACACACACGCACACACTCAAATACCACATAAAGCGCTCTAGAATCCAGTGGAGAACCAAAGTCACTTCCAGGCAGAAACGTATTCTGTTTTTAGCACCTTCTGGTCTCTTTCATAAGGAATCCCTCCCCTGCTATGTGTTCGCTGATCGCATCATGATCTAGCTGCCTTTTTATCCATCAAAGCATGTTCTAAACAGGTCTTAGAACGAGAGAAGAATAAATACATTAATATGTATGTCTCTGAGTCTTCAGGAGTTATGCTAGCTCCTATTAAAAAAAAAATGCTCAAATCACAGTGGCTTAACAAAATAAAGGTTTATTGGTTGCTCACATCAGAGTCCAAAAAAGTTGGGGAATTTCCTTAGGCAGATCTCCTCTGAGCAGTGGCTCTGGGATAGAAGTTCCTTCCATCTTTGTTATGCTATCATCTTCCGTTTTCACCAAGGAAAGAGAGAACGTGGACAATGATACGGGAGATTTTATGGCGGGGCTGAAAGTTGCACACATCATATTTGCCCACATTCTGTGGCCCCTAAATAACCTCAAGGGAGATTAAAAGTGTATTTTTCTTTTGTGCTTAGAGAACAGAACAAGATTGATGAGCGTCTAATCAGTCTGTTACACAGATTCCCTTTCTGTGTAATCAGATATCCATTTTGATCTTCCTCCCATAGTATCTTCTGGTCACCGCATTAAGTGCAGAATCCTGCATCTCTGGCAAGCACAGTCCTTTCCCCAAGGCTGGATATGACCAATCTAGTTGCTGCCACATATGAACTGAAAAGACAAGTTCTCTCTTCCTGATATGCACATTCCGTATACAGTGATGAAACAGGGACAGGATTGCTGCAATAAACACTCCCTTTAGAAAGAGAGAGAACGGGAATCAGAGAGTAGTCCTCAGTGGTTCTTTCCAGTCCCAAAGTTCTGCTAAACAGATGGGGCAACTCCTTAATTTGGCTTTGATTCTGTTCGCTGGGAGAATTTCTTTGTCAGTTGATCTCCAAGGCCCTTGATTCCATCTTTTGGGAAATCTATTCTTTCCCTTGTCCTTCTTGGGGACATCTGATGAGATGTGCCAGAGCATGGCCTCTTGGGAGACTGTAGAACATTTAAAGCCTTGCCTGCTATTCATGGAAGTGGAAATCCATCTTAATATGTGTTCCCTAAAAATAAGGATTAAGGTGCAAGTTCTTTATCTGAGAGGTGATCTCAAGAAGCACAAAAGACTAGTGGAATAGTAAGACATGGAAGGAAGGAAAGTTAGTAAAGGGAGCCTTTAGGAGTAGGTGGCCACTGGAGAGATTTTCATAGAGAAACTGGATCTCAAAACCTCTAAGGACCCCCCAAGAGACTGTGGAACATGATTTCCATGAGAGGTGCGGAAACTCCTGCCTGTCATTGATTTAAGGTTATTCCTGGGGCATTAATTCCGAAAAGTCTTACAGGCAACAAAGTCCCCCAGAGTAGAGAGATACAGGCACAGCATATGTTGGCTGTGTCCTGGGATAGGCCAAGAAGAGAAGCTTGGTGCAATGACAGCATCTGCTTGCTACAGGTCCCAAGAGTTACTTAAAATTCAGCAAAGGAGCTTTTTTTAGTGTAGATTCATTGTTTCTTTGGCAATACAATTCCCTCAACAACTTAATAGGCTTCCAATACATTTGCCACAAACAGGTAAATTTTTAACTTTCTTTCTGAAATACAATTCCTCAATGGGCTTTGTCACTTTGCTTTCTCACCCTCATTTCTCTCTCCTCCAAATGAATGATGGCTATCTTGAAGCGGTGTGCAACCTGGAGGATGAGGCCATCTTCCTTATCTGTAAACCACCAGCCACAGTTAGTTTGATAGCTAAGGGAGGCACACACTCTTAATCTGATCCGTGCACTAAATTGCTTAATTCAGCTAACAACTTTTTAAACCCAATTTTTCCTATTTAGGATTTAGAAGCAGCTTTTCCAACCAAACATTTCTGGCCTCCATCTAATCCCTTTCATTTATGCTTATACATCAGACAGTTCTTCCCTGAGCCCACCTCTTTTGGTAGTAACTTGGAAAATACTGCCTGATCTAGCCAGCCCACACTAATGCTCTGATTCAGTTCAGTCATCAACCCTAGAGTTGCAGTCTGAGTTGGGACTCATTCTGACCTCCGATTTATTGACAGTTGTATAAATATTTTGCCACTGTGTCACCGGACAGCCTTCTTCCACGGCTTACCTATCCATAGTAAGTCAATGCCTAGTTTGGCTTTTTAATGGCAGTACTTCACTTCTGATAGAAATGTCTCTATTAGGATAAACAAACGTAGCTGCTATAATGGGCAGCCTCAGAATCCCCAGGGCTTCACAGTGAGACATACATTTGTCATCTGCACACGGTCTGATGTGAATGGGAAGCTTCCTTGGTTGAGGTCTCAAGGGTTGTGGCTGCTCCGTTTTGTAATGGCGCCTTCTTCAGTATAACCTTCTCAATCACCAAGGTAGGAAAGAGATCTTGGAAGACTGAGCAAAGTATTTTAGGTCCAGTCCTGAAAGTGGTAGACATCCCTTCTACTGACATTACTTTGGTCTACATCTAACTGCAAGCAAGGTTGGAAATGCGGGTTTATATGACCTAAAAAGAAGAAATGGAGGTTTATCTAGCTATACTCCAGTACAACAGAGCAAGACTAACATTAAAAATAAGGAAATTAATATCTATCCAAAAAACTCCATATTGATTATAGACCAAATTTGGGGAATAAAGGTTTCCCTGACATCCTCTCAGTTATCCCACTGTCATTTGGTTTCTTATTCAGTATTTAAGTCTGTTCCTTTATAAACTGTCTCTAGTCTCGTGGGAAGTAAATAATCAAGAAGAACTGAGCACAGATGCTCACTTATTTGGGTGACCTATCTTAAAGTGATGGCATATGTAGGTTATTTTTTTCTTCTGTTAATCTCCTAAAATGTGGAAACACTGCCAATATCCCTTAAACACAGACGTGGATAAGAGAATTTCTGTTTTTAACTTTCTTAAAACTGCTACTCAACTGGCTATAGTATAAAAAACGTTGGAAAGCGAAGTAGCCACATGTTACATCACCTTTTCCCTCTTCCCTTTCTCCTGAAAAATTGCATTGGTCTTTCAGTGTCATTCTGCTTGAAAAAGTATGCAGGCTAAGAAAAAATAATAGAACATGGGGCCCAAAGAATAGAAATAAGCCAAGGGTCTAGCCATGGTTTTAAGAACCACATAATGGGTGCATTTAACTTAAGTGAATTCAAGTATCCATACTCAAGATTCAGTTTTAAATACTACAAAATGCTGTAAAATTACATTTTGCATGTGTACTATTTTTATATACTATTTCTTTTCCATATATCATAAATATGCTATGTAAGGTTGCATATATAAAACCGTCTATATTATACCTCATGAGCGGTAGAAGGGATTTTTAAGGGCAGTTTTGACTGTAATTTTTACAAGTGTGGGCTTTAGAATCTAATGCCCTGGTAAAATACAATTCCACAGTAATCTCGTTTCTGTGCATGACCTGCCTCTTGACTCTGCCTCCCTGCACCCTGACCTTGTTACTTCTTTGCTGGTTCAACTTCCGTCCTGATCCTGGGCCCATCTCTGACTTACAAATAAACATCAGTTTTTGGACTTATCTTTTGTTTGACGGTCTGGTTTGGGCACTGTGCAAAACGATATGCCAGCAAAGACTTGAAATTTGTCAAGTGTTTTCCAAGCCAGTCATTTCCTACAGAATGACAAGATCTTGTCTAAAGCAGGCGTGTTGATGGTGCTGTATGCACGTCAGGCATAGCCCCGGGACTCAAGCAATAGCAGAGATCAGTTCAGGCCCCTGCTGCTAGAAGAGAACCCACTCCCTAGCTGCAGCTGCAGGGGTCCTCGGCTGCTCTGCTCTTGTCCGTTTTGGTCCCTGCCGTACTTTTGGTACTTTTCGGGGCCCTCAAGACGCCTTACCATAAAACCTTCCTTTGCGAGAAGCAGCTTTCGTTTTCTGCAGCAAGAATGCCCTCGACCACAGTTTTTTAGCTCCCAGTTCCAGATTTACCTGGGAGTCTGTCGGGTTTTCCCTTTTGAATCAAGAAAAACTCGTGATAGTTATAAAAACAATAGCTCCCACGTACCGAGTGCTACTATGCGCCAGATACTACATTAAGAGCTTCATGTATTTCAATTCGTTTAATCATCACAACGACCCTGTGGGGGTACACACTGCTATTACTTCCATCTCCTGAATGAGGACATCAAGGAAAAAGAAGTTCAGTGATTTGCCCAAGGACACAGTGCCTGGAATAGTGGAACTGGGGTTTGAACTCAAACATTCTGGCTTCTGAGTCGGTGCTGTTGCACATTTCTGCCTTCATAGAAGACTCTAGTTTTATCTGTTTGTTTGTAGTAGCCCTAGGATTCTGTCAGCTGTAACAAAAATAGAAGGAAAATAGCATTTTACCTGGAAAAAAAAAAAAAAAAAAGAAAGAAAACCTCCCTTTCAAGATTGATACCTTCTGGATTTTTTAGACCTGAGTAAGTTCTAGGATGTTTTCACATTGATTAACTGAGGGTGATCACTTAGTCCTACATTATTATTTCAAAAATTACTTACAGCTATTTACTCTGGCAGAAAATCAGTAGGAGTTGTCATTATTTAAATCAGGCTGCTGAGGCACTACACTCATGGAGCTATTTCCTGAGTGGGTGCTCAATGAGGAAAGACAGATATTCGATCACCTGGACCCCAGAAAACAGAAGTGAAAAATGCAAAGTTGTGTTAAGACTAGGTCACAGTAGATAAGCAATTAGCGTTGGACATCTATCCCTGGAATTGGGCTGTGTCTATACAGTGGCAGAAAAAAATCTGCGAATTTCCTCATTCAAATCAGTCAAAAATTCAAAGTATAAAACTATAGGCAAATAATTTATTTAGTAGCACCTAGGAATAATATAGGTAGATAGATAGATGTGTGTATACAAGTTTATTCACAAGGGTTTCTCACTGTTTATTTGGGTTTTTGAGAAATTAAAGAAACTTAGAGTATCATTTCTACAGGGGGTGTCATGTGTTATCATTACATGTATGGGTACTTTCATGTCATTTGGTGGTAGAAGCACCTCACAGAAAAGGAATTTTGTAAAAAAAAAAAAAAAAAAAAAGTGTCCAATTATGGAGAAAGTAAAATAAATACAGCACAAGGACAGTGAATTCAATTTAAGCTCTTACTCTCCAGGAGGTAATTATCAGAGTGTGCTCTATTTAGGCTCCTGGGTGCTTCTTCCTGTAAGCCTGCCTTTGGGACAGTATTTGAACTCCCACCAACAGGGTTCAAAGATAGGGGACAGTAGGCGGTTAGCTATGTGATATAACCTGAAAGATATGACGGGTATGTTTGTGCTAAGCTATCTGCCCTCCCTATCACTCACACCCTCCCCATCAAGAAATCTCTACTACTTGCCTTACTTTTTCTGCCAGAGTCATGTCTGAAGATGGACTTTATTCATCCAAATGCATTACTTGTGAGGTATTAAATCTTAACTCAGCAATGGTTGCTTATACAGTAACCCAACATTTACTTAGCAGACCAGATAACATGTTTCCTGGCAGAGCTCAAGGTTCTGAGGAAATGTGACACCAGGCAGGTCTGTTTGATAGGAAAGGGAGGGAAGAAGGAAGAAAGAGAGCAATGGGAGCCATCCAGAACATGTAGTACTGAGCTTGGGCATTGCTAAGGGAGAGAACTGTCAGGATCTAGAGGGCAACTCCAAAAGGGCCAACAGAAGGGTGCTACGTAACTCAGCTAAGTGGGGGTGGGGAGAGGAGGGTTTTGCTCCTGTCTGCCGGATACTAGAGGAAGAAAGGAAAAAACATGGAAAAAATATACGGTTTGTGACACTCATTCAAAAGTGTTACTGGGAAAGAGACCAGAATATAATAATTAAAAACATTAAAATTCATTATCTTCAAGTCATCCACATTTTTATCTTCATGAATGTATTCGTTTCTTTAGGCTGCCATAACAAATTACCACAGCCTGGGTGGGTTAAAACAACAGAAATATATTCTCTCACAGTTCTGGAGGCCAGAAGTCTGAAATCAAGAGGCCAGTCAGACCAGCTCTGTCTAAGGCTCTAGAGGAGAATCTGTTTCATGCCTTTCTCTTCTCTTTTGGTGTTGCTAGTCTTTGGATCAGGGCCCAGGTTAATTGAAGATGACCTCATCTTAATTACATCTCAAAGACCTTACTGACGTGTAAGTTCACATTCACAGGTATCCAGGGTTAGGACTACAGCACATCTTTGGGGGGAACACAGTTCAACTCACAACAATGGTCTTTTCCCAAAAAGCAACAGTATTTAAGTGTTGGCTGCTGTTCTTCCCAAGTTCAGCCTTCCCACAGTTCAGATGGGATCCTTCACCAGAGGAGCAGTGGCCACTTCTCTCAAGAAGGAAAACTATCACTATCATTATGAGATTGAACAGCCCCTAGAAATTTAAGACCATATTCTTATTATGTTCTTCCATTTGGAGCTTTACTGGTGTCAGCACTTCCATAAAGTTTTCTGAGTTTCACCCTTGGCACTAATCCAGCACATGAGCACAACAGTAAGGCGTTGGCACAGAGGCATAAAGGACCATTGTTAGGATGAGGAGTGGCAGCCCGGGAATAAGGAAGAAAGAGAAGAGCTAATCTCAGAGGCAAAGTAAATTGCACACTAAATCAGTGATATCCATAATACCAAACAAAGGGAGGCTTAAAAGACAGGTTCTTGTTTTTTAAACAAGAAAGACAGATAGGTTTTGAATCGACTGACAGCCTGGGGTAGCCACTGGATATCATTAACATATGAATAAAGTTTTGGTTCTTTAATTTTTCCCTTTTTTAATGTTTTCTGTACATGTACCCGGATTCTAAATAACGCAAAGAAACTAATTAATAAATGAGTCATTGAGTAAATGAAACTCAGGTTATCCATGGCGTCCATTGAAAATGGGCCAGTGTAGCTGGAGAGTACCACGCTGAGTGAAATGAGTCCGTCAGAGAAAGACAGATATGGATGATTTCACTCAGGTGTGGAATTTAAGAAAACAAACAGGCAAAGGGGAAAAAATGAAAGAGAGAGAAATCAACAAACAGGATGTTAATTACAAACAAACTGATGGCTACCAGAGGGGAAGATAGTGGCAGGATCTTGAAATAGGTGATAGGGATTAAGGAGGGCGCTTGTGGTGATGAGCACAGGGTGATGTACAGAAGCGTTGAATCACTATGGTGTACACCTGAAGCTAATATAACACTGCATGTTAACTAACTGAAATTAAAATAAAAACTTAAAAGGAAAATATGGGTTGACCTTAATACATATCCACACTGACCACAATCAGCTAAGACAAATCAGTCTACTGCCCCTTAATATTAAAGATGTCTAGCCATTAACATTGAAGTTTCAGAACAACACTCTCAAGTGAAATGGAGGTATTATTAAAATCAGAATTGTTTATTAACAATGCAGTTTCGTCACACCTAAATTAGAAAACCCTGAGAAACTTTAAAGGTCTTAAGGGTAAGAGGGGTCTCTCAACCGGTTTTAAATTGGATAAGAAAAAAAACTTTAAGATGTGAATCTACACATTAAATGATAATATTGTAAGAACTTAGGCTGACCCCCCAAATTTCAATAAAGCTGACCCTGATGATTTTTAATTTATGAACTCATTCAAGCTAGGCCACTGGGCATTGAGTCCGGAGCTCCTCTCTCTGACTTCATTGCCAAAAGACCACAAAACTTGAGTACCTATTATGTGCCACACACTGTTGTATAAGCTTCTGATTCAAAAATAAACAAGGCAGAAAGTGTCCTGACTCTGTGGAGATTACATACTAGTGGGTGACCCCGACCAGTATGTCTCATCCCAGAAACAAGTGTCTGATTTGGTGTAAAGAGATTTGGGGGTTTTGGCTTTTTTCCTACTACATAAGTATTTTAATATAAGCTGCTTCTAGTAACTAGAAGTTCATTCTGGACTTGAACAACCTTTTATAGGCACCATAGAAATAAATGTAAAGATGTTACAATGTGTTCCATAAACTATATTGGAAGGCTTGAAAAATAATCTTATAAGGTCAAAAAGTTTGACATGCTTTCATTATTTGGTACCAAGAAAAAAAATTAGCAGTTTTTAAAGTGGAAAGAGTCACAAGCCATGAGACAGGCAGACCTGTGTTCTCAGCCTAGACGTCTTCTGCCTTCCCAAGTTCCCTCACTGGGCTTAAATTTCATCATCATGATATTGAGGGTTAATTTGATTCATCATTTTCAAAGACTTTATTCAGATATTCCTCAGAGAAGCTTTGCATTGTGCAAGTTTTATTTAAAAACTTAGTTTTTAAACTAACTTTAAAACTGTTTTTTAAAAATACAGTAAAGCAAATAATACAGTCAAATAACGTCTTATGCCAAATTTTAGCCTGTTGGAAACGACCTACCAACATGATAATTTATGCATGCAGGTTAACAAATGTTTGTACAGGCCTCATAATGAGCTCTGTGCATACATTTGAACTTCTTGAAATTGGATTATTGATAAAATAGGTTGTAGCTCTGACCTGGTTTCTCAATAAATTTGTTCCTGCCTATATGCACTTTGTGAAAAATGATTTGAGGAAATACCTACTGTAGCACAGGCTGTCTGTGCTCAGTCGATGCCCGCCCAGACCCAGCCAGATCCATTTGGTGTACGTGTGATGTCCACTCCAGCCACAGCATTAGAGTCAGCTAGGAAGTGATGAAGAAACATGACACATATCCTGAGATACCATAATGTAAGTAATCTTAACATTGTCTTTGTTTATTGCCTTCCTTTTTTGTTCATTATAAAGAATGCAAGTATGTTAGATATTGATAACAATCTAAATTTGTAAAGATAATTAACCATTGCCCCACTTTCAAGTTTCTAGGTCAGTTTATGGAGGAAAATCCTGAGATTTCAAGGTGAGTTGTTAAAATCGTTTACCATTTGCACCTATTTATTGGTGTGAGTCGGAATTTTCTTTTTAATATTGTGCAAGCAATGCAAAATACAAAAGCAAGACCGAAGATCGAGACTGCACCTATCATCTATAACCCAGAGTTCACATTTCTGCGATCATTAAAATAGCATCATTTTTCTCTTAATTTGGCTTTATCGTAAGTAAATGTTAAAAATATGAACTTTTACTATAGTTTTTCAACCATAGCATTGCTCTCACCTTTTATACATGTAAGGGGCTTTACATGATAATGAGTTAGAAAGAAATGATTCATTTATGAAAAATGCTTTGTAGCTGTTCTAGTCCTGGGTTGTTGATTTTCAAGAAACAGAAACCTACTCAACCTAGCTTTGGGTAAATAGAAACAATTCTTGGAAAACACAAGCAATTTCACTTTGCCTGTCCATAGTGCCCTTAGCATGGCCTTCAAAGCCAGGCATACACTCCCACCTACATCCCTCACTGATCTTGAATTCTGCCAGTTTCCTTCCTCACTCTGCTCCAATCATGCTGAATTTCTTGCTCCTCCCTTGCCACCACCTTTGTTCATGTCCTAACATTTTCTCTGCTCTCTCTGTGGAACTCCCTTTCTCTAGTTATCCTCGCCTATTTTCTCCCTGCCTTCAGCTGTCAAATGTCACCAAAGAAACTCAAACCTTAGCAGCCAATAAAAACACCATCATCCTCACATACATGTCTGGGCCATTGTCCTTTGACCAGTCTACATTTTTCTTCAAAGCAGTTCTAGTTCTTTCTCTCCATATATATGTAGGTTTTCCTTCATTCTTTTCTTCCCTCCTTCCTGTCTTGCTCTCTCCCTTCTTTCCTTCATCTTTCAGTTCTCACTTCTAAATTATAAGCTGCATGACAAATGTATGAACTTTATCTGCTTACCACTATATCTGTAGAACCTAGAACAGTACAACACAGAGCCCCCAAAGAGGTTGCTCAATGATTATTTGTTAAATGAACAAATAAGCAAGTGATTTGAATGGGTGACTAGATAAGCAGGACACTCAATCAAGTTATGGAAGGAGTGAAACTAGGAAGTCAGAAACAGATGGTTTCTTTCATCTCTTGTACAGTCCCATGTGGTCATCATCATTGGCTTCTTCTTTCTGCTGCTGCTGTTGCTTCTTCTCTCTCTCTCCTTTTTTTTTTTTTCTTGATGTTCCTTCTCCAAACTTGCTTTTTCTGACTTTGAACATAGCTGAAAATTATCTCCAGACTCAACATCCCCTGTAGTTCAAGTGCTCGTTGTTCTCTTGTTCTAATCCTATCCTGTAGAGTATATACTCAAGTGAGATAAAACATTTGCTCAGCTTAGCCTCTGGATTGACTCAGTCTTTCTCTGGTCCCCAAAAGAGGTACGAGGAGCTCAATATCACTTGGAACAAACATAGCCTTCTATGTCTCCCACTTCAGCCGGCGCCGTCAGGGATATTGGTGGCAATTTAAAAGTAGAGCTTCAGGGCGCCTGGGTGGCTCAGTTGGTTGAGCAACTGCCTTTGGCTCAGGTCATGATCCTGGAGTCTCAGGATTGAGTCCCACATCAGGGTCCCTGCCCCACAGGGAGTCTGCTTCTTCCCTCTCATGCTCTCTTTGTTTCTCTCAAATAAATAAAATCCTTTAAAAAATAAATAAAAATAAATAAAAATAGAGCTTCTGCCGGGCCGAATAGTGTCTTTTAAAACCAACAGCAACGATAAAATGTCAAAGGAGATTACTTCAAATAGTCCCACCTAACTTTAACCCCTTAATGTCACAATAGGGAAGTGAAATAAATATATTTTAAGAAATGTATTGTTTTGTTTCCTTTTCCACTTACTTACTTCTTTAGGATCCTTTCCATTGCAAATTATCGAAGCCCCAATTCAATTGTGTTTAAGAAAAAAAAAAAAGAAAAAGAAATCTACTGCCTCACATAATTGCATTAGACAAAGGTATTCTGGATTTAAGCAAAGAATGCTGCAGACAGAGCTTGGATGGTTTTACCCATGATTGTTTTGTTAGTAGCTTTGTCTTTGCTTTGTTTTTCACCATTTAACAACTTGATGTTCTCTATGTTGGCTCCATTCTCATGGTTTCAAACTCCTTGCCAAAAGGCCCCATGGCTACATCCTCATAAGTATTCCAAATACGCCTCAAAATCCTAATGGACTGATTTAGGTCACATTTAACTCAAAGTGTTGATTAGCTTAGGTTTGGGTCACATGCTCTACTGCTATAAGTGAGAATGCTGTCAAAACTACCATGTTCCCTTGAGCTAAAATTGGGGGAGAGGAGGTTCTACCAATGTATAACCTGGATGCTAAGCAGCAAAACAACAGAATTTCACCATAGTTGACACAATACTCAATTTTGTTGGATGCCTGGAAATAATTTCATGCAAGACAACAAAATCTTTAATTTTCTGATTTTGCTCTTCCAACCTTACACGAACAGTTATTGACTATCAAAACCAAACCATTTTTTCAATGAGCTGGAGATAAAACATTATACACTTCATATTCATGCTTTAGCCTTTACTTTTGGCTGAATGACTAATTCTACCGATCAACCCTCAGTAAAATACCCACATGACCCTACTCTCTAGACATGTGCATCAGGAGGGAAAGTGAACATTTAATCAATTAATATTTGCTGGCTAATGCTTTGACATTTACAAAGACTGGGCACATCTGCATGAAACTCTAAAATAAAATTAGGAAAGTGATCGAGAATAAGACTTGATGAAAAGAAGCCAACTGAACCAAAAAAATAGATGCGTTTCTTAACTATTATGAAATTTCAGATGACACTCACTGTCTCCCAGTTGTGTGAAAACTATCAGTTCATTCCCCCCACCACCAATCAAATAACTCCATTCCATGGACTCAAGATCAAGTGACTGGGGAAATAGTTTAATGTTCAATAAATTGTCAAAGTATTTTGTGAAACTACTCCTAAACAGACAGAAAATTCCAACCCCAGATTATTTGTGCCATGACCATTTTTAAAAGAGGCATTGGCCATTTTTATGTAGAGAGGAAATATGCTGTAGAGGTTGAAAAGTTGGACTCTGGTGTCAGACTGCCTGGGCTCCAATTCTAAATCTGTACTTACTCGTCATGCCTCAATTTCCTCATCAGAAAAAAATGAAGATAATAATAGTAGCTGTTTCATAGGGTTGCTGTGAGGATTGAATGAGTCAATCCACATGAAGCTCTTAGAAGCTGCTGGCAAAAAGGTTGTGCCTAAAGGTTGTTAACTCTGATCTTTTTATTTTTTCCTTTCTCTGTCTCTGTCTCTGCTTCTCTCCCTCCCTCCCTCCCTTTCTCTCTCTGTCTTCATTTTTTCTTCACATTAAGAAGTGCTATTAAATTGTTTTATGGACACCTCACTTCTATACAATGCACACTGCAAACCAGCCCAGCCATAATTGAGATATAATCACCAAAGAGATGCCTTTGACAGAGATGGAGTAGCTGACAAGTTGCTAAACACAGTGTTAAATTGTTTGTTATTGTTGAGGAGTGGGAAGCTTCTCTTTTTAAAGACTCCCAAGTTTAAAGCCCATGTGATTAATATTCACAGCAGACAGACTAGTTTATATAGCCAGAGACACTGAGGTCAGCCTGGATAATGGAAGAGCGTGCTCATTCCTGAGCCTGTAGTGACATATCCTTACATCTCTGTGGAGCCCAGCCATCTCAGGCTTGTCAAGAAAAGGTGTGTCCATAAGGTTGTAAAGATTTGAACCTTACAAATGAGCATCGTGTAGTCACAAGCATCCGGATGAGTCATGGCCTACTTAATGGGTGTAGCTCATCTTCAAAGAAAGATTGAACTGACCATAAACATCAGATCATGGAACATAAGCTTTTCCAAAGGCTCCTCATAAAAAATACAATAAAAATAAATATAGCTATTGCCTAAAATTCAAAGTCTCACACAGATTTATTGTGAATTGGATGCATCATTGCTCATCTTCCCTTTTTGGATATCTATACCACTGAACTGAGTTTTTAAAATGTTGATAAAGCTCTTTGTGTTAATGTACGTAATCAGCTATAGGAGACAACCTCAATGCAACATGGGACATGAGAGAATTTGAAAACATTTGCATTTTCATTATGTTTTTCAGTTTTCAACTATCAGGAATCTTGTTGACATATGTCAGTTCTCAGCCCCTTAACATGTAATCTGACATGACCTCAATAATACCACACTTGAAGTGGCCAAAAATGCCAAATATCTCAAGATAAAGACAAAAATGTATTTATGTAACCTTCTGAGGGTTCTCAAATGTCACAGAAATTAGAAACTTTTTTTTCCCCAAACTTGTATTAGTGCCTTACATTTGCCTCCTTAGATGTTATCCTCAGCTCTCAGAGAATACAGGTAAATGGGGGGCACCTGGGTGGCTCAGTGGGTTAAGCCTCTGTCTTTGGCTCGGGTCATGATCTCAGGGTCCTGGGATCAAGTCCCACATTGGGATCTCTGATCGGCAGGGAGCCTGCTTCCTCCTCTTTCTCTGCCTGCCTCTCTACCTACTTGTGATCTCTCTCTTTGTCAAATAAATAGATAAAATCTTAAAAAAAAAAAAAAAGAAAAAGAATACAGGTAAATGGCAAAAATATCCGAAGTTCAAACATACATTTTTTTTCCATTGTGTAGCCCACCCTAAATTTTCTCAAACTAGACATGAAGACCATTTTCATGAGAAATCTAAATGCTGTTTTTGATAGCTGTCAGTAAATATGAAATCAATACATACTGTTTTAACGTACCTATTACTTCCCCAGC
The DNA here is from genome assembly GCF_002288905.1 of Enhydra lutris kenyoni. Taxonomy (NCBI): domain Eukaryota; kingdom Metazoa; phylum Chordata; class Mammalia; order Carnivora; family Mustelidae; genus Enhydra; species Enhydra lutris. Next base: position 29,846,807 of record NW_019154103.1, read on the forward strand.
ACCCTCTAGGTTCTGCAGGAAATCTAGAATAACTATGAGAGGCAATCTCTGCACCCCAGGAGCTTACATTTCCCCGGGAAGATTATACTATGTGCAAACAGCATCAGAGATCATAAAATAGGAGATAATTTAGTGGAGTTTTTCAGTATAAATTATTGTCAAGGTTTAGAGGAGAAGAACAAGGACGTAAGTCTGGTAAAATTCAGCAAAATTACGTGGAGAAATGTCTTGAACTGAACTAACGGATTCAGAGGAAAGGTGAACAATGAATGAAGTCTCTTGACATGAGATGCCAGTAGGGTTATTTAAGAGGTTAGTCTAAATAACAATAACATTTTCAAAAGATGAGTAAAGAATAGAGTCAATTCTTAGAAAAATCCTTAGGTTTCCTTGATTTAACAAAAGCTCAAGTCAGGAGTAACTCCAGGATTTCAAACATGGGTAACCTGGAGAAGACCTGTATGAAAGACACGGGGACTTAGAAAACAGAGCTCAAAGGCAGGAGAAGTTTCACTTAAAATATATTACATCTGAGGGGCGCCTTGGTAGTGCAGTTCGTTTGAGCATCAGACTCTTGGTTTTGTCTCTGGTTGTGATCTCAGGGTCATGAGATCAAGCCCGCCATCAGGCTCTGTGCTCAGTGCAGAGTCTGCTTGAGTTTCTCTCTCCCTCTGCCCCTCCCACTTGTGTGCTCGCTCTCTCCCTAAAATAAGTAAATAGATCTTTAAAATAAATTTTAAAAAGATATTACAGCTGAGATGACAGTAAGGTATCTCATTGTTAATGTCTGGCACGCAAAGGGAAGTGATACTGAGGACAAAAGTTTGGGAGAGAGACCTGGGAATCATAAGGTGAAAATGACAATAAAAACTCTGTCTAGGGGCGCCTGGGTGGCTCAGTGGGTTAAGCTGCTGCCTTCGGCTCGGGTCATGATCTCAGGGTCCTGGGATCGAGCCCCGCATCGGGCTCTCTGCTCGGCAGGGAGCCTGCTTCCTCCTCTCTCTCTGCCTGCCTCTCTGCCTACTTGTGATCTCTCTCTGTCAAATAAATAAATAAAATCTTAAAAAAAAAAAAAAAAAAACTCTGTCTATGCAACTTACTCAGTAGTTTCCAATATTTTCTCCCATGCCCTGAACAATACTATAATAATTTCTTTTTAAATGAGATGCATCCGGGGCACCTGGGTGGCTCAGTGTGTTAAGCCTCTGCCTTTGGCTCAGGTCATGATCCCAGGGTCCTGGGATCGAGCCCTGCATCGGGCTCTCTGCTCAGCAGGGAGCCTCTTTCCCCTCTCTCTCTGCCTGCCTCTCTGCCTACTTGTGTTCTCTGTCTGTCAAATAAATAAATAAAATCTTTTAAATAAATACATAAATAAATAAATGAGATGCATCCTACCACTCTGAAATTATTTACATTTTGTCTACATCAAGAGTTATTTAACTGGGGAATTATAACCAATCGAGTCATATTTTTCCAAATATCCCTCTTGCCCATTACCCATGGAGTTTTTCAGTATCACGCATTACATATGCCAGATTTTATGTTTTCTATGATGTCAGGCATGTTACTATCAGCTCATCTAGTGTGAGTCTGAAGCATTGATATTTTACATATGCTATTATTTCATGTAAGTATGTTAAAGCACAAGAACATTTCAGTGTTTTTAGTTTTTCTTATTCCCATTTTTTTAGTCTCAGCGGTTATGCTGAAGCCATTTTTATAACGTCCCTGTTATTAAAATCTAGAACGTATACCCCAAAAATATACAGAGAATTATTTAAAACTACATTGTATTTTCCAATCCTGGCCCAGTTACTTGAACTTTCATTAGATACTCACAAGAATCAGAGATGGATGCCCTAGGTAGGTAAGAGCCAAGTAGGAGGATTTTGTGGATAGGAAGACACCATGGACATCATATGTGCAGACCATAAGTAAAGCATTTTGGCAAATAACATTTCTCCACATGCTTTATCATGAAATCTTGGACCTCTGTGTTGAAGGGTACCTTGGAGAGCCTCCAGGGCTCGCATTTCTTAGGAGGGATTAGGCCGGGGCAAATGGAAGAGGATTCTCTCAGTGGAATATCTTTCCTGTGCTGTTCTGCTCCCACTTGGGACATAAATTTAGGCTTTGCATTGGAGTATTTGGAAAAGGTCACATTCAAAAATTACCCCAAGGTCCTGATTACTAAGTTTGACCACTCTTTTCCCTAATGAAACTCTAAAGAATTATTAAAAAGAAAGAAATCACAAAAACAGGAACAGAATCACTAAGATCGTTGTTACCTTGTATAGCTGATACTTCTAGAAGGCCTTGGAAGGAACTCTGGCCACAAATGGATAAATGCAGGGCAGCTCTGTCTCTAGCTAGCTGCAGGCATAGCCTCTCTAGAACTGTCTCCCCTCTGTTGAGCTAGATGCTCTTAAGTTCATATCTACCACCCACATTCTATAATTCCATGCATATTCTCAGATTGTCTCATGAAACCTGACAAAAGGGTTAATGATGGCAGATTGCTGATTCACTTTACAGCCAAGGTTACAATCTGGCAATTTTTTGGTTGTGTCAATTATTGGCAATTCTTTGATGATAACTCCTGAAACTTAAGAGAAGCTGCTATCCAAAGCACTATTTAACATTTGATTAATTCATAAGCATTACATAATAATCCATGAAAACAACGTGGACACTAATACTTCAGAGTGAGAAAAATAAACATAAGAAAAAACTAAGTATGTCTATTAGCCTACAGATGGCAATTTTGACCAATATGCAGCCCTAAGAAGGAACTTATTGCATATATTTTAATTTCACTTTTGGTGAGACAGTTTGCTTCAATATCCAAAACCATGTTGCTAACTATAGCTTGCAGGTTTCCAGGCTATTTGTTGGCATTTAGAAAAAAAACAACAACAAACAAAAAACAAAAAACAAATTGGGGACATATTCAATTACCCCATTCCTAGAAGTTTTGTTTTGTTTTCCTCCCAGAACCAAAACCACTGGTTCTGTAATTGTTAAATAAATCCCCTTCTCCCCTGTGCCTACTAATATATTCTAGGGAAAATTATAGAAACCAGGGATGGTAATCGTCACTAGAGGTTTTTGTTTATTCATTTCATTGCCTTGAAAACCAGATTGCCAAATTAGACCCTTGAAGTGTATTCTTACATGTATCAGAGCAAGTAAACATTTGAAAATGAGATTCTGTGTTTCCCTCCCCTCAGTGGTTCCCAATGACAAGGGACCCATCTCCAGTCTTTGAACATTTCACATGTCTGCGGCACTTGCTGGGTAGCAGCTGAGTCTGCGAAAACGGCCATGAGTCATAAGAGTAAGGGAAGCCCTGTGTCAGCACACACCAAAAACAGCAGCAGCTGAATTCCTGTCCACACTGGTAGCAAGACAGACTACGCTGGAAAAGTGTTTTACCACACCCTGGTAGTTAGCCCTGCTAACTAAAGGTCAGCTTTTGCCTGCTCATTCTCTAAACTATAAGGCATGCCATGTCCAAAGAGCAGTTTCTCCCTTGGTAATTTCCCTGGGATTCTGGAATGTTTTGCACTACTTCCTCACCAGAACAGGTAGAAAAGGCCACCAGCCCTGTCCATCCTCTTGAGTTTTTTAAGTCAGCTCAGGGAGTCTCTTTCCTCTTTCATACACTTTCCACAATTTTCTGACTGGTCTCTTCTCACTTGGAGCTTTTCAATTACTGCAACCCCTAATCTATCCACACCTTTCTAACTTAGGGAAGGATGGGTTTAAAAGGTGAGCATCTCTCCCAACAAAATCATTACTCTTCAATATTGAGCAAGAACCAATAAAGTAGAAGGCCTATTCAGGCTCAAAACCAATGTCTGACAAGGACAAGCTTGCTCCAGTCAGCTCGGATGACTATAAACATGGATTTCAACATTTTAAACTCTCGGATCTGGAAAACAACTCAGCTGAAATTTATATACAGTGTGCAGTGTGAAGCTTGGCTAAAAGCAAAGCTGCCCTTGGAAAAAGACGATTTTAAACAAGGCTAATTTAAAAACCCAAATCAAAGATAAATCAGCTCTCCGAACTTAGAGAGACAGCCTCCAAAGCCGAGGTCCACACAGCCCACCCAGCAGAGGAGGGAGTCTCCCTCCCTCCCTGCCAACAACAGAGGCCTGGGCAGCAGGAGGATTCCTCTGCGAGCTCTCTCTGGATGGGGCGAGGCAGTTCCCGCCTGTGTGAAAGGCATTAATCACATTTGGTTCCTTGTACCTGAGAAAAAATAGCTATCCCTGGGATCTGATTTTTTGTGTTTCAAACTAGAGAAAGCTTTTATGATGTCTCTTGATGAAATATAACCACTCTCTCATTCTAAGCAGCCTCTAAATTCTTAAATGTGTGTAAATGGAAAACATGCTGTGGGTCTTTATTCCACTGAGCAGCAAGAAATAAATCAGAACTCCCCCCCTTCTGACACCCCCACTCAGTCCCTCCCCTGATACCTTACAGATGTGCAGCGTTGGAGGGAAGAGCATAAATGCTTTATAAAATTAATATGTGGAAATTGCTTTATTTACCATAAATGCCTAGCCTGGGGCTTTCTCTACAGTGCCCAGTCAAGATATTAAGTAGAGTTCTTGCCTTCTGCGTACCACAAAGTCTGCCTCGGTTTCTGCCAGACAAGAGGGTCTCCATTCTCCACAGAGGAGAGGCAGTGGGTAGCAGTGTGGTGTTCACCGTCGAAGGTGAGGTGGTTGCAAGTGAGGGGTAAACAAAACATTTCAGCCGTGATGTATGAAATGTGTAAATCATTTGAGGATCCTTCTGGGTTCAACACCCATCGTTACTGTAATTGATATTAAACTGGATGGCGTAGACTCAACAGATGAATATAAACGCTAGAACTTGCCTCCGCGGTTCATTCATATCTAAAAATACGTAGAAGATATACCACAGAGCTCATGAAAGGCTTTTAACTGATTTTAATAGCAGTCATTACATTAGAAAATGAGACTTCCCCTTGTAACAGAGATGAACTGGGAAGAAACAAAGGAGGAGAGGTAGCTAGTGCAGCGCCCCAGTGCCCTGCCAGGATTCCTGCTCATCATTCTTTCTTTCAGCAGTTAGCCAGCTCCTTTTGTCAGAGACTACCACCATCTAATGAAACAATTAGGGCTTGACAGTTTAAATATGCTATTTTGTTCTTTTCAAGCATAAGTGCCAGCCACGAAGACAAACTATACCCACCACCTTCCTATCAGCAGAGCCATTGTTATCCCAGATAGAATGCCCTAAAAATAAAATCCATTTTGTATGTGAAGCTTCATCAAGTCAGGTCATGTCTGCTCCTCAGGGCAGACTGCAGTGTACTAATTTCATTATGCTATTTTTAAATGTGGCCTCCTTGGATCTTTTAGTATGGCCTACATAGCTCAACAAGGCCCTCTGTTAACGTTCAGGGCTTCTTTGCTAATCACCTCTGCCCACCCTGCCCTCAAACCTAACTACAACCACTTCTCCAGGCCTGTAGGGTTAATGAGAAATAGGCACACTTGTGATGGGTGTGTTCACACTTAGGTCAACGACACCGGCTGGGCCTTGCCCAACACATGAGCTATGAGACATTCGAATTGGTATCGGTGTCTTTAGTTCATTATTAAAGTTACTCCAACTTTTTTTAAAAAAATTCACCAAAAAAGAGGGAATTGCTTTCTAAGAGGTCATCGTAAGAGATTTTTGAATCTCTGCGTACCTATTTCTGTTTTGCCTCTCGTATCAAGTTTATGTTTCTCAGTTGTAAAATGAACACATTCGTAAATACATGAAAAGTATAGAAGAAGGGAAAATCATTGTTCATGACTCTTCTGGTTTCAACTCATAGAAACTCAACTCAAACTTGTTATACAAGAAAGAGATACATTGTTCATGTAATCAGAGACGAAAGTGGCTTAAGGCGCAACTGGATTCATTCTGGTTCAAATTAATTCCATAAGGATGAGATTTCTTTCTCCCAGTCTCTCAGCTCTGTTTTTCCCTGTGTCAGCCCGTATCTCCAGAGGCACTGTTCTCCTGGTGGCCCATGACAGCCCCAGGCTTACATCTTAACAGATGAGAAATGCTGATGAGATGACATCTCCTCCTTCTCAACTGTTCTAGCCCAAGTCGAGAAATTAAGTCTCATTAACATGATTTAGTGTGTCCCCATCCCTGAACCCGTTAGCATTCAGTATGGCTAGAGAAAATCTCTAATTCAGCAGACTTCTGTCATATGCCCACTCATAAAGTCAGAATTTTAGATCAGCCTCAGATAAACCATATGGTCTAAGAAGGAGGGAGGAATGGTTCCCCAAAAGAATACTAGGTATACCATCCTGAGAAGGAGTAGACACAGAAGAAATAACAACAGACATCTGTGATAGAGACCTATGTCCTCACAACTTGAAATGAGAGTCACAGATACATATTTGATCCTTATGAGATGGAAGGTCCAGAACTATTTTTGAAAATGTCAATGAATTTGTGTGAATTGAAGTAGTAAAATATCTCCCACACAAAGATTCAGAAACTATCAGGAAACAACAGTGTGGTTAATAATGAGGAAATCTTACAGGATATAGAGAGAAAACCAAACATGATGTGAAGTCACTGGAGAATAACGTCTACAGATTTCAGTCTCATTGCTCACTCTTACGTTCAATATGGTGTCCCACTGTGACCTCCATTGTTTCTACTGAGCAGCTAGTTATTAATCTTATTGGAGTTCTCTTGTACATGATGAGTAATTTTTTCCCTTACTGATTTTAAGATTTTTCTCTTTATATCTTTGACTTTTGACATTTTGGCTATGATGTGTTTAGTTATGGACCTCTCTGTGCTTGTACTACTTGGAGTTTGAAAACATAATGGCTGAGAACTTCCAAGTTTGATAAAAATATACTACATTCCAAGAAACTCAACAAATAAGCTTTCTGTCAGTTTCTCTCTCTCCTCCTTCTTTGGTGCTCCCTTTACACATACATTGGTATATAAATGATGTTTCTTATGTCTATAAGGCTCTGTTTGCTTTTTTCCATTCTTTTTGCTCTGTGTTCTTCAGATTATATGCTCTGTATTGATCCCAGTTCAAGTTTACTGATTATTTCTTCTGCCAGCTCAAATCTACTTTTGAGTCCTTCTAGTGAATTATTTGTTTAATGTCCTTTTCCACTTTAGGATTTCCATTTGACTCTTTTAAAATTGTCAATCTCTTCATTGATGATCTCTATTTAATAAGACATTGCCATCATACTTTACCTTAATTCTTTAGACATGGTTTACTTGTGTTCTTTGAACATATATATTTTTTTTTTTACAAATGACGTACCAAGTTTAGATCATTTTATTTTATTTATTTATTTGACAGACAGAGATCACAAGTAGGCAGAAAGGCAGACAGAGAGAGAGGAAGGGAAGCAGGTTCCCTGCTGAGCAGAAAGCCCGATGCAGGGCTTGATCCCAGGACCCTGGGATCATGACCTGAGCCGAAGGCAGAGGCTCTAACCCAGGTGCCCCTGAACATATTTTTAATAATGCTTTGAAGTCTGTCTCTGCTAAGTCCAATATCTTGGCCCCTCAAAGGTGGTTTCTATTGCCTGCTATTTTTCCTGTGTGTATGTGTACGTCACACTTTTCTGTTTTTCTGTACATCTTGTAATTTTTAGTGAAAACTGGATATTTTAGGTAACATATTGTAGCAACTCTGGATACTAATCTCTCCCAGGAGGTAGGTGGTGGTGATTATTTGCTTGGTCATTTATTCATTCAGTGACTTGGTTAAACTAACTCTGTGAAGTCTACTTCCCCTGTAATATACAGTCTCCGGTGTCTCTACTCAGATTATTTTTCCCTTAGCTTTCTACAGGTGGCTCCTGAGTCTGCTTCTTGGTCAAAGGTTGTTTTAAACCCCCATGGTCAGTTAGACCTTACCCTGTACCACTCGATCTGTGTGTGGTTTGGAGGCTGCTATCATAATTCAAGGCTTCTTTTTTTTTTTCTCCACAATCATCCAGGGACTAGTAGCTTGGAAGGTCCCTCTCCACCTGCTCCTGAGATGGCGCAAGTGTGGGGCATGCACACAGTCTTCCAAACTACGAGGGACACATGTGATTTCACTTTTAAGCCTGGCTTCCGAGGAGTTGTTCCGGGACCAGAGCAACCTGTTGTTCAGCCATTATTTGGTCAGAGGTTGTGCTTAATCCCCTTGTGCCAGGAGGGCTTCCACCCTGTGTTGATGGATCTGTGTGCAGCTTGGGGAACGGTTTCAAATCAAGCCTCAACCTCTCCTTCGATGGCTTCTGAGTAAGTATGTGGCATATGGGCACAGCTGTTCTGACCCACGGAGCTGACTGTGATTCCAGGAAAGTTATTCTTGGCTCTTTCTATGGTTTTCTCTGTCAAACTTCTGGCTGTTCCACTTCTTCTTCCCAGTATCGTGGAGCTACCAAACCCTCTTAATTGTTCTGCACCAGTATCTCCATTGTTTTCAATAACACCCTTAGGCCTGGAATTCGGCAGGCTTTGTTCCAAATATAGCCTGTCCCGCCTGAAGAGCTGTTTCCAGGCTGCCTCTCACCCTAGCAGAACCTCTACACTGTGGCACAGGAGCTGGGAATGGGGGACAGTGACCTGCCTCTCCCTGAGTGCCACCTTTACTCTATTGAGTGGGTGATGGAGCTGCTTACCAGGCTCCCCCACAACATGGAACCTCCATGCTGCTGGGGCAGGAGCATTTGGGGTCCAGTATTCTTGGCTTGCCATACTCAGAGTGGAGCTCGTGAGCTATGAGTAACGGCCAGTAGCAGCTGGGCAGGCAGGCCTTTCAGCCACACTTAACCTAAATAAAGGTTCCCTGCAGCACAGAGACTTACAGACTGCCCCTCACAAGGAGTAGACACAGCCCAAGACTGGGAACTGGGGGATTAGGGAGCTGCCTCCTCTCCCCTCCTACATATCTTTGTCTTCTTGGCCATACTACCCAGAGTAGAACTCTCAGGAAAGTTTTAAACACAGAGCTGAGGGGCAAGAGGTGGAAGCCGTAATTCAAATGCCACGGAGTCCCACTGTTCCTGAGATTCAGTAGATTTTCTTGAATAAATGTTTCTCCATTTGCTATATGCCCTTAAGATAATTTCCAGAACTTTGTAATGATTATTATTATTTTTAAAATAATTTTCATCATTTAAATGGCGGTTTTGCTAGGAAAATAGTCCACCAGTCTCCTCACTCTGCCATTCTGGGAAGTTCCCCTATGCTCACATTTAACTACAGCTGCTGTTAGTTACAAATCCACGAGTCATAAGCTATTCAAGAGCTTAAAAAGTTATCTAGTCTATTCCTTCTGCCTTTGAGCAGGATAATACCTTAGCCAGCCCAGATAGATAAGAATCTATACTAGTTTTGAAAACCTCCAGGGGGGTGGGGGGGGGGACCTCACAGCCTTCCTTAATAACCTAAATCAGTGCTTAACAACCCTCCCTGCCAGGAATTCCTTTCTTGCATATAACCTAAAGCCCACGTGGTACAGTTTAAAGGCCTTTGCTCTTCGTCTGTCCTGGAGGAGATAAAGAACAGCTGGTCACCACACAGCACACTTCCTTCTCGGGAGGTGCAGTCTCCAGCCCTCTTAAAAATAAATAAATAAATAAATCCTTCTTTGGCCCTGTCATTGGTATAAATAATCTTAATACTTCCTCATACTATTTTTCAATCTGTGGACAACCTCTGTGCCCCCTTCTGAAATCTTTTCGTTCTTGCGATTATCCTCTAGAGACCGGAAATACTTCCAAAGTGAGGTCTGCGCTCTCTACACTGGATTCTCTTAGGAGCGTTTGTCAACTATGCAGATTGCCCTGCTCCACTCTAGACCCGGTGAGTCCTAATCCCGGCTGTGGCTCTGGGAGTCAGCAGGCCTGTCACATTCCCCAGGCGATTCCGAGGCACTGAGGTTTCCTCCTCCAGCTACACTGCGGCTTCTTCTCTGCCATTGGATCACAGGTTGCAACCCTGTGTCTGCACGAAAGAATCACGTGGGAGCTTTTTAAAAATCCTAATGCCCCAGCTGTACCCCAGTTGAATTAAATCGGCCCCTGGGAGCAGCACCTGGGCCAGCAGTCCTTTTAAAGTTCCCCAGGTGAATTCCAAGTGCAAACCAGGTAGTCAGTTTTACCAAGGTGAGGGCCGGCAGTGTTTGCATCCCAGCACCTACTAAGACAAAGCCTAAGACAGAGAAGGTAGCTCTCGGTGTTGTGAAGATCAAGCTTTTTGTTACTGTTTGTCTTGGAGAAGAGTTATTTGAAGAGGAAGAGGACAAGGCTTCTAGATGGGAACCGTACATGACAGGAAACGCTGAGAGATGCCTCTGTGAAGACTGCAGCTAGCAGTTGTGAGGCCAGGAAATGGAGACGGTGAGTGCTAACATCTTCCCAGTGAATGATGTTAAGACATTTCATGCTCTGCTTCTGAACACATTTGACCTATCCTGACTCTCCTTCCATCGTCCCACTGGGGGGACGACTTGTGCGTTCTACTGGCACCACCAAGCAATGTGTCACTTTAAGCCCACACCATAAGCCCCTTTCCTCGCACCTGAGGCTCCCCTAATGACCCAGAGATAAGGGATAAGGCAGGTCCCCTTGGCATTCACATCTGAGACCCCAAAGTGTGAAAAAGTTGACATTCCAAGTGGCAAATCTTGATAGATAATTGTGTCCCCCTTTCTCCACAGCCTTCCAATCTCCATCCTGTAATGAGCTGAAACAAAGGTTATAAGGCCCCTAAATGGTTCTGGGGATCCATTGTCAGACTTAACGTTGGCCAAGTCAGTAATACTCCCTTGTATTTCTTCCCCTCCTACCCCGTTTCACTGCCCCCCATCCCTCATTCTTAATCCCAAGGATCAAGGTCCCTCACGACAGTGGCAGATAAGACCCAAAAGCCCTTTCTGAGGAACCCAAGTTAAGTAGATAATATTGAGGTATGTCATTCATTTTTATATCCTTACCTATCGGAATGCCTGCCACAAATTTGGTAACCAATAAATATTAACTGACATGGGGCAAAAACTAGACAGAGGAAGGAATGCGCCAGAACTGTCCATCGTGAGAAAGGGTTGTGGTGAGAGCATAAACAAAAGATGGTGACTAAAATTTCCTCTCTGTTGGTTGTGAGGCCATAAATAAACCAGCAACCTTTTGGATAGTCAACTTCTTTACTTTATAAAATGGAATTCTGAGTTGTAGCTAAACCTCATGAGAAAATAATGATGGTGGTTTCCTGAAAATGATAAAATGAAAGTGTTAAAGTTATTGCTTTGGTATAATAGGCTTATATGGTAGCTTGTTTCTCCCCTTCAGACATGAGGGCAGTTCCATATGTTAGCAATTAACACACATTAGAAAGAATTTTGAATAGCTGTGTGAGAATGAGATAACCATAATAAAGATGGTGAGTGATCTGAAATGCACATTTTCATTTCTGCTTTATGCTATATTTCTAAAAATACACAATACAGGGGCGCCTGGGTGGCTCCGTTGGCTGAGCGACTGCCTTTGGCTCAGGTCATGATCCCGGACTTCGGGGATCGAGTCCCGCATCGGGCTCCCAGCTCCTTGGGGAGTCTGCTTCTCCCTCTGACCTTCTCCTCTCTCATGCTCTCTCTCACTCATTCTCTCTCAAATAAATAAATAAAATCTTTGGAAAAAAAAATACACAATACAGTACTCTGAACTGTAGTCACCATGCTGTACAACCCCAGGACATAGTAACTTTATAACTGGAAGTTTGTACCTTTTGACCACCTTTGCCCTATAGCCCACCCTACACTCCCAACCCCTGTGTCTGGTAACCAGTGGGCGGGGGTGGGGTGGGGGAACGCACGCAGCATGGGCAATGGTGTTTGTGCATATGCACACATTCACGTGGCCATGTGCGGTTTTTGTGTTTTGTTTTGTTTGTTTGGTTTTTGTTTTTGTTTTTTTAGATTCCACATAAAAGTGAAAACCTACAGTATATGTCTTTCTGTGATAGACTTCACTTAGCTTAATGCCCTAAAGGTCCATCCATGTTGTCACAAAAGGCAGGATTTCCTTTTCTGTAGCAGAATATATTCCAATTCTATATGTATATATGACACTACTTTACCCACTCATCTAATATGGACAGTATGTTTTTGTATCTTGGCTATTATAAATAATGCTGCAGTGTAAATGGGAGTGCAGCTGTCTTTTTTGAATTAATGTTTTTATCTGTATAAGTACCCAGAACTGGAATTACTGAATCATACTGTTTTCTTCCATGTAGTTTTCCATAGTGGATGCACCAGCTTGCATTCCTATCAACGGCGCACAGAGTTCCCTTTTCTCCACAGCCTCATCAACACTTATTCCTTGTCTTTTTGATAGTAGCCATTCTAACCTGTGTAAGGTGAGATCAAATTATGGTTTTGATTTGCATTTCCCTGTTGGTTAATGATGTCAACAACCTTTTCATGTACTACCTGTTGGCCATCTTTGGAGAAAGATCTATTCAGATCTGCTCTTTTCTTAATCCTATTATTGTGCTTTGCTATTGACTTTTATGAGATCATTATGCGTTTTGGATCTTAACCCTTTATCAGATGGCTGATTTGCAAATATTTTCTTCCATTCCATAGGTTGCCCTTTGATTTTGTTGGTTTTCCTGGCAGAAGATTTTTTAGTTAGTCCTACTTGCTTTTATTTTGTTGCTTTTGCTCTTGATGTCAAATCCAAGAAATGATTGCTAAAACAAATGCCAAGGGGCTTACTGCCTATGATTTTTTTTCTAGGCATTTTATGGTTTTAGGTCTTATGTTGAAGTCTTTAATCTGTTTTGAGTTAGTTTTTGTGTATGGTGTAAGAAAGTTGTCCAGTTTCACTGAGTAGACACTCAGCCCACTAAGCCACCCAGGTGCTCCTCTTCATTTTCTTAAAGAGGAAATGGAGACAGAAATATTCCATAGTTTGACTGACACCTTTTTTGTGGGGTGTCAGTCTTCCCATCACATTTGTGGAAGAGATGGTCTTTTCCTCAGTTTATAGCCTTGGAACTCTATTATAAATTGACTATATATATATATATATATATGGGCTTAATTCTAGGCTCTCTGTTGTTCCATTGATCATCGTGTCTGTTTTTAATGAAAATGTCATAGTATTTTGATTACTATAGTTTGGAAATATAGTTTGAAATCAGGAAGTGTGACATCTCTGGCTTTCTTCTTTTTGTCAAGATTCCTTTGACTATTCAGGATCTTTTGTGGTTTCAAACAAATAGCAAGATTGCTTGTTCTGTTTATATACAAAAAAATTCCATTGGAATTTTGTATTTTTTTATTTAAATACTTTTATAGTGCCAAGACTCCTATTTTACACATACTACTTTATTTAGTACATAATTATTATTTTCTTATTTCTTTTTTATTTTTATTTTATTTTTTGAAAGAGAAAGAGTGCACATGCATGTGGTGGGGAGAGTGAGAGCGAGAGCGAGAGTGAGTGAGTGAGAGAGAGATTGAAAGAGAGATAAAGAATATGAAGTGGACTCCCAGTGAGCTCAGGGCCCAACAAGGCTTGATCCCAGAACCCTGAGATCAGAACCTGAGCTGAAACCAAAAGTTAGACACTCAGCCCACTAAGCCACCTCTTCATTTTCTTAAAGAGGAAATGGAGACAGAAATATTCCATAGTTTTTCCAGATTCACAAAGTAGATAAACCAGGATTTGAAGCTAGGTAGGCTGATTCCAGAGCCCTGAGCCTAAGCTCCACTGCCTCCCACTTTGTATCCTCAGTATTTTTCATTTTGTGATTTTTTTTTCTTTTTCCTTGCACATTTAGACTCTTAGGACAAACCTTCAGACATGTTAAGATGAGTTCAGTAAAGCTTTTTCTTAATTTGTTTAAGCACTTTAACATTTATTGCTTCTTGGTTTTTGTTTTTTGAGTTTTTAAAATTTTATTGAAGGATGATTGATTTACAGTATTGACATATAATACTGTACTGGTGATTCACTATGTGCATTACAAAATGGTCACCACAGTAAGTCTAGTTACCATCTGTCACCATACAAAGTTGTAATATGATTGACTATATTCCCTATGTTGTACATGATATCCCTGTGCCTTACTTATTTTACAGCTAGAAGATAGTAACTCTTAATCTGCTCCACATATTTTGTCTATCTCCTCCACCACACCCCACCCCAGCAACCAATCACTTTATTCTCTGTGTGTATGAGTCCATTTTATTTGTTCATTTGACATGTTTTTTAGATTCCAGTATAAGTAAAATCCTACAGTATTTATCTTTGTCTGACCTATTTCACTTAGGATAACCCCATCTAAGTCTATCCATGTTATCACAAATGGCAAGATCTCATTCTTTTTATGGCTGAGTAATATTTCAATATGTGGGTGTGCATGCGCATGCCACATCTTCTTGATCCATTCATCTATTGATGAACAGTTAGGTGCTTCCATATCTTAGCTATTGTAAATATTACTATGATAGATGTAGGGGTGCATATGTCTTTTAGATGAGTGTTTTCATTCATTTCCTTCCGATAAATACCCAGAACTGGAATTGGTAGATCAGAAAGTAGTTCTATTTTTAACTTTTTTGAGGAAACTCCATAATGTTTTCCTTTCCTTTCCTTTTTTTTTAAGATTTTATTTATTTACTTGACAGAGCCAGAGAGTGCAAGCAGGGGCAATGGCAGAGGGAGAAGCAGGCTCCCCGCTGAGAAGGATCCTGATGTGGGGCTCAGTCCCAGTACCTTGGGATCATGACCTGAGCCAAAGGCAGACACTTAACTGAGGCACCCAGATGTCCCTCCATAATGTTTTCCACCGTGGCTACACAAACTTACATTCCAACGAGCAGTGCACATGGATTCCCTTTTCTCCACATTTTACCCAACACTTATTATCTCTTTTTGGATTCTAACCATTCTGATAGGTGTAAAGTGAAAACTCATTTTGGTTTTGATTCACATTTCCTTAATAGTTAGTGATGTTGAGTATCTTTTCATACTGCTACTGTTGGCCATCCATGTCTTCTTTGGAATGTTTGGTTTTTTGATATTGAGTTATATTCTGTATATGTTTTAGATAATAACTCCTTATTGGATATATCATTTGCAAATATCTTCTCCAATTTTAGTAGGTTGCCTTTTTGCTTCATTGGTTTCCTTTGCTGTGTCAAAGCTTTTTAGTTTGCTGTAGTCCCATTTGTTTACTTTTGCTTTCATTGTCTTACATGAGGAGACAGATCCAAAAAAATGTTGCTAAGACCAATGTCATAGAGCTTACTGCCTATATTTTCTTCTAGGAGTTTTGTTTTCATGTATTAAAATGAATCAGACTTAAATGTAAGTGTGTTTTTGTACATGGTGTAAGTGATCCAGTTTCATTCTTTTGCATATTGCTGTCCAGTTTTCCAAATACCATTTATTGAAGACTATCATTTCCCTATTGTATATTCTTACCTCATTTGTGATAGACTAATTGACTATATAAGCATGAGTTTATTTCTAAGTACTCTACTGTTTCACTGATGGATGTCCTTTTATGCCATTGATTACTAGTGGGATGTTAAAGTCATCTACTATTATTGTATTATTGCCAGTTTCTCCTTTTGTGTCTGTCCGTATTTGCTTTATGTATATTTAGGTGTTTCCATGTTGAGTGCATAAATGTTTATAAGTGTTGCATCTTCTCATTGGATTGGTCCCCTTATCATTCTGTAATGTCCTTCTTTGTCTCTTATTACAGCCTTTGTTTTAAATTCTCTTTTGTCTGATAAAAGTATAGCTATCCCATCTTTTGACTTCCATTTGCATGGAATATCTTTTTCTATCCCTTCCTTTTCAGTCTGTAGGTTTTAGTTTTTAGGTGAGTCTCTTGTAGGCATCATATAGAAGAGTCTTGCTTTTTTTTATCCATTCAGCTATCTTAGATCTTTTTTTTTTTTTTTTTTTTTTTTTTTTTTTTAGGTTTTTTTTTTTTTTTTTTTTTGACAGAGAGTGCACAAGCGGGGGTGGGGGGGGCAGGGGAATAGCAGGCAGAGGGAGATGGAGAAGCAAGCTCCCTACCAAGTAGGGAGCCCAGTGCAGGGCTGGATCCCAGGCTTCTAGAATCATAACCTGAGCCAAAGGCAGATGCCTAACTGAGCCACCCAGACTCCCATATCTTATATCTTTTAATTAGAGCATTTGGTTGGTTAACATTTAAAGTAATTATTGGTATGTAGGTATTTATTACCATTTTGTTAATTATTTCCAGACTGTTTTTGTAGTTCTTCTCTATTTCTTCTCTTGATCACTTCCCTTGAGATTAGAAGATATTCTTTAGTGTTATGTTTGGATATCTTTCCCTTTATTTTTTTTTTAAGATTTTATTTATTTATTTGACAGACGGAGATCACAAGTAGGCAGAGAAGCAGGCAGAGAGAGGAGGATGCAGGCTCCCTGCTGAGCAGAGAGCCCGATATGGGGCTCGATCCCAGGACCCTGAGATCATGACCCGAGCCGAAGGCAGAGGCTTTAACCCACTGAGCCACCCAGGTGCCCCTCCCTTTATTTTTGATGTATCTCCTATAGGTTTTGGATTTGTGGTTACCATGAGGCACATATATAAAAACCTATGTATAGGTAGTTTATTTTAAGGTGATGGTCACAAGTTCACACACATTCAAAAAACACTAGATTTTTACTCCCCCACCCGAATTTAGGGTTTTGATGTTATATCTTATATCTCTTTATTTTGTGTATTCCTTAGCTCATAACTGTAGATACAGTTGATTTTACTACTTTCATTTTTTAACCTTACTATTAGCTTTTTAAGTGGTTGATCTACTACCTTTATCATATATTTGCCTTTATCGGTGAGATATTTTTCTTTCATGTATTTTCTTATTTCTAGTTATGAACTGTTCTGCTTAAAGAAGAGTATTTCTTTAATATTAATATTCTAAAGTCAGATCAGTGGTGATGAACTCCTTTGATATTTTTTCCTTTTCATGTCTGGGTGTAAATCTTTATCTACCTTTCAATTCTGAATAATAACCTTCTGGGAATTCTTGGTTGGAAGTTTGGGGGTTTTGTTTTTGTTTTTCAACATGGATGTATTATGCCACTTTGTTCTGACCTGAAAAATTTCTGCTAAAAAATCAGCTGATAGTCTCATGGGAATTCCCTCATACAATACTGATTGATTTTTCTCTTGCTGCTTTTAAGATTCTCTCTTTGTCTTTAGCTTGTGACAGTTTATTTAAAATTTGTCTTGTCCTGGATTTCTTTGGGTTCATTATATTTGGGATTCTTGGCTCTTGGACTTGGTGTCTGTTTTCTTCACCAGGCTAGGGAAGTTTTCACCTATTATTTCTTCAAATGTTTTCTTCTCCTTTCCCTCTCTCTTCTCTTTCGGTACTCCTGTAATGGAAATGTTTATATACTTGACTTGTCCCTATTGTCAGATTTTTAAACTCTTCCTGTTTTTCCTGTTCATTTTGAATGATTTCCAACATACTGTTTTCTGGGTTGCTGATCTAATTCTGCATCATCTAATCTGATGTTTATTCCTTCTACTGTGTTTTTCACAGTATTCTTCAGCTCTGATTGGTATTTCTTATATTTTCTATCTCTTGGTTGATGTTTTCAGTGCGCTCCTCTATTCTTCCATGTCAGCATTTTTTTGACTATTGCTTTGAACTCTGATCAGATAGTGTTTATATTTGTTTCATTCACTTCTTGTTTTAGGTTCTCTCGTTCTTTTGGTTGGAATATATTCCTCTGTCTCCTCATTTGCCTAGTTGTTTGTGTTTGTTTCTATATATTAGGTAGTTCAGCTATGTCTCCAGGTCTTCAGAGAGTGGTCTTATGTATGGGATGTCCTGTGGAGCCCAGAATTGCAATCCCCTGTGACCATTAGAGCACAGGTGTTCCCTGTGTGGGCTGTGTGCAGTCTCCTATTGTGGCAGGGTCATGGGTGCTGCAGGTGCACTGATGGGTGGGGCTGGCCTGCCATTGGATTTTTGGTAGGAATTGTATTGAATTGTATTGAACCTGTAGATTGTTTTGGATACTTAAGACATTTAACAATACCAATTCTTCCTATCCATGAGCACAGAATATTTTTACATTTATTTGTATCTTTTTCAGTTTCTTCAATCATTGTCTTAGAGTTTTTAGTGTACAAGTTTTTCACCTTCTTGATTAAATTTTCTATGCATTTTATTTCTGAGACAATTATAAATGGGATTATTTTATTTCTCATTTTGCTAGTTTATTATCCATGTATAGACAAAACAGTTTTGTCTATAGATGTATCCTGCAACATTACTGAACTGTGATTATTTTCAACAGTTTTTTGGTAGAGTCTTAATACAAAGGCTTGTAAAAATAGGGATAGTTTTACTTCTTTTCCAATTTAGGTGCTTTTTATTTATTTATTTTTTTTTTACTTTCCTAATTGCTCTGCCTAGGACTTCCAGTACTATGTTCAATAAAAACAGCATGATTGGACATTCTTGTCTTTTTCCTGATCCTCAAGAAAAAGGATTCAGCTTTTCACTGAATATGATGTTATCTGTGGGCTTGTCACATTGGCCTTTATTATGTTGAAGTATGTTCCCTCTATACCCACCTTATAGAGGGTCTTTGCTTACATGTATGTTAAATTTTGTCAAAGGCCTCTTCTACATCTATTGAGACAATCATATAATTTTTATCCTTCATTTTGTTAAAATGGTGTATTACATTGATTTTTTACACATGTTGAATCATCCCTGGTCTCTTGAATATCACTTAAATATGGTGTGTGATCCTTTTAATATATTGCTGATTTCGATTTGCTAATATTTTGTCGAGGATTTTTGCATCTATGTTTATCAGGGATATTGTCCTGTAATTCTCTTTTCTTGTAATTCTCTTTTCTTGCCTGGTTTTTGTATCAGAGTAATGCTGACCTCATGAATGAGTTTGGAAGTATTCCGTCCTCTTCCACTTCTTTGGAAGAGATTGAAAAATATTACTATTCTTTAAATGTTGGGCAGAATTCACCAGTAAGCCATCTGGTCTTGGACTTAAGTTTGTTGAAATGTTTTTGATTACTGATTCAATCTCCTCACTAGTATTGGTCCATTCAGATGTTTTATTTCTCCATGATTCAGGATTGCTAAGTTGTATGTTTCTAAGAATTTATACATCTTTTTCTAAGTTGTCCAGTTTGTTGGCATATAATTATTCATAGTCATCTCCTATGATCTTTTTCTATATCTGTAATATATCTTGTAACAGCTTCTCTTTTGTTTCTGATTTTTGAGTGTTTTTTTCCCCCTTAGTAAGTCTAGCATATGGTTTGTCCATTTTGCTTATGTTTTCAAAAGACCACCTCTTTGTTTCAGTGGTCTCTTCTATTTTTCTTTTAGTCTCTACTTCTGCTTTGATCTTTATTTCTTTTTCTAGTTCATTAAAGTGCAAAGGTAGGTTGTTTGAAATCTTGTTTCTTAATGCAGACATTTATATCACTATGAACTTTCCTCTTAAAACTGATTTTGCTGCATCCCCTAAGTTTTACTGTGTTGTATTTTCATTTGTCTAAAGAAATTTTTTATTTGTTTTGGGAACCTTTTTTGAGAATTGTTTTGCCCTATTGGTTGGTCAGTAACACATTGCTAATCTCCATGTATGTGTGAATTTTCCAGTTTGATCTTGTAGTGGATTTTAGTTTCATACCCTGTGGTTAGACAATATGTTTGATAAGACTTTAATCTTAAATTTATTAATATTTAATGAATTTATAAATTTATTAAGACCACTTTGTGCCTGGGGTGCCTGGGTGGCTCAGTAAGTTAAATATCCGACTCTTGGTTTCAGCTCAGGTCATAATCTGTGGGCCCTGGCATCGAGCCACACATTGGGCTCTGTGCTCAGCATGGAGTCAGCTTATCCCTCTCTGTCCTGCTCTAGTCCTCCACCTGCTTGCTCACATGCTCTCTCTCTCTCTCTCTCCCTCAAATAAACAAAATCTTAAAATCTTAAAAAAAAAAAAAAAAAAAAAAAAAAGATTGTTTTGTGCCCTAACTTATCTATCCTGGAGAACATTCCATATGTAATTGAAAAGCATGTGATGTTTTTGCTTTTAAGTGGAATGTTATGTGTATGTCTGTGAAGTTCATCTACTCTAAAGTAACATTTAAGGTCAGTGTTTTTCTACTGATTTCCTGTCTGGATGATCTATCCATTGGTGAAAGTGGGATGTTAAAGTCCCCTGCTGTTATTATACTGATGGCTATTTCTCTCTAAATCTCTCTATAATTTCTCTATATTTCTCTATAAATATCTGCTTTTTATATTTATGTTGGGTGTATATGTAATTACAGTGTTGATAAACAGGTCAGTCCAGCAATGGCCTTTGTTTTTTATTACAATTTTTACCTATTTTGTCTGATATAAATATATCCAAGCTTTCTTTTGGTTCAGCATTGAATTGATGAACTATCTTTTACCATCCCTTTACTTTCTGTCTGTATGTCCTTCTATCTGATGTAATCTACTCTAGGCAGCATATCGTAGGGGTCTTATTTTTTATCCATTCAGCCGAACTATGTATATGATTGGAGGATTTAGTCCATTTACATTTAATTATTGATAGGTATGTACTTACTCTCATTTTGTTGTCTTCTTTGTTCTTCCTTTTCTTGTTCTCTTGTGATTTGATGATTTTCTCTAGTGTTGTGTGTGGATTCCTTTGTTTTTTGTGTATGTACTATAGATTTTTGCTTTGTGGTTACCCTGCAATCTACATAAAACAACTTAAAACCATCTCTTTTAAGTTAATAACTACTTAAGTTAGAAAACATTCTAGAGGTACCTGGGTGGCTCAGTAGAATGGGTATCTGACTTTGGCTCAGGTCCTGATCTCAGGGTCCTGAGATCAAGCTCTGTGTCTGGCTCCTCCCTCAGTGGGAAGTCTGCTTCTCCCTCTCCCAGCTTGTGCTCCCTCACATGCTGTCTCTCAAATATTTTTTTTAAAGAACACATTCTAAAGCACTGCACTTTTCTTCCATCCACCCTTGTTTTATGTTTTTGATGTCCAATTTTTTTTTTTCCCACTTTTATTGAGGTATAATTGACATACAACAGTCTATAAGTTTAAGGTGTACAGAGTTATGATTTGACTCTTTTATTTACTGAAATAATTACCACAGTAAGTTTAGTTAACATTCATCATCTTATAATGATACAAAAAAAATATTTTGTTTTGTTTTGTTTTTCTTTGTGATGAGAACTCCTGGCAGCTTATCCAGGAGTGAAGTTTCTAACAACTTTCAAATATACCATATAGCAGTATTAACTGGAGTTATCATGATGTACATTCTGTTCTTTGTATTTATTTGTCTTATAGTTAGTTTATACCTTTTACCATCTCTATTCATTTTCCTCTCTCCAACCCCCCACCTCTGATAACCACATATCTGATCTCTTTTTTCAATTACTTTTTTAAAAAATACTATTTGAAATCCTACAGTATTTGTCTTTCTCTGACTTACTGGACTTAGCATAATGCCCTCAATATCCATCCAGTTTGTTGTAAATGACAGGATTTCCTTTTTATTAGCTATGTTATATTCTATTGTAAGTGTGTACCACAAAATCTTTATCCATTGATCTGTTGGTAGATATTTTGGCTGTTTCTGTATCTTGGCTCTTATAAATAGTGTAGCAATGAACGTGAGGTACACATATCTGTACAACTTGGTATTTTTATTTTCTTGAGAAAAATAAAAGTGGAATTGCTAGATGCGAGGGTAGTTATATTTTTAATTTTTTGAGCAACCTCCATACTATTTTCCATATGACTGTACCAGTTTACATCTTTACAAGGACTGCATAAGTGTCCCTTTACTCCACATTTACACCAATACTTATTATCTCTTGTCTTTTTGAAGCTAGCTATTCTAACAGGTGTGCGGTAATACCTTGTGTTTTCGATTTGCATTTTCCTGACAGTTAGTGATAATGAGCACCTTTTCATGAAATGGTTGAACATTTGTATGTCTACTTCGAAAAAAAAGTGTCTATTTAAATTCTCTGCTCAGGGCACCTGGGTGGCTCAATGACTTAAAGCCTCTGCCTTTGGCTTAGGTCATGATCCCAGGGTCCTGGGACCGAGCCCTGCATTGGGCTCTCTGCTCAGCAGGGAGCCTGCTTCCCCCTTTCTCCCTGCCTGCCTCTCTGCCTACTTGTGATCTCTGTCTGTCAAATAAATAAATAAAATATTTTTTAAAATAATAAATAAATTCTCTGCTCATTTTTTTTTTAAAGATTTTTATTTATTTATTTGACAGACAGAGATCACAAGTAGGCAGAGAGATAGACAGAGAGAGAACGGGGATGCAGGCTCTTCGCTGAGCAGAAAGCCCGATGCGGGGCTCGATCCCAGGACCCTGGGATCATGACCTGAGCTGAAGGCAGAGGCTTTAACCCACTGAATCACCCAGGCGCCCCTCTCTGCTCATTTTTTAATCCGATTTAATCAGATTTTTTGCTGCCTCGTTGTAGGAATTCTTTGTATATTTTGAATATTAACCTCTTATCAGATATGAATTGCAAATATTTTTCCCATTTGGTAGTTTGCCATGTTACCAATGGTTTTCTTTGCTGTGGAGTTTTTTTTATTTGGTGTAAAGAAGTTTATTGCTAATAAGTTTCTCTAGGAGGTTTTAGGCATTGGATTGAAGTCTAATCCATTTTAAATAAGTTTTTGTCGCTGATGTAAGATAGTGGTCTCATTTCATCTTCTGCATGTGTCTGTCTAGTTTTCCCAGCACCATTTACTGAAAAGTCTATGCTTTCCCCATTGTATATTCTTAGCTACCTTGTCATAAATTAATTGGCCATATATGTAGGTTTATTTCTGGGCTGTCTGTTCCACAACTAATGTATCTGTTTTTCATGCCAATACCATACCGTCTTACTATAGCTTTATAATATAGTTTGAAATCAGGAAGCATGATGCCTCCAACTTTGTTCTTAAGATTGCTTTGAAGGGTGCCTGGCTGGCCCAGTCAGTAGAGCATGTGACTCTTGATCCTGAGGTTTTGAGTTCAAGTGTAAATCTTAATTAAAAAAAAAAAAAAAAAAGATTGCTTTGAATTTTTGTGGTCTTCTGTGATTCCATACAAATTTTAGGATTGTTTCTTCTCTGAAAAATGCTTTTGGAATCTTAATCTACAGATTCACTGTAATCCTTATTGTTTTCAATTGTATGAACATACCAAAAATAGTCTTCCAATCTGTGAGACACAATATATTTCCATTTACTTGTGTCTTTTTTTCCATCAATGTCTTAATGTTTTCAGTATACAGATCTTCTACCTCCTTGGCTAAATTTATTACTGGGTATTTTGTTCTTTTTGATGCCGTTATAAACAGTATTGTGAATTTCTTTTGGTAGCTTGTTACTAGAGTATAAAAATGCAACAGATTTTTGATATTGGTTTTTGTATTCTATAACTTTTCAGAATTAATTTATTTTAGCAATTTGATATAGTCTGCAGGGTTTCCTATGATTTCCTAAAAATCATGAGTCTTACTTTTCCAATTTATGTTTTTTGGTGAGTTATTTCTAATTTTGAATATAGAACCTTATTAGATAACATGGTTTACAAATATTTTTCACCATTTTGTAGGTTGTCTTTTCATTTTCTTGATCATTTGCTTTACCATGCATAAGTTTTTTATTCTGATGTATTTGACCTGTTTATTTTTTAATTTTGTTTCTTGTGCTTTACATGTCCTATCAAAAAACCATTGCCAAGACCCATATAAATTTATGGAGTTGGTTCATATGTTTTCACTTAGGAGCTTTTGTGGTGTCTGATCTTGAATTTAAATCTTAATCCATTTTGTCAATTTTTGTGAGTAATGTAAGATAGAGGTGTAGTTTCATTCTTTTACGTGTGAATATCAAATTATCCCAGCACCATTTATTTGAGACTACCTTTTCTCCACTGGGTATTCTTGCCTTCCTTGTCAAATAACTAGTTTATCTTATTTGCATGATTTTATTCCTGTATTGTCAATTCTGTTCCATTGGTATATGTGTCTGTTTTTATGCTAATACTCTACTATTTTTAATAGCTTTATAATACTGTTTAAAATAGCTTTATAATACAGCTTGATATCAGAAAGTGTGACCTCTCTGCCTTGTTCTTCTTCCTCAGGATTTCTTTGGCTATTCAGAGTCCACATAAATGGTGTTTCTATTTCTGTTTCTATTTCTGTAAAAAAAAAAAAAAAATGCCATTGGAATTTTCATAAGGACTGCATTGAATCTATAGATGGCTTTGAATAGTGTGGACATTTTAACAAAATTAAGTCTTTTAATCCATGAGAGTAAGACACTTTTCATTTGTGTCTTCTTTAATTTCTTTTCTTCATGTCTTGTTTTTAGTGTAGAGATTATTTTACTTCCTTGGTAAAGAAACTCCTTTTTTTGAGAGAAGGTGAGAAAGAAAGGGCGGGGGAGGGGCTGAGGGAGAGGGAGAGAGAGAATTTTAGCCCGCTCCATGCCCAGCATGGAGCTGGACATGGGACTTGATCTCATGACCCTGAGATCATGATCTGAGACAAAATTAAGAGTCCAACATTTAACTGACTAAGCCACCCACATGCCCCAAATATTCCTAAGTATTTTATTATTTGTGATGTTACTGTAACTAAGATCATTTTCCTTACTTCTTTTTCTCCTTATTCGTGTTAGTGCATAAAAATGCTGCTGATTTTTGTGTGTCAGTTTTGTGTCCTGCAATCTTCTTTATTAGATCTAACAGCTTTTTTGGTATAGTCTTTAGGATTTTCTGTATATATTATTTCAACTGCAAATAAAGCCAATTTTACTTCTTCCCTTCCAATTCTGATGCCTTTTATTTCTTTTTCCTTGCTCTGACTAGGACTTCTGGTAGTTGAAAAGGAGTAATGACAGTGGGCACTCATCTTATTCCTGATTTAAAGGAAGAAAAGTATTCAACTTCTCACTGTTGAGTGTGATGTTGGCTGTGGGTTTGTCATATGATGCACTTATTATTTTGAGGTATGTTCTTCTATGCCTAATTTGAGTGTTATCAAGGAGTGGTGAATTTTGTCTGTTTTTCTTATATCTATTGAGATAATGTGATTTTTTTTTTCTTGCATCCTATTCATGTGATATGTCATTTTGATTTTGCAGATGTTGAAATATTCTTGCTTTTCAGTGATAAAGCCCACTTAAACTTGGAGCATTATCTTTTAAATGTGCTGTTGAATTCAGTTTGCTAGTATTTTATTGAGAATTTTTACATCTATACTCATCAGAGTTACTTGTCTGTAGTTTTCTTACAGTGTCCTTTACTAACTTTGGTATTACGGTAATGCTGGCCTCCTAAAATGAGTTTCAAAGTGCTCCCACCTCTTCTATCTTTTGGAAGAGTTTGATAAGAATTGGTATTCCTTAATTGTTTGGTAGAATTGACCAATAGGCCCTCTGGTCTTAAACTTTTGTTGAGAGGTTTTCTCTTACTGAATCAGTCTCTTTGTAGTATTCCGTCAGTTCAGTTGTTTTATGTCTTCATGATTTAGTCTTGATAGGTTGCATGTTTCTAGAAATTTATCCATTTCTTCTGGATTGTCCAGTTTGTTGGCATAAAATTGTTCATAGTAGTCTCTTACTATCTTTTGTATTTCTGTGGGGATCAGTTGTAACATCTCTTTCATTTCTGAAACTGTTTTTCTCATGGTGAATCTAGCTATGGGTTTGTCAGTTTTGTTCATCTTTTCAAGAAATAGCTCTTGTTTAAATTACCTTTTTTACTTTCTTTTTGGTTTCTTTCTTTCTTTCTTTCTTTTTCCATTCTGATCTTTGTTATTTTTTTTCCTTCTATCTTTAGGCTGTTTTTTTTCTTACTCTAGCTCCTTGTGGTGTTGCTTATTAGAGATCCTTCTTGTTTCTTGATGTATACAATTTAACACAATGAATTTCCCTGTTAGGACTGCTTTTGCTGCTCCCCGTGCTTTGGTATGTTGTTTCCATTTTCATTGTCCAAGATAGTTCTTTATTTCTCCTTTAATATCTTTGTTGATCCATTGATTTTTTTTTTTTTTTTTTTTTTTTTTTTTTTTTTTTTTTTTTTTTTTCAGAAGAGTGTTGTTTAATTTCCAGGTTCTTCTTGAGTTTTCCAGTTTTCTTCCCTGTATGGATTTCCAGTTTCATGGCACTGTAGTCAAAGAAGATACTTGATATGACTTCAGTATTTTTGAATTTGCTAACACAACATATGGTCTCTACTATAAAATGTTTCATATGCACTTGAGAAGAATGTGTATTATGCTGTTGTAGGATAGAATGTTCTGTATGTATCTGTTAGATCCATTTGGCCTATAGGTTTATTCAAATCCACAGTTCCTTACTCATTCTCTGTCTGCATGAACTGAGAATAGAGTTTAAAGTTCCCAATCATTATTGTATTTCTGGCAATTTCTCCATATTGCTCTTTCATATTTTCTGTACACATTTAGATGCTCTAATGTTGTGTATATAAATACTTACAAATGTTGCATATTCTTGATGGATTGATCCCTTTATTATTATATAATGGCCTTCTTTGTCTCTTTTTACCATTTCTAGTTTAAAGTCTTTTTTCTAACTACCCTTGCCTTTTTTTTTTTTTTTTTTAACATTTGCTTGAGATATATTTTTCTATCTTTCACTCACAGTCGGTAAGTCTCTTTGTGGCTAAAATGAATATCTCATAGGCAGCATATCTCTGGATTTTGTTTTTTAATCACTTCAGCCTTTCTATTTCTTTTGATTTAAAAACAATCCATTTATATAAAGTAATTATTGTTAATTACTGTCATTTTGTTTGTTTGTTTCTGGCTCTTTTGTGGGTCCATTGTTCTTATCCCATTGTCTTTTTGCATGCGTGTGTTTTGATGTTTTTTGGTATCAGTATGCTGACTTCTTATTTTTGTGTGTGTAATTACTACAGGTTTTTCCCCTTGTGGTTACCCTGAAGATTACACAAAATATCTTAAAAATAAAACACCCTATTTTAAACAACTTAACTTTGGTAACAGTTCTATACTTTACACTTCTACTCTCCTCCCCTTCATGTATTAGGTTAGTGATGTTACAGGTTACACTTTTTTTTTTTTTAATATTGTGTGTCCAATATCAGATTGTGATACTTATGGCTATTTTCTGCTACATTTAGTTTTTAATTTTCAAACTGAAGTTATAAGGCAATTACACACCACCATTACTACATTACAGAATCTTAATTTGACTATGTATTTATCATTACCAGTGAGTTCTATGCTAACTTCTTATGTTTTCATGACTTTAGTTCTACTTAACAAAAATCCCTTTGAAAATGTGTGTAAGGGTGTAAAGCAGATCTAGTCTTAATGAACTCCCTCAGCTTTTCTTTGTTTGGTAATCTTTACCTTGCTTTCATTTCTGAATGATGGCTTTGCTGAATTTAAAATTCTTGGTTAACAGCTGTTTCCTTTCAATATTTTGAATCTGTCTTCCCAGTCTTTCCTAGTCTGAAGAGTTTCTGCCGAGAAATTTGTAGCTTTATGTGAGATGGGAGAGAGGGGTTCCCCATATTTAATTTCTCTTTTCTCTTCCTTCTTTCAAAATTCTTTGAACTTGACAGTTTGTCATCCGTCTCAATGTAGTCCTATTTGGATCTAACCTATTTGGGGTCCTTTAAGCCTCATGGATCTGGAAAACCATTTTTTTCCCTCAGGCTTGGAACATTTTTAGCCATTATTGCTTTAAATATACTTCCTGTCTCTTTCTGTTTTTCTTCTCTTTTTGTAATTCCATAATATGTATAGTATTTCTTTCTATTGTGTCCAGTAGTTCCCATCACGTTTCTTCACTCTTTTTTCATTATTTTTTCTTTTTGCTCTTTTGACTGAATACTCTTGGATGTCCTGTCTTCTAGGTCACTGATTCTTTCTTCTGCATGGTTGAATCTTTTTTGAAGCTCTGAGTTCTGCAGTTCAGTCATTGTATTTTTCAGCTCTACTATTTTTTGGTTGTTTTGTTTTGTTTTGATGGTTTCTAGTTCTTTGTTGGACTTCTCATATTCTTTATACATTGCTAATTTCATTTTGTTATCTGTATGTTCTTGTTTATATGTTTATAAAACTTTTTAGAAGATTATTCTGAATTCTTTGCTTTTTAATATGTATTCATTAACAACTAGAACTATAGTTCTAACTATATAACCAAAACTATGTAACTATACTTATAGTTATTTTACTATTTTGTCTTTTAACCTTCATACTAGATTTATAAGAGATTAACCCACCACTTAATTTACTTCATTATTTATTCATTTATTTTAAAGATTTACTTATTTGACAGGGTGGGGGGAACACAAGCAGGGAGAGTGAGAGAGGAAGAAACTGGCCTCCCGCTGAGTAGGAAGCCCAATGCGGGCCTCAGTCCCAGGACCCAGGGATCATGACCTGAGCAGAAGGCAGAAGCTTAACGACTGAGCCAACCCATGCCTCTAACCCACCACTTTAAAACATCAAATTATTCTGAATTTGACTATAAATTTACCATTACCAATGAGATGTATACTTTCACATATTTTCCTATTAATTACACCTTTTTGTTTCAGCTTTAAGAGGTCCCTTTATCATTTCTTGTAAGTCCTATCTGGGGGTGATGAACTCCTTTAACTTTTGCTTATCTGCAAAACGTTTTATCTCTTCTTCAAATAAAGGACAGCTTTGCCTGGAGTGTATTCTTTGTTGGCAGTTTTTTTCTTGGAGTACTTTTCAAGCCAGAGGGGTGGCGTGATATATTCAAAGTTTCTGCTGAAAAATCTGTACATATTCTTATGTATGTCTGCTTGTATGTAACAAGTTTGTTTTCTCAATGCTTTTGCTGTTCTCTCCTTGTCTTTAACTTTTGACAGTATAGTCATAATATGTCCTGATGTGAATTGCTAACTTCATCTTATTTGGAATTCTCTGGCTTCCTGGATCTGGATGTCTGCTTTGTTCCCCAGGTTAGGCAAATTTTCAGCCATTATTTCTCCAAATGTGTTCTCTGCCTCTTTCTTCCTTTCTTCTCTTTCTGGGAGAGGTGAGTTTTGGATTCTCCTCCATCAACATCTTGAGTCGACTCCTCCCCCAACTTTCCTTCTTAGGCAGATAGAAGAAGGGCTTAACAAAAAATAATCAGGACATGAAACAGTTTCTCTTTATTCTTTTTTTAAATTTTTAAAAAGATTTATTTATTTGAGAGTGCATAGAGGAGGGGGCAGAGAGAGAGAGGGAGAAAGAATCTCAAGCAGACTCCCTGTTGAGCACAGAGCCCAACTCAGGGCTTAATCCCTTGACCCTGAGATAACGATCTGAGCCAAAAATCACAAGTCGGATGCTTAACTAACTGTGTCACCCTGGGACCGTCTTGATTCTTTTTTAAATTACAATTTTAGGGGCATGTGGGTGGCTCAGTGGGTTAAAGCCTCTGCCTTTGGCTCAGGTCATGATCTCAGGGTCCTGGGATCAAGCCCCGCATCGGGCTCTCTGCTCAGCAAGGAGCCTGCTTCCTCCTCTCTCTCTGCCTGCCTCTCTGCCTACTTGTGATCTCTGTCAATTACATTTAAAAAAAAACTTTAAAAAATAAATTACAATTTTAAAACTTTGGGTAATAAATTTCCATTAGATTAAGCCTATAAATGGGACTGAATCTTTGTATTTGTACCTGGTAGCAATGTTTGCTTGCTTCCTTTAGTTCATACCTACTACATGTCTATTGAACAAATGAATAAATAGGTTGAGTAATTATGTTATGATTTTTGCTGGCTGTTACCAAATGCTTTTTACAGTCAGGGGCCATTTCATTAAGTAGCAAAATGATGGAAACAAAGTTGAGTCAGAAGGATGCAGAAGGGCATAACAGGCATGGCAGAAAACTCTGTGCAGTGTTACCAAAAATTTGGGACCCATACCCCTACTACAATTAAAGATGTTTCTAAGTGGTAGATAGACCTGACATTAAATAACTTTGAATGCCATATGAAGAAATGCATTTCCCTTGCAAAGGTCTTTAAGCTTTTAGAAAAACAGATGAGACTGTTTGTCTCTTCCAAACTTGTCAATTTATCTCTTTCCTCTCCTTTTCTCTCTCCCCACCCCCTTTTTCTTCCTCCTTCCTATTTTCTTCCCTCCTCCTACTCATTTAACAAATAGTAAAGCTAGGGCTTAGAGCATTTGACAGAAGAACTGCCCAGCTAGAATTTACTAAAATTGGTTTAGTTTCATTATATTTACTTTTATAGTATCTCAAGACAAGTGGTAGTGATTTGTCCCTTTATAGTAGTGACATAAATTTTCCTTTAAAAAATATATCAAAAAATATATGTATCCAGATTTTTGTAACTAGACCATTTAAGGAAAAAAATATGCCAATAATACAGATGGTATGTAGATTTTAAAAGTAAAAATATGAAAGTAGTCCAGGACTGAAGTTGAGAATTTTTATGTAGGCCTCAGCAGAGTGCCTATGCTCCCTTGTTCTCTGGCCTAGAAAGTAAATGAATGCAGTCTTCCTTTATTTTCTATGGCTGTTTCAAATTTTAATATGAGTAGTAAGAGAAAAATACTTTACAAATACTTAAGTTTTCTTTTCAAATCAGTCTTAGAGAAGTTTCAGTTAGAGCTTTATGGGATGCGTCTATTAAGGATAGCACCTCAGGGACACCTGGGTGGCTCAGTCATTAAGTATCTGCCTTTGGCTCAGGTCATGGTACCAGGGTCCTGGGATTGAGCCCATCATCGGCCTCCTTGCTCACTGGGGAGCCTGCTTCTCCCTCCCCCACTCCCCCTACCTGTATTCCTCACACACTCTCTGTCAAATAAATAAATAAAATCTTTTAAAAAAAAACACCTCATTTATGTGCATCAGAGAAAATTCAGAATAGGAATGCATCTGGCACTCTAGGCTTAATTGAATGAGGACCTCCATCATATTCTTTAACCTACAAGATTGTGTTTATAATATATATACCTAAATACACATTATCATTGTTCTATGTCTTTGCACTCTAACAATTCATATACAGAGATGTACAGAGGCTAATAAGTATTTAGAGAAATTTTCAGAAGCTACAAGTTGCTGTAGAAAAACATATTAGGGAGAGGGGATTAATTCAAATACATTTTTTCCAGGCCACTAATGAAATAACTGTGTGCAAAACACACATACAAAATACAAACTTGTGTGCTAAATCATACATGTATTTATTTTTTAAAAGATAAGCTTTTTAAAAAAAATTTTATTTATTTGACAGAGATCACAAGTAGGCAGAGGGCAGGCAGAGAAGGCGGCGGGGGGGGGGGGGGGGCGGGGAGCAGGATACCTGCTGAGCAGAGAGCCCGATGCAGGGCTCAATCCCAGGACCCTGGGATCATGACCTGAGCTGAAGGCAGAGGCTTTAACCCACTGAGCCACCCAAGTGCCCCCATACATGAATTTATTTATTACCTTAGCCACTTTTTTTTTCTCTCCTTGTTTGAAATTTACATTATTCCTTATGTGTCATGTGTCTTCTGTCTGGTCATTTAAAGATGCCAGATGTCCTTAAATAGACCAGAATACATGGCAAATAAAGTTAGTCCCATAGCAAAGAATTACATAAACAGATTTTTATAAAGTGCAAAATCTGCCTAAACCAAGCAACTTTATCAGTAAATGTAGACAACTTTGTGAATAAAGAAGCAGTTTAGTCAGTGTTATGAACCACCTTAGAGTTGGCAAGATTAAAGGATAGATGGTTTATTTGGAAAACCAAAGACCTCTAAGAGTCTAGACAAAATAACAGAAAAACTGCCATCACTTGGAAGAGGATGAAGGATGAAGTAGTGAATGAGATATTTGGCCTGATCATTATAATCAGTTATTGATGGTGATCAAATTCACTGAATGAGTGTTGACATCATTTTTCTAATACAGATATAAACACAAGTTCTTATGAAACCACGAGGAGGAAGACCTACATTGAACCAAGATCGACTTGGATGTTCCTACCAGTGTTTTCCATAATCCTCTTTATGACAATTATTGTGGGATTAGCATTTTGAGTTTAAACCCCGATGGGATATAAACAGGAATCACTTATTTAAAATTACAGAATTGTGAAAAAAACCCTAGGAAGTAGTTTTTCTCATTAAGCCAAACCACATTTATACCAGCGTGGAGAGTCCGACTAAGGGCTGCCATGAACTCATAGTATGCAGTTATGTCAACTGACAAGGTGCTTTTTCCTACGGGCTTACGCAGCTCCATTTCGCAGCACCCAGCTAGACAAGTGTGGTGTAAGCTGGATTTCAGCCCTCATTTAGTCCTTCCCTTAGCCAGTAACATGCACAGCTAACTATATGGAGAAGCCCTAAACAGAACCAAAGAATTCTGAACCAGTAAAGAAATACATATTCGTGTGCCTTTTTTTTTTGACTGCTTGTTTGAATGTTTAACCACCAATTTTATCAAAAAAGTTTCTTCAGTAGTTAACCAACTACCTTATTAGTCACTTACCTCTTTATATATAATAAAAGACCCTCCTAATTTTTTATTTTTTTACAAGGAACCACTGCTGGTCTCTTGTGAAAAAGGGATGCCCTGTTACGGCAATAATCATTGAAATTTTCCTCAAGGAAAGCAATGATTTAGGACTTGAAATTATTTCATCATTGACCCAGTGGCTGGGGAGTGCAAAGCCTCAGATAAGAGCAGAGCTTATGTGGCAATTCAATTTCTATTAGGTGGAATTATACTGTAAGTCCAAAAGACAATAATGGGTAGATCCATCGAATTAACATCTATGACAATAAATGTAATAAAAACATCTTTTAATGCAATTTGCTCTACCAACCCAGGATTCAAATGTGATTGATTTTAAACCTAAAAAATCTTTAAAATTAGATTTTAAGATTAAATTCTACAGTTCCCTAAAAGTAAAATGGGGTAAATTATATTTAAAATATTTTGAACTGGTTTAGATGTCATTGAGCATTGGGTATATTTTTCTTTGTTCCAGATCATTAGGAGTCTCAAACTTTTTTTTCTTAAGCAGGGGAAAAAACAGAATCAGAAAAGGTGGTGACCTTTAATTTAAGAAGGCTAGAATTACCATATCTTGTGGTATATTAAACTTGCAAAAATGCAATGTCCTCATCTGGCTTGCTTTTGGGAAACTAGTAATCTATAAATTTGACATTATTTGTATAAAATACATTAAAACAAAAAATGTAAGCCGAATTGTTATTAAATTTGTGCAAATGCAGTCACTAAATTTTAAGAGTCAAGCATTATTATGCAAATTGGAGCTAATTTTACAATATCTAATTGTTTACAGTGCAGTAGAATTATGGCATGGTTAAGCAGGACAGGATGTTGTGTGAAAGAGTGTGTTTTTAATTTGAACCATTTTTACTTCCTGTGTGTGGGGGTTTTGTTTTGTTTTGTTTTGTTTTGCCTTGTTGTTGGTATTGTTGTTTTAAATAGGAAGCATGGAAAAGGGATTTAGCATGGAGAAAGTGAGGGCAGATGTCCCCTACGTTGTATACTCAAGGACTTACCTAATTAGGATTTTCTATGTACTTTCCATGCAGAGATGGAGATGGGCTCTCTTCAGAGGTGCACAGACTTCCTCTTTTCAGTCTTTATGAGATGTCAGATGGAACAGTCTACAAAGGTTCACGCCAAGAAATAGTTTTAAGAGATTTGTTTTGAGATGAAGGGCTACTTGAGTGTGCAGCATCCTAAGTGGTCCTAAGCTTCCAGCTGTGTTCCTTAGCAGGAGGGGTTACAGAAGGCTCCAATGTGACAGTACAGAATTACATCTGAAACAGCACTTAAGGAAAGGTTTAGGGAAGAAAGCAAGACCACTTTCCATCCAGTGGAGAAATCACATTGAATAAACAGTCTTAGCAAGAGGTCAGTGAATGCTGCCTCAAAGGAAAGACCCTTCAGCTTCTTAGATAAGCAAAAATCAGTGTCTGGGATTCATTTGTGGAGGGTATTCTGCTTCCTGTTTCCCTTACAAGCCCTATTTTACCCTTCTTATTACTCAGTAATTTCATATAAGCTAAACTGTCAGCATATGAGAAAGCTCTCTGCCAATGAGAGGACTTTTTTTTCCCCCCCAAAAGCCTTGCCAAGTTTATGAGCCAAGAAATAGCTGAATTATAATGGCTGGAACTTCAAAGAGAAAGAAGAGGGAAGGGTATTATAATAATTTTGTAAAAATTCCTGACTCTTAAAATCAGCAGGGGCAGATCGATATGAGAATAACGTAGTAAATTTTATGGATGGGAAAGGGAGGGGTCTTAATATCTGGTGATAAGAAGGTGCCCCCAGGTGGAGCCTTCCTGCCTAGTTATTCTAGAGGGGAAAATATATCTAGTTATTTAGAGGGGAAAAAAATGTGACTGTAAAATTCAAGGGAGAAACATGTCAGATGAAGAGGATCGTGTTGCTTTCCTTTTGCTTAGCACGATTTGTCCTCCTGATGTGACCCACATTTTTTTGTTCTGGAATCTTCCAAAAATCTTAATTCAATGTCTCTTGATCACTCCATTTATATTAAAATGAGCCAAAATATTATCTTTTTAGTTGTTTATTCGGTGTGCTGTCCATGACATCTACAAGTGCCTTTTTTTCTACTCTGAAGACTTTTATCTCTACTTTTGCTCTCCTTTGCAAAACCTGCTGTACAGAAATGACCTTCAGCTCAACAATGTTTCCTCTCCCAGGGGACTTTGCTCTTTGAGAGAGATCAAAGCTTAAGACAAACAAGACTCATTGCCTTCTAAATTTAGACAGCGGTGAGTATTTTACTTCAGATCTCAATTAGGAATTGCATTTGACTGCTAGTAATAGAGATTAGAAATAGCAATGGCTTAAATAAGGGAGTTTCCCTCCCAGAAAGGAAGTCCAGTGATAGGCAGTCTGGCGCTTTGGGTGCCCCGTAGTCCACAGGTGACCTTTTTTGCCTCTTTATCCTGAAAGTATACTTCCATCTTCAAGTTGACCTCATGGTCTAAGATGGGTGCTGTGGCGATTCCATATCCAGGCAGGAGGGAGTGCAGGGAGGGTGTGGAGCTATAAAGGAGTTTTCCGAAGTTCCCCCAAACAATTTTGTCTTACATCTTACCTAATTTTTAGCTTTGGAGTATCTCTGCCATAAATAAACACAAGGGTCTTAAAATTAGGAAACAAGGACAATATAATTATTGGATAGGTGACTAGAAGTTTTTGCTATGCCACTTAAATGCAAACTTCTCGACCGTTACCTACCTACTTCAGTTATGTCCAAACTGAGTCCTCTTTTTTGGTCCAGTTCATCTCTCTCTCTCTCTTTCTTTTTCTCTATCTCTTCTTTTTTTCCCCAGGTAGTCTCCCTGCCCAGCACAGGGGCCCAGTGTGGGGCTTGAACTCCCGACCCGGAAATCAAGACCTGAGTTGACATCAAGAGTTGGACACCTAACTGTCTGAGCTACCCAGGCACCCCCATCTCCTTTTCAAAAGAACTGAATTGTAGTTAATCTATGGGATGAAATACATGATCTCATAATCAAGAATGTGGCTCGTTCCTTATTCTGTTATACTGAGAATATCCAGTTGAGCATATGTATTGCTTATTAGTTGTTCATGATTAGGCAACCCTTAATTTTCCACAGTAATGGGGTACTAGATTATCATGCATAACCACAAACAAAGGCAGCTGGAGAAATGCCCAAATTAAACACTAATTTTCAGAGCTAAAAAAAAAATTTTAATTGTCAATTGAATTTCACACATATGAAAGCAAATGAAGAAACCAAGCAACTTTTTTAAATCTCTGATTCTGTGCTGGTAGACAGACCTACACATGGGAAAAAAACTAGTTTGTGAAAATTATAGGTGAAAAAGACAGGAGGAATTTGTGTTGTTTAAAGGAAATTAACAGGGGTGCCTGGGTGGCTCAGTGGGCTAGGCCTCTGCCTTCGGCTCAGGTCATGACCCCGGGGTCCTGGGATCGAGCCCCACGTTGGACTCTGCACGGTGGGGAGCCTGCTTCCCCCTCTCTCTCTGCCTGCCTCTCTGCCTACTTGTGACCTCTGTCTGTCAAATAAAGAAAGAAAAAAATCTTAAAAAAAAAAAAAGGAAATTACAAAGAAGAGTGTCTTAATTTTTAGTGTGCTGATGTGAATTATGTAGCAGTTAGGGATAAACAACTAAGGTAATATCTTTTAAGTTTCTCCCTTTTACTTTTTCCTGTTTAGCAAAAACAAAACATGGTTAGAGAGGTGCCAAGTGATAAACTCCAAAGAAAACCAGAGTCAAAGACAGCCAGAAAGAACATGAGTAATGATAATCCAAAGGAGCAATGAAAAGGACTTATTCAAATCTGCTAAGTGTTTCATCAACAGCCACGAAACTCTTGGATTGGCCACAGAGTATTATCCCATCTTCTCCTTATTCAGTTAAGACCTCTCCAGAAGTCAGCCAGTGACTTTGGCTCAACCCAGTTTGAGTCACCAGGGCCTTTTGGTAGAATCTGGGTTTGTGTTCACACACAGCTGGCTTCAAGTGCTGGCTTTACTTCTTAGGAGACTTTGGGCAAAGAACCCCAACTTTCTGGGTCTCAATTTCTTCACCTTTAAGGTGTTATGAAGATGAGAGAGACAACGTGATGGAGAGGCTTGGCACATAGTTGTGGCTTGAAAATTAGTTAGGTGTTAGGGAGACAAGAGGAGAACCAGAGGCCAGTTGGAGACTTAAAACAAAATCCTATGTTCTTGTACCTTTTTTGGTTCCCTGGTGGAACATGATGGTCAATCAAACATATGCAATGATTAAAATTAGTTCTATGTACTATACATGAATTATCAACATGAATGATCAGTTTTGAGAGCATTTAGTTATCATAAAATACAGTTAATGCCACAGCTATAATGAGTATCATGTTAAATTAAGCTATGATTGAAATAGGAGTTTCAGGGGTATAATATAATGATTTGGTATTGAATGAAATGATCACTATAAGTCTAATTAACATCCATCACCAAACATATAGTTTTTTTCTTACCGTAAAAACGTTTAAGATTTATTAGCAACTTTCAAATATACAATACAGTATTATTAACTATAGTCACCATGCTATACATTATATCCTTGTTACTTATTTTAAAACTGAAAGTTTGTATATTTGGACCACCTTCACCCATTTCACCCATCCCCAACCCCAACCCTCTAGCAACCACAAGTCTATCCTTTGTATCCACGAATTAGGTAGGGGTTTGTTTTGTTTAGGCTTGGTTTTTTTTAGGTTCCATATATGAGATCATAAGATAGTAGTCTTTGTCAAGCTTATTCCCCCTAGCATTTCCCTCTAGGTTGATTCTTGTGGTCTCAAATGGCAAGATTACATTCTTCTTTATGACTAATATTCCATTGTATGTTTGTATATATGTGTGCCTATGTGTGTGTATTTATATATAAACCTCTTTGTCTATTCATCTATCAGTAAACATTTAGGTTGCTTCCACAATTTAGCTATTGTAAATAATGTTATAGTGAACATAAGGGTACATACATCTTTTCAAAATAATTGGTTTTCTTTAAACACCCATAAGAGGAATTGCTGGGTCATATGGTAGTTCTATTTTTCATTTTCTGCGGAATCTCCATACTGGTTTCCATAGTGATTACACCGATTTATCTTCCATCAGCAGTACGAGAGGGTTCCCTTTTCTCTGTATTTTTTTCCAACACTTGTTATTTGTCTTTTTGGTACTGTCATTCTGATAAGTGTGTGGTAATATTTCATTGTGATTTTTAATTTTTTTTATTTTTAATTTTTTTAAGATTTTTATTTATTTATTTGACACAGTGAGAGAGACAGCAAGAGAGGGAACACAAACAGGGGGAGTGGGAGATGGAGAACCAGGCATCCCACTGAGCAGGGAGTCCAATGCAGGGCTCGATCCCAGCACCTTGGGACCACGACCCAAGCTGAAGGCAGATGTTTAACGACTCAACCACCCAGGCGCCCCTCATTCTTATTTTTAAAAAGATTTTATTTATTTATTTATTTATTTATTTATTTATTTGAGAGAGAAAGAGAATGAGCAGGCCGGGGGTGGAGCAGAGGGAGAAGGACAAGCAGACCCCACGCTGGATGCAGAGCCTGACATGGGGCTCAATCTCACAACTCTGAGATCATGACATGAACCAAAGTCAGGAGTTGGACACTTAACTGACTGAGCCACCCAAGTGCCCTCATTGTAGTTTGGGTTTGTATTTCTCTAAGGACCAATGATATGAGTCTTTTCATGTGCCCATTGACCATCTGAAGGTCTTCTTTGGAAAAAAGTCTATTAAGGTCCTTTGCTTATCTCCTTTTTTTTTCTTTTTTTTACAGTGTGAGCAGAGTTTTATACATTATGCAGTACTCACCAAGATAAGTGTAGTTACTCTCTGTCACCGTACAGTGTTATTACAATATCACTGACTATATTCCCTATGCTACACTTTTCATCCCAGTGATTTATTTATAACCAGAGGTTTGTATTTATGAATCTCCTTCACCTATTTTGCCCATCACCCCACCTCTAGTAACCACCAGTTTGTTTTCTGTATCTAAGAAGTTTTGTTTTGTTCCTGGTTTGGTTTTTTGTTGTTGTTGTTGTTGTTGTTGTTTGTTTTTTGTTTTTTTTGTCACTTGGTTGTTTCTGATTTTTAGATCTCACATATAAATGAAATCATATGATATTTGTTGGTCTTTCTCAGTCTGACTTCATTAAGCATGATTTTCTCAGTCCGTCCATGATGAAAATGGTGAAATTTCATTCTTATTTTTGGCTGAGTGATATTTAGTGTGTGTGTGTGTGTGTGTGTGTGTATACACATGCCACATCTTTATCTATTTATCTATCAATGGACACTTAGGTTGCTTCCATGTCTTGGCTATTATAAATAATGCTGCAATAAACACAAGGGTGCATTTATCTTTTTGAACTGGTGTTTTTGTTTTCTTTGCATAAATACCCATCAGTGGAATTCACGTACACTTCCCATTTTTTTTTTTAAAGATTTTATTTATTTATTTGACAGACAGAGATCACAAGTAGGCAGAGAGGCAGGCAGAGAGAGAGGAAGGGAAGCAGGCTCCCTGCCAAGCAGAGAGCCCGACATGAGGCTCCATCCCAAGACCCTGGGATTATGACCTGAGCCGAAGGCAGAGGCTTTAACCCACTGAGCCACCAAAGCGCCCCACACTTCCCATTTTTAATTGAATTTTTTTATTTTGTTGGTGTTCAGCTATATGAGTATTTAGATATTTTGGATATTAACTTTTATCATATGTATCATGTGCAAATATCTTCTCCTATTCAGCAGTTTGCCTTTTTGTTTTATTAATGTTGTCCTTCACAAGCAAAAGCTTTTTAATTTGACATAGTCCCAAGAGTTTATTTAGGTTTTTGTTTCCCTTGCTTGAAGTGATCTAGAGAAATGTTGCGAGGTCCAATATCAAAGAGATTATTACTATATTGTCATTTAAGAGTTTTAGGGTTGGGATCTTAAATTTAGGTCTTTTATCTGTTTTCAGTTTATTTTTATGTATAGTGTAAGACAATGCTCTAGTTTCATTCTTTTCAATGTAGTTACCCAATTTTGCAGACATTATTTATTGAAGAGACTGTCTTTTTCACAATGTATATCCTTAACTCCTTTGTCATACATGAATTGACCGTATAAGCATGGGTTTATTCCTGGTCTATGCTGTTCCATTGATCTGTGTTTATTTTGGTGCAAGTATACTGTTTTGATTATTATAGCTTTGTAGCATAGCTTGAAATCTGGAATTGTGATGTCCCCAGCTTTGTTTTTAACGTTGCTTTGGTTGGTAGCCCCTGGGTGGCTGAGTTGGTTAACCATCTGCCTTTGGCCCAAGTCACAATCCTTGGGTTCTGGGATCAAGCCCTGTGTTGGGCTTCCTGCTCAGCATGGAGCTTGCTTCTCCCTCTCTCTTCCTCTTCCTCCCTATGCCCATGTTCTCTCTCTCTCTCTCTCTCTCTCAAATAAGTAAAATCTTAAAACAAAACAAAACAAAACAAAAAAACTCCTTTGCTGTTCAGGGTCATTTGTGGTTCCATACAAATTTTAGAACTATTTGTTCTAGCTCTGTGAGAAATGCTGTTCATATTTTGATAGAGAGTGCATTGGGTCTGTAGATTGCTTTGGGTAGTATGGACAGTTTAACAATATTAATCCAATCCATGAGCATTGTATATCTTTCCATTGGTTTGTGTCACCTTCAATTTCTTTCAGTGTCTTAGAGTTTTCAGAGTTCAGGTGGTTCATCTCCTTGGTTAAATTTATTCCTAGGTATTTAACTATTTTGATGCAATTCTAAGTGCAATTGTTTTGTTGTTGTTTTTTTTTTTTTTCATTTTTTTATTAACATATCATGTATTAGCTCCAGGGGTACAGGTCTGTGAGTTGCCAGGTTTATACACTTCACAGCACTCACTGCAATTGTTCTTAACTGCTCTTTCTGTCTTGGTTTTTTTTTTTTAAGATTTTATTTATTTGACAGAGATTACAAGTAGGGAGAGAGAGAGACAGAGAGAGAGAGAAGGAAGCAGGCTCTCCACTAAGCAGAGAGCCTGATGCAGGGCTTAATCCCAGGACCCTGGAATCATGACCCGAGCTGAAGGCAGAGGCTTTAACCCACTGAGCCTCCCAGGCACCCCTTAACTACTCTTTCTGATAGCACATTATTAGTGTACAGAATTGCAACTGATTTTTGCATATTGATCTTTTATCCTGCAACCTGGCTGAATTTGCTTATTCTAACAGTTTTTTTGTGGACTTTTTTTTTTTTTAAGTTTTTTTAAAAATTTCATTTTTTGAAATTCTTTTCATTGTTCACAAACAATATTCATTGTTTATGAACCACACCCAGTGCTCCATGCAGTACATGCCCTCCTTAATACTCACCACCAGGCTCACCCATCCCCCCACACCTTCCCCTCTAAAACCCTCAGTTTGTTTCTCAGAGTCCACAGTCTCTCATGGTTCGTCCTCCTCTCCACTTTCCCCCACTTCACTTTTCCTTTCCTTTTCCTAATGTCCTCCATGTTATTCCCTATGTTCCACAAGTGAGTGAAACCATATGATAATTGACTTTCTCTGCTTGACTTATTTCACTCAGCATAATCTCCTCTAGGCCCGTCCATGTTGATACAAAAGTGGGGTATTCATCCTTTCTGATGGAGGCATAATATTCCATTGTATATATGGACCATATCTTCTTTATCCATTCATCTGTTGAAGGGCATCTCAGCTCTTTCCACAGTTTGACAATTGTGGACATTGCTGCTATGAACATTGGAGTACATATGGCTCTTCTTTTCACTGCATGTGTATCTTTGGGGTAAATACCCAGTAGTGTAATTGCAAAGTCATAGGGTAGCTCTATTTTTAATTTTTTGAGGAATCTCCACACTGTTTTCCCAAGTGGTTGCACCAACTTGCATTCCCACCAACAGTGTAAGAGTGTTCCCCTTTCTCCACATCCTCTCCAACACTTGTTTCCTGTCCTGTTAATTTTTGCCATTCTAACTGGTGTAAGGTGGTATCTCAGTTTGGTTTTGATTTGAATTTCCCTGATGGCTAATGATAATAAACATTTTTTCATGTGTCTGTTAGCCATTTGTATGTCTTCTTTGGAGAAGTGTCTGTTCATATTTTTTGCCCATTTTTTTACATGATTTTCTGGTTTTTGGGTGTTGAATTTGAGGAGTTCCTTATAGATCTTGGATATCAACTCTTTGTAATGTCATTTGCAAATATCTTATCCCATTTTTGCATGGGTTGCCTCTTTGTTTTATTGACTGTTTCCTTTGCTGTGCAGAAGCTTTTGATCTTGATGAAGTCCCATAAGTTCATTTTCACTTTTCTTTTCTTTGCCTTTGGAGATGTCTTTTTTTTTTTTTTTTTAAGATTTTATTTATTTATCAGACAGAAATCACAAGCAGGCAGAGGCAGGCAGAGAGAGGAGGAAGCAGGCTCCCTGCCGAGCAGAGAGCCCGATGCAGGGCTTGATCCCAGGACCCTGGGATCATGACCTGGGCTGAAGGCAGAGGCCTTAATCCACTGAGCCACCCAGGCACCCCCTGGAGATGTGTCTTGAAGGAAGTTGCTGTGGCCAATGTTGAAGAGGTTATTGCCTATGTTCTTCTCCAGGATTTTTTATGGATCCCTGTCTCACATTGAGGTCTTTCATCCATTTTGAGTTTATCTTTGTGTATGGTGTAAGAGAATGGTCAAGTTTCATTCTTCTATACATAGTTGTCCAATTTTCCCAGCACCATTTATTGAAGGGACTGTATTTTTTCCACTGTATATTTTCTCCTGCTTTGTTGAAGATTATTTGACCATAGATTTGAGGGTCCATGTCTGTGCTCTCCGCTCTGTTCCATTGGTCTATGTGTCTGTTCCATTGGTCTATGTGTCTACTCTGTTCCATTGGTCTATGTGCCAGTATCATGCTGTCTCAGTATTACATTCTCTTCTTGGATTGACCCCTTTATCATTACATAGTCATATTTATTTCTTATTATATTCTTTATCAAAAAGTCTAATTTGTGGGATGTTAATATAGAAGCCCCAGCTTTCTTTGGGGTTCAATGTTCATGAATTATCATTTTGCATTACTACATGTCCCTACATCTAAAATGACTCTCTTGTAGGTGGAGTATAAATGGTCTTGTTTTTTTTTTTTTTTTTGTTATTGTTGTTTTTTCCCATTTAACCATGCTCTTTTGATTGGACAATTTAGTCCATTTCCATGAAAATTATTGATAGGTATGGTGTTAGTGCCATTTTTAATTGCTTTCTGGTTGTTTTGCAATTACTCTGTTTTGGGGGTTATTTTTGTTTTTTTGGTTTTTGGTTTTTTTGTGTGTTTTGGTGGGGTGGTGGGGTTTTTTGTTTTTGTTTTTGTTTGTTTTTGTTTTTGTGCTCTTGCTCTCCTTATGGTTTGGTGATTTTCTGTAGTGGTGTGCTTAAATTCCTTTCTTTTTCTTTTGTGTATGTATTATGGGTCTTTGGCTTATGGTTACAATGAACCTTACATGAAACAATTTATATTTATAACAGTGCATTTTAAATTGATAAAAACTTAAGTTGGATTGCGTTCTAAAGCTCTACATTTTTAATTCCCCATGTTTTATGTTTTTGATGTCACATCTTATTTTTTTAATTGTGTATATTCCTTAACAAATTACTGCAGTTATATATATTTTTTTATTACTTTGTCTCTTAACCTTCCTACTAGCTTTATAAGTGATTAATGCACCACCTTTAGCACTGGATTATTCAGAATTTCACTATATATTTACCTTTACCAGTAATATTTATATTCTCACTTTGTTGACCAGTCTGGTGATAAGGAACTCCTTTAGTTTAGTTTTTTTTAAAGATTTTATTCATTTATTTGACAGAAAGAGACCTAGTGAATGAGGGAACATAAGCAGGGGGAGTGGGAGAGGGAGAAGCAGGCTTCCTGTTCTGCAGGGATTCCAATGAGGGGCTCAATCCCAGCGCTCTGGGATGACAACCCAAGCCAAAGACAGACACCCAATGACTGAGCCACCCTCAGTTAAAGGAACTCCTTTAATTTTTGTTTGTCAGAAAAACTCTTTCTCTCTCCTTCAAAAAAAGGACAACTTTGCTGGGTAGATTATCTTTGATTGGCATTTTTTTGTCTTTTAGTACTTTGAGTATATCCTGTCATTCTCTTCCTCTCTCCAAGTTTCTGCTGGGAAATGTGCCCTACTTTTGAGGTATTCCCTTATATGTAACAAGTTGTTTTCTCTTCTTGCTGCTTCTAAGATTTTTGTCCTTGTCTGTAACTTTTGACAAGTTAGTTATAATGTGTCTTAATGTGAGTGTCTTGAGAACATTTTGGTATGTTTCTTCTTGGGAACTTTCTGGGCTTTCTAGATGTAGATGTCTATTTCCTTTCCAAGTTTAGGGAGGTTTTTTATTGTAATTTCTTCAACTAAGCTTTCTGCCCCTTTCTGTTTCTGGGACTCCTAAAATGTGAATATAGGTCTTTGATGTCATCCCATAGGCCCCTTCAGCTACCTTCATTCTTTTACAGTTTTTCTTTGGCTGCTGTAATTGGGGGTTTCACTGTCCTGTCCTTGAGTTCATTTTTTCCATTCATCTGCTTCAACTATTCTGCTGTTGAAGCCATCTATTGTATTTTTCAGTTTAGTTATTGTATTCCTCAGCTCTGTTACTTCTGGTTGATATTTTCTTCTATTTTCTATCCCTTAATCAAAATTCTGACCTCATCCGTTATTCTCATGGGCT
The DNA here is from genome assembly GCF_002288905.1 of Enhydra lutris kenyoni. NCBI lineage: Eukaryota > Metazoa > Chordata > Mammalia > Carnivora > Mustelidae > Enhydra > Enhydra lutris. Next base: position 29,891,291 of record NW_019154103.1, read on the forward strand.
AAAGGTGAGCATCTTTATGTCTGTTATTTTGAACTAGTATCAGATAAATCACTTAACTTTGTTTTTAGTTCTCTGAAATCTTAGTTGGTTCTTTTTAAAGACACATTCCTGTTGTTTCATTTTCCTTGACTCTTTGTGTTGGTTTCCTTGCAGTAGATAAAACAGCCACCACTCAGTCTTGCATCAGTGGCCTTGTATAGGAACTGAAACTTAGATTCAACCTTGCTATAGTTCTTGCTTGTCTCTCAAAACTTTGTGATTGTCTAAGCAGCCTACTTTACTTTTAGTGGCTCCCAGTAGTTGAGGGTGAGCCTGCACCTGTCCCAAAGGCCAGGATCTCCGTCAACACCAAGATTCAGGCTATGGGAAGCCAGACCCTGAGATCAGCTTTTAAAGCATGCAAAAATAACTCTTTTTAGGGGAGGACTGAGAAATGAGCATTTCTGTCTGTTCCCTCTATACTGTTCCATGGGGTGATCACCAGATAAGAATAGTTTCTTTGTTACTATTCCATTGAACTCATGAGCATTAGGCCCACTGGCCAGGTGTTCAAGGGGATTTTGTGTGGTACACAAAAACCTGGGCACCATATGTATAAATGGGGCACCAGTTATGTATACAATCTCCCTTCTGGGCATTACTGGTGTTCTGGAGCATGGCAGAGGGAGAAAACAGAGATAGCACATATCTTCTGTGGTGTCTAGAGAGGATTATGGTCAGCCTTTAGGTATGTGTTAAACTAAAAGCTTCCCAGGACACAGCTATGAAGATAAGCTAATAGGACTTTTATTTTATTTATTTGACAGAGATAGAGCAAGAGCACAAGTAGGCAGAGCAGTAGGGAGAGGGAGAAGCAGGCTCTCAGCTGACCAGGGAGCCTGACCTGGGGATCATGACCTGAGCCGAAGACAGATGTTTAACTGCCTGAGCCACCCAAGTGCCTCTAATAGGCCCTTTTAATAGAAGGACTGGGTACCTTGGTTTGTTGCCTCTGTGCTGCACCCTTGAGGTAGGAGCTAATAAGAAATTTATCCATTTCTTTACAGCCTTGTGGGACCTGCAAGGGTAAACCCTGCTAGCCCCCAAGCCAAGTGATCTAGAGGTGTCCCCTGGGTGAAAATGTAAAAATTAGGGTGCCAGATGAGGATACTGTTCCTTTCTAGGAAATATGGGCAACGTGGAGCAACACAGAGAGTGTGCAAAGATGGTACCTGCTGGCCTCTGTCTTTGGACAATATTTCAGTAGGTCCCTCATTGTGTGTTACATTAGATGTCTGACACAGAAACTAACACGTTAAGAGGAGGAAGTAAGCCTCTTTCACAGAAGGTCTGGATGCTATTCAGTCAGCCGCCTTTGCTCTTGTTCCTGAGGTACGAGAGTCCACACATGCGAGTCCTTTCAGAGCTATTTCTCAGGTAACTAGAGCCTTATGGGTTTCGTGGACATGTTGGCTTTCAAAGCTTCAGGTTTTGGGGGTCCTGTCAGATGTAGGTTCTAAAAGTTGGCAAGCCAGATGTGTGCTTCAGAGCTTTGACATCTCAGGGAAAAGCTCAATGTCCCGTTCCCTTCTGATTTGGGGTCACAGCGTCCAGGGTGGGGTTTATGGTGAGGTTGTATTTCAGCCTTTCTTACCCACTTTGATATGGGTCTTATTTGCCCAAGGTGTAGGAGTCAATCAGCTTGTTTTTGGATTTTGTTTGCAGAAGAAATTGTTCAGTGTACACTTGTAGATTTAGTGTGTCCATCAGGATCCACCCATGTTGCCATCTTGAACCAGAATCTGTATCATTTATCTATTTAGGAAGGGTCATAGAGTATGTTATCCTGTACAACCTTGGGATGACCATGATTATAGGAGATTTTCATTGCACTGCCAAAATATACTGGTTAACAGAGAATTCTGGTTAGTAAGATGCCCTGGAATGGAAGTTTGCTATGTTCTACATGATCTGCCTCCTTGTGCCTTGCAAGTATCATTAACAAGTTTCTAGGCCAAGATGTTTCCATTAGGTCACAAGTAATTTTGCACAGTACATAAAATGCACATCTTGAGCTGATGAAAATAAGTCAGATCCGTTCCATAGTAAACATTCCTAATTGCTAAATTTTCACACACTTTTCATTACTTGGTATACTATAGATGTGAGAAACATTGACATCTCTGGGTGTATCAGGAGTGACTATAAAGTGATGACTGATGATCCTGTGTGTGTGTGTGTGTGTGTGTGTGTGTGTGTATATATATATATATATATATATATATATATATATATATAAAACAAACACAAACAGAATTAAACAGCCAAATAGTTGTCCTTCAAAGGAATATATTTTGAAACCCATGTTGATCCCAGAAATACTGAATTTATTGAAAATATCTTTGGACTTTATCTTAGGAATTCTTAAAACCCATGCGAGAAAATTACACAGATGTTTACAAATTACATCTCATTTTGCCTAAAAACAGTGATAACATGATGGGTCACCCTCCATACTTAAAAGTTTTGTTTTTGAGGACTTTTGGCTCTTTCTCAAAATTAAAGGCACTTCCAAAGCATAAAAATTTATCATGACTGAGGACATTGAAAAGCATTTTGAAGCAATTACAAAAGGAGAATGTTTTTAGAAGTTTTATATATATATATATATATATATATATATATATAGAATTTATTTGAGAGAGAGAGAACTACTGGGGGAAGGAGCAGAGGGAGAGGAAGAAGCAGGGAGCTCAAGGGGGTGCTCGATCCCAGAACTCTGGGATCACAACCTGAGCCAAAGGCAGACATTTAACTGACTGAACACCCAGATGCCCCTGTTTTTAGAATTTTTTTTTTAAACAAAGTTAGCAACATGGGCATTATGGCTAGGGACTCCAGAGAACCATTTTGAAGCAAGAGACTCTAGTTTGGAGGGATAAATTCTGATGGGTGTCTTTTTTTTTTTTTTTTAAGATTTTTATTTATTTATCTCACAGAGATCACAAGTAGGCAGAGAGGCAGGCAGAGAGAGAGGGAAGCAGGCTCCTTGCAGAGCAGAGAGCCCGATGTGGGGCTCGATCCCAGGACCCTGAGATCACAACCCGAGCCGAAGGCAGAGGCTTTAACCCACTGAGCCACCCAGGCGCCCCAGATGGGTGTCTTTTTATGAAGCTCTCATCTCCGTCATACCATCTGTTGAGACTTCCTGATTGTCTCAGGAACATTTTCAACATTTTCTCCATTTTTAGGGAAGATGAGAAGTGATAGAGACCAGAGTAGAATTTGGGAAAGTTACACATTGGCATCTCAGCTTAAAGAAAAAAGGAAGGTAGAGAAAATAGGTGAAAACACACACTAAAAGGCCATAGAAGGAAGTAGTTATTATGTTCAAATATTTCAGAGGTATTATTTCATATGTTCTTGTGAGTGACAGTTATTGAGCATTTACTATGAGCATATGGCCATGCTTATTCCTTGACATGCAATAACTTCTATAACTCTTCTAATAACTACATCCAAAGGAGATGTCCTTACCACTTCTTCATGCATGAAGAGGCAGAGGAATTTTTTTCTTGTAAGCAAATGGCCTAGACCGGATTAAAACTTACATTTCTGATTCCAAAGTCAGTGATTTCTGCAGTCATACCAAGAATCTAATGGAAACCAGCATCTCACTAATGATTTTTAGGAAGATGGCAAGTTTGGACAGAGCTAAGATGCTCTCTTGGGAGATCAGAACAAACTGTTTGTCACACTGAGCTTATCTCATGTGATTTCTATTGATTCTACCAGGTGCTTGTATTTTGGACTTGGCCCATCTTGTGAGATCTCAAAGCAGATGCTAGAGATCAAGGGAATCACAATCAGGTTGAAACCAGCTCACCATTGTGGAATTACATAGTAATGTTTTGTTTGATGAACTTTTTTTTTTTTTTTTAAGACTTATTTATTTGACAGAGTGTGTAAGCACAAGCAGGAGGAATGGCAGGCAGAGGGAGAAGGAGAAGCAGGCTCCACACTGAGCAGAGAGCCCGATGCGGGGCCAATCCCAGGACCCTGGGATCATGACCTGAACCAAAGGCAGAGACTTAGCCAACTGAGCCACGCAGGTGCCCCTGGAACTTTGCTTTTAAAACTGCATAAATTTTTTCTACATAGGTTGTTAGTCCATGTCTGTTACTCCCATGACCTTAATACATCTATGCCATGATAGGCCACCATTAGGAATTACCTTAATTAAATGCCTGTCAACTAGAAATAGTTAATTAACATAGACTAGCACTAATACTAGGGATTTTAGTGATCATTATTGCCTTGAGTTTTCCATTCTCCTCCCCCCACCACACCATCCCACACATCCCTTTCCAATCTTCCTTTGAAAACAGATGAAAAGAACAAGAAAGCAGGAAATCTTCCTTCTGCTAGACTTAGGACCACAAATAACCACACAAAGAGCTTGTTTTAATTGTCCAGTTTCCTTGAGGCTCTGTAATGGATGCTATTTCTTTGGATTTAGACATCAGGTCCTTGATGGTAGAACTCATGTCCAACTAAGCATTTCACATAGCTCTTGACACAATGCAGTGATCTCCAACTGACCAATTGTAACCATGCTACACCTAGCAGAAGCAAAAGGTTGGCCCCAGTTTCTGCTCTTTGTCTTAACATTGTGATGATTTCTTTGGTCCTATCAGCAATTACTGGACAAGGTGGACAAGTATATTGTTGAGGCTCCTGGTCTGTCAGAATCAGATACACTGTAATTAGAATGTACCTACCTAGATTTCAGCTTTTGCTTGCAATTAACCTTTTTGTGTTGTCTGATCAAAAATAAAAGACTGTTAATTTTTCCCTGAGTGACTTGAGTTTTTGCTCTTAGTAAGGTAGCATGGGCAGGGATTTCCTTCGAAAGCTACTTCTTAGTCTCTTTTCTATTAGGATTTCTTTTCTTTTCTCTCTTCTGCTTATTTCCTTTTAAGCCCTTCCTCCTCTAGCTCTGTTCCAGATTCCCTGGGGAGGCGATACAGGGTCTGTCTACGCTGTGGGAATCCAGTTTCCAGTGATTCTTTTTGCTCTACGAAACACGTATCTTCAGTTCCTCAGTTTTTAATATCTAGACAGATGTATGTACTCTATTAAGGGAGAAGTGCTGTGGAATGTGATGTGTGCCAAGACTAATCTTCTATTCCGTAGATGTTGGTACTCAGTTAGTCTTGGTTGACTGGGCAATTCCCATGTAGCTTTTGCTTAATGTCTGAGTAATTGGAGGGAGAAGGACTTTGGTCTGTCTTTGTCCTTTTGTGACTTCCTCTTTTTGCACTTTCTTTGAGATTATGAGTGAGTGTGATTTTAGATGAGAAGCACTTAACAGTGAGTCAGGGAGATGAAATTTCACTGAGATGCAGAACACAGGAAGAGAAAATGTGTGAAAAATCACGTTGATGGGGTTGTCTTGGTAGCTAGTAAAGCAGAGAAAGGAAATTCCCGCACAGCAGGCTTTAATAAAATTGGCAGGCAGGGATGTTGGACTGTGTGAGAAGACTGGTGAGGAATATAGAGATGGAGAGCAAGTAAAGCAATCATGGGGGCCTATCGGACATTCTTTCTCTGCACCTAATTTACTCTTTAAATGAGTCTCCAGATAAGAATTGTTTCCCCATAAATTTGCATCAGTAGATTTAAGAGCAGGGCTGTGTACTTCCCAACACAGGGGTAAACCAAATATCAAAGAGTATTATGGTTTGGTATTAAAGATTTCCAATCCCAGCGATAGTTTATGAAAAATGGATATTTAGTGTGTAGAAATTCAGATTTCCAAAGAAGCTAAAGAAGGGCATGAATCCCTAAGTCATCACTTAAGGAAGGGATTCATCATACAATTCTTTCAAAGACACACACTCATATAAACACTGCCGAAGTGCTTTAAAAAGCATTTGATTTCATGTAACTTTTCTGGAATGTTTATGACATCAAGTAAATCTACTAGCAAGGTAAGCGTAGGGGTGCGTAGGGGACTCAGCCAGTTAGTTTCAGGCTCGGGTCATGATCTCAGGGTTGTGAGATGGAGCCCCACTTCGGACTCTGCACTCAGTGGGGAGTCTGCTTGTCCCTCTCCCTCTGCCCCTCCCCAAACTCGTGCACGTGCAGGCACTTGCTCTCTGTCTCTCTTTGTCTCAAATAAAATCTTTTAAAAATAAAGTAAGTATGGAGGTACTATTTCCTTGTTGCCTGGGTCACGATTAAGGATCCACCATTTATGTATTTGTTTGACTTATTTGGTATGTTGTCTTTCCCCCTACAAGTATGTCAAATTCTTGTGAAAGGGCCATTGTTTTGTTTTGTTTTGTTTTTTCTTCAGAGAAACGCCATACATGCTTAGAACATTTTGTAGCCTATAATAGTTGCTCAGTAAATATTTACTGACTGAGTGAATGATCTTGGGAGATCAGGGAAAGTTTGCCTCACATGAGTACATCACCTAAGCCAAAGGTGGCAGCTAGCCCAGAACTCCTTGATCGAACCCCCCATTATGTCAGCGCTGTCCTTTGAGGCCCTGCCAGGGTTTTCACGGGGAAGGGTGATTTGCTCGCAGGGCAAGCCACAGGGAGACGAGGAGCTGAGACATAGAGTGTCCCTACATGCCCGAGCCTGGCCGGCTCACATAGGGTTTTCTTGGCCTTCAACACATGAAATATTGGTGGGGATAACAACTTTAATGTTTACCATTTAGAAACCTCTGCTTAAGGCCCTCCTCAAACTGAGGTTGATAGCTGGTGAGATAGTCTGCAGCCTTCAGAGCCCGCCAGGCAACTTGAGCCTCCACCAACTGCTTTTTAACTAGTAACTGCAAATTCTGGAAAATGCAAAGCGGCAAATTCTGCTTGTGACACAAGGCTGAAATCAATGCCGCCGTTAGAAGGGGAAGGTCTGCACCCCCTTTGCCTGCAGGGGAGCCCATGAGCTTAGGCACAAAGTAGGGATAAAATGCCTATTTTAGCTGATGCTATCTGTTAAAAGAAGGGAGGAAAACAGGCTAACCCTCACGCCCCTGCTTTGCTCTTGGTTCTGGTAGAGGGGGAGGAGAGGCCCTTGGCTCCTGCTGTTCTCAGTGGGGTCCCTCCAAGAGCCGTTCCTGTATTAACCACTTCACTGTTTTGTCCCCATCTCGTTATCTGTTCTTGTTAGAATCTTTATTATTCATGGATGCAAGGGGAAAAAAAATCCCATCATTAAACCATCATAAATATTCATAACACTTTGCAATTGTGTGCATTTCATTTAGCCACTTGGCAAAACTTCTCTGAAGTACCAGAGTTTTAAGAAAATCTGGCTAATGAGTCCAGAGCCCAGGAAATGCAGGGTGGCTTTTCTACTTTATGTTGTTTGATTTTAACCTGAAAACAAACGTAAAGTATAAATAATAATTAAAAGAGATAAGCGGGGCAGGCAGTTGCCTTGCCGTGAAGAGCCACACATTCCTGGGCTTTGTCTTGATTGTGCTTTTGTGTCAAGCGAAAGATAAGGGTAAACACTGTATTACAAGAGAGGGAATCATGAGGCTGCAATGCTAATGGTTTTATACGGGAGCCTACAAAGGCCAGATAAAGCCCCTGCTTTGGTTAACAGGGACCTCTCTTCTCCTGTTCTGTATAATTACTGACGTCAGGTTGGAGTTGCGATAAGCACGGCCCTTTTCTTGGATTTAGGATGGCAGGCGGCCATCCCATTTTTAGTGTCTATGGAAGAATTACAGACATCGCTCTCTCTCTCTCTCTTCTTCTTCTAATCCAGTTTATCTAAACTGTGCACTCTCCATCAGTACGGAGAGCTTTTCACAGGAGTGAAAGAGAACCCAGCAAACTTGGGCCGCCGCCGCCAAGCGGAATCGGAATAATGTGCCTCCCTGGGCCTCCGCTCCCATTCAGAGAGCACAGCGTTAAACCAGAGGGGGCATTTTTTTGTTTTGTTTTGTTTGGGACCACAGATTCATGCCTTGAAACGTTGCTTGCCTGTCTTTTCAGCTTGAGGAGTGTCACCACTAAGAAAGGAATTTTTAAACGGTATGAGCTGGTAGAGAGAAAATACTTCGAGCCATGCGTTCTGTGGCCCTGGCGGGCGCTTGCTTACCATCCCTCCGAACCACTCCTGCCGGCGCTGGTGTTTGATAATGAGACAGCTTCCCTGCGTAAGGACTAACAGGTGCTGGAAAATACCGGTAACGTTCGAGACTGCTCAGCAAGTCCTCCTTTCCCCCAGGAGCTTATGCCAACTAGAAACAAGTTACCGCCGATCCAACCATTAGACTAGCTGCTCGCGTACCTCACTTTGTTAGGAAATGTCACATGCTAATGGGGGAGCACTCCAGGTTCCCAAGCAGAGGGCCAATTAAGGAAAGTTTGCCTTGGTCCCTACTCCTGTGGAATTAGACTGGGTCCCGTTTTTCCTCTCTTGATCCTTGAGCTCATTTGTGGTTTGTGGCCTTCGTCTCATTGTTGGTCGGCCCATCTGGAATACTCTCCAATTAGAGTCTTATTCTTGTAACTACTCCCTGGGCCCACTGATGGGGATATCAGCAGGGAGAAGGGGTTCTACTCACCATTTATTTTATATTTGACGCTGTCAAGGAAAAAAAAAAAGTCTGCGTCTTCGAGAAAATCAAGTGTGTCATTTTATATAATTCATGGTGTCAATTTAGATGTAGTGACCTTTGAAATATGGCAAATTTCTTCAGTAGTATAACATATTGATATTCAAAATCGGGTTTTTAAATTCTAGCAGTGTTAATTACTCCCTCTGTGCTTCCACTGCACTCTCTTCATAGCACTCTTATCCCATCATATTTGTTTAATAGACGATTTTGCTTGCAAGGAACTTTGATTCACTCAGGCTAACTCAAATAATGAAGGCTTATTTTCAGGATGCCTATGCCAATAAAGGAGTCAGAATCTCATGAAAACCTTAAAACAGAAGCCAGATAAAGACCAGGCATTATAGTGACTCCGTAAATTATAGCTAAAAGAATAAATGAATCTTGGGATGCCTGGGTGGCTCAGTTGGTTGAGTATCTGCCTTCAGCTCAGGTCATGATTCTGGGGTCCTAGGATCAAGTCCTGCATTGGGCTCCTTGCTGGTGGGGTGGGGGGTCTACTTCTCCCTCCCTCTCTGCCCCTCCCTGCCACTTGTGCTCACTTTCTTTTTCTGATAAATACATAAAATCTCAAAATTCATTTATCTATCTTTCTTTCTTTTTAAATCTTCTTTCCTAGGGCTGTGGGTGAAGTGAAGTAGCTTGGAATCTGCATATGATTTGATATCATTTACTTGCCAACAGCAGGGAATTAGAAGGTTATATATTTGTTTGAAGACATGGTATATCTTACTTTCCCTCTGTTGTTGGTAGATTTTTTCCCCCTTGATCTCTAAGAATCAAGCCATTGTGGTAGAGTCAGCAAGTCAGTGTTCTATGAGGCTGTCTTAGCTTGAGCTGCTATAACAAATACCATGGACTGGGTGGCTTAAACAATAGAAATTTCTTTCTCACAGGTCTAAATCCCAGACTTCCTAGGCTCCAGGTTCCAGAATGGCCAGGTTCTTTTTTTTTTTTTTTTTTTTTAAATTTTATTTATTTATTTGACAGAGGAGATTACAAGTAGGCAGAGAGGCAGGCAGAGAGAGAGGAGGAAGCAGGCTCCCCGCTGAGCAGAGAGCCCGATGTGGGGCTCGATCCCAGGACCCTGAGATCATGACCTGAGCCAAAGGCAGAGGCTTAACCCACCGAGCCACCCAGGTGCCCCAGAATGGCCAGGTTCTGATGAGATTTTTCTTCCTGGTTTACAGGTGGCCATCTTCTTGGTGTGTCCTCACATGGCAGAGAGTAGAGGTGTCTGTGGTGTCTCTTCTTGCCTCCCATCACAGAGACTCCATCCTTAGGACTGATTTACATCTCAGAGACCCTAACTCTAAATATAATCACTCTGGGGATTAGGGTTTCAACATAGGAATTTTGAAAGGCACCAACATGCAGTCCCTAATAAGGCTCTTGTCTTTTAAGATGAGAAACTAGCTGTGCCTCCAGCTAGTCTCTCTAGTCCTCCAGAATCACCTTCTGTAGGACACTCTAGAATAAAGCCACTAGTTTCCATAGGGAAAAGCTGTTTTTAAGAATATAACTTAGTATTCTGGTTTCAGGTAGGTCTAGGACAATTTCTTGAGAGGGAAGCCTGGTGATCTGTCCTAAGAATATGAACTCTTGGGGCATCTGGGTGGCTCAGTGGGTTAAAGCCTCTGCCTTCAGCTCAGGTCATGGTCTCGGGGGTCTTGGGATCAAGCCCCGCATTGGGCTCTCTGCTCAGCAGGTAGCCTGCTTCCTCCCCCTTTCTCTCTGCCTATCTCTCTGCCTACTTGTGATCTCTGTCTGTCAAATAAATAAAATCTTTAAAAAAAAATATGAACTCTTTCCACTAAACTGTGAGCTCCTCAAGGTCATGGGCAGACATCGCAGATGTTGAGCATCTAGGGCAGGGAAGGAGAAATATGTCCGGTCCCTCTCCTAGGGATTGCAGGCACACTGCATGAGTGTTTCAGTCCCTCTGTAGATTTCCCAGTAGGATTGTTTCCACATGACAATAGCACCAAGATTCTGTAGCACCAGTAGGAAGTGCAGACGTGTAGCACCAAGTACGGGATGATGGTGGACAAGAGCCTCTTCCTGCCTGGGCATTTCTCTGATCACATAGTCATCATTCAGGTGTTCCTGCCTGTGTATCCATAAACCTGATCAGGGCAGAGAATAGGCTTAGAAGCAGAAGAAATATTGTAGTGATTGGAAAATCAGTTGTCCCTTTTACACATCTCCCACCAAAAAAGCAAATGTCAGTTCTTTGGATGTAGGTTCTTGGTTCTTTACACATTGCTCGAGAGGAGAACTCTCCAGTATTTGGAGGGGCTTCTGAAGGACAGTACATACCTGTTGCATGTAGTAACTGGGTAGCCTGATAACAATTACTTTTGCTTCTTTATCCACTGCCCTGTTTGCTTCCTTCCAGGGTTTGGGACAGTTGTGGTCAGTTTCTCTGGAGATACAGCGCTCACCCACGTTTCCTCCTCTCTGTGGAACTGTTGGAGTTTGGGCTAGAGCAGTGTGCTGTGTGAGTCTGCTGTGAACACCTTAGCAAAGGAGGTTGGTGTCCTCCCTAGACAGAGTAGATAATAAGTCTTGTGGGCAGGATCGATGATAAGAGGAGGAGAAAAAAAGCAGAACTAAGAGATGAGGACGGCCAAACAGATTCCAGCTAAAACTGATTCAGCTTGCTAATGCATCCACTAGCTAGTACTGAATTCTTGATACTCTCCTCATTTCTCAAATCAAGTTAAAAAATTGATTCCATGCCGGTTACAAGGGGCAGAGCTGTTACTTACCAGGGAGATTAACTTGCTTTGTTGAATACTGACAGGGACTAGAGAAGGGCAGGACCCACACAGAATGCGGGGCACTCTAATTTGTGGTAACCTCAAAATCTGAAGTAGAAATAAATCGAGGGTTTGTAATTTGCACCAGGGGCCAGCCTAAGGTAAATCTGCAGAGGGGATTTAAGGAAGTTCCAAACTAACATGAATTTTTGTCATCTCTGTGGATCCTTGTACCCAGACTGGCCAGCCCTTTGAAGGTACAGATCTGCGTGCTCTAGTGCTCAGAGTCTGCGCACTCACACTTAGCCATCTGTATTGATCAGGAAAGGTTGGGACCCAAACACTAGTATAACCAGGCTCTTCCCGGTTCTCAAATATTGGGGAACTCTGTGGGAGGGAAAGTCAACTGAATCGAGGAAGAGACACCAAGGATTCAGAATGCTGAGTGTTGCTGCCCACCAGTGTAGACAGTTTTTGTTGACAGATGGGGCTCTAGGAAATTGTCAACACTGTAGTCACATCTGTGAACACCACAGGGCCTGGCTGGCTGTCCCTTAGCTGGATTTCTATTCACTACCACATTTCTGCCCTATGGCTTTAGAAATTAATCAGACTGATGTTTAAATGTATCTGAAGTGACCTTCAGTGTCCTTTCAAGTATCACACTGCTGAGCATAGACAATGCCAAGAAAAAAAAGTGCTATGAATACATCACGTTACAAAGCGTGTTTAAGAGTGTGAGTGTGTGTATGTGGGACAGGGAAAACTGAGAGAACTGGCAATACAAAGTGTTCTTCTCTTGAATTCTGCCAGAGTTTTTAGGTGTGTTTGTGTATGCACAGAAACTGGGGCATCCTGAGAAACTATAGAATTAAAGTTAGATTTTATAATAAAAACAATGACACACAGACAAAAATTGGGGAAGTTGCCCAGTGCCCCTCTCCCAGCTGGTGTTGCATTTGAAACTTAAGAAGGGGATAAATTCATCATTTGTTTTCCTGCAGCTGGAGCTCTTAATCACGTTCTTAGGAATGGAGAGGAACAGACTGGAGGCCTCTGTCCAAATCTGGGATCAACTTGACTTCAGTTCTTTCCCTGAGCTACCTGCCTTAAGTTGCTTTCTTCTCTGTTTCTCTGGGGAAGAATGGTGACAACCCTCCTTCCCATTTAATTCTTCCCAAGCTTGTTGGAAAGAGCCATTAGTTTATGTTTTATTCTTTAGGCCTGTGAGGTCTTGGGATGAAATACTCTCAATAAACCACAAAGCCTATTACTATTTTAAGTACCTGCATCTTCCAGGAGAAGGAACACACTGGCTCCCTGCAGGAGAAATAAATGGAGTTAACTTTCTGGCCGGCACACTGTCTTTAGGAAAAAATTAAAAAAGACACAGATCTTCTTGTTGTGTCTACTGCAGAAAATGTGTCCAGATCTGGTAACGCAAAGCACGCTTTTCAGAGGAGTTACAAGTTCCACATTCTGTGCTACACAAATCGGTTTTTTCTTTGTTTATTTCTTGGTCCAAAAGAATAAGCTTTGAACACAAAAAGGAAAGGGGACTAGGGTGCTGATGAAATGCATTTTCTAGGATGGGTGTAGGAAGAGACCTGTTCTTTCTCATTTTAGTGTCTTGTTTGATGGCTATGAAGGAAAGAAAGTGATGTTGGCTATCTCCATCTCAAATGTTCTGTGCCGTTTATAGGAACACCTGGTACTTCTGAACCAAATAGCAGGCAGAAATATTTTGTTCTATTTTCCCATTGTAATCACTCTAAGAGATTTTGTTTTGTTTGGGCCCTTCTCTTTGTGTTCTTGTCAAGATTAACAAGCATCCATGTGTTACCAAGTGACATGAAGTTCTTGCTTGAATAATCATGTCTAAAATCCAGGATATTTGGGGGCACCTGGGTGGCTCAGTGGGTTAAGCCTCTGCCTTCGGCTCAGGTCATGATCTCAGGGTCCTGGGATCAAGTCCCGCATCGGGCTCTCTGCTCAGCAGGGAGCCTGCCTCCCCCCCACCTCTCTGCCTGCCTCTCTGCCTACTTGTGATCTCTGTCTGTCAAATAAATAAAATCTTAAAAAAAAATTCCAGGATATTTCAAAACATGTCATTGACTCAGAGAGACACCCGCTAGATTGGATTCTTATGAATTAACTCTGATTGAGAGCATCAGTGGGATAGTACTTGGACCCCAAACTCTCAAGTCATCCCATGTCCCTACTCAAGCTCTGGTGCTGGCATCCTCACCCCCAGGGTGTTATGATATAGGTAGTGTTGCTTGAAAGGTTTCTTTAATGTTGCAGAAAACCCCACTGTTAGGAATTAAACTGAGTTGAAAAGCAGACCACCAGAAGAGGAACTGAAAGGAGGTGGGTGCACGGTCCTGTTGACTTTGCCTCAAGATGGGCTCTCACTGATACCATTGCTGGGTGGAAGATGGCAGAACTCACGGGACACTTGGAATGGAGCTGGGGATGGGTTTTAATAAAAAGTAGTGAAATTGTGTTTTATTCTCAGCATGTACTGAGGTCCTTGGGAGGAGAGTGTGATAGTCTTTGATGGCAATTGTCAAAAGAGTTGCCCTCGGATGTACTGAACGTGAGGCCTTTAGGCCCTTCTCCTCTTCCGCTTACTTCTAAGAGGTGGTTCCAGAAATTACATGTGAGAAAGGCTTAGAAGCTATGTTCCTTTTGGGAAGGAGAGGAAGGAAGAGACTTGCTTAGAAATAGAATTTGCAGGCCCCCTTTGTTTGCTCAGATGCTATTCCCCACCCCCTTTTTAAAAGAGTAGTTTGGTTAACCACCCTTCCCTCAAAGCAAAGGAACCCTTGGTGATGCCTTTAACCAATTCCATGGTCAGTGTGATTCTCTGCCTTTTTCTTCCTTCCTCCCTCCCTTCCTTCCTTCCCTTTCTTCCTTCCCTTCCCTTTTTCCCTTACCTTCCTTCCTTCTCTTCCCTTCCTACTTTCTCTCTCTCTGTATCTCTTTCTTTTTTTTAAGCTTGTGCATTCATTTATCATCTGAATAAAAAACACAGTTTTTGCAAATTTCCTGCCCACAGGGCTATCTGCAGTTAGAACTCCATTTTAGTAGTCCCACAGAGGGGCACCTGGGTGGCTCATTTGGTAGAACATAGGATTCTTGATCTTAGGATTGTGAGTTTGAGACCTACATTGGGTGTAGAGCTTACTTAAAAAAAAAGTTAAAAGAATAAAAAAGGCACATGTGTATATTTAACCAGTGAATGATTGGACTTAGCAGAATGTGTCAAACTAAAAACTGATGGAGGATATTGGCCTGATTAGTTATTTATAATCATTTTCTAAAGCACTTGTTTTCCAGAAGGACTGTGTAAAAACCATAATGCTTTTCACAACATTTTTGCCAATGCTTTCTTTTTTTTTTTTTTTTTTTAAGATTTTATTTCTTAGAGAGAGAGACAGAGTAGGAACACAAGCAGGGGGAGTTGGAGAGGGAGAAGCAGGCTTCCTGCTGAGGAGGGAGCCTGAGACAAGAGGCAGGGCTGATCCCAGGACACTTAAGGACTGAGCCACCCAGGCGCCCCCTGAAGAATGCTTCTGTTATCAGAATATGAAAGTAAGCTTTGCAAACGATCACTAAGAAAATGTTTTGCCAACAATTCCTAAGAAAGTAGAACAATCAGTGAACAATCAGAATCACCTTGAAAATTTTTATGACACCTAGATTTTATACATTCCCACAGTAAGAGAGGTGATTCTAATCATTATCGCTGAGATAAGAGATTTAAATACAAATGTGTTTCATTCACTCAAATTCACCCTATAATTTTTTTTTTTTTTTAATATAGCACCTCTGATGACTTAAGTATTCGAAATACTTTGTTGCCAAACAAGGTGTGGTTCCTGCAACACTGCTCATAGTCCTACCTCTGGTCCAGCCTGCTTTCCTGTTGGAGTGCGTAGTACTGTCTGTTGGGAAGTGGCCTCTAATTCAGGGATTCAATGTCACTTTGAAGTTGTATTAGTCCCCAATGTTGCATATTCTATACTTTATCCCTTTCCTGTAATCTGAGTATTCTGTAGCCTACCCTTTCGCTGAGGTCCTAGACATCTCAGTCTGGTGTAGATACAGTCTTGAGTTCAGGAGAGCAGCTTGAGTGTTAAGGCAGAATCCAAAATTGTCATCTTTTCATCACTTCTCCTTTAGGGCACTAGGGTGATTTCCCTGTACTAGTATCTTCATAATTTGCTTCAGTGACACTTGTTGTCTTGTGTTTTCTCATTCCCACAGTTACCTGTTAGCTACCATGAAAGCTTACTGTGTTCTTCACCATTCTCTTAAAGCCCATAGTAGTTTTTAACTTACCAAGTTTCCTGTTCTGTAAGAAGCTCCTAACCCCATTTTGACTATTTGTAAAGATGATTTGCTTTCACTCTAAGCTTCTTAATCTTAAAATCCCAATCCCCTCTTACTTATGCATAATATAAATGTTTGAATTTTAGATTTCCTCTATAAATAGTACTATGTTATGCTTACACATAATGTCTGCCTTTTATAAACTTTGAAAGTACAAATTGTAAACATTAACTTCATTCTGCACAGCACTGAGCACAATGTTGTGATCACTTAAATGCTTTTGATGATGAAGGTGAAGATGGTAATGACACGTAATGCTGTTCTGGTTTGAAAATAGCACAAAGGTAGTCCAGCACACCCTTTTCTTTTTTCTTTCTCTTTTTTTTTTTTTTCCGGAATATGAGTTGTTCCTCATTCAGTAAAGCTGTCACTCTTCATTAGCAAAAAGGGTTACAGTAAGTTATAATTAGTGTTTAGTGCCCTGTCAAATAATTAAGTATAATAAAAAGCTTTCAATGAGTTTAATGTTAACATGGTATAATTAAAGCCACGTCTTGAAATGCATTAGGTGTCTATTATGTCAGATATTTGATGCTTTTCCCTTCTGCAGATGAGATTTTCAAATTGTGCTTAGAGTAATGTCATCATCAAAGACAAAAACTCACATGACTCAGATGCCAAATGGGCTTTGTGGTGCTCAGCAAGGGCAATATTCAGAAAACCAAATCGCTTGAATTTAGTGATAGGGAAATGGAGTCCCAAAGATACTGTGTGACTTGCCCAAGGTTACACACTGTTGAGTCTTCCTTGAAAGTGAGCACTGACCTTCAGTGTTGTACTGAAGTGATTGTTATTATGGTCATTATTTCTCTCTGCAGTATGCAATGTTTCTTGGAAAATGCTCATTTTGTCTTTGTCTTGATGGGGTGAAAAACTACGCAAAGTAAAAACATAGTTTTGTACGTAGTTCTTGGATTTAAGTGGTTTTAGGATGCCATAATGCCCATTTGAAGGCTCAAATACAAAGACAAGGCTTGAATCTCACTATTTTCTCATCAGAGTAACTGGAATGTGCCTAGATACTGGGCCATTTTCTAATCCTGCATTCTTGGAGCTAGTCTCAGGCCTTCTCTTGTACATATCCTATGATCTTCTCTATCCACAGATTTGGAAAAATCAGCAGAGTGTAAGTAGCCCCTAAAATAAAGGCGTCATTCAAGGAACAAAGAAGTAGAAGGAGGGCTCCAATTAAAATGATGAAAATCTTTAATTTTTATTTAGGTATACTTGTACGGACACGTGTATATACAAATACAGATTGTATGGGTTGGTTTGTGTGTGGGTTTTTTTTTTTTTTTTTTTTACATTTTTTTTTTCTTAACGTTTATATAATGTCAGCATTTCAAAACAGCACTCGATGAGTAAGTGCAAAGGAACTGCAAAGCAGGGCAGTACAAGCACAAGACCACACGGAGCTGGACTTCACACCCAGACGCACACAACAATGAGTGGCTGCAATGGGGTGTCAAGAGTAAGCATGGAAAGTGAATTTTGACTCATGGGTAACCTCCAACATGCCAGCATCTATTACTCTGTACAGACAATGGGAGCAAGCCCACTGTAGGGAGATTTGTCTCACATTTGAGCAGCTCTTGGGCAAATGCATGGGAAAAACTCAGTGTTGCCAAACCAAAAACAGACCTGCCCATTCACGGTTCTGAGGGAAAATAAAATGTGGGAGGAAGGCAAGAAGACAAAAAAAAAAAAAAAAAAATAGTAAACAAAATAAAGGGGGGGGGTGGCGGTAGGCAAACGGGGGTCTTGGTGGAGGTGGTTTTCAAAAGAAAAATGACTGACCAGAGCTCTGAAAGCAATGAATGGAGGGGAGTTGAAATGGTTTAATTAATTTGGGGTGAACTCCTAAAAATGGCTGCTGCCGTTGCTAAGGCACCAGAGGAAAACAAAGTCCCTGAAAATCCACAGGTACTGTGCGACTCTTCCTTTCACAATGGCAGAGGGGAACTGCCCCTACTTAACCTTCCTAAATGGACTGGCTTGAAACATTTCCCATGCTTGGGCCGCGCGTGATACTGGCATCTCTTCCTGAGGAAAAATGAAACCGTCTATGAAAACCACCACAAACAGAAAACCAAAACAAAGTACAGAACTCTGTTACCAAATTCCCTAAACCTTTTTAAACCAACATGCCAGGGGAGGAAAACTACACCACAGGGTTCCCAACATCAGACCTTGAAAACACTGAGGATAAAATATGGATCAAAAATTCATGTTGTTCCTGGTCCCAAGATGGTGGAGTCCTAACGACTGGGAGGGCGATGACCGCACATGAGTCCTGTATGGAGCACGGTCACAGCCATTTGTGACTCTTCTCAGCTACGTATACAGTGGATGTTTCAAAGCCTCAATGCATGTTTTGTATCCTGAAAGACTATTGTTTTCACTTACAAAAGACATAAGAATCAAATTAATACTTTATTATCAAACACTATATACAACAGAGGTCGCTAATAATACAGAATTTAAAGAACGCAGTTTTTTTTTTAATGTTTTACTTTTCTTTCCTCTGCCACCCAAGAAAGTACAGTACAAAACAATAGTCTAAACTAACACGAACTGTTACCTGGTCTATTAAAGGATACACGGTATCCACTAAACAGACAGATCCTTATTTCCCTGCTTCATGTTGCAAAGCCCTTGGCAACCAGGGGCAAAGGTCGCTGGGGTTTGACTTACTGGGGCTGAGAGGCAGCTAAGGCCACCCTTCAGACTTTTGAGTTGTTGTTTTTGTTGTCTTTAAATTAAAAGCTGCTACAAAATTGCATCGACATCCTCCTAAGCCCCCAGAGGGTTGTAACACCACCATAACAAGGCCACCAGCAATTTCTGGACAAGATGAAAACTGTCTGATACCCATCATTTTCTTGGAAACTCCGTGGCAAGCGTTACCTACAATTACATCACTTAAAGGTAGAGAAGCACACTGTCTACTGGTGTGGATAGTCTTGCTTTTTTTTTTTTTTCGTTTTTAAACTTAATTTGTAGTGGCATAATGAAATAAAGGGGTCTAATTTCACTGTGAAAAATGAAAGACAGTGGCAGAGAGGGCCATGAGTAATTATCATTTGTTAGAGACAAATGCTAGCAAAACCACAGAAGTCACCATTTCTAAAATGAAATTAGCACTGCTAATGTAGTTATGACTAACTGGAATCATTACAGGATCATTTGATTTCCTTGTGGTTATAGAACATGCAGTATTATTTTGGTTCTGACTATTGATCCATTTTAGCAGGTATCTTCCCCCCACCCCCACTCCAATCCCACTGGACCAACAAACCTGTAACTATTAATAAAACGAAGTATTACTGGATATTACTGAGAGTACTGAGCATATAAAGAGTTAAAGGAAAAAAAGAATCCAATGCTGTGAACTTTTGTTTCAGTGAAATGGTGGCTGCCTTCTGTGACAAGACTCTGCCACTCCAGAGAAGTTCCTGATGTCTGGGGGAGCAGCACTGATTGTGTCTGTGAGGCTGGCAACCCCACTCCCATGGTTCCAAGTGTGAAGAGACCCAGCAGTAACATCCATTCCAAATGGATCAGGTAAGCCCAGATTACATTTCAACATGTGTACAACTCTCCAGGGTGCAAGTCCCTTTACAGCTGCCTTTCATTCACACATTTTTCTAATTCAGAACTAATCACAATTCGTAGCAAATTCCCACTCATGAAGTCTGGCCAGAATACGACCCCTCTCTTTTTTCACACAGACATTAAAAAACAAAAACAAAAAAAAACAAATATGTCTATTTTTTTTTCAAATATGTCTATTTTTAAAAAAACTTATTTTGCCGGAATGCTTCCAATTTTTTCCTATATCACATAATCATTGGACTTATTCTTCGTTCTGTTCTGAAAGGCATGGCTCCTGTTGACATGTCGTGCACTAGTAAAGGCTAGATTTCTTTTCCGTTGGTCTGACTTTTCCCTGTCTAGGCTTTTGGAGTTCAAAGTTTGTGACAGCCTCACCAGTAGTAACCCCCAAGGCTTGTATTTCCTGTAATCAACTGGAAATGGCCCTTGTTGGCCATGCTAAGACTCCTCAAACAGGGTCATCTTGCGTTTTCTCCTTCTGCCCCACCCCCCACAATGAAACAAGATAGCCCCCTATATTTCTAAATGTATCAAGGGATACCACTTTTTTTTCTCACAAGTTTAAATAGGACAAGCATATATACTCACTCTCAGCATAAAGTATATCTAAATAATGTATTTTCTATTCTAGTGGATTTTTAAAAAAATATTTTGTTAAAGTCTTTGGGACTCCATCTTGTTTATCTCCCACAGATAAACACATGTTCCCCCTATGCTTCAGGCTGTGTCAGAAAGGGAAAGAATATAAAATCAACACTTGAATTTTTTATTCCAAACTTTGGAATTTTTATTCCAAATTTCCCTTTAGCCCTCCCAAGTAGTGCTGACTGACTCTCCTGGTGACAGGGGTGTGCGTCGAGCCCCTGTAGTTGTGGAGTGTGGAGCAAAACATGGGTACTAGGGTGGGAGTCGGGGAAAGGCCACAGCACATTGGCGCTCCAGCAAAGCCAAATCACATCTCCTCTGGCCGCTGACCTCCTTTCCTTGGTACATATTGTCCCCCAGAGGAGTATCCAAAGCTATTCCATTATACACTCATCAACCCTGGCTTGTCAGCCTTGGGGAAGGTCACTTTATTCATAAAAATGCCTCTTTGAGTTTCTTTAAAAAAAAAAAAAAACAAAACTGTAGCACCATGGTGATCTGTATTCCAAGGGAAAAAAAAAACCTGGTGTGCATTGCCCAGTCACCAAAAAAATTAGAGGCACTCACACGTACACACCCCCACCAAACCTAGTTAACTCTCTTTTCACCCTTGCTCTGTGCTAGCTAGCATTCCCGCACCCGACCTGTTTTCTAGGGGGACAAAAAAAGGCTTCTTTCGTGGAGCACAAGTTTTGCTGTCAAGAGTGCTTTAAGACAGTCATTGTAAAAAATAACCCCAAAAAACAAAAACAAAACCAAAAAACCAGTGTCTCAACCTTTTAGAAGCCTGTTCATTTATATACTCCTAGAGGAAAGGGTATAATATTAGATCTGTTCTTAATACCTCCCCTCTGGACTTGACATGGCGACACGATGCCCTGCACGATCATCTTACAGTCCTGAACGAGAAGGCATAAATATTGGATGGGAGAGTAAAACCCTCCTGGGCATTGCCATCACTAGCCGCATCTGCCGCTATTCTTCCTTGTCCGTATACTGCCGTCACAGTACGCTAACGGAGGTGGGCTCTTAGAGGAGAATGCACAGGCGCTGACGACCACTGGTGTCACTATGACAATTTGGCATTTTCATCTGGAGTCCATTTAATTTGGAAGGGATGAGAGAAGTCAAGGGCAAAGGCTGGGGGTTGGGGGCAGGGCAGGGGAGCAGCAACTACTTTAGCCCCTCCTGGCCCGGAGTTGTTGCTTAGAATTCAGGCTGAAAGAAAGAAAACAAAAATCTGACATCTGCCAAAAAACCAATAACAAGTCCCTTCTTAGGATGAGCAGTTAGGTGGATCTCTGGTGTTCCAAGACCCTAATGCTTTTCTGTGACAGGTGACGGGAGGAGACTGTGCTATAACGTCAAGAGCATCGCCAGGAGGAACAGTAGGATTGCCAAAAGGCGGCTGGGTATCCTTGGTGTTTGTGCTGCGTTCTCACCGCGGGATGGCTCGGCTGATTCATGTACGGTGTCATCTGTTCAAATAGAAAGCACACATTCCAATGAGATTTCACACCCTTCATAACCCTCTTGCAGCAGCCTGCTGTTAACAGCCCTCGCCACCCTCTGCAAAGTAGGGTAATGAACCTTGTGCCACCATTGACTTTCATGTCTGCATAATCACTCATTATTTACAGCAAACAAAGGAGAAGCAGAGAAAATTGGACTTTTTCGGCAATATTATTACGTTCTTTAAAAACGGAGAGGAAAAACTGTACACATACCGTAGCCTTTGGTATGTGAACTACTTTGGTTTGCTAGCAGACACACCTTGCACGCAGCTGAGATAGCTGAATATCTCCTGTCAACCCAGGATGCCACGGAGAAGCAAGGGACGTGGGGTGGGGGGGGTGTTTAGTTACATTGGCAGGTTAGTGGTTGATCAGTGGTTCCTCTTTTCTCCTATTTCATAGGATTAGTATTGAATGCTATGTGGTTGGTCACCTCCAAGAATTTTCAAGGAAGAAAAATGAAACGCCAAAACTGCATTACTTATTATTTATTTATTTGCCAGAACTGCATTTTCAATTAACTATATGTAATGCCCACTAGACCTCCTGATCTGCATGATTAAGAGGCTTAACTTTGAAACAGGAACTCTGCGGCAATTAGTACCCCAAGATAGACGAGAAGCTTGCCTACCCGCCAGGCTTTGCTTGAGTGTTGCCTGTCTTCTTCCTTCCTCCTGGCTTAACTTGTCCTTTCCGACTACGTGTTCTCTGAACTACGTATTCTTGGGGCCCAGGAGTGGGGTTTGGTGGTAGATCAGGGGACCTTCCTGTAAAAGCTCAGAGACTGTCATCTTGCATTCACTAAACGGTCCATCAGAGAGTGGAGACAAGTGAGACTCGTGATGTTCCTCAGTTTTGTAGACCTCAAAGGATAATCCCTAAGTCTCCCTGCATGACCCACTGAGAACCCCTTCACGGACCGTTGGGTTCAAACTCATTTATATCTTCACACCAAACGTCACAATAAGGATGCTTTCTTTTTCACTACGTATTGTCACACTCCCTATTCTTTGTCTGAAACTGACCACTTTTCAGGCACAGGGGCCCCTGCTTCCGATATGCGCAGGTAGGCTGTTTCTGTTCTTGACCTCCGTTCCCAACATGAGCTGAGCGATCTACTGCTCCATGTTAAGGCTTCTGCCCTGGAGGGCTCTTATCATTTGAGCCCGTCCTCACGTAGGAGCTGCTGCCTTCCTGTGTCAGATTTGCTCTCCTCCCCTGGACCTGAGCTAACCTGCGTGGAGTGGCGGTTGTCTTAAAAAAACTAGAGAAGGTTAGGAAGCAATGCAAAGTTAAACCGATGCAGAGGAGAAACTATAAAGACCCCCTCCCCCCCGCCATGGTGCCAACTACTTGTGGACGCTTCCCTCTGTTCTTCAGCCTGGCAAATGTATTACACCTGTAGTTAACAGGAATTAGACATAAATGCCCTGAATAGCCCTGAAATTAAAATCCTAATCACCTTAAGAGCATCGATACGTTGTCAATCAGGATATTAGAGCACTTTGGGTTTAATTTGTAAAAACCATAAACCCTGAGGCTTACAGATATCATTTTGAAATACCATTTATATTTATACACCTGAAATTACACCAGCTCTTGGGTTCTTCTCCGTCTTATTTTTACTACCAAATTACCCAATCCTCTTCCTTGTAAAGTCTAGATGTGTACTGATAAAAGGTACTCTAGTCATGAATAGGTACTCAGGTGAACTGGAGGGAGAGCTGCCCTCTCTGTCCTTCCAGGATGCTCAGCAAGGGCCAGCCAGTGCTCCTGGCAGCACCAGACAGAGTCAGTGACCTTGCGGGACACTGAGAGGAGGAAAGCTTTTGTTTTTCATACAAGTGAAGCATGAGGTTACATGTCCTTCTCAGGCTTCTAATCATGGATGATTTTGGGGAGTAACTCTTTTCTAAGCAACCAACCTGTAAATATCATTTTACCCTCAAAGGGGGAAATCTGTCCCACTAGGACCACACAGTTCTTCTCTGCTCTCTGTAACATGGTGGTCCTGGCTCAGGATTCTACCAAGCATCCTTTGATTCTAATAGGGCCTCAATGTTGGAAGATTCTACAGCCCCTGAGAAGCAAAATGAGAAACTGGCTGTCATTGGGTAAATCTGAGCAATTTCAGAATTCTAAGGAAGAATTCATAAGCAAATTCTGTTCCAGTGGAAATGACATCGAACCATCAGAGACTTCCTAAGACTCCCGATGGTAAATGTGGCTTGAAGGAAGAAGATGTTCCTCCTCAGAAACCAAATCGAGTCTTGCCTCCCGCCTCCAGGATTCCACAGTCTGAGGGTTTCTATGGTTAACTGAGAGAACACTAGCGATATTTTGGAACATGTTATGTGGCATATGTCCGCCCTAAGATCATCCTGTATCCCTGATGATAGGAAACTGGCAGGCAGAGTGTGCAAGCAAACAAAAAAGACAAATACATTCCAAAGACAGGTGAGTTAGTACACATTGCCGAGAACATGCAGTGGAATCCTTTCAGGCTTTCCGGATTCGTAAAGTCTAGCTCTGTACTCCACCGTCCACCACAGTGGTGTAAAGCCGCATGTCGGTCTGGATTTTGTGAGGAATAAGACAAAGTACTCAAACTTATTATTGCATTCCTAGCTCAACCCTGTCTTACTTTTTAAGTGAAGATGCTCACAAGAAAGCCCTTAAGTACACTCTTGACTGACGGGAGGAGCCTGTGCACCGGCATTTCCACTCCCCAGCGCGCACACACCACATTCTGTCGGACTGCCGCAAACTTCCTTCAGTTCTGTGTGCCTCAATTTGGGAGCCATCAAGGATTTTTAAATGCTCAGGGAAAAAGAGCCCATTTCCCCCAAAGACCGTGACCTATGCTCGCATTTATGAATGTATCTTAGTATCTTGCATTTTATCGTTAGTTGAATTCAAAGGTAATTTTCCTAATGTCAGAATAGTCCTAAGTGTATCTCTTGATGACCAAGAAAAACATGCATTCTGTTGTTTCTAAACAGCCTCTTGTTTTCTTGATAGGCAATGGAATGTACCTGGAGAAAAGATTATTGGAAAGATATGCCTACATTCTACCACAACTTGCATTAAAAAATGGTAATTCAGGATAACTTACATTTACAACGTGCCTAACTCTGTCTGGCATTCTGCAACATGACTTATTAACCTTTCCAATAGAGTAAGGTTCACTTTATGAAGATCTGCGTGTCTACTATTGGTAAGAGCATCCTCCTTTTCTATTCACGTTGGAATGGGGGTTGAGAAATTTGAATATTAAACCCGGATCAGTCTCTACTACTGAAGAGGCCTGGGCAAGTCTCAGTTATCAAGGGGAGAGTGTAGACTCTGTGGTCCTTAGAAGAGAGCCTATCTAACTCAAAGATCCTAGCATGATGGGGCAAGTCCTCAAGTTTGGGAGGAGTCTGGTACCTTGAAGAGCCCTAGGAATGCTTCCAGATTTTCAGGACTCCATTAAAGTATCTCCAGGTCAGCACTCATTCCTTGCAACTTTCTAAAGCAGCTAACTGATCCCTAGGGAGCCAAGAGGGCCTCTCAGAGCTTTATCGTACACACTTACCATTTGTGCTGGGGTAAGATGCCTGCCTTAGGTTTTTTTCCCAAGCATTCTTGTTTTTCTAACTCTTCCTGTCAGTTACAGTGCGAAAGCTATTGTATGTCCTGAGGCACTGCATTTACTCCGGTTAAGTTTCCCTAAGGCTCACTGACTGTGTCCTAGTAACAATACTCAAAAGATAAAGTGGACTTCACAACCCTTTAATTTTTAGGGCCATAAAAAAGAAGTGCTGCTACAAATAGATTTTTAAAAAGTCTCTGTTCGCATAAGGTTGGGGGAGGGGGGTCACATCTTTCTGTGAAGAAGAAATCATTTTAATTCCATTAAGCTTTGAGATGGTAGCGGGAATTGGATAAGGAAACCAGTAAGATCTCAAGCAGGTAGGGCAAGAGAGGAAACCAGAGCAAGTAGGTATACAGGGTACACAGTCAAGAGGTACACAGTCCTCAGTGCACAGTGGATAGAGAACTCCTATTCCTCAAAATCAGTCTTGTTGAATTTATATCCAAATGGATAGTATACCGGACCACTTCCCCCACAGTACACTACAGTGTAAATGTTTCGACGAGTGCTTGTGTGGGTTTTATGTTTCTTCAATGACAGGAAATTCTGGGTGTGTGGGACGTAGCAGTAGGAAAAAAAATTTTCTCCTCAATACTTTTTTTTTTGCCTCAGCAGTCAAGGATCACAGACTACTGCTCCATTTGTGGGAGTAACAAGTGTGTGAATCTGTGGTGTCAGGCGACATGACTGTACTTCTCCAGACCAACTGCTATTGATATCAATAGCACAAGTAATATCTGAACTGTAATAAAGGTCTTTAGATCAGTGATGCATGTAAACTGCCAGAGAAAATTAAATATGTTGAATTAGCTGCCGTTTGGGGCAATAGTCTTACTTTTAGCCACAGATTTGGACATAATATAAAAAATGTTTTTAAGCATATACAGTAGAATTTTTTTTTTCTGTCTTCTATGAAAACAGATCCGTTAATATTCAGTGATCCACCAGCATGCTCGGAGGATATGGTAAAAAGTAGCGAGATTTAGCATTCTGATGGGGCTTCTATATTAGGATACTGCATTATATCAAACCCATGTCCAAAAAAGAAAGACCATATTTTATCTAACATGCATTAGACAAAGATACTGGAGGAATGAGGGAGAATATAAGTAAGATTAGCGTCGCTAGCAATGAGCAAAAGCAGAGCAACTGTAACATGCAAACATGCGGAGAAGAAGAAAGGAAAAAAGTACGGAAGCACCAGAGAGAGATGCATTTGTTAAAAGAGAGTCTCTAAGCATACTAACCTGCTGGTTCTAATGAATTTTCTACTTTGTCGTTAACATCGAAAACACGATCATGAACACCTATAGTTTTCATACAGCTATCTATAACAAAAATAGAGATAACAGCCAAATATGTTAGTGAAGACACCCTTAAACTCCCATTTCTTTCTTTTTTTTTCTTTCTCTCTATTGTCTCCTTTAATTTATGCAGAGATTGTTTTACAATCAATGGCATGTGTCCAAATGCCAATATTGTTCCCATTTGCGGTGCACGTACAACAGTCTAAGAAACAACAAGTTAGCAACTGCTGTGTACTTCAAAATAAAAGCATCATGAAGAATGATGAGAAAAAATATGATGAAAACGAAAACATGGATGCTGATATACAAAACAGGTACCACACAGGATTTAACAGTAAAAAAAAGTTGTACCGCGGTGAACCAAACCACACGATCAAGCATGCGCAGTGAAGCCACCCTCTGAAGCTCATTCTAGTCAACTTACTTGTTGGTCTCACAAAGACTTTGAGCTTTAGACAGGACCTTCTGCCGTTATCTGGGATTGCAGAGGCTGTGGAGGAGACAAAAAGAGAGAGAAAGGAGAGAGCAACAGCAGATTATTCTTCATTTTCAAATGCAAATGTTCTACAAGACATTCTTTGCTGAACAACAGCAGCATACTCTGGGAAAAATTAGAGGTTAAAACAAAAGCACCCTTCAGATTGATAGATACTGCTAGAACGGGCTACTTTCCTATCCCCGGCTTTTCTTTTCAATACAGTACAAACTCATGCAAGAATGTTGGTATAATCTACAGAAAAATGCTTGGGATTTTTATTTCAAAGGCTCTTCCATTCAACTTGATCTGCTATCAATTTTCTTGAAAATAAGAAGATAATGCTCGAGCCCTCCGGCTGTCAGAGAGCTCGCTACTCCCCGTCTCCTGCAGGAAAAGGGGCCCAAGGTGAAAAGTGCCGGCAAAAACCAGTAACAAATAGTTACAAGGCCAACTTAAACATGACCTATTTTTGCTGGGGAAAGCAAAGCTTTGTCTGTCCTGAAAGCCTGTCTGTCAGTGCTTTGCAGGTAATTCAATTAGAGGTTTTACTCAGAACTTGGCTCTGCGTTCTATATGACTACACCGAGCCCAGCAACTTCCATCATGCTATTATAAGTACAATATGCTATTGAGAAAGCACTACGGTGCAATGGTACATTTATTTTTAAAAATTTGCCACAGAGAAGGATGGAAGTAATAAAGTGGGCTTACCAAAACATGACAACATGTTTCAAGTTATAATTCATTTGAGGAAGAAACTTTCCTTCTCTTCAAGATAATAAGACTGTAAACTTTCTCGGTGCTGGAAGGATTATCTCCCCTCAGTACACACAGCATAACGTCAAAGGGATTTCGAAGGGCGGTACGTTTCCTAACACATTCTAGAAATGACAAAAATGATAAAGGAGTGCTGCATACTTTCGTCCCTGTGTGTTTGCTTCAAGTGGTTTCTTCAGAAAATGCAGCTGATAACAATGAAAACTCGCATGGCTTACAGGGAGCTTGGTGAGTCCCTCAGTGACCAAGACAGGACCCCTGTTTGGTACGCTTTCTCTCTCCTTTATTTTTATCTTTTATTAGTCCTCATGGGAGACCAGACGAGGAAAATGCTTATATCTTAGGTGAGGGGATTCAAGATGCAAACTTCAAACTAATTTTACATGAATCTCCTCCGGAAACTCCAAGATCCCTGTGCTGGGAAACTTATACGTTCACAACCTAAAAGATATCAAGCTGTAAAAGACCCCAAGTCTCACTTGCAACACCTGTTGCAACCCCTTAATTCTAAGACTAAAGTATACAGAAAAGAGGTTTTTGTCCCTCCCTTCCCCTTCTCCCCTCTGAAAAGCAGTTAAGAAGTGCTAACAGCTGGCTTTGCTGTAGGCTTTCATTAAATCAAAGTCGGGAAAACTCCCTCTACTGACATTTACAGTAACTAGTGTGTTATTTAGGGCACTGTATTTGCACTCTGTGGTTCGATCCAGGAAATGGTGTCCTTCCTGTGGACCCCGACTGCAAATGTGCATGTCACAAACACAGTACACATAGGTGACTCCAATTCATTAGGAAAACCATGACTCTTGAGATAGTTTGTCTCATTCTTCACAAGAGGTGGTGTGAAAAAGTGACACATGGATATTTACATTGCCATTCTGTGGATTGCTGAGCTGAGCTGAGCTCCCTAGGAGCTTGAGCCTCGTGCATGAACTTGATTCGCCACATGCAAGAATGGATTGTACCAAAGATACTGCACGATTACAGGAGGCTCACGGCAGCATCAAGAATTTAATTGTTTTAGTGGGGGAAATACTTGGGAGTTTGCCCGGGTCTTTCAGATTTATATGCAGCAGAAATCCTGTAAATCCAGGACACAAAAATCATTGTAGGGCGCACTGGAATAAAAATAGCAACAAATGATAAGTTCTCTTTAGGAAAAACTGCGAAGAGTTCTCTCACCAGCTCTAAGAGATGGACAGTTAGCCTCAGCTACAGGCTGCTTACGTACTTCTGTAAATTAAGATAATAAAATACATGTATGAATACATATTTTACTTAAATAAACTATCTTCCCTATCTAACTTCTCCATGACTTCTCCTCGCCTATCACCAGAAAAGCTTTAACAATAACGTGACACTTTATACTGTGTGACTTTTATACTCTAAATCTTAAAAAAACTGATGAACAAAAAATGAAAACATTCACTGTGAGTACACAGTGCAGATGACATTAAATCAGTTAACTCCACAACCTCTGGGCTAAGCTTGTGAAATCAATTCTTAACCTTACAGCTAACTTGAGTGGGTAGGCTAGGCCAGGTCAGTATAACTTGGGTTCCTCATTTACTACCCTGAGAAACAGAAGTCAAACCAAAAAGCACAACAACTTTTCATGCAAGATTTTAAAAAGTAAGAGTCTGGCTTTGTTCCATGTATGTTCCAGGTTTCTTAACACCAGACCTCCTGCATGACAGATGTGGGATGCCTTTATACTATGAACAGAATGCTGAGGATTACTAATTAGTAATATTTGTAGATATAAAGTAATCTTAAAAGGGCTTTACCAGTCACAAGTAAACAAAAAAGCAGTGGACTGAGCATTAAGAACATCAAATGACAGAGGAATTGAAAAATATAACCATCACACAAGTGAAGTTACAAAGAAAATCCTCTCAGAATCAATTAGCAAAAAAAAAAAAAAGAAAGAAAGAAAGAATGAGCCACTGATGGACACGAGGGAGTAGAAACTAAAAATGTGCCTGGCTTGTCTCCGGAGTGTAGATAATATTGATCCCTATAGTTCTAGAGCCACACCAGTTTATATGACCAACATATCTTAGTTAAAACAAGTTTTATAACTTCTTATGCTATTTTCCTTAGAAAATTAATTACTAACCGCTTCATCCATCCATTCAAAAGCTTTAAAATTCCTACTATGTGCCAGCTTCCCGGATAGGCACCAGGAATGCACAAGTGTGTCAGATGCATAGTCAGACGCACACGAGGGATCGTGGTGATAACTGAGGTCTGCATGAACTCCCAACAGGGCTTTGGACATGGACTTGGCTGGGTCCGGGAGGGGGAGGATGTCCCAGACATGTCTATCAGAGGGAATTTTATCGAGGCTTTACAGAGCCTGCAGAAGCAACTGGGACAAAAGAACATTTCCTCTCTCAGTTCCCACACTGGAGCGTGAGCAACCAAAATGACGTGTTAACCTGCAACAGGTGAAGAAAACCTAGACTTGAACTCTTCCCATAAATATGCATGGATTTTATAAGAGAAATTGTCAAATTAAAATGTGAAATGCAACTCCTGTCTTAGCCATTTGTCTCATAATCCAAATCCATTTCCCTTTATTCAGTTTACTGCTGAAAATGTACATTAGGAGTCCGGAAGCTGGGAGCAGGGGCACGGGACCATTAACACAAGTACAACCTCCCATTCCATGATCTTAATAGCAACTTCATAAATCAAACCACAGGGTCCCTTCCCCTTAATGATCCACAAAGTACCAATCAAAACCTTACAACACATAATAAAATACAAGCTGAGGGCTCTCTGGTCTCTGTATTTAGAGTATCATGTAATAAGGCCATGGGGACTTCTTATCCTCACTCTGTTCCATGACCTCAGACAGGCGCCCCGACTCCAGCCATTCCTGAAAACCTCTTTCCTTGGTCTCCTGGGGCCCAGGTAAGCTCAGCTCAGCACTTATCAGCCAGTCTGATACATAAAGGGGACCACATTCCATACCCCCCAAATCAGTACTTCCATCACCTATATTTAGGGTTGTGAATATCCACAATATTCACATCACAGTTCACTGGGTTATCAGTAGGATGTGGCAAGCAAATAAAGGCACCATGCTTTTGATAGGTAGCTTCTGACCTGCCTCCCATTACCCTCACTTGAGTGTGGGCTGGACCTAGTTTTTTCCTTCTAATGAGTAGCATATGGCCAATGTGACAGAATGTCATTTCTGTGATTAGGCTGCAAAAGACTGGGACTTCTTTCTTTTAAAAAGATCTTATTTGACAGAGATCACAAGTAGGCAGAGAGGCAGGCAGAGAGAGAGGAAGGGAAGCAGGCTCCCTGCTGAGCAGAGAGCCCAATGTGGGGCTCTATCCTAGGACCCTGTGACCATGACCTGGGCCGTAGGCAGAGGCTTTAACCCACTGAGCCACCCAGGCGCCCCGGGACTGCTTTCTTGCTAGCACTCGCTCTCTTGCCATCTCTTTTGCTCATGGAGCAAAAGCGTGAGACTCTCAGTGCTGGGGGCTCGTGGCAAGGAATGGAGGGAGACTTCCAGCCAAGCGTGAGCAAGAGACTGGATTGGCTAACATCTGGTGAGTAAACCAGAAACTGAATGCTTTTCCTTTAAAAGACTGTCACCTTGTGGGAGACCCAGACCCAGAAGACCCAGCTAAACTACCCTGGATCCCTGACCCACAGGAACTGTGAACGCTAAATGTCTTAGCCCCACATTTGGGGGTAATTTGTAATCCAACAGCTAAATAATACAATGCTGTACAAAAACACCTCTGTGCCACCAAAGGCTTCCCATGGCCAACATGAGGCAGACCTAAGAACTAAGGCACTGGGGCATGCTCTCAGAAGGATTGCCAGGCCCTGGTTCCCACGGGGCAGCTCCTTCCTTGGTCCGCCACCATGTCTACACAACTGGATTGCTTGCCAGTTTATTTTTCAAGCTACTGTTCTAAGTTCACTTAAAATAGGGCTTGAAGAGAAGTAATTATAAACTGCTGTTGAAGAAATACTACAAGATGTATCTATTTGTTTTCACTCCAGCACTTGAAAACGGTTTTTCATTTTCCTTCCCATGCCACTTAGTTTGTTTTGGCTAATGCGGCCAACCTGTGCTGCTCTGTGCAATTATCACGATGTCTCACTTTAACTCCAAATTGCTGGGTGAACCTAAATGAGCTTTGATAGAAAATGTAAACTTAAATCGTAAGACAGAATGCCCTTCCTCTAACAGGAGACAGAGAATGTTAAGGGGAGCTTTAAAACGCGAAAGAAAAGGATTTTAATGATAAATTAAAGCTTCTCTCCATATCAAAAAGCTTGTATCAATTATCTTATACACAAGCTGTTACATTAAGTATGAATATTTTGAGGTTTTAAGCAACTCAAAAGTAACAAACGCCCTTCTTCATGAAGAACCAGAAGTTTAGCAGGTGGGGTGATACCCTTGTATTTTTTCCTCCATATTTTTAAGCCCAATACCGTACTCGCCAGTCAACCAACTTCAACATCTCCGCCTAACCTTATTCATCCCTATATCTTCATTCCAAAAGCCAAAATCCTTCTCCTTTACTGTGTCCCTCACCAGTCTGGGTACTCCGAGAAGTTTTATTTTCAAGAATAGTTATCCACTTTCTTCTTCCTTTTAAAGAAATGAGTGTGTGTGTGAGCATTAAAAATGCAGTTTGCCATTATGTTTGCCACAGGCAATATTTCTCAATTTGTGCAAGTCAAAGGAAAAGATAGGCTATTAGTTGTTAGCAGAGCCTAGTCTCTTCTCTGTAGGTTTTCATGTAGTTTAACACACAACACAGATATATGCAAATTAGACAGGTGACAGCAGATTTAAGTATTAATAATCCTTTCACAATAAATGCTCAAGAACTAAAGCCCATTTAAAGAAACAGTACTACTGAAAATGTCTTCTAGAACATAATGAATCAAAATCCATTTTGTATATGTGGGTGGAGGGTGGGGAACAGAAGAAGTGGTGGGTATAGGATAGAGATTAACCAAAGCCATATAGACTGCTTGGAAAATGGTTACCAGACCTACAAAAAAGTCTTAAACGTTAGGCCTCTTGTTAGGAAAGAATATCCCAGAAACAGTTGGCAACTGGCTATCTGCCCTTTCTTAAGCAGCAGCACAAGACCTAATTTTCATATTAAGAACAAAAACATGAGTTAGGATGGAATATATTTCGCCACCCTACCTTTTGAGATTTAAAACTCACATGTTTGAATAACCTGCTCTTGGCCCCAGGTTTCTTTCTTCTTCTTTTTTTTTTTTTTAATTTAAGAATTTATTGATTTGACAGTGAGAGAAGGAGAGAGAGCACAAGCAGGGGGAGCAGCAGAGGGAGAAGGGGAAGCAGGCTCCCTGCTCAGCAGGAAACCCGATGTGGGACTCGATCTCAGGACCCTGAGATCATGACCTGAGCCGAAGGCAGAGGCTTAACGCACTGAGCCACGCAGTTGCCCCTTGGCCCCAAGTTTCTTAAACTTCTGTCCTAAGATCAACCACAGGAGTGGCTATATATGCCCACACGTTTCATCTTTCCCAGCCAGCCATGTCTCAAGACTTAAATCACTGGCAGGTTAAGGTCAAAGTCCCAGATGTAACATTCGGAAAAGAGGCTACCCAGTAAAGGTAGGATCCTTGAGGAAACTTAAGATATCATGTAAATATTAGATTCCTTGATTGGGCTCTGGGGATTTGCTATTAAAAAAAAGGGGGAAGGGGGAGGAAAAGGGGTGTTTCCCACCATATAATAAGCTCATGTACTCCATGAGCTAAAACTTGGGTTTCAACACCAGGGAACTGTAACAGGGACAAATAATTAAAGTTCAGGGAGAGGGAAGTAAAATTAGTTCCAGCTGTGCAGCCTCAGACAAAAGAGAAAAATAGGAGGTACCACCCATCACACCCATTGCTCTCCCTCTTCAGGCTCTCTACCCCTCAGGCAAAATTCTCACTGCCAATGCTAACTTAAGTATTATTTAAATTCCAGGAGCTAAGCCTCAGTAGATCAATTATTTTTCCTGAGCAACCTCAAATAAATGGCTGAGGACAAGTTTCTTTCCACTGATTTCTAGGAAAACAAATAGGACATTATCCTGCTTTTGTACACATTTATTTCAAGTGTGGGCAAATTCTTACTTGCTTTTTAAAGCTCAGGGACAACAAACTTGCTCCTACTGCTTTATTCAAGAGGGTATGGCTTGTCCCTTATACTTTGGTATCTATTAAGGCATGACCAAAAAATAACCTGGGTTTCAGAGAATGCTTTTAAAAACATCCTCTGTATAAGAACATTTTCTAAGTCTTTTTGAGGAAAAAAATATGTCAACCTAAATTTATCTCCTGCCATTATGTGACTGGAACAATCCAGTCCACATAGGCACAGAAAGCAAGATAATATTTAGATAGTATTTTAAATGTTAACTGTATTTCCTTGGGTTTAGGGCTTTGTTAAGTTCCTTATTGGATATTTTACATTTAAAAAAATAAATCAGTGAACAGTTAGGAAAAGTAAGCTTCCTGTTATAAACTGTGTTAGAACTATTTTCTGAGACCTGGACTTGCCTGAGGCCACACTATTGAAATGACTGTCCCTGGTCATTGAGGTCAGATTGTTCTTTCTCTCTTGTTTGTGGTGATTTTGGTGAATTTTGCCTGTTGTAACAGATAAGTGTAATGCAGTATAATAAGTATGATGCAGATATGTAGAATGATTCACTTACAAAAACTCTTCTTCAGCTAGAAGCCACATAATAAAGGTAATAAAAAACTGAAAACCTCAGACAAAAGGTAGGATTCCTAGAATCCCAGAGAAGAGCTATTTATACTAGTCCTTCTCCACAGGCTCCTTGTGCCACCTCTGTGGTCTGTTATTGGGGTGTCTGTTAACTCGTAAAAGGTGAAGGCCACAGATCCCGTTACTCATTCATACAGTATTAACAGCAACAGTGCTGTTATCCTATAGCACTAACGTAGCAAGACAGTCAATTACTAATAAATCATCAAGTTAATATAATTCACAGGGGCTCCTGGATACAAGCAATTATTTCTTCGAAGCTTTCATAACCACTATCATCCTTATCTTCCTTGGTGAGGGGCCTTGGAAGGGATGGGGTTTAGTGGTTTGAGTACATGCCCAGTGATGATCTAAATCTTCTCCCTGGTTCACCTACTCTGACATATGTGGTGCCTTTCAGTCAGCTGCTAAACCTACCTGAGCCTCTCTTTCCCTGTGGAAAAAAAATTAAGTCTGACAGTGGATTGTTATATTGTACCTGGAAACTCAGATGACAGATCCCTTCAGATCTAGAGGATCAGTTCACGTGTCTACACACTGACGGCACAAGCTCTGTCCTTCCTCCGCTCAATGTGGCGGTCTCCCTTAGCAAGCTGACCCCAGTTCTGAGCACAAGTTTACAGGAAGGGGAGGGACCGGGTTATGGATGGCGGTGGTCAAGTTCTTCATCGTAAGGAAAGCCAGAGGGACAAGGGTGACCTTTTCTTTGTAGCCTAAATGAGAAAAACTGGATTCGACCACAGCTTTGTGGCGGACATAGGGGGTGAAGGGGTTTGTGTGAGGATGTGCACGTTGGCGGGGGTGAGAGTTCAGGGAATTAGAAGGGGCACTGGATGACCTGTTCCTTTTGAAAATCATGCTAAGATTCTGTGAGGTCTCTTCTCAATCCACGTGTAGAGTGTGACCGTGCTACTACAGTGGAGGGACGGCGTCCAAAGCAGAGAATATTGAAGGCCTGTCTTCAATATTCTTTTGCATCATATTTGGGTAAATATTTATTTATGCATAGCAATGATTTGTTTTTCTTAGCCAGTAGGCCCTGTTCTCCCAACGTCTGCTATTTCTGGAGCTAAGATTAAGTATCTGCGCAGGGTGTGTCTGTTTGGGTAGCAGGCCCCATGGAACCCTAAAGGCGTGCAGAAATTCATGGTCCCGCTTTAGAAAGCTAAGTTTGGGGCACCTGCCTTGGCTCAGGTCATGATCCCT
The DNA here is from genome assembly GCF_002288905.1 of Enhydra lutris kenyoni. Lineage (NCBI taxonomy): Eukaryota > Metazoa > Chordata > Mammalia > Carnivora > Mustelidae > Enhydra > Enhydra lutris. The sequence continues at coordinate 29,927,064 of NW_019154103.1, forward strand.
GCGTCCTGGGATCAAGCCCCGCATGTAGGGCTCCCTGCCTGGTGGGGGGAGGCTGCTTCTGCCTCTCCTCTCCCCACTAGTGCTCTCTCATGTGCATTCTAATAAATACAATCTAAAAAAAAAAAAAAAAAAAAAAAAAAAGCTAAATTCTACCAAAGAGGAAGTCTTTTTAGGTACCAGGACTGGACATTTCATTTCACAGCAGAAATGCTTTCCTTGATGAAGGTTTTAATGTTGACAGAGTGAATAAAATCAAAGCTAATGGATAGGGAGGGTCCGAATTCTGGTTTGCTCTCCTCTCTCAGTGACAGGACCGTTCCATGAAAATTAGTGGCTGTGCGTTGCAGGGCAGAAGCCTGCAGACCCAGAGCAGCTGGTCTTTCACTGTCCGCCCCAACTTTTATTTCCTTCTTTAACTCTCCCCCTCTTCCCTGCTTTAATCCACATCAATAACTAGTCCCAACAACATTCCCTCCCAGAACCTCCCTGTCTCCCTTTTCTCATGCCAGCTCTCCTCTGCCTTTCAAAACCCCAGCTGTCTTGGGCCACTTGAGCTCTTTTCCTGTTCTTCCAACACAAAAACCCCCTTTTGGGGTTCTGACATGGATCTGTTTCCATCAGGTAATAAAAAGCACGTCCCCCATCCCGTTTGGTCTTACAGCTCTCTGTAAAACGTTGCATCTCTGCCAGTGGAATTGAGGGTCCCCTGCAGGCGGGAGCACTGCTGGGTTCTCAGTGCCCTGGAGTCCACTGCTTTGTTCAGAACGTGTGTTCCATAAAGATTTGGAGCATGAGTCTAGAGGCAACAAAAACCTGTGGAGCCCATGACCAAACGTGAATGAAAACTCAGGATTAGAATAAACAACAAAATGGAGAAGAGGGGTCAAGGGAAAGCAAAGATCCCCTTTCTTGGAAGGTTCCTCCCTCCTCTCTGCCGGCTGCTTCCTATGGAACCATCTCGGAAACTGACCGAAGAGCCAGAACATGGTGAGACACATAAAATTCAAGTAGGTATTATTGCTATATCTGCAAGTGTGTGGTCCAAGAGATAAGATGCCAGTGAAAGGAATGTGGGCATCTTTAGAGCCAAAGATCTGCAGAATCTCATCAAATGATCCGTCTGGATAGGAGCTGCAGGCCTCACCAGGAAACAGGAAAGTAAAGGCAGAGTGATGCGGGAATCCGGTGACCTCAGTCTCCTTTAAGGATGGAGAAGTGACACTGAGATGTCGTAATCAGAGGTGAAGATTGAAGCCACCCTGGCTGAAATCCTCTAGTCATTAAGAAGGCTTGGCAAGTTATGGTACCTCAAACACCAAATGAGAACATAATCCCAAAATTGTGTTAAGGGATATGGCTGTACTTTAGGCACAGCTGAGTTTAAAAATGAAGTATTTGCATTTTTAAGAGCATCAAAATCATACATCTAGTATTTTTTTGTCTGTGAAAAAAGCACCTGAGAATGTGGAACCTTAATGCTTTCAAAGTGTATGAAAGCTTTGGCCATTCAGAGCAACTGGTGAGACACAGAATTCTAATTTAAAATATGTAATGGAAAAACAGATTTAGAGTTTTTGACTAAATGACATCATAGGTTTACATACAATTTTAAAACATCTACCAGAATTAAGACATAGGTTTCATTTTAAATTATGGTAAGAATTACTTAAATACTTGGGAAGGTTTGATAGTCAATTTAAGTACTTAAAAAGGAAAGACTTATTGTGCTGAGCACTGACTACTGTATAGAATTGCTGAGTCATTCTTATTGTATACCTGAACTAATGTTCAAATACAATTACAAATGTTAATTGTATTTGAATTGAAAATAAAAAGCAAAGAGAGGGGGCGCCTGGGTGGCTCAGTGGATTAAAGCCTTTGCCTTCGGCTCAGGTCATGATCCCAGGGTCCTGAGATCGAGCCCCGCATCTGGCTCTCTGCTCAGCAGGGAGCCTGCTTTCCTTCCTCTCTCTCTGCCTGCCTCTCTGCCTACTTGTGATCTCTCTCTGTCAAATAAATAAATAAAATCTAAAATAAATAAATAAATAAATAAAATAAAAAGCAAAGAGAGTATGTTACATCTTTAGTGGTTAAAGGAGTTTAATGAACCAAGTTTGTAAATGGAGTCAAATACTTAAATTTTCTAGTCTAGGCTACATTTGAAATTTTAAAGATTTTTAAAATTTGCTATTTCATAGGTCAAATATCAAATTTGAAATCCAAACTAACCCTTTAAGTACCCTTTCCTATGGACATTAACTATCCTCTACAACCCAAAACTCACACTTGATACTTCCTTTTGGGCTGTGGGTCAAATGCTGCCTCCCAAGGGAGGCCTTCCATGATCACCTGACTGAAAGCTGTCTTCTCTATTTTTCTCTGTCACTGCACCTAGTTCCTTTTATAGGTCCTCGTGTAACTGGCAATTAGAGATTTGTTTGTTTCCTGGCTTATCGTCTATCTCCCAATTAAACTGTAAGCTTCAGAAGCAATAACCTTTTTCTTAATACACCATGGTGTTTCCAAAACCTAATACAGTGCTTGGTCCAAAGCGGGCACACAAAAAGCGTTTTTGAAGGAATGAATAAGTGAATGAAGTAAAAACTGAATACGCCAGAAATACTCAGGTCCATAGTTACAAACGGAACCAAGGTGTTCTAGAAACCCAAGATCTTCACAGATTGATTAGCTATGTTTTTCACTCTGTGAATATTACTTTTATATTCGCTCTTGCTAATATACAGAGCAATTTCAAAGCTAGATGAAAACCTTGTCCACTTTATTGCCACAGCAAACTTTTTAAGAGATGCGTTTGCTATTTGATCTGCCGGTAATCCTAGTTTAGCAAGCAGATAGTGTGCAGATGGTACCAAGATGCATAATAAAATGTTTGATAAATTACAATTATAACTTTAACATAAAGTATATTAAATAAATCAGTGATGTATTTTTTAGGAGTTTCTCGTATTTGAAGAGTACATGGAATGGAGAAAAGGATTACTATATTTCAAAATATGTTCCTGTTTCTTAAGGAATCTGTGAAGCTAGCATATAAATACAAGAATTCTATCCACTAGCTATGATATTAATACCAGCGTGCTATTTAAGTTTTAAGGAATCATTTACATTTTGATGCTGACTCTACATGTCATATAAATAGGAAGGTTTTTTGTATAGCTTAGCATTTTGGGCAAAAAATTCATTCTATTTTTCTTCTGCTTAGTGGAAGGAAAAGTATGTACTCTTGGGTCAACTTATCTTTTTAATCTAAGAGGTCTCCGTTGAAATTGACTTTGAAGTTTGCTAATTACAAAACTCAACAGGGGTTTTTCCTTATTTGGTATAACTCATATTTCTATTCATTAACCCCAGTATTAAAAAGATTAGAAAATCTGAATAGAAACAACTTAAAAGTTTGAAGCGTAGCCTCTTGCCGGTGATATCTTTAGATACTTCGAGTGCAAACTTCCCCTCATCCAATGATCTAATTACAAATCTTTTGTGGTTGTGGAATGGGAGGCTCTATTCATGTATTCTGAGCTTCCTAACGACATAGTGCCACAGGAAGGTGAGAAATCAGTCAATTTTTTTCTCATTCCGTATATTGGGAAAATTTATGTCTACCTGAGTTACGAGAAAATCGGGGTTCTGACGGGCAATCCTGCTAGCTGCTTTTCGTGGGGCCAAGCCACTGGGTTCAGATGCTTTCATTGTGGTGAAAAGATCATTACCAGGCGGCTCCGGGGAAGTTGGCCTTCCTGTAAGTGCGCTCCTTTGTTATGAATATGGAACAGATGGAGCCAAATCTATCTGCTCCGTAGGAACAAAAACACTTACAACCCAGCTCTCTCTATTAAAGACTCTACTTAGCTCCTTTATACCATTGGCTTTCTGTGCACTGCTGTGAGGTTTTGACTTTATAGAAAAAGGCACTTCATAAAAGCAACAGTTCTTACTCTTAAACCAAAGTGGCCTAAGAACTAAAGAAGATGAATACATGGTTTCACCCACAGGACTCCTTGGAGATATGCAGATATTCAATTAGGGGTGTATGTGTGCGCGTGCGCGCGTGCGCGTGTCTGTGTGAGAGAGAGAGAGAGAGACTGTGTTCAGTTCTGGTAAATGTCTGCTTTAAAACAACATGAAAATATAAAGGAGAACGATGAAGATGTCATGTTTCTCATTACGAGGATGGCATCTAATTGCTCTAGCATAATAAAATGCCAGGATTTAATTTTGCATATATGTCTGTAAGGCTAGCGAGGACTGTCTTGCACAAAAAATATGACTCTGCACAACGAAACCATGCGGGTAAACATAATTAGTAATTAGGACCACGCTACAAAACAAAGGCTGTATCTGATGCTTCCTCACCATGAAAAATAGTAATAATTACCTTCAGTATCAGGCCAATTTGCTTTTATCATCTGAAAGATGTAAACACTGCAGGTAGGTCCAATGCAGGTGCTTATTTATCATGCCAATGGGCTGAAACACAGCCAACGGCCATACCTACGAGGGGCTCTCGCCAAGGCCTGTGTGTGTGTGTTGACAGGTGGGTGGGGGAGGCTTGCAGGCTTCTGGGTGTGGGTGCCCAACTGGATGCGTACCTTCCCTTGACAGCAACAGGGGGAAAGGCGTGTCTGCCTTATTTCGTTACATTTATTATACTGATACATTTAGAGTCTGGCTGCCTCTTCCAAGATAATTGAAAAAAGAAATTCTGTGGCAGGAGGCTTTGATTCTGACTCAATCAAGTCTTCGGGCAAATTTCCTCCTGCCAGTGGAAGCACAGCTTGCCTGAAGTCGTAACCTTTGTTGGAGGAAAGGAACTGGCCTTGAAGCAGATCATGAAGCAGATGTTTTATGCCAAATCAGAGTCTGGGGATACGTAGGCTACTGCAAATAAAACTCTTCTTCTGTCTGTTCAATCATTTCAATTCCCTGCAGTGTGAAATATGAACTTGCCAACAAATGGCCAGCGTGCTGTGCCTCGCAGCAGGGGGGGAAAGTGCCACAGCTGTGCCAGAGACTGGAAAACTCAAGACGCGCATGACATGTTCATTAGTTCTGTACAGCTAGGGTCTGCGCCAGACCAGCTTCCAGAACCCAGACGCGCAGGAGCCGGGACTGCCCAGCACACCAGAGGGTGGAAGACATGATTTCCACCAAAATGAGACACACAACTTACACTGAGCCCTTGGATGACCCCAGGTTAGTCCTGACAAGAAACCAAAGGGCACATCTTCTCTGGGTAGGAACAGATTGAAAAACTAGGTCTGCCTGTGATCACAGCTCCCCCCCCCCCCCGATTTTATTAGCAGCCTGCTCTGTGAGCAATTATAAAAAAAAGAAAGAAATAAATAATGAAATACACTTCAAGCCTCAAAGCAACTATGGAAGATTGAAATGGCCCCGTGAAGAACTTATCAACAAGATATCTTGTCTTTATCAGAAAGATGGCATCGTGGAAACTGTCTGGCGTACTTGTTGGCGGCAAATATAATACTAGTTCCTTCTAGTATTCTGCGCTGGCCTTCTAGTTTGTTCTACATTACAGGTTCCCAATAGTGAAACAGTTAATTTATCCAAATTAAAGTAAAATGAACGTGTTTCAATTGGAGGTCCTCTGCAGCATATTGAACATGCATATTCACACATACCCTTATAGCTGTAATCCCAGATTATAAATATCCCATATTCAGTTCTATTGTGAGATTTTTCAAAGGTTATTCACATGCTTTCTAGTGCCACATTCTTTCAAGTTTTAATCATGAGCTCCTTAAATAGAAGTCATTTGCATCTGTAAACATTCCCTTGCAATAGTATTTAGCAGTATATTCTCTTTGTGCAGAGCTATTTTAAAAGGAAAATAACCTTAATATGGAATAACAATCAAGCACAGGCAGAAGAAGATAAATTAGAGACTTGAGGAGCCTCTGTTACCCCTTTATGCAATTTCTGGAAAAAAAAGAAACAACTTTGAAGTTTCTCAATCTTAAAATAGCCCAGAATCCTAGTTTGTTTTGGATGATGGATTATAGGAGTACGACTCACATAATCCAAAGCATAACCTAAATCATAAGGACATTTTCAAGAGAAGAAATGAGTTTGAAATAATTTATTGTTTTGAAAAGAGGCCAAATAAGTACACATGGTTCAAGCTCAAAATGATAGACCATTATCACAACTAATGGCCAAGTTCTCATTAGTTTAGCATTTCTAAATGAATGCTGTAGTCAATAAATCTGTCGCAGAATGGTTACAAACGATTGTTATAAGGGATTAATAACAAGACTTATATTTTTATTTTAGGATTCTTTTGGCACCAATTACCCTAGAATATTATTTCTCCATAATATTTCTTTTTCTCTATTTAACTTGACCAAATACAAATTAGAAACATGAAATTATTTCTTAATTGATGTGGAGCTTAGTGGGAGGGAACTCCATTTCCCTGCATAATAATATGCATAATAATAATTTTAATATTATTATAGCTACCATTTTTCTACTATTTCTACACACCAGGCACTGTGCCAGGTTTATTAAATTTAATCCTCAGAACAGTTCTGCAAGGCAGAATTATTATTCTCCTTTAAGAGATGAGGAAACTGAGGCTTACAGGGATCAGGCGTTAGCCAATGACATACACAACTGGTGTATGGCACAGCGGATAGTCACATCCACGTCTTTCTAATGCCAGAACTATACAACCTCGGTTTATAGTATAAGTCATACTTCTATTCATGGCTGCCCTACTTGGAATATTTGTTGCGTAATTTCCCAGAAGCTCTTAAAAGTCCTTCCAAAAAAGTCTGGGAGTAGGTTAAAACTTGGTAGAACTTGACTGTGTAATCTTAAGCATTTGCAAGAGGTTTTAGTAAGCAAACCAAGTGGTGTTTTGCTTGCAGAGACGTGTCCTACCCACATTTCCCCATCAGGTGCGTGTCTAGAAAAAGCCTTTTAATATTATATTACTGTAACTGATGTACTACTCCTAAGTACCCATATGCACCACTGTAGGAGAAAACCTGAAACAAAACATAGTAACCAAATGTTCCAGAAAGAAAACTGGGAAAATTGGCAGCATTCTTAGTACATTCTCCCCTGTGAGAGGAGAGATTGCTCAGCCTGGCAGTGCTGTCTCTGACCTCCTGGTATCTCTTGGGATTTGGGTGGCTCTTGCCTGCTTCACCCCTTGCCCCCCTCCCCCATCATGGTGCCTTAGTCTTGGCCTGCTGGAGAAGCAAATTAGGCGACAACCTTGTGGCACAAGAACCCAAATTAACACGGAAAGCAGAAATTCTTCCTCTCCAAAACCCAACTGAGAGGGTTCCATCTGGGGGAGGGCCCTGCTGAGACCTAAACCACCTGCCTATTTACATATAGACAGAGTCAATGGCCTTTCCGGATGCCTCAGAAAAAAACCCAAATGCAACAGAGTCACTAATTCTTACCCTAACTTCAATAAGGATAGGAATTCATTAGGAAGATACATGAAGGGTGACTTTGCACCTTTGTATCTTTTTCATTTTCTGTTGCAGTGTATGTATCTGGTCCACCAACGTCTACTCAACAGCATATGTAACATTTCCTGCACCATCTATTCCAAAAACTCTTCCCCTTTAGTGGACCACATCCAAAGGATCCAGCCAGAGAAACAAAGGATTCTGCTCCACCCTGGCCAGGTGGATAAGAGCTCAGCGTGATCGTGGTAGAACTGAAGTCAGATCATGTTCCATCTCTGCTCAAAACTCTCCAACAGCTCCCATCACACTCTGAAACCCAGGATCATCCACGACCCTACCTCCCAAGACATCCCACACACTTCCACACTGTTACAGAGTTCTCTTGGGGTTCATCCTGCTCCTGCCATGCAGGCACACAACTCTGCTCCGCGTTTTCCTGTTCTCTCTACCTGGAACAGTGACACATGGCTCGTGTCCTCACTTCTTTCAGACCCCCCCCCCCTCAAGTGTTAACTATTAGAAAGGGCTGTCCTGATCTACCTCTTTGTATCCCCTACCTACTTCTCTATATCACTCTATATTATGATTGTAAGATGGATAATCCTTTTATATATATATATATATAAAATAGCAGTTTCCCTATGTTTATATCCCCTATGCTCCTATTTTATTTTTCCATCATAGCATTGGCCAACTACCTGACATATTTCAAATTTATTTATCTGTTTGTTTATCCCCGTCCCCAGCCCCTGGCTCCCCAGCAGAGTGTAGGTTCTATTAAGCAAGGCTTTTGGCTCTTTTTTTCTCTACTGTACACAGAGAATCCAAAACACATCTGGCCAGCACTCTAGCACTCAATAATATCTGTTGAATGAAGGCAGGAAAAGAAAGGATAAATGAATGAAAGACAAGGTCACCCCAAGAAAATGCTTGTTTGCTTACTGATCTGCCATAAATGCCCACAAAATCACAAGTTTAGGGGAGAAAAGGAAAATAAAAAAGCTAATAACTGAGTAGGCATGTAAGTTTCCTGCAATGTAAGTAGGTCCTTAAGCCTGCTATAAATGTGAATGAGTGGCTTATTTTTCAAGATAGAGTGGTTTCCCCCCCACATTCAATTAAGATGCACTAAGACATATTTGTATAAAGCAAAATGATTTTAAAGTACTTTTGAAAAAGCTTCTACTAATAACCTGGTGCTTGTTTTCAAGGCATTCCTGTGAAGAGTAAAGGTAAATGACAGCAAAATATCAGCAAAGCATTCAGTCCAAGAAGGAGGTCAGGTTTTTTTGGTGGCCTTTATTTGGAGTAATGCTAAGCAGCTGCAGGCCTGATTAGTCTGAAAATGCAAAAGGGGGTAACTCTGGACCTAGAGACAAATCTCATCACCATCATCTATCACCAGCTAAACACTGAGCACTTTTGCCCCCTTATAACCAACCTGCAAGCTGACGTCACTAAATCACGAAACTCAAGGGCGTGAACCCTGAGAACAATCTAGTTCAGTCTCCTCATTTTACAAGTTTAAAAACCAGAACTTTAGCATTTCAGAGGCACCAAATAACCCATCAAGGTTTATCTTACGGGGGTGGCGGTGGGTGTGTGTCGGGGGGAAAGGATACTGAACCGGCTGATGTGGCCCAGGGACATTCATCACAAGAAAAGTGTTCACTCAAGCTACCATGGACAGAACTAGGGCAAAGAAATCATCCCCAAAGCTCCTCTTAAATACAAAGAACCAAATTATTGGCAATTAAATATTTAATGAATTTATAGTATAACTAGTTCTGCTAAAATTTATGAAATAGTTTAGTTGAACTTTTTATTTGCTGAACATATTCTTTAGAGAGCATGTAAAATCAATGTGTATAATACATTTATATCCTTTTTATAGAAAAGAGTATAATTTTACTATTTTAAATAACCGTGGAAGATTATGGCTACTGCATCTTTGCCATTGACGTCGGGTTGGTCATAGTTATGATTTATTTTTTCTCAAATACATGGTCAGAGATACAGTCTCAATTAAGATATTACTCCTGGAGGAAAATGGGAGGCACTTTACAACCCTCTGCTTTATGATTCTATTTCCAGAAAGCACAGTGGTGAAAAGTGGGAGCTGTCTATGATACTAATTTGAAAAACTAATGAAGTTATAGAACGTTATTTCTCATAAGTAGCTACCAGCCCCTATTCTCTGCACAGTATAATATTGTGTACAACTCCAGTGAAGGCCAGAGCTACTGCCACAGCCTGCCGTCAGCAATACAACATGTACATACCCCGCACCCCCGCCCCCTGCCGCCATATCAGTAAGGAAGAGCTTTATAAAATTACCTCAATTCTCAGGCACTGAGGATTTCATTGCACTCCCCAAGAAATGTTCTTCCCACTCACCTAAAGCTCTCTTTTCCAAATTTCCAACTACTTTTGCTCCCCTCGCGACCAATTTGATTCTAAAAAGTATACATCGGGGCGCCTGGGTGGCTCAGTGGGTTAAGCCACTGCCTTTGGCTCAGGTCATGATCTCAGGGTCCTGGGATCGAGCCCCGCATCGGACTCTCTGCTCAGCAGGGAGCCTGTTTCCCCTTCTCTCTCTGTCTGCCTCTCTGCCTACTTGTGATCTCTCTCTCTCTGTAGAATAAATAAATAAAATCTTTAAAAAAAAAAAAGTATACATCAACTAGATTTTTAGAAATCAAATCATTTAAAACATGCTCTAGGGCTATTGAAAAGAATTCTGTTTCTGTAAATGGAATGATCACTCTGCAATTTATCTTTTGTAAAATCCTAATTTTCATATGTCGTGCTTGTTTAAAATGACATAGACCTGTTCAGATTTCCTCAAGGGAATAAAATCAACACCAATTATTTCTTTCTACCCCATTTCAGTTGCAAACTTCCTCTAGAATAGAGACCAGAAATGTAAAAATACTTGGCATTGTCTGCCTTGTCATTTTCTTTAAATATGCATAGATCAAAAATGCCATAAAGCGGGAATTCTCACTGTCAAAATTTTAGTGGTTTCCATTGGAATCCCCTGGATTCTCACAGAGATAGGTGGGTCCATCCTTTATCTAATTCCCCTTCCCTTCCTTGTGGCACTTTATTTACAATAAAAAAAAAAAAGAGATACACAGTCCTTGCCTGCAGGACCTTACATTTTATTTTTATTTTTTTTAAGATTCTTAAGTAATCTCTGCACCCAACGTGGGGCTCGAACTCACAACCCCAAGATCAAGGGCTACATGCTCCACCAACTGAGCCAGCCAGGTGTCCTGTGATCTTACATTTTATTTTATTATTTTTTAAAGATTTTATTTATTTGACAGAGAGACCCAGCAAGAGCGGGAGCTCAAGCAGGGGGCATGAGAGAGGGATACAGGGCTCGATCCCAGGAACCTGGGACCATGACCGGAGCTGAAGGCAGACGCTTAACGACGGAGCCACCAGTCACCCTGTGATCTTACCTTTTAGAGGGTAAGATCCAAAATTTGAAAATTTTTTGAAGGAAGAACCAAGGAGTTTGACAGAAAGAAGTTGGAGACTCTGTATGGGATAGGGGGATTCCATCAATTTTGAACTAAAGGACCTAGCCCAGTGTGCCAAATTCTACATCGGTGCACAAAGACACTGAAAGCCTCCAAAGGGGCAGGTTCATTTTAGGCCTTTTGGCAGTTTGGACACATTGCTGACCTGGAGTACCAGACACAAAGCAGTTAAAAAGCATTTCTTGAATACCCATGCCATGTTCACCCTAGGAACTGTGTGTCAGGGGGTAGGGACTATGTCTCACTTGTTTTTAGAGGATTAGCGCAGGAGCCCCTGTACAGCTTCATCCTAGAGTAGCTTCCAAAGATACCAGTCAAGGCTTTGGGGACCCTTTGGGCCCAGCAGACAGAACTTAATGATTCAAAGCACCAGCGGGCACTTTCCACACAGGCCTGCTGGGCAGCAGAAGAACTCAGGGGTGCACGGGGGACAATGTAGTGAAACAGCCACATAGGTGGCATGACACCTTTTACAGAAGAGTAAGATGGCAGATGAAGAGATTATGAGGTAGTACTGGGAATGCAGAGCTGCCTAATTATGTGTTGCAAACACAGGACTAACAGTGCTCAGGACCAATGGCGAAGGCATATTCGGGAGTGCCTCCCTTCCTTTTGTCCCCATCTTAGTCACTTTCAGGGTTATTACTTACTTTTCATCAAGAGACTTGAGATAGATTCGAGAACAGGTTTATAAGTGGAATTATTTGAATGGGGAAACTGGTTCTTGAAGCCAACTAGTGAGATGGTACATTAAAGTGGGGTCAAGTTCAATACAACAAAGAACAGAAAAATAGCAGACCCCAAGCAGCACAGGTGTACCTCAGGAATAAATAAATAAACAAAACCCAACTAAGCTGCAAACTGAACTTTGCCTCAGACTGGTCTACTTCTTTATCAGGTCTGATCAAGTGCTGTCTTCATGTTTTGGATCCACATTTAAAGTAAGAATTAAGAGGGGCACCTGGTGGCTCAGTCCGTGGGCGTCAGCCTTCAGCTCAGGTCATGATCCCAAGGTGCTAGGATCGAGCCATGCATCAGGCTCCCCACTCCACGGGAAGCCTGTTCTCCCTCTCCCCCTGCTTGTGTTCCCTCTCTCGTTGTGTCTCTCTCTGTCAAATAAATAAAATCTTTAAAAAAAAAGTGACAGAAGTTATTTAAAACAAAACAAAACAAAACCGAAAACAACTTTCACGGGAACAGCCAGAGCAGTTTAAGTGGTACGATTCACTACAAACATATGAATCCTGGAAGGAAGAGAAAACTAGCTTGTGTTTGTTTGTTTCTCACCTTAATAGAGGATTAGATGCAAGAATACGGGTTCAACTATACAGAAAGCCTGATATGCTAACTATAGAGAAAGGCTGGATGATGAATGGGATTAAAATAGATTTTACATTTTTCGTGATTAGGAGAAGCACATACTTAGCGTATTTTAAAGCTGAATGGGATTTTATAAAGAATCTAACCTTCTTCCATGCAAGCCAAGTCCCTCCAGATGCTGCAATGAAAAAGAGTGTCCTATGTCTAATAAGTTTGGTGAAGAAAAAAGATCATCTCTCTCTCTCTCTCTGGAGAGCTGCAGTGCATGGCCATATATTCAAGAGCCCAGGAAGTCTTGCCTTCCCTTCAAAAGAGGGGAAAAGAAGTAACTTTAACCTAGCATTTGGCAAACTTAAACTTGATGTCAGAAATTGTAACACCTTTGGGGCGCCTCGGTGGCTCAGTGGGTTAAAGCCTCTGCCTTCAGCTCAGGTCATGATCCCAGGGTCCTGGGATTGAGCCCCGCATCGGGCTCTCTGCTCGGCGGGGAGCCTGCTTCCTTCTCTCTCTGCCTGCCTCTCTGCCTACTTGTGATCTCTGTCTAATAAATAAATAAAATCTTAAAAAAAAAAAAAGAAATTGTAACACCTTTAATTTCTTGTTCCTTGGGATCTCCAATCTAGGTCAACTCCATCATTTTACATCTGAAGACAGACTCTGTTACCTGACTGATTCCATATCTGACTAGCGCTAGACAGGGCCAGAATGGGGCTTAACTCATTCCACCATGCATTTCTTATATTCTGCTGATGTTAATTAAAGAAAGCTGTAAATCTGCACGTAAAGATATTTCCCATCATCTGTCTGGAGTTTTTGCTTTTCCCACTGAAAGGAAGAAAAGCAACTGAATGTGAGGGAAATCTTAAGTGAAGAAGATGAGTCACATTTTCTAATTTGTTGGAACATAGTAAAGTGTGCGAAAGTACTAGACAAAGATAAATTATTACTGCACAACAAATCAGAAATATAAATGTTAAACTGATGCTCTGCCCCTGTTGCACTTAAAGGATTTGCCACATAGATTTTCCATTTGTTTTGAACAATCCCACGTATTCCCCACTACCGTTCAACAATGAAATATATATACCCTTGTTTTGGCCAGAGGTCATTTTTGCCTAGTCAGCACCAATGCCTATCTTCTGGAGGCTGAAAACCAAACCACCACCACAAAAACTTGGATGAACTCCTCTTTCCTTATTTCATGTAGTCTTGGTGGGGTTGTCAGTCACGGTGCTCTTTATTCTTTTCCAAGGACAGCTATCTATGCCAATCAAATTCCTTCTCCCGGGAAGTGGAATCCTTGAGCACAGTGATACAAGGACGGGAGAAATGTTAAGAGCTGAGAAAGTGGAATGGCTGGGTCTTGACAAGGTAATTCTAATTATCCACTTGTTTCTAGGTTCTGGATCCCCAGCACTGCCTCTGTGACTGTTGATCCTCTGGTCTTCTGTTAAATGCATCAGTCTCTTCAGTAGGGAGAAAGTTTCTCTATTTTTGTTTAAGTTAGCTAGAACTGACAAATACTGTTTACAAGTTGGGAACCTTAATGAATATAGTATCCATCTATGGTGTACTTTGCAAATGGATGAGGCGTTACCAGTCATACTTACTATAATGGTTACACAGTGTGTAATGAGTTATCCCTGAAAGAGAGAGGACATAAAAAAAATTATAAGTGATATTAATGTAGGTGTGATAGGTAAAAATATGGTTGCTAAAATACCTGAATTAAATAGGCATTTTTCTTGTTTTATCTATCAACAAGGTGCCAAAATTAAAAAATACATACATATGGCTTTGGTGATACCAATCTAGGGCTGTGTATTGATTAATCTGTTTCTGATGGTGGAAAGAATCAGACCGTCTTGTGTCTTCACTGTGTAATTCTATCAGGGAAGTGACAAGCCTTGCTTTTCAGAGATGTCTTGAACTGAAGTGGAGTGTACAGTAAAATACAGATTTCCTCAAATGAATTGCCAAAACCATTAATCTTTATCTAAGGAGCCATAATAACAGTTTGTTCTCAGTAGCAGGTGGGGGAGGGAGAGAAGATGTCTTCCAGAAAGCACTTTGGCAGTCAATCTGGTTGATAATAAAACTTGATGAAACATCTGTGATTAATATTAATTCTAATTCTCCCTTTAATGGATAATTGTGAAAAAGATAATTTATCCCATTTCATTTAGACTACAGCTGAGTTTTTCAATTTAGGAAAAGAACATTTTTTCCATGTTTCTCAGGTATGAGACTCCACGGCGAAAAAAAACAGGTGCATAAAACCTGCCAGTGGCAATGGAGTTTTCCAGTTAGGCCTGGCAAATACTCTGTGTGAGTTCGGCTGACCACTGTAGTCTTGGATACAACTCACAGAATGGTTCTGTAAGTGACAGACTGGTATTTCTGCCTCTCCACCACCGTAGAACATTCTAAATAAACCAAAGTGAACTGACAATATATTTTGATCATATTTGATTCTGCAAAGGGAGAAAAATGCCCTTGTGAGTAAATGACAGTAAGCTATTTCTGACCACCAGTGTATTTCAAACTAGTTGATGATAGGAACTATTTCTGACACATGCAAATGTATAATTCAAAGTACCCATAAAAATTTGTCATGGAAGCTACCATTAATTTTGACAGAAACTAGGAAAGTAACTAATTGCCTTTCAAATATCAATATTAAGAATACCATTTATTAAACTAGCACTCTAACTCATTTATAAATGGGAAACTTGAAGTATGGGTTGAAGCCCCCTGCCCAATTAACGCACCTAGTAAATAATGAAGTCAAGACCCAGCTCTCCTTGTTTTTGTCCCCTCTGCTTCTTTATACTTGCTAATATTTAAAATGGAACCTGTTAAACAATGGTCTTATTTTCTAGGAATCAGGATGTATTATATATTTAAAAACATGAGTGCTGTCTAACCCAATATATAAGTAGTAAAATAGTGGTTAATTATACATCACTGTTGACCTTTAATCATAACTGAATCACGGCTCCATTTAGATATACTCCTTTTTTCATCAAACTCTAACTAAACATTGGGGAGAAGAAAACAAACTAACAAGCATAAAAGGTCATAGACAATAGGCAGCACCCACTTTTTCAACGTATCTTCCAAAACCCTGTGTCATAGAATTAGAATGCTATAGGAACTTCTCGCTATTCTTTCCTTTTCTCCCAAGTATACATTTTCCTTCCGAACTGTCGGTCCAAAATGAGTATTTCTTATTGCGTGATATTGTGCCTGTTTCCTATTTTTATGTGGCTTTCTGATTCTTATCCGCACTTTGCCACTTTGCAAAAGGAATTCATTTTATAACAAAAATTGTATAACAGAATTTTTTAAAAAATTGTATAAGAAGTACAAAACGCCCAAAGGGTCACCTGATTCTTGTTTGCATCAGCGAGGTAAAACTGAATCTTATTTATGAATGAAGCAAATGAGACAGTTTGTTCAGTGAGGCAGAAGGAAGGACTAGTGTGCTGCCTCCCAGAATCTCCGTATCTATCTTAGTCTTTATTCTTCGACCAGCTTGATCTCTTTCCAACCAGAGCTCCCTGGGTTATAAAAACCCTCACACGACAAAGACTGCTTTTCCTCAACACCAGTGCTACTGCTCCATTCACTCAAAGCTTCTAGTATCTACTTCTTCGTGGTCTTAAATTTAGACCCCTCTACTCCCACTTTAAGCTAATGTTCCCAAAGTGTGGTATGAAGATCACCGCCAGGAGAAACTGCTGGAGCGCTTGTTAAAAATGAAGATCCCTACTGCAACCTCACAAAATTTAATGAATCAGACATTCTGGAAGTAGGTTCCAAGAAGTGAGATTTTTACCCCCCTCTGTCACTAAAATTAGGATAGTGTCTTCAGCCCTGAGACCTGAATTTCACCTTGCCCCTCAAGTCAGCATGTCACATCTTTAATGTCTTCCGCCTAAAGCCATCCTCTCTCTTTTTTATGGATGGCGTCAATCTCTTAATTTACTTTATTTCTCTTTTTGCTGTTATTTTCATGGATATAGCTTGCTCACATGCAACTGTGAGCTCCTGGAGGATTCAGAATACATTGAGTATTTTCTATTGTCACTTTAAGGTGTCTGCTACTTTGGCCTGATGGCTAAACACAGCTTGGTAAGTACTGATGGGTTGACTGATGAGAAAATAATATATAATGCTGAAGTATATCCTTCTGTAGCCAGTGTAGATTTTTCTGTAGCCACAAATTTAATGATGTACAAGTACCAACAGCCCACGTAGAGTTAAATAAGCAGTGTTATATAGCATTTTTGAATATAAATATTTCAAGAAATAGCTGCAATAAATCTTCTAAAATGGTAAACACATCCTGCCAAAAGGTCAGAAATTCTGTTATTTGATTAAATTAATAATCCAGCAAATGTTATTGATGTAGCAATTCTACTTAATAAAAACATCACTAAAGCCTATGCAAAAAAAAATTTTTTTTTAAACTCTGTCCTTGCGACAAAGCTGAAGAGACACAGAAGGCAATATGGAAACAATCGAAATTCAAGTAAAGGGTATTAATTTCTCTGAGATTAGAATAATTTCTCCTTAAGTACTGGTCCTTTATATGCAATAAGCTTCCAAACATCACTTGTCATACACGAAAAAGAGCTAAAAGCACGAACATTAGAGTCACAACCCCTTTGCTCCACTCTGGGCTCTACCACCCATGAGCAGTAAGCTGCTTGGCCTGTCTGTGCCTCAGTTTCCTCATCGGTAAAACGAGAACAGTAACAGTGCCCAACATAGAGCTGTAATAACATATGGATGACTTGGTACCCGTAAATGTGTGGAATGGGTAAGTGCTTACTACTGGCCAGCTTGGATCCTATAACCAGCCAGCATCTAGCCCGAAGGTAAATTATTTCAAAGTATTTCTAGGATTAGGCCCAAATGAGTGTCGCCTTCAAAAATCTACTACTCCCCATTGCCTTCTAGATAAGTTCTAAATTTCTCAGAATTAATGGCCTTCCCTAATCTGGCCCAATAGGTAGCTATCCACTAATTATTTTTCAAATGCTTTCCATTCCAGTCAGACTTGTCTTTCCGTGGATTCCCAGAATCTGGCTGTTCTGATTTCCTTATTAGGAGAGGGGAGGCAGGTGAGCGGGGAAGTCCATGGGAGTGGTGTGAAGCTGGTTCTCTGGAGGGCTGCTGGGTGGTCTCCCCAACTCTGGCAGCCGCCCTCATGAGCCAGCCCCCATTGACCACCCGCCCCCCCCTCCCCTGGCTGTGTGAAATCCCGTGGCTGCACACAGCTGCTGCAGTTCCTCACCTTCGTTCTAAAGATGTCATAAATTCTCCACAGGGCCCTTCTCCTCGGGGAATCACTACCCGCTTTCCTCAAATACACAGAAATGTGTTAAAAACCCCAAATCTGTGAAAATGGTGGATTTTAAATGATAACAACACTAACAGCCACTGTGACTAGTAATAGGAATGGAAACACTACTTGGCTGCTGTCGTGTTGCTTACCAACAGGGGAGAGCGATCCCTAGCATGTCCTAGTAACAAGCAGACATGTGGAGATGGTGGCTCACCAGGCTTTGCAGTATATTCACCGATGCCTCCACTGGGCTATTGATTCTGTTAATCAGATTTAAAGCTCTGAAAAATGACTCAGGGTACCAAAGAGACACATACTTTCAACAGTTCTGCTAATCATTAAATGTTTTCATCACAATCAAAATCGGGAGAGTGAGTGACACATCATATTATTCTGTTTTCATGTTCTGACCCCACAAGCCACTCAATAGTGCTCCACTGTGTGAAGCTCAGGGGTAAACAGACATGAAACATCTCTCTGCAGGTACATGAGCCATTTTCAGAACTGGGTTTCCCCTAGGTTCCAGGGTGTAGGTACGACTTACATAAAGACTTTCCAAGATTGCTTGAAATCGATCTTATTTTAACTTTTTAAAAAAAATTTACTTTTTAAGATTTCTTTGTTGGAGAGAGAGAGAGAGAGAGAGAGAAAGAGAGAGAGTGTGTGTGTGTGTGTGTGTGTACCCTCGAGCAGGGGGAGGGGCAGAAAGAGAATCTTCAAGCAGGTTCCCTGCTGAGCATGGAGCCTGAGGCAGGGCTCCATCTCACCACCCAGGAGATCCTGACCTGAGCCAAAACCAAGAGTCAGAAGCTCAACCAACTGAGCCACCGAGGCTCAGTTTTTAAGTTCTTTTAAAATATTTATTATGGGGGCGCCAGCGTGGCTCAGTCACGTGAGCATCTGCCTTTGGCTCAGGTCATGATCCCAGGGTCCCAGGGTCGAGTCCCGCATTGGGCTCCCTCCTGAGCTTCTCCCTGTCCTCCTTGCCTGTGCTCTCTCTCTCTTAAATAAATAATCTTAAAAATGTTTATTATGAATTACATGAATAAAGAGCTTAGACTTGGAGTCAAAGTACGCAGGTCTGAATCCTGACTCCATTAATCTCAGGGAAGTTACTAAACAGACTGTTTTCCCATCGATACAATGGGGATAATAATTGTACGTGCCTTACAGATGAGGAGCCGA
Organism: Enhydra lutris kenyoni; assembly: GCF_002288905.1. Classification (NCBI taxonomy): domain Eukaryota; kingdom Metazoa; phylum Chordata; class Mammalia; order Carnivora; family Mustelidae; genus Enhydra; species Enhydra lutris. The sequence goes on from NW_019154103.1 coordinate 29,945,948, forward strand.
CCAGGGAAAAAAAGTACAGTGCATGGCACATAGTAAAATTGCAATAAATGTGAAATCACTGTAATTAGGGTCATCAGAACTCATACCTGTTAGTCAAGGTATGAGTAAACCTCTAGCAAAAGGCTGCTCTTACAATGATAATTGATCTGAATTAATTTCATTTAAATCACTGAAATTTTCACTATATGGTCTCAAAACTGACAGAACTGCCTATATATAAGCAAGACCTTTAAGCAATCTCTTAAAAGTTAAAAAAACAAAACAAAACAAACCCGGCCTATTCATTTTTTTTGGTCTTTATTTTACTCTTCTTGTTTAGATTTGTTCCTTAAGAATTAGGTCTGGGGGGGGGGGTGGCGCCTGGGTGGCTCAGTGGGTTGAGGCCTCTGCCTTCGGCTCGGGTCATGATCCTGGGGTCCTGGGATCAAGCCCCGCATCAGACTCTCTGCTCAGCAGGGAGCCTGCTTCCTCCTCTCTCTCTGCCTGCCTCTCTGCCTACTTGTGATTTCTGTCTGTCAAATAAATAAATAAAATCTTAAAAAAAAAAAAAAAAAAAAGAATTAGGTCTGGGGACACCTGAGTGGCTCAGTGGGTTAAGCCTCTGCCTTCAGCTCAGGTCATGATCTCAGGGTCCTGGGATCTAGCCCCGCATCAGACTCTCTGCTCAGCAGGGAGCTTGCTTCCCCCTCTCTCTCTGCCTGCCTCTCTGCCTGTCAAATAAATAAATAAAATCTTAAAAAAAAAAAAGAATTAGGTCTGAAGTAAAGCAAAAAGTTCGATGTTCCAGGTTGAGGACCTCCTGAAACTGTTAAAGTAAAACATACATGGAAATTGCGTGGATTTGGATTTAGCCAGAGCCTGTGATAATGTATTAAGGAGAAAATTAACCCGAACAAATTTTTGTAAAAAAAAAATAAAATAAAAAATTAGAAAAAACAAATTCACATTGGAAACCAGATACTAGAGCTAATAAAAACTAGTCAAGTTTAAATTAAAAGCAATATATATTCTCTATTAATGACTCAGAGACATTATTTGGTTTTAAAGATTAGGAATGTAAAAGGGAGTGTTAACTATAAACTAAAACTCACCTAACATTAACGTAGATCAAACTAGCTGGAAATACTGCACATCTCTGAAAATAGTAAAACGAAAAGACATTATCATTTCAATCTCTAACAATAATAGACTGGCTGGCTATTCTCCAATTTGTGATATTTCACTTCTGGGGCTCAGAATGAATTAATATTTTGTAAAGCTATAAATTTTAAAACCAAACCTAGATATAGCACATATATTAAAGTTCCTAATGTGAATCTTCTCCAAACTGCCTAAAAATATTCAATGGTAAAGGAAGCCTGTTGTCGAAGTCCACACATTTCCCCTATTACACAGAGGTAACCCATATCCCCAAGAAACCATATTTCAAGCCCACAGGATACTCATGAACTAAAATAATGAATGATAATGCCTCATTCCCTGCATTAATATTAAAGAAAAGAGAAAATAGAAAACTTTATAGCCACTATCAGCTCTCTGAACCATAAATCTCAAGTTTTGAGAATTGCTTCCCAAAAGGGTAGGGAGCGGGGATGAGCTGTGAGAGTACTGTGGAGCCTAGAGATATTTTTTAGCAAGCCAGCAAAGCACTGACACAAATTTCTACATATCTCAGGCTGTGAAAAGTCTCATTTGTGGTGATTTATATTTCCTCATAAAGAACTCTGTGGATAATATAAGCCTGCTGCGAGGCTGTATGACAACTTTCAAACCAGGAGTTACACGACCATTCTGTTAAAATAGAGCAAGAGGAGATGAGTGGGAAAATCTGTAGAAATAGTATGTCTTCTGATGAAAGGCCAAAATCTGGCTCGTTCGGCGTGCACCATGTTCAGAGACTCACCTTTCACTCTGTGTGTGTGTGTGTGTGTGTGTGTGTGTGTGTGTGTGTGTATCTCTGGGATAATATTCCGGTCATCCATATGAGAAAGTATAATTTTTTTTTTTTTCAAAAGATTGACTAAGCACGTTTGGTGCGTGCGTGCTTGTGTAATTTACAACAAATGACACTTAGACGTCATCACACTGGAGTTCAGTTGCCTTAATAAGTTACTAAGGGAAACACGGAGAATAGCATGCTGACAACCCAAAGTCAATGAAGTATAAACACTGTTATTCCAAGTGTCACTGGTGTGTTATTTCCATTTCTCCTGGCATCTGCGCTATGTAACACTGCACATACACGCAATGCAGCAGCTCATTAAACTGTTTTCAGTTAACTCCGCAACCAAATTAGTACATTACATGTTTATAAGACTAAGAATTACTGCTTCCCTGTGAAATTACACAATTAATCAGGTGCGTTATTTCTCTGGGAGATGTGGCCACTTTTGACATTTAGGGATGAAAAGCGAAACCAAAAAAAAAAAAAAAAACAAACAAAAACCCAAACCCACAACCAAAAACCCAATCCTTTCATTTGTTTCATTTCAGTATTTAGTCTCAGCGTGGTAAAAGGAAGCAAAAGGTGGCATAATTCCATCCTCCCCTTTAGGAGGTCAGAACGCTACATGTTCCCTCAGTCTCATAATAGCATTTTAAATTCTTAAAAGGAGCCCAAGTAAAAATGATTGTTTTTGAACTCCTTATCTGAGTGTCACAGCCTTTGAAAACTTCAAACAATGCAAATAGTACTTACGAGTCTTTAGTTTCTTATGGCTTAGACCATGAATTTCCATCAAGCCCCAATTATTCAATAGCTTTTAAGCTCCCTTTGCGAACTTTAAGGCGGCTCCCAAAGTCAAAACCTATTAAGCAGGGATGTTTGTTCCAGTTTCCTTTTTCACAGACCTGGCATTCATTTCTCTGATTGTTTTGAACAGGACCTCATCCTCTAGGCAAGACATTCACGAGGGAATACGTTTCGTTTTTAAAAATTCTCCCCACCTGGGACGCCTGGGTGGCTCAGTTGGTTAAGCAGCTGCCTTTGGCTCAGGTCATGATCCCCGCGTCCTGGGATCGAGTCCCACATTGGGCTCCTTGCTCATCAGGGAGCCTGCTTCTCCCTCTGCCTCTGCCTGCCATTCTGTCTGCCTGTGCTTGCTCTCTCTCCCTCTCTCTCTCTCTCTCTCTCTGACAAATAAATAAATAAAATCTTTAAAAAAAAAAAAATTCTCCCCACCTGACCAAATAAGACTGCCAACTTTTTAAAAATAACAAATTGCTTTAAAATATCCTACGTTCCTATTAATTGCTCCTCCACCTTTGGTTCTGCTCAGACTATCTGAAACGCGGGTCAAGCATCCACACTCCAAGCATGCCTGAGCCAATGCCAGGCATTCTTGAGCAGAAGGTTAACAGGGCGCCTGGCAATAAACAACCATTTTTGTAAGAGAAACTTAGAATTAGCATAGAAAAATATCCTGAAGTCTCAAAATATCCTCTTTTATGTTCTTTCTTTAACCTTCATTTAAGAGCCCTTGAAATCCATTCATGCTTTCCTAAAAGATGGATAGGGACAATTTGAAACAGACACAATTCTCTAAACTCACTCTTTAAATAAAAAGGTGCATTCTTACAGGTTCACTAAAGACCACTGAGGTACACAAAGGAAACAGAACAACTTTTCGGACAGAAATCTGATGTAATCTAGACAAACTTCCAGAATCCAAGTGGAGGAAGACTGTTCCATTGGATATTCAAAACAAACCAAGACTTAAAAAAACAAACAAAACAAAACAAAACAAAAACCTAAATAGGTTTGAGTGACTACGATGATATACTTTGTACCTGAGCAATTACTCTTTGATGCTTGTGCCATAGTCATTCTTTTCCACTTTAGCAAAGATTAAAATGTGTCCGTTTCCTCACACTGCCCATCAACTCTTTTCTCTATTGATATAAATATGCCTTGCTAATGTTCTGAGTCTACATATGTTCTGAGTCTACATATTTAAGAAATTACAGGAGGTGAATAATATTCGACCAGAGTCCCTCTGGAAATTCCAGTTATAAACCCCTTGAATCTCTCAGCTGAAGTACATGCTAGAGCATTTAATGCTAAAATAAGATGCTAGTAATCAAAAACATTTTTCAATAATTAAACCAAAATGTGTGCATAGGCATGCGCACGTGCGTGAGTGCACACGCGCACACACACAGACACTGGAGCAAATACTGACTTGTTCATTTTAAGAAAGAACATAGTACTTATAGGTCACCTCCCCAGCAAGAGTAAAAGATTAAGATGAAAAAGATTATCTCCTGCTTTGATAAATGTGCTCTTCTATTTCAATAAGAACAATTCAGAAGAGAGGCAGATTGGTGTGAACTGATAGGACCAAAAGAATTCTTAATGTACATTACTAAGATAAGCTGCTAAAAAACTGGACATCCAAAGGGGAATGAAGACTTCTTTAGGCAGATGTAATCCTAGCATAACATTCCTTCAGAATATACGGTCCAGACTTAAAATGTGAATCTTTACTAAGCATTTATGAAATTTTTTACTAAAGTATCAACAAGGGCTATTCAAAGTGCCGTAACTTTTCAAAGGACACAGCAGGTTTTTTCTGTTGTTTTTTGTTGTTGTTGTTGTTGTCAGAGAGAGAGCGAAAGAGAGAGCACAAGCAGGCAGAGTGACAGGCAGAGGCAGAGAGAGAAGCAGGCTCCCGGCTGAGCAAGGAGCCTGATGCAGGACTCCATCCTAGGACCCTGGGATCAGGACCTGAGCCGAAGGCAGCTGCTTAACCAACTGAGCCATGCAGGCGTCCCTTGTTGTTGCTTTTTAAGATTTTATTTACTTATTTGAGAGAGAGCGTAAAAGAGCAAAGAGAGAGAGAGAGAGAAAGAGAGAGAATGAGCAGGCAAAGGGGGAGGAACTCAAGGCTTGATCCCAGGACCCTGAGATCATGACTAAGCTAAAGGCAGACGCTTAATGACTGAGCCACTCAGGCACCCCTCAAAGGGCACCCATGTTTTTGGATGTGAATTGCTGAAGTCATCCTTTTGATGGTCCAACTGGTCCTTTAAAAATATTTATTTGAGCCTTGGACAGAAGAAAGATTGTGACAATAGTCTATTATTATATATCCAATTTATAGATGAGACAGTAAGGCTCAGTGAAGTTCAGTTACTCACAGTAACATGGCTATTAAGAGTATAAGAAAATTCCAGGGCAAGGCTGCATTCACCAGAGTCTTGCCTTTTTTCTTTTACAGCCGTATTTTACTCTCCCCTTTAATGTAGTGTATCCTCATTATATGATCAAAAAACATTAATAAGAAACCAGGCAATTGCAGTGGTGGGTACAGTAAAACCCAGGGCTTCCAATTCATCTGCTTTTCTTAAACATCAGCATATAAGGAAAACAATTGCTTTTTGTCCATTGTTTACTATTCTGGCATTTATTGATTCAACAAATATTTATTGAACACCTATTCTCGATGCTATTTTCTATTATTTTTCAATGAAAAATTTTCAATGAAAATTTTTCAATTAAATCAATATTATGGTTAAGCAGATTCTCCACATTATGGAGAGCTTGCCTGATTTTAGAAACACTTCTATGAGAAACTATACGCTCTGTTCCAAACGACTCACCTGCAAACAAGCTTTTGGAACAGAACCAGCTGGCCAGTAAGGGACTTTCTTTATGTTAGTATTCTCTGGATTTACTGAATATTCTTATATCTTTTAAAAGGATAGTTAATAACTGTATTATACAATCAAATGATTTTTGAAGCAGATCTTGGTCATTTCAGTAAGTCATCTCCTTAGAAGTCAGGTTACTTATTCTGTAAGTTTTAAGAGTTGCGCAGTGCATATGAAAAATGCCGCATAGCTTAAGACTGTAAACTTTTAATTAAATCACATAAAGCAGAGATTTAGTAGTTAACCACATATATTTGAGTAGTTATATACTACGGATTTAAGAATGATGCCCATAGTAACATAGACTGTCCTTATGATTTTCTTTTTTTTTTCTTTTTAAAGATTTTATTTATTTATTTGATAGAGAGATCACAAGAAAGCAGAGAGGCAGGCAGAGAGAGAGGGGGAAGCAGCCTCCCCAATGAGCAGAGAACCCAATGAGGGGCTCGATCCCAGGACCCTGAGATCAGGACCAGAACCAAAGGCAGAGGCTTAACCCACTGAGCCACCTAGGCACCCCTATGATTTTTTTTTTTTTTTAAGATTTTATTTATTTATTTGACAGACAGAGATCACAAGTAGGCAGAGAGGCAGGCAGAGAGAGAGGAGGAAGCAGGCTCCCGTGGAGCAGAGAGCCCGATGTGGGGCTCAATCCCAGGACCCTGGGATCATGACCTGAGCTGAAGGCAGAGGCTTTAACCCACTGAGCCACCCAGGCACCCCTGATTTTTTTTTTAATTCTGAAAAATATGTATACTGAAAAGAGTGGAGCAGAAATCTTCAGCTCCCTGATTGTTTTTTCATTGATGTTTTTAAGATTCTAACTTCAAAGAAATGGACATTTCTTCAGCTCTGTACTTCTATAAGAGTGTCAATATTAATATTAAAACAACATGTGTACACAACTTTACTTGCCAGTGAGCTTAGGAAGAGTATGTTCCCCAATAATCTCTCAGAAAGTCCCGAATTCTGTCTGGGTACTAGGACTATAAACTTTTACTCTGAGTACCTTCTTTTGAAGAAAACCAACTATACCTTAGATGTGGCAAATGCTAGAAGATTTCTCTCTGCCTTTTTAGTATCAATTTAAGAAAATGACATTTGTCTTGTTGATTGTCGGTTTCTCATTCCTAAATCAAGTGTGCAATCATGATTCAGTCTAGAGGCTGAATTTTCACTGGATTTAAGAATTCCTCTGACCCAAAATCTGGGTCAGAAAGGTTATCGTAGGGGCGCCTGGGTGGCTCAGTGGGTTAAAGCCTCTGCCTTCGGCTCAGGTCATGATTCCAGGGTCCTGGGATCGAGTCTCACATCGGGCTCTCTGCTCAGCGGGGAGCCTGCTTCCTCCTCTCTCTCTCTCTCTCTCTCTCCCTGCCTCTCTGCCTACTTGTGATCTCTGTCAAATAAATAAATAAAATCTTAAAAAAAAAAAACAAAAAAAGGTTATCATACGTATTAAAAGGATCACCCATCTGAGAAGATACAGTGGAAATATCGCTTGGGAGATGAACGAGTATTCCTCAGAGAGCTGAAATTGCATACATGTTTTGTTTAAAATCTATCTTGCTACTATTTGAGTTGGGGTTTCTGGCAGAGTTTATAAAGTAATATTCTCTAAACAATAGAGCTCATTGTTTTTAACCTTTTTGTTAAAAAAAAACATAAACAAAATATAAAATAAAGAATGTTCCCCCCCCCCTTTTTAAAGATTTTATTTATTTATTTGACAGAGAGAGAGATCACAAGTAGACAGAGAGTCAGGCAGGGAGAGAAGGGGAAGCAGGCTCCCTGCTGAGCAGAGAGCCCGATGTGGGGCTCTATCCCAGGACACTGAGATCATGACCCGAGCTGAAGGCAGCGGCTTAATCTACTGAGCCACCCAGGCACCCCAGGAATGTCTTCCCCTTTTAAGCACATGGGACCGAGGACTGTATCTCTTCACTTCCTGTTAGTTGTTTGCTCACTTAATTTCCTCTCAGATCCGCCACTTCTTATCTGTGTGAACTTTTCTCTAGTTACTTAACTGTGCGCCTCTGTTTCTTCTCCTATAAAATGGGACATCAGAACAGAACTTCCTCATACTGCTCTGAGAATTGCAGGGGTTTAGAACAGCGCTTGGAATCGAGTGCTGTGTAAATACCAGTGACCTTTACTTATTGAGCATCTACTACATGCCAAACAATGTAGTACAGGGCATAGAGCAGGCAGGCCTGGGCAAAGCACCATAAATACATAGTGTCAGGGGTGATGAGTGCTTGAAAGAAAATAAAGCAGGGTAAGAATGTTGAGAATCACAGACATATTATCTTCATATAGGGAGATCAGAATGCCTGTCCGATAAAGACCTTTTTTAGAGCCGACCTAAAGAAAGCGAGAGCAAGGGAAGTGGGTGCCTGGAACAATGAGAACCCCAGGCAGAGAGAAGATAAAGTGCCAAGGCCCTCTTGTGGAGTCTGGGGGTGGGCACTAGCCAGGAAGGAGGGCTAGGGGCGTTGCTGGAGGGGAGACAATAAAGGAGAGTGAGAGGACAAGAAGTCCAAGAGGCAAGCTGGAGAATGCAAGGGAATCCACCACGGAGGACCTTGTTGGCCAGATTAGAGACTCAGGATTTTGTCTTGCTCAGACAGGAAGTCACTGGAGGGCTTTGACAGGGCAGTGACACACGCAGGGGGGTGATACAGAAAGCCTGCCGCGCTAGTCAAGACCACAGATGACAGTGACCGGATGGGGTGGCGGGGCTGGAACGAGTTGGGTAATGCTAAGATGCCTCTCCACTCTGCATTCGCCCTCAGCATACCCCTTTAACTGGCATTTATTGACCACCTACTAAGTAAGGTGTTGGGCCGAGACACTTTACCGGTGTTATTTCTTACCGTGGTATGCAGGCCTTTAGCTAAACATAGTTAAGATTAGAATATTAAAGCTCCAAGAAATGTGAAAAACCATCTCTCTCAACTACGTCATTTTACAGCTGTGGAATTAGAAATCCAGAGAGATGAAATGATTTACCCAAGATCATACAGTTAGTGAGGCCAAGAGAAGGGCCCAGGCCGCAATATTCCTTCCTTTACGAAAGGGGATTTTCAAAATCAGTGTTTTACGGACTCAGAAAGATAACTGGAAGTACCTTCTTTAAGTTATTTCTCTTTGCCTCTTCTGATTTAAAAAGAACAGCAGCAACACTTTTTTTGAACTTGTTCTCATTAGGTTAATATTTATGAGAATCATTTCTAAAATGAGTACTTTTGAAGTTTCTAAAATAACTCTTTGCCTTAGGAAGTCTATATAAATGACTATTGCCGTAATCTATTGACTGGCAGTTCTGCAAATCTATCACCGATAGAAATACCACCGACTTTCTGTAATTATTTCAGTGTGCCAATCTCTTACCAAAATAACTTCTGTAGATTAAAAACAGTATTTGTCATATTCAACAAGGGGCTCAGTCTGCCTGCGTAGTATCAGCAATTGTAACAATATACTGCCCGTTCCCAAGGAAAGGAAGACAAAGCACAGAGTCAGTCTCAGGAACAAATAAAGGATCTAGAACAGTGAAGGACGTTTGATTTTGAGAGTAAAGAGGAAATTTCACATATTTGCAGCTACGCTCTGTTCTCTTAACTTTGTATAACTCAAACACATTAAGAAGGAAATAAACAGAACTGAGGATAAAGCAGAACTTGGTAAGAATGTTCTAACTTGTGTCCTCCCTGAGTAAGCGATGAGTGGATTTTCTGATATGAAATCCTCTCTTCTCCTTCCCCAAGGCCAAGTTGTGTATTTGAATTCGGGTTCCCATCACTATACTCAAGACCCTTCCTCTAGCACCCTAAAACAGGACCGCCAAAGGGCTAGAGTTTTCTCTTTTCTCTTGGAAGACGTGTTAGAGATTTTAAGCCCCCAAGGATCTGAAATACATCCCTGGTCTAGTTAAGAACATTTTATAAAATTGACCGGTGGACAACTAGTCAAGCCTTGTTCAGATCGGCAACAGAGCTTCTTGTAAGGTAATAAGTGTGAAAAGAGCCATTTCCCAATCATCTTGTTCATTCCATGCATATTAGGAGAGAGGAAAATTCAACTGAGGGCCAATTCTCCCCTAAGAATCCTTTAGTTTAATTATGACCACAGTATATTAAACGTCTGCAAGACATCCACACTAGCTCTGCCGCTCTTGCTCTCAGCAGTGAAAGAAAGAGAGAAAACCCTTTCCCTACTAAAAAGACAGGGAAGGATGCTCTTGTGGTTCTAAACCATGGTTGAAAATTCAATTTAACTGACTACGAGGCCACTGTGCTTCTTATAAATGAACATCTCTTTGCTGCTAATTTTGTGCTATTTTACCTTTCATTAAAAAAAGTAATTCAGGTTAAACTCAGCTGAACAGCAAAAAGCTCTTGATATTTTGAAGCATTTTGGAACAATTACTTTGACAGGAGCCCTTGACAGTTAAATGACTCCATTAAATGAATGTTATAGAAGACACATAATGATTTTTAGTGAAATATTGAATTTAACCACAAATGAGGAAAAACCAGTCATAAGCACTATGGGTATATTTGAATAATAACATCTTGCTTATGAACCTCAATGGATTCTCTAATTTCTAATAATCATGCAATCACAGCAAGTTAGCTGTATGCTTCCTATCTCAGTGCTCTCAATTCAGTTTTGGTTTTTGCTTTTGTTGTTGTGTTTTAAGCTGAAAAATCAATATGTAAATTGTGAAACTGGCAAGGATTTCCTCTTACATCAGTAGGATATTTTAGAATTAGGCAATTAATGATTGCCGTCCCGCCACTAAAGCCTCCCTCTTTCCTTTTTCCCATTTGCTGAATGAGATTCTTTCACAGGGTAAAAAATCAGGAAAAGGCAGGAGCCTGCTGCAGGAGAACGTGTGAAGTCAATGTCTGTCAGTGTTTCCTCCATCCATGGGACTCAATATTCCTTTTCTTATTTTATGGATCGAATGTGAGATGGTATCAAGCCTCTTACGTGCTTTCTCATGACTAATGTCTAAAATATGTACTGAAATAATAAAACTGGTACTTTTCAATTTCCTTTTTAAATTTAATCTCAATATAAGTGGGAGTGCCCGTGTGATAGCAAAATCCGGCTTAATATAAAATTCTGTTTTCTGGAGAAGAGAAGCTCGATATCCTTGTAGACTTAAAACAAAACAAAACAAAAACGTGGGTTAGGAGTCAGTGGGGACATTCAGGGTGAAGAAATGAGTCAGAAAAAAAGGAATGTTCTTTGTATTGCTTGTCTGGCAAGGAGGGGTGACAAGTCCATGCTAAGCATACCGGGTGGTATGGCTTGGACCACTCCCCCTGTGTGCAGCCACACTTCCTAATTCTTTCAAGGAGGTGAGGTACATGTACTCCTGTACCCACTGCTCCCTGCATTTACTTTCCTTCAGCAACTGCCGATTTATTTGCCTCTCCTCCCCACCAGATGGTCACCCCTTGAGGACCAGAATGTCTTTGGATTTGGCATCCCCCAACTTTTCTGAGCCAGGAAAAGTTGTTCGATCAATGTACTTCTGAGCAAAGAATGCTTAGCTCCTTCGGCTGATCGTGAAAATACTTGGAAAAGACCAGACAGTTTAAGTATTTGGTACTAGTGAAGGAAAAGTCCAGATATACAGCAGGCTGCCTAGATTAAACATTACCTGTAACCATCCTAACTCCAAGTGTGGCCCATAGACCAGCAGCAACAGCGTCGCATGGGAGCTTTATAAATATGGAACCCAAGGCCCCACAGCAGACCACCTGAGTCAGATCTGCATTATAATGAGATCCCCAGGTGACTGACGCACAGTGAAGTTTGAGAAGCATTTACCTAGACTATGTGACTAGTAGGACACCCGAAGCCGTGACGGTGTACGCCACGGACAGGAAACAAGGCCACAGCAATATGATTCGTACAGAGATCAGCTGAGAACATTTTAGAGCTCTCTCAGGACAGAGTCACCGGTGGGGAACTCACTTATACCAGTTCCTCTGGAACGCTTTCTAGATACTTCTTCACACGCTTGCCTGTTTAAAGACACAGCTGCTCTTAATAATGGTCTTTTCTCCTTGGTGCAAAGAGAGTATTTATCGTCAGCATGCTGACATTTGCAGGAGTTCTGGCTTTCTCCACTATAAGTGTGGATGATTGAAAGGATATTGCTGACACCTGAATAAGAAATCCAATGACTCCACGCTATGTAAATTTAATTATTTCCTTTAATTTTTTTTTTTTTTTCAGGAATCTCTTTTTCTTTTCCTCAGCTTTGGAGAAGTCCTAGCAATTTTCATTTAAAAGAAATACAAGTCAGCAGTGGTTCACTGAACAGGCTGACACGCAATTTCATAGGGGGAGAGGAGCTGTGTCTTTAATCTAATTTGTGCTCTCAATTCCCAGCTCATGTATCTAGGGACTGTGATGTATACATTTACAAGGAGACATCTGTAATGCAGAGTCCAGCTCTCCGCAATTCTCTGAAACATGGGTAAAAAATTAGTCTGGGCGCTTGCAGCTGTCCTACAACCCAATAAATCTCTGTATACTCACAGATGTAGAAATATTCCCGGCCTGGCCTGAATTCAAATCCTAGGGAGAAGGGTGTGAAAAGCTGGAATTTTTCAGAGAACTTGAGCGGTCCGTTTGGAGAGTGGGGCCGGTTACATTCCCATCTCTTGAACCCTTTGGAAGTATGGTCACAGGCACTGTACCCATCAAAGTTCACCATGTAGAGGACATAACGCTCAGTCTTGTCTTCTGGGACCGAGTCCTCATAGTGAGGGCAGAAAACATCCAGGTAGTCATTGATACAGACGTCAATGTGGTAGTCACCTCTCTGGAATCTGTGGGAAGATGAAGAAAAAGATGAGATTATTTGCACAGAAAAGACTTCCTGCTCGGAATCATCAGTGGTAGAATAACTTTAATACCGCAGGTGCTAACAGATTTATCATAGTAAGTTTTTACTGCATCCCGTTAGGATGTGGGACATGTTACCATTCCAACTCTCAGGAACAACAATTTTACAGAGGAATTCATTTACCTTTGTTTCAAAACACCCTAAACATGGAACTCTTCACATTCATTTTCAGTCATGAGGAGGCTGACTTGCTATGTTCCTTTCATTCTGAGGATCACATATATTGAGGCAAAGTTTTGGTATTTTGAAATAGCGTTTCATTTCATGAGTGTTTTTGAATAAATGAATAAGTCATTTAAAGAACAAATGAATGACTGAATTGTTCTTGCTATAATTGAGACCATTCTCAATTTCCTATGCAAATGCAGAGAAGCAGAGTCATAAAATTGAGAGAATTAGGATCATAAAATTTAAAGGTTGGAAAGAAAATTCCTAGAACACTTCCACGTTAGAGGAAAATAAAAGCCTAAGGCGCAATGATAAAGCAGTGAGTGACGGAGCTGGATCTGGAACGGTGACTTTGGGTCCTACCTAGTCAGCTGTTTCCCTTAGTGAATCTGCTTATGTCACAAACTCGTTTTGGCAGATTTCTTTTGATGCCCCAGCCTTTTCTATATTAAGAAAATTAAAACCAGCTAAGTCCAATGAGCTCCTCCCCTCATTTTTTTGTTTTTAAAGATTGTACGCATTCATTTGACAGAGAAAGACACAGTGAGAGCGGGAACACAAGCAGGGAGAGAAGGAGAGGGAGAAGCAGGCTTCCCGCTGAGCAGGGAGCCTGATGCGGGGCTCAATCCCAGGGCCCTGGGATCATGACCTGAGACCAAGGCAGATGCCTAACTTCTGAGCCACGCGGAAGCATCCCCTCCCCTCATTTCTTTGTGTTCTAGGGCCAGACTGGACCACTTCCATCCTGAAAGTTAAATTACACACACACACACACACACACACACCACTGTATGCATCACACTGTCTGCTTCAATTCCTAACCTCACAAAAGTTTTGCTTATTTGTGTTAACTAATGATACTCTCCCCTTCAGATGAACAGACTTCTCAGGAACTAATGATGTATGAAACAGGAATTGTTATGTATACAATTTTCTAAAACCAGAACAGAAAACCCTACAAAACCCTCTTTTTTTTAGCTAAGGAGGAAAGTCTCTGAGCGCTCTGAAAGTTCATCATAAAACTGTTACTGCCAAAATACAAATGCCCCTCAAGTCATCTAGTCTTTGAGTCAGCTGGTTTCGGTGTGAACACTTTCCAGGGGCAAGTGAGCTGGTCTATTCCATTTTTGGGCATCTCTAAATTTTAGCAAGTTTCTTCTCATATTGAGCACAAATCTGCTTCTGTGTGATTTCCACCCAGTGATCCTGCTCTGGCTGCCTGACATCACAAAGAACAAATCCAATTCCTCTTCCTTCCTCCCCTTTAAGGACAAGACAGTCCATAATAAATATGGAGTTGTCAACTATATCTCTGTATCCTCCTATCTCCATACTTGAAAGTCCTGATTTTTTTGGTTATTTCTGCTCCCAGGCTTCTCACATTCTAGATTCTCAACTCTTCTCATGTCCTGTAGTTTCCCAGCATTCTCCTTAAAATGCAGCTCCCAGACACAACCAACCTCTCGGACAGGTCGCTGTGACCCGCGCCCAGCCCAGGAGACCTACTACAATCTTCACTCTGGATGCTAAGTAGTCATCGATGAAGCTGAGATTCCTTTCTGAAACAGAACACGATACAAGTGGAAACTCCTCATGTTAGTCGGAAGACCTCGATTTAAGGATTGCTGTTGGTTGAGTGGGGGAATCAGAAGCCATTTGAGCCTCAGTTTCCTCAAATGTAAGTGGGAATGATAACGAGGATCTGCCTTGCTAACCTCACATGACTGCTTCAAGTCCCAGATGATGAAATGGATGAAAAGCCATGCAAGTGTACGCATTATCAGGATATATTAAAGCATATTAAAATTGGTAACTGACAAAATATTAACCTTACAACCACAGCAGTCAATGTAAACCACAACAATAAAAATAATCCCCGTTTCCCTTTTTAAAAATCTCCAAAGACAGGAAATCATATAAAAATCCTAAATTCGGGTGCCTAGGTGGCTCAGTGGGTTAAGCCGCTGCCTTCGGCTCAGGTCATGATCTTGGGGTCCTGGGATCGAGTCCCGTATCGGGCTCTCTGCTCAGCAGGGAGCCTGCTTCCCTTCCTCTCTCTCTGCCTGCCTCTCTGCCTACTTGTGATCTCTCTCTGTCAAATAAATAAATTTAAAAAAAAATCCTAAATTCTGTCCTCAACTATCAAACGCTCTGCAGAAACTTCATTTGATCAATGCTTTTAAAAAACAGCCTGCTGATTTATATAAGGAGAACAAGCAGAGATGACCAGATCACTGTTCAGTTAGAGGATCTCAAAATGCATGAAATTTTTGAAAAAGATTTTATTTATTTATTTGAGAGGGAGAGGGAGACAGAGAGAGAGAGAGAGAGAGAGAGAGCGAGCGAGCGCACACGCAGGGGGAGCTGCAGGCAGAGGAAGAAGCAGGCTCCCCACTGAGCAGGGAGCCCCATGTGGGACTCAATCCCAGGACCCTGGGATCATGACTTGAGCCAAAGGCAGAGGCTTAACCAACTGAGCCACCCAGGTGCCCCAAAATGCATGAACATTAAAAAAAAAAAATGGAAGTATTTCTCTATATTTACAATGATCACGGAATATTTTTCTTCATTACCGGCAGACGATGATTTGTCAAGACGCAAGGAAAGCCTGTGTTGCTTTTAAAAGATTTCTGAACATCAAGGTAACATCACTGCCAAAGTATAAAGAAAAGACACTGCAACGTTCAGATAAAAGGGTGCTGGGATATGAATCATCAGCACTCAGAGTAGCCTGACAGGTCTGGATGGGAGCCAGACAAGAACGGCTACAGAAGGCAATGCCCAGATGCACTTTATATTATTATATTATTATTATAGATTTTAAAGACATTCAAGGGGGAAGTTTTCCCTTTCTCTAAGTGTCACTCATTTTAGCTTCTACTAGCACTTGACACAGCCTAAAAGTGGAAAAAAAAAAAAGAATTAAAACTGCCACTGTCCAGACCCATTCTGTTATTGCTCTAGTCTACAAATTGCCATTGTTTTTGATGCTTTGAACTGAGCTTCCTTTCTCCAACTTTTATCCCCATTAATACTGTGTAAGTTTTAATAAAACAAGCCATGAGCTTGAAGACACCCTTTACATTGGGTTGACCCTATTCCTTTCTGATGACATTTTGCTTTGTGTGGGGTGTTAAATGAATCACCGTGGAGCCTGCTTTGAACTTGTGATCACCCCAGTGATTAGTAATCCTACCCCTCTATCCATATGACAAAGATGATGATTCACCACAGAATCATCTTAACCTGTTTGAGATCTTTCATTTGCACAAGTTGGTGTACTAATACAATTTTTAAAGGAAGGACAATACAAACATAAAAACAATGATAAACTAGAACTCATAAAAGGCATCCCTGTGACATACTCAAGTATAATCCAAAGAAGAGTTTAGGATCAGATATTCTAACATGACCCCATATCATGCTCTTTGGCTACAGAGTAGTACTGAACCATTCTTTCTGGCCCTACTATGGAGAGACACACATGTATGGCTAATATAATTGAGTGTTTATTATGTTACATTCAATACCTTGATTTAATCCCCATCACAGATCCTATAGAACAGATACTATCAGTACAGCCCTTTAAAATGAGGATTTCGAGGCTAATTAGCCAGGCAATGCGCCCAGTGTCACAGAGCTAATAAAATGTGCAGGCAGAAGTCAAGGCCAAGCATTCATAACTCAGAACTGAAGTTTTTTACTATTCTACTTCCTGAGAGATAAAATTGCTAAAGTCAAGTTCTTAGGTCTCTTCATCCCACAGAGGGACAATTCTAATTCTTGCTGCTACACACACGTGCTGCATCTAGGATCTGCCATGGTATGGCTTTACCTATGTTGTCACGGAAATCCTCCTTAGGTAGTTACAGTTAGTTTCATTTTCCCAATGAGGAAATGGCATTCAAAGAGGTTATCATCCTCTGAGTTCATTTTTTCCCACAGGAAACTAGAAGCAGAGTTAGGATTTCAACCTGAGTCTTCTCTGATCCTGAAGCCAATTCTCTTTCCTCCTAAATGCTATGGTTCCAAAGTTTTTACCAATTGTTGTGATTCCCCTCACTTGAAGGAGCCCTTTAAAGGCTTTTGGTGCCATTAGGTTACCTTATGTTTATACTGACCTTCTAGCAAAGGCAGGTGCAAGGTGTCCTGGCCCTGCTCCCTCCCCATGACACTGGCCCCAAACTCCTAAACTGAAGGGTGTGTCGACATCCAGAATAGGGCTCACATAGCAGTGTTAGCTCCCGACTCAGGCATAAGAGTCTGGTTTTTCGTGGAATCAAGTGCTGTTAGGCTCAGCAGCTGGGCCACAAAGGGATCTCCCCAATCCCGCCCCCTCGACAAACGGCTTTCATGAACTTTCGTTCCTATTCAAAGAGCAAGTTCAAATCTAGGAAGAATGATTCCACATGCCAATATTTACAAAGGTCACAGGTGGCAAGGCGGGTGTTTTAAACACATTTGCAAATTTCTTGGACATTTTCTTGTAAAGGTCTCCCGCTTACTCCTTATCTTTAATTCCATCCATTGTATCTGTGGTGCTCTACCTCTCTGAAATCATTTCATGTTAAGAACTCGAGGAATTTCTGGCTGCACACCAACAAGCCAGCAATAATTACAGTATGATCTTTACTAAATTATCACAGTGGCTTACAGTGTAAAATCATGCACAGTAGCCACACTTAGAAAAGTGATTGTGTTTGAGTAATATGATTACCGCCCTGTGTTCTCATTATACAAAAGTCTCAACAGGAAACATCCTGTATACATGAAAAGATGGTGCTCGCCCTCCACTGACTTGCACGGCTACGAGGGTCCAAGCTCCAACTAACATATAATAGCATCTATAACTCTAGGAACACATGAATACATTGTATACATTCACCAAAATTTGACAGTAGACTGGTTGAGAATCAATGTCATTTATATTACGGAAGGGTCATCTTAGTTAATTAAGAGGAAGAAAACTCAGTATGGCAACTAGTTCTTTGTTACCAACTCAATTATCAAGCAGGAATTATGCACTTTATGGTAGTTCTTAATGCCCTAGAAGCTGCCTGGAAGGGTGGATAAAAAGCACATTTCAAGGCTGTTGATAGAGCGAAAGTAACAAACCGCCATTGGGATTTGAGTGAGAAGGTCTATTTGCAGACATGCGTGTTTGTCTCAGTTTGCCTTCAGTGTTTACCTGAGGACATCCTGCAGCTAACTACAGTTTTGATTATACACTTAAAACTATTCTTACTATCTCTCTCCTTATCTGGCCTGTCTGCAGAAAGTGATTTGTGACTTGAAATCAAATGAAATAAAGACCCAGCTGAGGTAATCAGTCAACAATTTGCCTCTTCACTTTGTTATCAATAGGGCCCCAGCTTTCTATCCTGATAGGGAACAGCACAAGGCTTCCTGACCAGTTAGCAAGGACCAGGAAGACTTCACTCCATCTAAACCCAGTGACTTATTTTCAAACGGAAACATCGGATATGCAGGACTCAAATACTCTACTTCTTGGCCAACCTCAAGGAGAAGTTCTCAACGACCCTGTCCTTGGTTCCTTTTGGCTGTGGCAAGTAAATGTCACCTAGGTTTCTTTCCCAATGGATGGCCCTTCATGTCATTGTCCTTACTTCCTCCTCAACCCCATATGCCCTTAGGCTGTGAATACCGACAGCTGGGAAGGCCAGCCCCAAAGGACACACAGGCAGGGCCCTGGGTTCCAGGCATTGGAAGAGCAGCATCACAGCCGTCCTTCTCTGAGTTCCTCTTTAGCCACATCTTCCTGTGTTGCTGCTCCTCTCCTCCCTTCCTCATCTGCTAAAGCCAAAATGCATTTCATTTTAGGAGCTGGAAAAGGAAGGGTACGATGCCTATTTAAAACATTCTAAATTGGCCTTTGGCATATGTCGGTGGCACAGCAGAGAGCCTGCTTCCAGGGAAATGTGTACTGAGGTATTTTATCATGCAGCTCCTGAGTGAAGTTTCCTCACTCCATAAATATAGAAACAGCATTAGTGAAAGAAGACAGAGTAGTTATTAGAGGTTAGGAAGCTGCGAGACACTTTTATCCCACTCTTTCATGTAGTGTTTTAAAGGATTCAATAATGAAAATGTTATTTCTCATGAACTGGATAGTTGATTATTACAGTTTAAATGTATTTTAATCTGTCAAAGAGGTGATTGTTTTAATATTCCTATTTGAACAGAACTACAATGTCACTTCTTTAATTACAAGGCAACTTAATATATTACATTCTGAAATTGAAATGTAAAAGAAGGATATGATTTATGGTCAAAGATTAAGCCAATTTATCAGCTTGGGGTTCCTCCCAAATTTTACATCTAGAGTGAATATATCTTGGCAGCCCTGTCTTTCGCTTCTACCATTATTGATTTAAAGGCTAATTTCAGAGTAAGATGTCTCTTTTTAACCAGAAGAATTTCTCATTTGTCCTGGAAGTCCTCCTGGGCCCACAACAGACCTGGAGTTTGGTCTGTAAATATGTTTCGGGAGGAGACAGGCAGGCCAGCAGTCTCTGTTGCAACACGTCTCTCCTCATCTCCTTCTGTTATTCTCTCAGCACAGAATGCAAGCCTTATGGTTTTCATATCCTAAGTCTGAAGATGCTCTTTTTATTTTGTTTTGTTTTCCTGCAGAGGTTAAAGCATGAAATATAAACAGCAAATCAAACAGGGTAGATAAAGAATAGCATCACTGGGGGCTGAAGCGAGATGTGTTCTGCTGTTTTTTAATGTCTTCCTTCTCTCATGGGCTGAAACATGTCTGTCTTCCAAATGTATTGGTAATTGACCTTCATTTTCAGCTCTGAGATAGAGTCCTGGAGAGTTTCACGACTACCAGGCCGGTTGCTAAGGCTAAATGAAGGAAGTCTGAATGAGGTCTGATGACTGCAACCCATCATTTCGGGCAGTCCAATCCAACTCCTCCAGGCTCTAGAACATACCAATCACAGCTAAAGTTCCCGCAGAAGTGAAGATTTACAAGTTAAAAAAAATACTCAAGGATGAATTTCAGAGGTGTTTCTTACCTTATTTTTGCAGTCAAAACACTGTATGTTCTAACACATACATTTTTATCCAATGAAGCACAAGATAGTTACAAAATATTTAGAACCCAGGGTTGCTGTTCTAGCCATGAATATCAATTCCAGTAAAGTTCTTATGCATGCATGTTTTGGTAATTACAAATTCTGCAGCGTAAGAGCTTTGCCTTGAATTCAGTAACCGTTGGTGATGGGAATAAGACGTAATTTACTTGGCCAGATATTTAGAATTCATTAGTGGTTTAGTACAGTAACCTGTCACCTTTTCTCTTTCCACGTGTATAGGTGTACGTGCATGTGTTTTAAAAACAAACGGTCTAAAAATTTCACAATTAATACCAACTACGCATATCAAACAGATGGATAAAAAGATCAGCAAGCTCTTATTTTTTGCTTTCCTATTATCAGTCACATCAGGCTGAATGACTTTGTAAAATTGGTATCTCCCAAGAGTAACACCTGTTTCAAATACAGGGCCCACAAAATCTTCTCTCCTCCAGTGTTTTAACTCATTTGGAGTTTGTTTTATTAGCTTGACTGAGGAGCTCCAAAGGAAACAAAGCATTAAATTGGCAGGGTCTAAACAAGACTTGCCTTCAGGAAGGGACTGGGAGCTTTGGGTGACAGTCTAATTGCTTCTAAACCCCCAAAGCGGCCTCAGGCATGGAGTAAGAATGTGTCAACATCAACAGGCTAAATCAGCCAAAGAATTAACCAGGCGGAGTGTTACACACCCAACACACTGCAGATCACTGTAATGGTTTTCAAAAAGGGAGTAAAATAAAATAAAGAATTGGCATCTGGCATCCAGTGTACGTCCTAGCAGAGGTCACGTCCACAGAGCAAAACAGGCTCTTTCCTGACTCCCGCTGCTCAGGAGCTTCCTGACAAAGCTGCCCTCACACCCCAAGTTCTCTGGAGTTCGACATCATGGCAAGCACACGGAACAGAGCACCTGCCGCCTACACACGGGTCCAAAAGCAGATGCGGGAAATCACCGAACAGGTTATCCAGCCACTGTCCTAGGAGAACAGGATTAAATAAACGGATTCTGTTAGGGGGAATGCAGGAGTCAATCAAACAAATAAGCCACCTGTCCAAACTGCTTATACACTTGGAGCCCTTTTGTATCCTACGGGGATGGAGTTAGCTGATAGAATTTCAGGCCATTCCCAGTTTTAAGAGTAATAACAATAACCAAAGCACTATCATAAATGTCGTTTCTCTTAACCGATTCAAGTAATGATTTAGTAGTTTTTAAATACTGGTAATGCAAACCCTGAAATAGACATTTATATTATGGCTTGATCGTAACTTCCTGGGCTTATTACCACCTAAGACTGAAATCTGGCCCTGACTTCTCAGAAGTCGGGCTGGGGTATCTGAAAACCTACATGGCGAGGAACTCATCTCTACTAGTTTATTGTTAAACAAACAAAAAAGCTGGTGAGAAGGAAAGGAAATAACAGCTTTCTTCTGTGCTCCATCTCCACACTACAAGGGGAAGCATGTATTTGGTAATGTTAGGGCAAAACAATAATGATAATAGTGTTTCGCACAAAGCTTTAGGATGCAGAGCAAACACTGTTGTCGCTCTGGTGCAAATTGGCATGTGAGAAGTAGTTACCTTTATTTGGTGCATTTTAACCCTGTGAGCAGGTGGATACAAATCTGAAGCCTGAAAAGAACCCAAGGTGAGAGAAAGAGATCCAGGGCCATTAGAAATGAGGTGGTGGGTACGGTCGTCAAAGGCAGTGAATTCATTGGAGGTAAATGCGTAGATTCGGAAGGAAAACTGGGACTGTGCTGAGCAGATCACTGTAACAAAAATAATGATCATTGTCGTATTTTTATGCAGACCTTTTTAAATAGACTTTTCCTTGAAGACAGTGCTTGTGTTTACTCATCTCCGTACCCTCGGCACAGAGCACAGCATTTGCACAACTTGATACGTGTCTGAAGAAGGAAACTGCTGCTGACGGATGTTACAGGCAATGCTTAAAAGCAGAACAACCGTGTAAGGTGCCCCACCATCTCCTTCTGTGTCCTGGGTCCCAGTATCCAGTTTGAGAAGAGCTAAATAATATTCTAAACAAAGGCCAAGATCAGAAAACAAAATAATGGCCGACTACAAAAAGGAAAATTATAATCAGGACTGTTGTTCAAGCAATGCTAGAAAATTATGCCCAGCCGAGTAGACAACTTAAGCACCTAAGGCAGAATGAAAGTTTCTCTCTTGTCATTAAGTCCTCTATTCAATTACCATTTATCGGGGTAATTAAACACTGGAAAGTGATGCCAGGCTAATTGTTAGATTATGATAATTACATGTCTTTGCTATGCTACAGCTGATCAAAATAAGATGTGGTCCCGTGCACTTAGCTAAAGCTGCTCTGTAATCGTCAGACTTTCGTAGAGCGCTAGGCCATTTATTACTAATTCATTACAAATCAGGCGGAGAAGCTTATTATTTGTAATGCTTCTTTTCTCCCCCCACACACAGTCTCCTGGAACAAGCCTCCCAAAAGGTTAAGCACAAACCGTTGCCTCTCATTGGCCCGTTTCCATCCCAATTACACAGCTGAGCAGCATTAGGTGCCTCTGTTTGAGAGGGTTCATCAGCCTGCTTCACAAAATCCTGCAACCGCTCATCACACTGGCAGCAACATCCACCGCTCCCTTTCAGCCTCCGCCAACCACTGTTCTGCTCTGAGCTGTGTCCCAGCAACCACGAGCTGGCAGTCCAGACGGTGTTTTGGTTCTGAGGCTCCCTTCTGCTCGGGTCAGGCCTAGCCCAGGCTGGGATATGCCCAGGGTTTGGTCCAGCCGGCAGGAGGCATGGGGAGTACAGACTGCGCCCCCTCCTGCCAGGACGTCTGGTCTCCGCTCCTCAAGCCAGGGTCAGGAGAGGAGAGCAGCTTTCTCAGGAGCCGACCAGAGTCACCTCAAAGTGACCAAATGGGATCCTTGTAGGGGAAGAATGGGACCAATCCAATGTCTGGGGCTTCCCGGGGGGTTAGAAAGCTCTCCTTCCATCCCTTTACTAAACGCTCTGGGTCACCCTTAGAAGAGGGGAAGGCAAACGGGATTTGAGATTTGAGATTTCCCCCCCTATTACTTGGGCATAATTATTGACTGAATATTTGTACCTCCCCCCACCTCCCACCAAAACTCATAAGTCGAATCTCCAACCTCCAACGTGAGTGACTGTATTTGGAGATAGAGACTTACCGAGGTAATTAAGGTTATATGAGGTCATAAGGTGGAGCCTTGACCCAATGGGATTATCGTCCTTCTAAAACGAGTGCCTCCTCCCCCCTCTCCTCTGCCCCCTTCCCTTTACGGGCCTCTGCAAGCCAGGAGGAGAGCTCGTACCAGAAACCGACCCTTCTAGACCTAGATCTGGGACTCCAGCCTCCAGAAGCACGAGAATAAATTTCTGCTGCGACAACTGCCAAGAAGTATCTGGTGTTCTGTTATGGCAGCCTGAGCAAACGAATATGGGTAGTCTAACATTTAATTACTGGAAAAGTTTGGGGTGGGGCAGCATTGAATTATATCATGGGCAGAGACTTCAGAAACAGACACACACGCAAAACTGATGAAGAACAAGGTAACCAGGGCTGGGAAGGGAGGGCACGGGAGTGGGGAGAGAGCAGAAGGGAGCCCATGCTGGCACCCCTCACGATACCCTGCATGTGGGAGACACCCAGTATCCATCTGCCATTCTGAAAAAATGGCTGGTCTGAGGGAGGAAGGCACCTTATTTTCCTAAGTAAGGATAGTTTCACCTCTTAAATTAACTCATGGCACCATGAAAACGACTGTATTATCACCCAGCGACGGTGTTATCTCACTGTTTCAGCAAGGTTTTCACCCAAAGATAGAATGAAGGGTGTTACAGAGAAGTCACAGGCTCTATTTTACCCTTCCTCGACCCTGAAAATTAAAACAGAATATGCCACCGCCTTTCAAAAATCATATTAGGTACATTCTGGGGACAAAACAAACCACGAGGTACCTTTGTTAACACCAGAATACATAAAACTGTCATTTTATGCACACATTTACTGGTGGCCTGTGGCTTAAGACAGGGGAGCTGGGGGAACAAAGGTACTTCGGTTCATCACATAAAAATGGCTTTGCACTACTTAGTATTATTATTTCCTCCCACACTCATTAAAAGGATATTCATTCATACAGCTGGATCCTCTATTTACTTTTATAGCCTGGACCACAGAAAGATATATGCAAGAATAATGCAATCATAAAAAATAAGAAACTAATTGCTCTATCCCAAGGAAACATAAGGGGGAGAAAGAAATAAACAATTCACCATTTATTGCTCAGAAATAAATCTCAGCACTTTAGGGGATTCTCAAGAGCTATAATATCTCTGCCTACTTAAATGCTTGTCTATCTCAATGTCAGAGAATATAGTTGTTGTCTCTCCCCTTCCCCTTTCATTTTAATAAGCTCGCTTTCAAAATGTCTACCTTGGAAGAGAACTACAGTTCAAAGCAAACACGCATGACCCTCCTCTTGAACTTTCAGAATGTTTGGTCCTGCTGTAATCTCTGAATCAGCCGCTCGCGGGGACTGTGAAGTTTCAGAGGGATGGTTAATGCCAAGACACAAAGATGATGAACTAAGAGGGTGATAACGGGCACTTCATGCTGGGTGACAACTCAGCATCGCAAGCCTTGAGAGGACAGGGTCACCACTGGCTTTCTTCAGCACTCTGCAGTACAATCCCAGATCCCCAAGTTCCTTTGACACGCACATTAACATTTTATTGCCCTTCAAACTGTTCAAGTCCAAAAGAGACAGAGAATGTGAGTTGCAGGTAAGTTACAAACTCAGAGGGAGGAGGAGAGGGTCAGAGAAACAACAAAGCAGGTAGGAAATGCACAGGGGCTCTGAGATGAGCCTGGGCCTCAGCCCAGAATCTGTATCTAGTGTGAGGACAAATGGCATGATGTCTCGCTGAGCAGTTGATTTACAAAACAGGACGATTTCATTCATCCATGTTTTAATTCAACGTACAGGCACCTACTCTGTGCATGCTGGATATTTAATTAAAATCGGAAGCCAAGGGGCGCCTGGGTGGCTCGGTGGGTTAAGCCTCTGCCTTTGGCCCAGGTCATGATCCCGGGGTCCTGGGATCGAGCCCCGCGTCTGGCTCTCTGTTCAGCAGGGAGGCTGCTTCCCTTCCTCTCTCTCTGCCTGCCTCTCTGCCTACTTGTGATTTCTGTCAAATAAATGAATAAAATCTTTAAAAAAAAATATTAAAAAAAAAATCAGAAGCCATTTTATGCTCTAAAAGGACATTTTTTTTTTTTTCCCATTCCACAAACACTCGTATACTTTCCAACCCTCTCAGTGGGATGAAGGGGTGTAGGCAAACCGGGAATTCATGTTGGTACACTCCGGATTTGCTGTCTCAGAACACTCTGTAGCTGAGAAAAGATTGGTAACAGCTAAGACCCACCCAAGGATGTTTTAAGAATCCAGCCATTAAATGAAAAGCCTAAGTCTTGGTCACTGAAAGTGCTGGTTACTATGGCTTTGTGAATACGACTAGAGAAAGGAACACAGGACATACGCCGGCCAAGGGGGCAGCTTAGAAGCATGGTCTTCAAGGCTAATGGAGAGAACCCCGACTGTCACAGCTGTTCAGCCCACCCTGAAATTCGAGGTTGCAGGAAGGGGAATGGGCATGGCTCTCAGGCTGCAGAAATGCCTTTTCCTTCTGCTAGCAGGGGCAGTGAGGCTGTGGGGAGCCGTGTATACCACAATTGGGGGATATCGTCTGAGGCTTACACACACCTCCACAGGGTTTTGAATCTTAAGAAGTTACCAAGGACTCTGAGCCACCATAGGAAATGAACTGAAAATTAGGGATTATGGGGAAAATAAAAAAATTTTCTAAAAAATTTTTTTTAGTTTAAATACGAGTTTCTAGGATATAAGCTGAAGGAATAAACTTATGTATGCATTGCAGTGCTTCCTAGTAGCCTATTAAATTTAGTCTATTTTTTTAAGTCAGGGTGGTGGCCTCAAGATATAATTGATATCTCAAAAGACACCAGAGATCTTTGGAAGTGTATGGAAACAAAATACTGCTATTCTCTGTTAGACGATTACAATATTTAAAAATTTCTATCACATGAGAGGGAATTGTGTTGGTTCTAAGAACTAGAAAAATTTATAGGGAAACTCAAATTTAGACACATCACTCCTTTTTTTTTCCCTAAATGGCATATTGCAAGCCAGCATCCCCAAGCACTCATGGTATTAAAAAGTGGCATTCTCAGCATTGTATTTGCAGCTAAATATTTATGTACACGATTGAGTCTACAAACTCCTCTCACATAAAACTTTCTATAATTGGTTTTGACTCAACAACAACCATGATCAGGTTACGAGAGTCAAGAGAGACAAAATCTTAACTCATCACTTCTTAAAAACACCAAGTTATTTGCCTTTGTATTCCTAGTCATTACTCATATTTATTAGGCTTAACCTATAGTAATCACGAATTCCTTAATTCACAGAGCGCGCGTGATGTAGGCTTGTAAGGAGATGGCCTCTGGTTCTCCCTTGGCACACAACAGTCAAAGATAATTTCACAAGAACACTGCTTCTGCATCAAGATGATAGAGATATACACCAGTGGAAGGGACTTTGAAGCACCATCTCTTCTAGCTGTTTCCTTTCAGGACTGTTAATTATCCAGTCTCTTTTTAAAAAAATCTCCAGGGAGAGTTTGAGTCTTAAATAGCAGCTCTTCCTAGGACCTGTAGATGTCATTCAAAATTCAATGCATAAAGAAATTCTTTACTCTGGGGCACCCGACTTTCCAGTGTTGATCAGAGCATTTTCCTCACCCCTACCTTGTAAGAAGATTTAAAAGAAAAATAGAGGGCGCCTGGGTGGCTCAGTGGGTTAAGCCTCTGCCTTCGGCTCAGGTCACGATCTCAGGGTCCTGGGATCGAGGCCCGCATCGGGCTCTCTGCTCAGCGGGGAGCCTGCTTTCTCCTCTCTCTCTATGCCTGCCTCTCTGCCTACTTGTGATCTCTCTCTCTCTCTGTTTCAAATAAATAAATAAAATCTTTTAAAAAAATAAATAAATAAAAGAAAAACAGACGAAATTTAGCTCAAGTTTGCCGAGGAAAGTCAAGCTGATTGTATTATTGACTGCCTACTGCATTAGCAATTTCCAACTGAATTACAGACTGTTTGCCCGCATTATATTGCTATCGTTCAATACCATTTTCATTGCCCTAATGAAACAAAGCTATATAATATAACCATAAAGTACTGATTACAGTTAACCATAATGGAAGAGAGCTAAGGAAAGACCTATTTTTAAAATATGCACAGAAAAAGATAAGAAATGCTGATACTCAACAGACATTTTTTTTTTTTTAAACTCTTTTTGGCTTTCTGGATTGAGATCAAAACAACACTGACAAATTAATTCTTCTTTCTTTTCCAACAATACAGATGGTATTTCCCCTAAAATAGAATTTCTAGAAGATTTCCCAAAGAGCGAAAGTTCTCTAGGTGCTAAAAAAAAAAAAAAAAAAAAAAAAAAAGTAACATCGTGAATTTTACACATATCTTAACAAGTGCCTACTTCAAACCAGAGTATTCCCTAATATTACAAAAGAGGTTATCCAAATTTTCCCTGGAGTGCAGATTTTCTCCCCATCTATAGGTGAGCTCTTCGGAGAAGTGCCATTATGAAACCAGAAGGGTGTTTTTTATTGAGCCAGCAACACAAATGATTGGGGTGCAGTGCTGGGCTGAAGCTGCCCGAGTGAGATAGCAAATTCATGGCTGAGATTTCTGCCTTTTAGCAAAGGCACTGAAGGTTACTTGGCAGCCCCTTGTACACCCAGTTCCTTTCCCAAAGACAGAAACAGTAAACCAAGAGTTGGAGGCAACACGAAGAAATGGTAGAGAAAATTCTTGGATGTTGCTGATTATATTATGACTACAAGCTGTAGTGTCAGACACTTGCTCCCTTCTGATATTTGTGCCAGAGCTACCAAACCCCAAACCCTACCCCACCCCACCCCTCCCAGATGGAGTGTAACTGGTATAATGGGAAAGAGAGCTCACCGTTATCACTCCCTAAGGTTTCCTCGACTCCAGCTGGTGAAGGTGAACGAAGTTACTGTGTGGTGCTGTAGGGACAGATGATCTGTGACTGTCCAGGTCCTAGACACCCAGGCATTCCACATCTGATGAACCCTTCCTGCCATTTCTCTAGTGGATATGGCATAAACGTACACTGGAGCACAATGGAAATGCCTGCATGTCAGTTTCTTTAAGACAAACTCCGGTCCCGAAACAGACCTTTGTATTTGTGCAACAATGAGCAACAGTGACGACAAGGACATCCGTGTGGACACACCATGCTGAGTTCTACAGACCATATTTGATACACTGATATGATTTCCGCAGTTCAGAGTAGCTACCTCAATGTTAAATTTACTTGCGTTTTCTAGTTTCGGCACCGCAGACAAAAAGGTAAAACCAAACCAAGGTGATATCTGCGAGACCTCTTTCAATAATGTGTATTGCTTGAAAGATGGAAGAGAACCTGCATTTATCTTTCCCTATTAGAGTGCTAATTTATGCAAGTTCATTTGCCTTTTGCGTCTATCGATTGGATTCTTGTCTCATCCCCTGCATCGCTGACTAAACAATAATGCAAAGCCAGATAAAATTTGTAGATTTTTATATGCTCTTACCTCTATACCCTATTTAAAAGTTTGCATAAGGGGCACCTGGGTGGCTCAGTGGGTTTAGGGCCTCTGCCTTTGGCTCAGGTCATGATCCCAGAGTCCTGGGATCGAGCCCCGCATGGGGCTCTCTACTCAGCAGGAAGCCTGCTTCTCCCTCTCTCTCTGCCTGCCTCTCTGCCTAGTTGTAGTCTGTGTCTGTCAAATAAATAAATAAAATCTTTAAAAAAATAAATAAATAAAAGTTTGCATAAGCTAAACAGTGCAAGTGGAAATTACGGGTGACAGAAAAAGTTTTCACTTACTCGCATCCAAAAGAGAGTTCCGCGACAATGAGAACACTCAGTGGTAGAATTTCTCTTTTCACTTTTAAGCAGTCATGTCTGAACATTTGAAAAGAATCCTGTGCTGTAGGCACGCTCAAGTTAAAATAGAAGCACAATTTGAGATTACAGATTATAAAACCAGTAAGCACAGCTGCTATATGCAGTGCAGGAATGGCTCTCCTTTTCCATATCCATTTGTGGAAGACAGTCAAACCCCGAAGGAAAATAGCCTTTACTGCAAAAACTAGCAAAAGGGCTAAATCCCAGGAGGAATGATTTTCAGACATAATCTGCCACCTCTCTGCTCCCAGTCTCAAATAATGCTTTTATTTAGTGCTTCATTCTGGAGGGAAAAAAATATATATATATATATGTACCTTACGGCATACTTTCCAATATTTTATTAGTTTAAATGCTTTCTGTTTATGGGTTCAAGTAAACAAGTCTAATTTTAGTCTTGGGACTAATGATAAAATAGCTTATTTAAATATAAAGTGATCCAAAAGCTGTTAATAAGACAGGAAAGTACAAAAGTTGCCCTTACAAGATACGAGATTTTTAAAACCCAAAGAGTATTTTAATCCATCTTGTATAAAGCACTCATGTGCCCTAATGAAGGATTTCTAACTATTTCTTCTTGTTATCACTTCGCTAATTTACTCATGTCCGAAAAGGGAGAGAGAGAAGGGAAATGTTGAAGTCCAGTGAGAGTCTGCTCTCCTCCTCCTCTGGGGTGATTACTGGCCCCGGGGTCGACAATGGAGAAATCACAAGATGCTTCGACTCTGAACAGGGAAACTCTTCAGCTTATTGAGCATTCTAGAATTGCTCAGGCAGGGATATTCGACAGGGGCAGAGGGACACCTGGCAGGTGTGGAGTTCAGCCACCTAGACCTCTCTAAGGATGGTTGCAAATCGTACAAGATGTCCAGAAACACTAATAGGCATTCTCTGAACCACTTGGGAGGTGTCACTAATAAAAAGTGGAAATCAGAGTGGAAAGAAAATTTCATTTCTAATCCTCCTTGTGGCACCTGGTTTTTTCAGCACATATGGTTTGTAAAGTTTGCTAATGTCTGGTGGTTATCAAGGAAATCAGAGTTGATTAAAGATATTTCAACTTTATCTTCATTTTCCAGACTTTGCAGGCATCTATCTGATAATGGAGAAGAAACAACTATCTTATTGGTGTGGTAGGCAGCACAGGAAAAAAGTCAAGAGAAAAAGGAGAGAGAACCATCTGCCTAGCTTCAGATCTGGGCTCTGTTACTACTGAATGTGCAACACTGGCAAGCAACTTTACCTTTCTATGCCTCAGTTTCCTCAACTGTAACATTGGAATAACAATTGACCTCACTCTTGGGACATTATTTAGGATTACGTGAATAAATTATATGAGTAAACCAGGACGGAACGGGAAGCACTTAGTCCTTGACAAATAGTACAGGTAAAAGGAATATGGGCAATTATATTATCTCCCTAACTAGTATTTTTTGACTAAAGACAAAGAGGTTTTCTACTTTGAACAATATCTTAAGAACCTCCAAAATCTTTAGAAATAAAAATTCTGATGATCATTGCAACACCTCAAGTAGGTGAAGTGTCAGTCTAACAAATTTTCATGGAAGTAATGAAAAGTGGCTTCTGAAAAGTTTATAGAAATGGGGGAAGAGAATATGCTGGCTCTTTGGACAGGCTGCCTCAGAGTATGCAAACGCAGAGAAGGGGCCTTTTCTAAGTGTGCTGGGGTTATAAATACACTGAGTAAAGGTGGGCAGTTGCCTTTGTAGTATGATTTCTGGGACACAAAAGCCACCTTTAAACAAAAATGCCTTCCCCAAAGTAAATTTCAGTTCTTAAATCTGTGCAAAGTGTTCTTTTGCCTGGAAGGGAACTCATACTTGCCAGCTAATGCATTAACATACTTTCATTTCCCTGACTCATTAATACTTGTCACCTTGCAGAGTTGAGACCCCTGAGAGATGAAGGCCCATGGTGGGTAAATTCTGACGAGAAAGAGTAAGTGGTCTTCAGGGTCAGGAGAAGAGGCTTCAGGAAAGGGACCCCAGGCAGAATGACTGAAGTGCAAGGTGAGATCCTAGAGAAATACTTGAGAATTCCCAATTCTGCTGAGGTTCAGCTCTACTGATGAAGTATCATCAAAATGCATTAGAATAAATGATATTTCTCCAGAAGGTCTATTTTAACTTAAACTTGAAAATTACACTTCACTTGAGCAATATGATATTAGACTGACCTTCCATCTTTTCTTAATTTGATTGACTTTTCACATATTTATGCCCTGCTTCTTTTAGTTAATTAATTAATTCGTCCAATGCATTGATTGCTTCCTGTAACTCAGGCACTGTACTTGAAGATAAAGAAACAAAAATGAACCAAGATAGATTCCCAGGCTACAAAAACTGACAATCTAGTGGGGGAGACAGGCACACAAATAAAGCACCGCAATAAAATATGTTCAAAGAGAAATTTTTACCAAATGCTACGGAAAATAGGAAACAGCAACAGACTTTGAAAGAGTTCAGGAAGACCTCATAAGGGAGCCAGGTCTTGGAAGATTAACAGAATTATCCCCAGAGAAGGAGAAGGAATGGGCTTTCCAGGCAAGCATGATGGCTGAAAGCCAGAAGGCTTGAAAGCAAGGAGCTTGCTGAGAGGGCAAACGAGGCTGCCCAGGGAGGTGAAAACTTTATTTTGAGAATGGAGTTGGGCGGGCAAATGAGAACCAAAGAAGACTTCTAAGGTGTAGAACATAATTGGATTTGCACTTTTATTTATCTTATTTTTTATTTTTATTTTTTTTAAACACTCCTCTATGCGAGAGAGAGAGAGAGAGAGAGAGAGAGAGCGAGCGCGCGCGCATGTGCTGGGGGAGGGGCAAAAGGAGAGAATCCAAGCAGACTCCCTGCTGAGCCCAGAGGCTCAATCTCAGGTCCCATGAGATCATAACCTGAGCTGAAACCAAGAGTCAGATGCTCTCAATCGACTGAACCACCCAGGTGTCCCTGGATTTGTATTTTTTTTTTTTTAAAGATTTTATTCATTTATTTGACAGACAGAGATCACAAGTAGGCAGAGAGGCAGGCAGAGAAAGAGGAGGAAGCAGGCTCCCCGCTGAGCAGAGAGCCCAATGTGGGGCTCGATCCCAGGACCCTGAGATCATGACCTGAGCCGAAGGCAGAGGCTTTAACCCACTGAGCCACTCAGGCGCCCCTGGATTTGTATTTTTAACTGATGATTTTCTTAGTCCTGGAGGAGACACACTGGGTGGGAAGAAAGCCTAGAGAGAGAAGATCACAAGGACTCTACTGCAACAGACCAGGAAGACATAGGCACAGAGAGGTCAGCCTGCCGCTGAGGACTGTTTGTGAGTGACAACAAACTCTTCACCTACTCTCCCATTCAGCCACTATTTGCAGAGACTCTACTCTGTGCAAGGTACTTTGTGTGGAGGAAACTACAAAATAAGTCAGATACAAACTCTTCACTCCAGCTTCTTATGACTGCCTCGACATGAAGAGCTTGAAGTAGGGCATTTATGGGATTAAAAAAAAAAGTCGTGAACAAGAGAAAAGTAATAGGCAGAAACATCAGAAGAGGGTTAAAAGCAGTTGTTAACTTTTGTTCGTTGCTTTTGCAATGCTTAGGTGTGACCAAATATGTTAGAAGTTAATGGAGAGGGGCGCCTGGGTGGCTCAGTGGGTTGAGCCTCTGCCTTCAGCTCAGGTCATGATCCCGGGGTCCTGGGACCGAGCCCCGCATTGGGCTTTCTGCTCGGCGGGGAGCCTGCTTCCCCCTCTCTCTGAGTGCCTCTCTGCCTACTTGTGATCTCTCTCTCTGTAAAATAAATAATAGGTAAAGTCTTAAAAAAAAAAAAAAAAGAAGTTAATGGAGAGCAGCCAGAAGAACAATGAATGTAAAGTTAAAAGATCTGGGTTTAAATACAGTCTTTGCTTTAAATATGGTGTGACTCGGGCAAATTACTTAATCTCTTTGTACCTTCACAAGTGGAAAACTAGATGTCCTCAAGGTTCTACAATGCTATTTCAGAATGCAGAAGAGCTGGTATTCGAATTATTTCAGAAATTGAATGCCAAGACTTGGTAGAATGCTAAGATTTTATCCAATTCCACTCCAGATTTCCATTCATTACACCATTTCAGTGGTGTGAGGTACAGTTTTAACTGCACACTCAAAACTGGTACAGCACCTCACACCCAGGGACCCAAGGAGGTCATGATGATTGTGTATCCTGTGTCTAGTATGGAAAGTTGCGAAGGACAATAATATGGCCAAAATCATGAAAGGGATTCCATTCTTCCTACACAGAAAGTGGCAGAACTTGAGATCATCTAGGTGGTAACAAATGATAAAACATCCCCAATGAAAAAAGCTACAAGGGAGGCTACATTTACGGTTTATCACATGATCATTTCCCCCCCACACCTGCTTTCAACCCTACCAAGGGCCCAAGCTGCACAACAGGAAATGGCAAGCATCGTGACGAGAAAAATCGGTGAAGTCACCATTTAGAAATCCCCTCCACCAGGCATCTTCTGAACTGTTTCGTGGATTCTCATAACATCTAAAGTCCTTGAGGAACTCTCTGGGTTCCAACATCCCGGTTACAGGGATATAAATATATAACGTGCACTTCATCAAAATTGTTTTACACCTGTTCCCTCCTACTAAAAACGATAGAAAAAAACCATGTGTATTACCCTCTCTGGACAGATAAAACTCCTTCTCTTCCAAAGTCTTTTGGAAGGTAATTAGGTGCCTTAAGTGCGGGGGTAATTTAAGATTTTGTCTCTCTCCAAAACTGTTGACAATATGTTAAGCAGATGGAGGTCATTTCTTTTATTTCTCTAACTTTCCCTTTTGGCTCTCTGATGAAGGATATGCTGACATAAATGTTATGTTGTTATGCATGGTAGATAGACCTGCAGGTCCCAGAGGTGAGGCAAATCATGTCCTTTCAAATGATCTGTTATTTTTGGCAATAAATTTGGATTACCTATGACAGAAAGCCTTGAAATACTTTATAGGCCTCAACTTTAGTATGAGGAGGAAGGAGGGGGCTTATGAGAGAGGGAAAGGGATGTGCCAAACAGAAATGGTTTTTGGTCATTTTGATTCACCAAAACAAAATGGCCCTCAGGGACCCTGGGACCTCTGTAGCCTGGGACCTCTGTATGTTTGAGTTTAGCATTCCGAAAGCAAAGTTCTTGGCTTCTCTAGATGACAGCAACACCTTCACTTCCTGGAAAACCTGTGCTATCAGCTTAATGGTGACTTGATTTAAATTAAGTCACAGGCCTTGGACTGGGAACTGCCTCCTGCCATTTTCCTGCTCGTCTTCTTCCTAAACTAGTTCTGCTGACTAAGTATTTCCCCCCTGATGTCTTTAAGCATGTTCAAAGCAGTAATTCATACATAATACTCATGACAGCCCATTGCTTGAAAGTCTTGCTCTGTAACTTAAATTTTTTTCTACGTTTGCTCCTTAAATTTTGCTTCTAATTGATAAAAGCATGAAAGACTGAGCAATTAGATGGCTAAGGGTGAAAACCAGGGCAATGAATGTATGTGGTTCATCTACTAAATCCTCCAACAAAGTACTCATTATTTCACATGAACTGGACTCTGTTTTGTAGGACACACTGGGGGTGTTTAGAATTCTAAAATTATATACTTTTGCTGAGGTCAACCAGAGACCATGCAAACCAACCAGGGTAAGAGAGTTTTGCTTATATGTTGCAACTCATAAGTAACATTTAAAAAGCCACGATGCTTTTTCATTTGTTACTTTTCTTAATGGCACAAAGGTAATCTGGAGGCTTTTCATTTTCTTTAGACAACTGCAGGAAACCCAGAGTGGTCTTGGCATTGGATCCCTCAGGGTTAATCCCTGGGGGAGTCAGAGAACTCTCTTCACAGTGCATAGAGGACCTCACTATTCTATTGCATAAAAGCTATAGATCTCACCAACACAGGAAACCTTAGATATAGTTTATTAGACTATTAAAAGTTTATGACATCACTTCTCTACTCTCTGGTGTTCATCAATAACCCCCCATTGATCTCTATAGGAATCTCAACGTAGCCTCTTGTACAGTAATACCTATGTGTTCAAGCGTCAAAGACCCATTTACTTCACATGTGTAATTTGCCCACTTATTCCTGCTGAGATAATACTCCTGGTTTAATTGCCCATAGAGCAACTGGATAAATCAGCTACTTTGGTTTGTATTAGCTGTCTCTGCATATGTGTAAAACAAAAAAACCAAACCAAAACAAAGCAGAAAAACCCACGCAAGATTGTTCAAGCTATAAACTGCAAAAATGAATCACAAGCAAATCCAGCAAGTACTTCTAAATTTTGCAAAATGTAAAGAAAAAGGAACCTTAAAAATACATTCAGAGATATCAACTACTGTTTTGGAGGTGCAGAATAAATACATGAAAATCATATTGTATATATATAATCAATATGTTTATATTTGCAGATTTATTTACATAGGAAGAATGATGGTGAATGAATTAATGAATTCACTTATTCAAATTTCACTTATTTAAAATGAAAGCTTAAATGAATGAATAAATATATATGCATAAAGAAACTATATAAATTACCAAAGCCTGGACCCGTTTAAGAAATGCCAGACTCATGAAGCTGACATTTGCTTGTAAAAATTGCTTCAATTTTTGGGAATCCTCATTTTCTTTTAATGATCAGAACTATGATGAAAGAAAAATCTCTTCATATAAAACAAATTATAGTCTCCTTATATGTTAAACCCTTAAAGAATCATTTTCTCATTGATCATCCCTGTTAGAGTCATTAGCTAAACATAAGAACTGGAAGGCATACACACGAGATAACTCATGAACACCCAGATATGCACACAAAGACCTAACTCAAAAACATAAAATTAATATTTTAATAAAACACCTTAGTCTTTCAAATAACCAAAAAAGAATGCTTGCCTGATTTCCCTTTATTATTTCTAAAAAAATTTACATGAATGTTGTATCCCTATATAAGAATAACAAGTTTCATAATTTTTTTTTTAATGTTTTTAAAAATTTGTTTGAGAGAGAGCAAAGTGAGAGCAAGAGAGCGGGGACAAGCAGAGGGAGTGGCAGGGAGAGGGAGAAGCAGGAGGCCCCCCCCCGAGCAGGGAGCCCAAAGTGGGACTGGATCCAAGGACCCTAAGATTATGACCTGAGCCAAAGGCATTTGCTTAATACACTGAGCCACCCGGTCACCCCAAGTCTCACAAAGTTTTAAAATAAATCTCTACTTCATCTTCTGGCTTCATTCTGAAGATGCTTTACTTCTAAATGATAATATAGCATTTTAATTGGATATTGAAATAAATGGTATATATTGGACTATAAAATCTTGCAGCATAGTTATATTCTGGACTGAGTTCTAAAACTGGCAGAATGCTCAATTAGATATGGAGGCCATTTGGACATAGTAGATAATAAAAGAATTGTTAAGAGGCATTGTATTTTTCGGGGGTGATAGTGGACTCAGTTGGTAGAGCATGCGACTCAATCTCAGGGTAGTAAGTTCAAACCCAATGTTGGGTGTGGAGATCACTTTAAAAAAAATTAAATGAAATCTTTTAAAAAAGAAAAAGACATGGCTTTTCTGATTAAAAAGCTTCTAGAATCTAGTAAATTCAGACAATGACCACGCTAATATAGTCAGCAAATCTTCAGGGAGCCTCAGTCATTCAGTTGGTTAAGCTTCTGTCTTAGGCTCAGGTCATGATCCCAGGACCCTGGGATGGAGCCCGGTGTCTGCTTCCCACTAGACGCTCAGCAGTGAGTCTACTTCTCCCTCTGTCCCTCCCCCCACCCCTGCTCATGGTCCCTGTCTCTCTCTCGCTCTCAAATAAATAAATAAAATCTTTAAAATAATATGAAAATGTATTATTGCCAAATGGGGTTTATGTCATTCTTATTTAAGGTTTAAAATCTGCTAGGCCTATTACATGTGGGAGTCTGTCTTATGTGCTGCATCGACATGCATTTTACACAGGATACAAACTCTATAAACTGAGTTCCACAAGTGCGTAAGTACAGAAACAAATGGAAACCTATTTATAGGTAATTGATTTCACGATTTTGGGAGCTATTGACTAGGGGATTTTAAAACGGCACTAGCAACGAGGGTTGCCAAGTTTCCACTTTTGAAAATTCCAATACCTTGTGGTCTCAATTTAAAATAAACAAGAACTCACAAACTCAAGCAATTCCAGAGATGAAAGGCAGACCCTAATGATAGCAGGTAGAGCAGAGCAGGTATTACTGAAAACCTGTTGATATGATTCAAGGGTCCTCAAGGCCATATGACGCTAAGGGCCACACGCGAAATCAGCAGAGGTCTAACCTGGTTAATTGTCTCTCCTGATTGGGATGGTTTTGATTAGAACTATAATCAGCTCTCAGCAGACTGTAGGCAAAAATGCCAACTGAAGGGTGTGTGTGTGTGTGTGTGACAGAGAGAGAGAGAGAGAGAGAGAGAGAGATGGGTGAACATATGAATGAAGGCGCAACACCATTAACCCACTCTTCAAACATTAAAGGGGTTCCAATATGAACAAAAGTAATCATTCCCTTCATAATTAGTGCAAACATTTTCCTTCTGTCACTTCGCAATTGCTTTTATACAAACTAAAGCAAATGCCAATATTCAGGCTTGTTAAATGTAAAAATGTATTCAGATTTTGCCACTGAAATTTTGAAGACTGAAAATTGAAGTCATACAATTCCATAACCCACTTTTGAGATTACTTTAAGACAGTTTGTGCTAACCTCAATGAGAAATTGTTTTAAGATTTATAAATAGAACTTTCTCCTTCTCTGTTTCTACTTCTTTTATCTCAAGTATTGGTAAAAATAAAGCTATATTTTTTAAATAAGATGAAGAATAGACATTTAGTCACCCAAAATGCCATGTTAAAATCAGCTCATCATTTGAAGCCCACTTTGGGATCTTCTGCTTCTTTCAATTTTAAATTAAAATGATTTCAGCCTCCCATTAGTTTTGTGCAAAGAATTTTGTACTTGGAATGGTAATCGACTCCAACTACTATTCTTATGTTAGAAATTTTTAAACCTCAAGATTTAGAAATAGAAAACTTCCAGAAGTTATTACACCCTTAAAAGTAAAAATTTAGAGAAACTTTATAATATGCAAAAACTAACATTTTCAGTGCCCGTAATAAATATAAGGTCATTTCGTTAGAGTAAGAATATAAAATGTATTATGTATGTATTTATTTGCTCACAAATTTATCATGTTTAGTATCTTTAGAGATGGACAGGGATAGAATAGGGCAGAAAACATTCTGGGGTGGGGGGGGGGAGATTGTACACCTGTTTGTAAATGTTATTTTTACTTTTTAAACTCTCTTCACCTTGCGGCTATAAAAATGAGACAGTGCGAGAAAACCAGAGCAAGTGAGCAAGAAAAAGCTAAAACTAGATTAATTTAAGCTCAGCTCCATGGTCAGGGGTGGTTTTATCTTCAGTTAAGTGCTCAAAGGCATGTGATAACATTAAATGCAGATTTTCATCTACCTGGTGGTAGATAGAATCTCAAACCCTCAACCGGGAACTCCAAATGTAACTGTCAGTCAGCTGATGTCAAAACCGAATGTCTTTGCCGTGGCCTTACACATCTGGTCCCTGTCAGTGTCACAGGGGTTTGCAGGATGTGGTGCTGTGGCAGGCAAGATGATTTACATGCACAGACCCAAAGCTCTCAGAGCACATTTAGAGGATGCGTTTCGTCTGGTGTACTTGCCATCAACAAATGATTGACTGAAATTAAACAAAACCTTATATCCTGAAACTTGAGCCGTCTCTGCTCCTCCCCTCGTTCAGATCATGAACACACTTAGTCAGCCAAGGAATTCACAAAAGACCCATGTCAACAGTCTATTAGTGAGATGGAAAAAAATGCCCATTAAACACCTCCGTGCTTTAGCCTCTGACCTCCGTAAGCTGGCACATTTTTTAAATTCTTTGTGGGATAAGGATTTATTAACCAACCACACTGGGAACTCAGGAGCAGGTGGCCTTCAAAGTGAACCAGCATTTCCCCTGAAAATCTTTAACTGAGAGGAGAATCGTCCTACCACGTATGTATGTATCTCAGAAGCAGGCATTGCTTTTATCAAGTTTATTATTTAAAATACTGCATCAGGTTAGGATGCAAAGTTCCTTACTCTCTGTCTTTAACCTCTCTGGAACAACACACAGGCTTGTAATGTAAGGTCCCCCAAATGCCTCAGTTTCTCTGTTGTTAAAGCTCGCAGTTGCAATGTGGTGATGGACAGTGCTCTCCACTTTACTCAGCGTGAATTATTCCTTTTCATAAGCATCACAATCTGTAAAGGAACACTCTGGTCCAGTTAGCATGAACATCAATTCCGAACAACTTTAACGCACAACTATCCCGACCGGGTGCGGAAGGATTTTGGAATCCTTCCTGCAGAGAAATGCCATCTGCCGACTGGAAATGCTCCCCACTCCGCTATTGTTTGACTAACCCCACTTTAGTTTTGGTAGACATAATATAAACGAGAGACGTGAACGGTCACTTCACCTCAGAGCCCTTAACTGAAAACGAATTAGGAACCCAGCGACAAGCTACAGGTCTCTAGTCCACACAAGGAGGCCGAGTAAGAGCTCTCCGGTGGGGAGTGTGCGGTTAGGCTCCTAACAGAAGGTGCCCATATTTACAACCTCAAGTTAATTTAACCTCCCCTAACTAGGGTGTGACATCTATTTTTATCCCGGGGCTCTAGGCCATTTCCCACATACTTTTTCTCCAACATGCTGAAACTTGCTTAAGCAGTGAAGGAAGGAAGGAAGGAAGGAAGCGGTGACTGTTCAGGTCACATCAGGGCAGGGCGCATCAGCTCCTGAAGAAGCCAGCTGTTCCCGCACTGTCATCTCTCCAAGTGGGCTTGTTTGAACAAAGCAGTGGGCCACAGTGCTTTCCGTCTAGGTAGAGATGTAAAAAGTGGCATGTGTTGCAGCCAGCCCACAGAAGCAAAATCTTTTCAGATCTTGCAAAGCCTCCAGAGAGCTGAAAACTATTCCATTTTAAGACGAGTTGTTCTGACACCACACGCTGCTGCAAGTGTGCCAGCGGCCGGGCTCCTCGCCTGTGGCAGGTGAACATGCTACTCGTGTCCCAGCAAATCAGTCTGGTCTCACTGCTGCTCCAGACATGGGGGTGGGGGTGGGGGTAGGGGTAGGGGTGGAGGCGTGCTGATCCCTCACGGTCCTCGCTTCCTCACGGCTCACCTTCTATCCACAAGAGCACCTGTCTGCTCTAGCTTTCCCCAGGTCTGTGCCAGCCCAGCAAGAATTTTGTCTGGGGTTTGAAAATCCACTTCCTTTATAAAACAAATGCTACCTGTGGCTCGCAGAGCTTCCTAAGAATCTGCATGACCCCGAATGGGCAGTGGCTTGGCCCTCGTATACTGCTTCCCTCACACTCACTGTGGATTTCCAGTTGGGGAGACCCCTCTCAGCAGGTCAAACACTCTGCACTCTTTCCCCTTTGTCCAGGGTCCACAGGGCCCACAGATTCACAGGCCCTCCAGTCAACCTACCAGTGAACAGGGGCAATGACCTATTCAAATGCACCTGAAAACTATCCCTCATTTTGTTCTACAACAGACGAATGTGGAAATTTTAAATTCCAAATGGAAAGAAACACATCTTTCATGACTTCCCTGTTTTGACTTTTATTGCTGACTTGTGGTCTAAAGGCATCTTCTCCCAAAGGAAGCTCATTTGCCACTTGATACTGTAGTCCATAGAGATGACAGAAAACGGCCAAATCGTCTTTAGAGATAAAGTTATTTTACTTGGCTTCTGACCCTATCAATTCCATATTTAACTTAAAATCCCAACAGTTAACTGCTCTAAAGAGTGAAGTCTATTAATTTAAAGTAACAACCAAAAAACCCATAGTGATCTTCTGGAATGTCACTCTTGAGCAACAACTATATTTACTTCATGTACATTAATTCATTTACTCCTTAGACAACTTTATTTTTTTAAAAATTTTATTTATTTATTCGACAAACAGAGATCACAAGTAGGCAGAGAGGCAGGCTGAGACAGAGAGGGGAAGCAGGCTCCCTGCCGAGCAGAGAGCCTGATGCGGGGCTCGATCCCAGGACCCCGAGATCGTGACTTGAGCTGAAGGCAGAGGCTTAACCCACTGAGCCACCCAGGCGCCCCCTTAGACAACTTTATAATGTAGGTGTTAACTCCCATTTTGCAGGTGCAGGAAAGGAGATGAAGAGAGATTCTAGATTTTGCTTAAGGTCACTGTAAATAGTGGAGCTTGGATGCAAATCCCTTTCTCTCTTGCTCTGAGTCTCCTGCCGACCCTCTAAACCATACTGTTTTCTACTATATTTTGGCCACATTTTATTTATTCTTGGGCTTGGCTGCCAAGCAGCTTACAGCTAAATTTAATGCTTCAAGAGAGTAAGATATTACCTTTGATATGTTTTTTCCCTCACTTCTTTACACTTTAACAATTATTATTATTATTATTATAGTCTCATGTGATAAGCCTTCAGTTAGTTATTCAGAAGCCTTCACTGAATTTTCCCTACATTAGGCATGTTGAATATGAGGTAGTAAGATGAATAAAATAATTCCCTGTGCTCACAAAATTCATCCTAGTCAGGGTGACTTGCAATTATATTTTGAAATATAAAGATGGGATCCCAAATAGATCCTTAGAGATAAGAAAAGCCTTCCTAGATTCAAAGTT
This sequence comes from Enhydra lutris kenyoni, assembly GCF_002288905.1. Classification (NCBI taxonomy): domain Eukaryota; kingdom Metazoa; phylum Chordata; class Mammalia; order Carnivora; family Mustelidae; genus Enhydra; species Enhydra lutris. Next base: position 29,987,692 of record NW_019154103.1, read on the forward strand.
GGCACACGAGTCATCTCGAGTTAGCAGAGGCAATCCGGGCAGGGTGGACAGCACGAGGACAGCAGAGGGCCCAGAGGGGAGAAAAAGGATGCATGGAACATGGACTCCTTACACCTTTTGGGAAGCAGACAATAAACCATGGTTATAAATAAATACTTTATTATAGCAATTTTGTGATGCAGAAAACAGAGTGCTGGAAAACCTTAGTGCAGGTCAGGATCATGAATTATTTGCAGAAGTCATAAGAGAAACTAAGCACTGAACTCCCTGCTTCAAAACCCCATTTAAAACATTTGTTAAAGTGACCAAGTCTCTCTGTGGAAGACTAAGCTTCTTAGGAAGTTTTGCTTTGTTTTGCCATCTCTGTGTTATATGCAACAGAAACTTTTGTCGTTCTTTCTACCTCATGGGAGAAAGCAAAACAATTTTCATTTTTTCTTTGGAAATTTCAGGATATTATGGATATTCCAATACATTCAGATCTTTGTTTTTAGAAGTTTGCTTCTCATAGAAGCTCTTTAGGCATAAGTCTTGCTTTTTACCTCGAACTCAAAATATACTTTTTGGTAAATGCTCATCTGACAAATCTTTGCTCTCTGACTTAGGAAGCGTCTCTTTAAGAGCCTCAAGCTCTACCGGCTGAGTGGGCTGGGTACCCCTTGCATCTCTTTCTTTAAATTTACTTCTCAAATTAACAGTGTTTCATTTTAGGATTTAACTATCCATTAAAACACATAGGATTTTGTTTAATTTTTTTTTTTTTTTTTGCTTATGCATAGGACACAAAAAACTGAAATATTTCCTGGAACAACAAAAGTCTAGAACTAAGGGCAAAAGGAAGGTTAAAGTGCAGAGGGCCTTGGGGTCACCCATCCTATTCCCATAGTTTACAGCCACACATGTGACACCCCCAGAGGCGGAGTCACTGGGGAAGATGACCAGGTTTATTAGTGACCGAACTCAGAGTAGAGTCAGTGTCAGGACGATGGTGCAGAAACAACTTCCTGGAGGACCGGGAGTGCTGAGGAGGTGAAGGCCCTGTGAGGTGGCTGTCCTCCTCCACAGGAAGATCATAGGTGCACTAGTGTGGGAGAAGAGTGGCCAGAATTGAGCTGTTAAGCAATGCCACAGGGTAGAGAATGTTCGGAGCTCCAAGTGTGACAGGGGAATTGACCCACTTCCTCAGTGGGAGTGCCCCCCTGGCCTCTCACAGGAGGAGATGTGGGCTGACATGGCGGTACCTTCTCCAGGGTCCACTGTAGTGGCCCCCACCCTGCCTGCTGCTCCAACACGCCCCAGAGCCTGCGGGACACCTGGGCTATGGGTGCTGCCAGGCATTTCCTACGCGTTCTTCTCCTGTCTCACGAACTCAAACATCCGTCCTTAGGACTGTTTAGCCACTGAAAAGGTAACAAATCTGAGTGCAGGTTTTAGCTTTTCTGGTTTCACGCTGCTTTTTGATGAGGAAAGACGACTGTGCCCCGCAGATGGCTATAAGAGCCAATAAAGAACTGCATGCAGGAATGGTCTGCTCTGTTAATGAGAAGACACAGAGACCCTTTCTGTCCCCTCCTTTAACAATCTGGATTAGAATTAAAGCAGAATGGTTTGTCAAGCTTTGTGAAGTATCTGCTTTTTGATTTTGCTGCTGCCATCCTCGTATTGATGACAGAATTAAAAAACAAACAAACAGACCCACTCAAAATGAATGTTAAAAATGGACCCAGCACCATGGAGCAAAGGATTATGGGCCCCATCCATTTGTGCTCCTTGTCTTCTATTATTGCCTGCTGACTATGTCTGCTCATAAGGGACCGTGAACCATCCATGAGTGCAAAATGGATACAGCATAAATTGATTCGGTAACATCACACAGACATGTAAGAATAATGAGGTTCAGTTGCAGTCTGTCACACAGCAAGCGTATCAGTGTAACTGATTTATTGAAACTTGACTGGATAAAGTCTCATTCTTGGAAGGTATCAACTGTTTCTTTACGTTTTTGGTGAAAAAAAAAATTTTTTTTTTTTTGAGCCAACTCAGACCCTTTGTAATGTTAAACGTAGAAAAACCTGAAACTGGCACAGAACTGACCTACTTCCTTTCTCTTAACCAAAAAGAGAGGAGGAGGAGAAAGGGGAGGAGGAGGAAGAGAAATGATACCAACATTGCCAAAAAGCTTGAAGGCTCATAAGAGATGCTAATCAATTTCAGATTCCCTAAGGACAGCAGCCTCTTCAGCTCTGTATGGGTGTCCAGGACTGTTAGGAGAATATAGCTAAGTCATTAGAACAAGAGAAAATGAGCTTCCCATTAACCCTCCTTTAGAAATATCCTAGGATATTCAGTGAGAAAAACAAAAAGACACTCTGCATTCATTCCCCATTTGTCATACAAAAACAGTGGGGATAGGTGTCAAAACCCCAAGGGAAGGAACAGTGACCACCTCAGGCACAAGTCCAGTATCTCAGAAAACTTGTCCGGTAATCCCCTGTTTTTCAGGAGGGAAATTTCAAATTCCCACACCTGCCCATTTAAATGAAAGAGGCAGGAACCAGACTACCCTACTCCCAAGGTTTCTTCCAATGCCCAGGTTCCAGGAGACCTTGAAGTTTAAAAATAAAACCAAGATAGAACAAGGAACGTTAAGGTTTTCTGAAAAGAGAAAGAGACTGAACGTAAAAGCCTGGGTTAAAATACCCATAATTACAACAGGTAGCCCCATGCAATTGTCAGATGAAGCGAGGACAAAGTATAGAGATGGAGAGATTGAACTTGCCTTCAAGTAGAGAGAAAGCTATTCGATAGAATTCTTTAAGGGTACAAAGGTACCACTTAGCAAGTCACTGAGTTCAAGCCCCAAATAGCATCTTTGTGAAGCCAGTCGATACACCCCTAAAGAGAGGCCCTACGCGCTAGATATTAAATACAGAGAAAAAGACCCTTTCTACAAGTTGTAATCTAGGCAAGAGCGTGTGTGTGTGGGGGGGAAGGTGAAGAGAGCTCCACGGAAAGGACCTGCAACACCTCACAGATGCAACATGGCTTCCCCAGTCAGGGGTTTCCTTTTGTACAAGGACAACAAAGGATCCTGTTACTACCTCTTTAAATGCAACATTCTTAAAAAAAAAACGTGGGGGAAATTAAGCAAATTCAGCAATAACTTGATTAACATATTTAGTCATGTTGGTTCATAAAAAAATCAATTATTTAATGTAGGCATTAAGTTAAATTTTTTTTTTTTTTTAAAGCATCTGTAATTTATTCACTTGGCCCTAGGGATATCTTTGGAATCAAAGACAGCTTAACTGAGTTCTGAAGTTCTCACCAAATACTTGTACAAGTTTTCAAAGGGCCTTGAAAGCAGTTAGACACTTTCTGCTTCAGGCTACACATTAACTAAATTCCAATGTGCCCCGCACAGAGCAACTTCTTGATCAATTATTTCCTGCAACTCTTCAGAATGTTCTTTCTGCGGAGTGTGGTGGTTAGGCCCTGGGATCTGTGTAGAGATCCTGACGATACCAGGACACACACACACACGCACTTACAGGCACTCAGAAGCTCCTTGGTCCTAGGACACATGCAGGTGTTATTCTCACAGCAAAGAGTGAACAGTGAGAGAATTCAGAAGAGACAAGGAGGACAGAGTGTGGGAGGGGGTTTGCGCAAAGAAAAAAAACAGAGAGGGGGAAAGACAAGGAAAGTGGAAAGTGGGGAAAAAAGAAAAAGAGGAGCACCTTCCGTCTCTATCAACAATTTCTGGATTGGGATCATTATTTTTTGTTGAGAAATCAAGTGAACAAATGGGACAGATGCTATCCCGAGGACGTGCTATCACCATTTCAGATAGAAACACTGTCCCACAACATACACGCACAATGCACGAAGCCCCACACTCAAGGCCCCCAAGTGCGCACTATGAACAAGAACTAGAGCTTCACACACAGCTAACATGTTCTTGAGTCACTAATTTAAGTGACTTAGTGAGTTTAAGTCACTAATTCAATGGAAACATCATCCCTACCCATCTGTGCAACAGTCAAAAAGCAAAGATGACACCTGGCAAAGCATGAAGTTGTTCCCTGCTGGGAGGGACAGAATTACCCCAAATGGCAGCTTCCTATCACTGAGAAGCTCGGCCACCTGTCCAATAAGCAACCAAGTTTGTGTCCTTCTTCCCTCTGCTCCCAAACCCATTGTCTGAATGGTTCATGCCTTCTTTGCATTAAGATTTGAAAGGTTCACAAAGGTGAAGTTCGTTCATGGGCAGAAAGTCAAAACCCGTGCAAAGGCCTGTACTGGAGAGAAAACACAGCTGGCTGTGAGGCAGCGGGGTTGGATTCCAGTCTCTGTTCTGTCAGTGATTTCCAGTGTGACCTTGCCTATGACCTACACTGTCCAGGGCTCCCTTTCCTTATCTGTGAAGAGAGGGTGCTGAAATGAGATGGGGGAGGGGGCAGTTGAGGGGCTCTAGTCCTATATTTTCTAATTCTAACGGAACATACATTTTATTTTGCTCCAAAATAAAACCATAATCTTTCTCAAATGAGTCTGAGAAAGTTTAGTTGGTCATTGCTCTAATAAATATATCACTTAATGAAAAAGCCTGTCATATCATTTAATGAAAAAGCAGATTACAAAAATAAAATAAGTCTGGTCATGTTAGCATACACACACACACACACACACACACACACACACACACACACACACACACACACACACATATATATATCTTGAGCCCTAGCTAAGAAAATCAATACCCTGGATGGTAATATTGGGAATAACGTTTATTTTTATCAGCATATTTTAAAAATGTAAATATATATATATATATATATATATATATATGTTTTTAAAGATTTTATTTATTTGACAGACAGAGATCACAAGTAGGCAAAGCAGCAGGCAGAGAGAGGGAAGCAGGTTCCCTGCTGAGCAGAGAGGCCGTTGCGGAACTCAAACCCAGGACCCTCAGATTGTGACCTGAGCCGAAGGCAGAGGTTTAACCCAGGGAGCCACCCAGGCGCCCCTAAAAATGTATATTTCTAATTTTTCTTCAATGATAGTACATTTCTTTTATAATTAGAAAAATGTTAGAATTAAAAAGCTAAGTTACCATTCCTAGCTATTTTTATTATATCTTCCAAGATTTTCCCAACACACATCTGTGACAGACAGGCCATGTATGTGTGAGTGTGTATAATAAAGCACTGAGATTCAGTGAGGGGAACTGTGACACTTCGGAAAAAATACAAGTGACTTAAACATTTTAGAGAACAAATGAAAATTAAAACCTGGGAGAGGGCTTAGAAGAATTTGGATAATCAACAGAGTGATAAACTCAGGATACCAAAATAAAAAAAAAAAAAATTAAAAGCATTGCTTGAATTAATTTGGAGAAGCTCCAGCTCTAAGAATTCTCTTTTAATCAACTTACAATTCATTAAGATTGGGCTTTTCTAGATCCTTTCATATGCTCCTGTATCTTTTCTTTCCATAAAATCGACACCACTTTGCTTCCTGTGAGGATGAGCGGGATTTGCTGATGCTGACTTCAAAGGCGCCCCTAAAAATGAGGCCACCTCTGGCCACCTGTAGCGAAGCCCCAAGCTGTGAGCAGGCTTCAGGTACCACCAACCCCCTCCTACCTGGTCAAGGTTAACTCTGTAGTACAGCAGCAAGGGCAATGGGTTGAAAGCATTAAGCAAATAATTTTAAAGCTCAGGAGAACCTTGAGGAAGTTGCAATGACCATCTCTGAACCAGATGAAATAATTACAGAGAGCGGACGATAGGAACTCCATCATGTTGAAATCGGAGGCAGGGCCTAACTCAGGCACACCTGCCCTGACCTTCTCACCCTTGGAGACTCTGGCCGGCTTCAGTTCAGCCCCAGGGCCAGCTTACCAGCACCTTCGAAAGAAAGCCAAGAAGAGTCTCGGTCCACTCTTGTCCTTTGGGGATGTGTCTCAGCCTGTCCCTACACTCTTCATCACCTCTGCCACCACTCGGGCCCCAGGATGCCTTCCACTGAAGATGGAGTGGGATGTGAGCTGCCTCCCCCTCATAAAAAACTAGATCAAGTCTGTGCTCTGGCAAAGGTGGGGGTAAAAACATGGAGGTGAGGCCACTTTAAAATCTATTGTCTTCACGTCCTCAGGGGACGAGAGGGAGACATTCAGCACATAATTTTCCAGAGAAACAAAGCATCACAGGGGATTCTGGGCCCAGACGCTCTCCTTCCCTGCTGCAACTCCTTTCTCTGGGGTGCTAAACAGTTTCATTTCCTGCCTGAGCTTTCTACAGTGAACTCGAATAACTCAGCCCTCTGCCATCCTGACAGTTTAGTTAAACCCACAGAGCAGAATGTTACAAATAGAATCCCAGGCAAGAGGGGAGTTGCCCATAGACTCAAATTAACTACCAGTTCCCAAGTAGCTAACCTTCACTTATCACACAGAAAGAACTCTGAAGCAAAACCAAATCCATGAGCAAAATTCATCATGCTAGGAAAGAGAAGAGGAGAAAATAAACACCTCAAGTCCATAGCTGCTGTTTCCAACTCTCCCTCCTGACTCCAGTCCTGACAGGGACTGTGTTCATAGCCGTCCCTCTGCCTGGAGAGGTAAATCTGTTTTTAATGCAAAACTTCTTTCTCTCTCTCTCTCTCTCTCCCCCCATCTTTTTTTTTTTTTTTTTTTTTTTGTCCTTGAGACCAGCTCTGAGCTCACTGAGGAAGAAAGGCCTAAGGGTTTACACCTGTGACCCAAACTTTCCATTCTGTGTGAGATTTTTTTTTTAAAGAAAAACAGTTCAAGGCAAGTTTCTGAACCACTGCTTTTCCTTAGGCCAATGGTTACCAACAGCGATAGCAAAGCTTTCTTTTTTTCTTTTTCCCAAATGTGACCTAAATTATGACTTAAAATACACCAGACTTCACCTTCACTTCCTTCCAAGTCCCTCCAAATGCCATCTCTTCTTGCATATCTGGAAGGAGTGAACAGTTAAGCCTCTAGAAATAATGGTCGACAGTTACCTAAAATCACAACTCAAAGTCATTTCCTTCTGTTTCTTAGATCTTGCTCTGTCACAACATATGTAGAATACTAGGAGAACTGATATGGCCAGGGGTGCCTGGGTGGCTCGGTTGGTTGAGCGTCCAACTCTTGATTTTGGCTCAGGTCACAATCCCAGAGTTGTGGGATGGAGCCCTTCATCAGGCTCTGCACTGGGCATGGAGCTTTGCTTGGGATTCTCTCTCTCTCCTTCCCCACCATCCCACCTTTCTATCTTAATTAAAAAAAAAAAAAAAAAAGAATTAATATGGCCAGATGAATACTAAAAGTGAATCATGGATGACTCCTACTAGAGTAGAACACCAGGTTCTCTTTTATTCCAAAGATACCACATAAAGATGTGGCTTTCCCTCATAAAGTGTGAGCCAATATGACAGTGAAGCCAGGATGGTGTTCATGAAATTATGGTAATTAGCCTATGAGAACTTAAGCCCAACACAAATGAAAATCAAATGAATAGGTAGCTAAATAATTACCAGAGATTTTATTCCCAAGTGAATCCATCATAGTGGCATAAAAAAATGTAATGAACAATAATAAAGATCCTCTTCTTTCCATCTCTGGCTGTTCCAGTTTGTTTGCACAAATGTTCCCTCATTTTAAATGTATTTTCATGGTGTCCATTAGTACATTGGGAAAAAGTGGGGGGGCACTCCCAAAGCTATATACACAATCTCAGCCAAACAGAGCCCAAGATCTTCACGAAAAAAATACGTGAAAGTGGAATGAGCCAGGTTTCATGACTGCTGGTGTCAGACTGTGCTGTGTGCCCCTCAATGACCCTGCCTTCCTCCTAAGTACCCCCAGCAATGCTGGAAGGAAGGACTGTTCCCCTGCTGTCATCTCCAGCTTCCCTGACAAAGTCCGGAGTGCTAGGAGGCTAACTCACATGGAGTCACCAGCTTCTACGTGCAGGACGGGGATTCAACCCCAGGTATTTCTGACTTCAAAGCACTTTTCGTGGCACCACGACAGCGCCTGGGGTATTTTGAGACGCCTCCCTTTGCTAAAAGAGTTCATCCTTGCACTACCCATGTTTCACTAGGACACCAAAATTCCACTGTGGATTCGGAGACAATGAACAGCTCATAAATTGTGTTAAGCCACAGTCTGTGTCAAAGGAGCAGGTATTAAATGCTGAGTCACTGCTATGCTTTGCAGAGATAATACTTTATCCTCCCTGTCCACATATTCTAGCCAGTCAGCTAGGCTTGGAGAAAAATAACTCAAGCGGAGCTGGGCATCAAAGCCAAAGCGATAGAAACCGTTTCTTTGTCCCAAAATCCTTTCCCGCCTCCCACAGCAAGCCTCGGTGTCTGCCTATTTTCATGAATCATACACAGGAACACAGCTGATGTCACTGGGCCTAATTTGGGTGAATGGAATGCTACCCTTCCCAGCTGTGTTGCATCAGGAATATTCTTGCAAAATCGACGAAGAAAAACTTGCTTTGGGACACTCGCCTTTCCTAGTTTCTGTCACCGTCAGCGAAGTTAGGTCTCCGGCTCATCTATACCACTCCTGGGGTGTCTCCTAGAGGAGACAAGGCAAGCTCACAACCGACTACAGTGCAGATCCATGTGGTTCTGCAAGCAAGAGGGGCAGGGCCGTCGACAGCTGGGGGCAGACTATTAGGGAAGGGGCAGAAGTGTTGGCCCTCGAGGCTCATCTTGTAAAAGTGTGGCAGTCGGAGTTGGGGGAAACAGACAAGACTTTCCCAGGCCGAGAAAGATACCTAAGAAGAAATTCCAGCCCTACGTTCATCGTGAAGGGTGTATGTCTTTCTCCAGTCTTTCTTTTATTCTTGTATGGCCCGGATCTCTAGCCTGCGTCCTTCTTTGGTGGAGCCTTAGTCTTAATAAGGAAAACCAATCTTTAGAAGACTACTAAGAGGTTACAGAGCAATTTACATTTAAATAGGTAATTACGGAACAAAATCGAAATATAAATCTAAAGGAATGATGATAACGGTGGAATCTGAGACAACAGGACAAGTGAGGGGCCCTCTCAGCATCCATCAAATCTGATCACTTGAGGCAGTAGTTTCAAAGTGAATCGTCTAGACCTCTAACAGTATTACGAGAACTACAGGTGATACATAGATATAGCCTTAATAAACAATGAATCATGGAATAAGAAAATGATTCCCGTATGAACCGTCTTTCAAAGTAGTCAAAGAGAAAAATCTCAGTATGGTGCTAACAGACCTTTAACAACTCTCTCACACTGGCTAATCTCTACTTTTGACAAAGAGAAAACAGGCCTGAGGAGTAGAGTTTTGTCTATTACGGCAAGTAATGTTATCCATGGCAAAGGGATGTTTAGGATACACAATTTCCACAGAAAAAGATCAGGGTATATTTAAAAATATATATTAAGCAAATCCTGGCAATACACGTGCATAGCAAATGTTCTGCAGGTGGTGCAAGGATGACCATAGTCGGGGAAACCCTGACTCATAGTCTGTTCCTAAGGCGGCTTTATCTCTTGGCTTTACTGACCCGGAAGTAAAACCCAAGAGTGAGAACCAGTAGGAAAAGCCAGCACTGAGCATTAATGGCAGTGGGACCCGGAGGCAGGGTCTGGAGATGCTATCATGTTGGCTTTGCCAGGCAGAGGCAGGGAAGAGAGCTGTGACTCACTGTCCAAAGTCCTTTTCTTTGCAAAGCAGACCAAAAATAATCAGAAAAGTAACTAACCTATGTATGCATGCATACATCCTGATGTCAACCTCAGGCTTTCGGTTTTTTGCAGTAAATTCATAATCATGTTGTAGTCACAGGAATGAAACATTTAAATCCAGATTTTGAAATGCAACACGGCATTTTGTTCCTTTTGTGACCTACTTATGCTTCATTTAATGCTCAACACCACTGACATCTTTGTAGAACTGATTACACACAAAGCCGTATAACTTTCTTTTTTAAAAGCAGCCTTATATAAAATGTGTTTAAAAACATGTGTAAAGAAATGCGAAATCACAATTTTTTAAAAGGGAAGAAATCTCGACTGTCCTTTGTTTTGTCAGAAAGAAAGTTTATCACCCAATAAAAAAGAAATTATACTTACAGCTTTAAATGGGCTAGGCGCACATTGTCAAAATGCACATTTTTTGTTGAAAACAGTCTCCCTTAGGCAGGAAAAACAAAATTGCTTTTAATGACAGAACTTTTTAGATTGTACTTGGGAGGGAAGGGTGTTTATGAGAAATAAAGCTAATGAGTCACAGAGCAAAGCAAAATGCATGGAGTCATTCCTCACTTGTCAGGGCATAACTTGATAAGAAATCAAGCCCTGCCAAGAGGAACGGGTAAAGGTCCATTCCGTCCTGTACCCCTGCCAGGTGACCTCCCTTAGAATGTGCTTTTGAAATCTTCCAGGTCTAAACAATCCCACCTGTAGAAATTAAGGAATGCGCCCCAAGGTGTGTGCTCAAACCTCACCAGTTCTGGTATTCCACCAGCTTTAATGGTTCTTTTGGTTGAAATATACATTAAAGCTTCTGAAACTGAACTCTTCATTAATCCGCCGTATTTCGACATACATTCGTAGCCTACATTGGATACAGTAATACCGAATTGAAATATCAAAAAAAAAAAAAATTAGGTCAAACAGGCTATTTGCCATCGTACAAGCACTAGGAAATACAGCTACTTAACTAAACGACATTTCTTTTTAAAGGAACAAGCCTGGGGCGCCTGGGTGCCTCAGTGGGTTAAGCCTCTGCCTTGAGCTCAGGTCATGATCTCAGGGTCCTGGGATCGAGCCCTGCATGGGGCTCTCTGCTCAGCGGGGAGCCTGCTTCCCCTTCTCTCTCTGCCTGCCTCTCTGCCTACTTGTGATCTCTGTCAAATAAATAAAATCTTAAAAAAAAAAAAAAAAGGAACAAGCCTGCAATGTTGTCAAACCAGTTCCTGTGTTGGTAAGAGTACAATATTTACTTACTTATGGGGGGGGGGGGTGTTGAAGAGAATTAGGCTTCCAGGAACGCTTGGTGAAACTCAAACCACACTCACTGTGCTCAGCAGGACCCACTACACGATTTGTGGGTCCCATGGCAAAATGAAACACAGGACCCCTTGTCCCAAATTTATGAAGAATTTTAAGAGGGCAGCAGTGTAACATGATGTCAAGCACCAGGCCCTGTGGGGCTCTGCAGGTCCAACACCCATGCGGCTTGGGATTCCTCCTTCCAGACCCTAAAAAAGTTATTTCCAAACCACAGTCGGAGAGGTGCCCATCCTACATTCAAATGAAAATGCACCATCCAACGCCCTAAACGGTAGTTAACAGATTCGAAGATTGACATAATTCTGGTATTTCCTCTTTCTCTCATTTTCTTTCCCCCCACTTCTAGCCTGAATAAAGACTTCTCAATATATTTCCGTTTCCTGCTGCGGAGCGAAGCCAGGGAATCGCGTGGCTGTGAACAACAGGCAGTTCAGTGTATTGTAAAAGAAGATGTTAACAATCATCTGAAAGTCAAGGCCTGCAGCCCACCACTGTCTGCATGACCTTGTCACAGTGGCGTCTTTCTTTTCTTGTTAATGTGTCTTTCAACACTCAAACAGGATGTCAGCTTATGAGAGAGAGCGGCTGCCCTTTTCCTCCCACGGACCCCAGAGTCGTTTCCATGCCACACAGGAATCCCTGGTACGTTCCAGGGATCTACTATGCATTGCCGCTGACCCTCCAAAAGCAGCAGATGCATAATACCTTAAAAGCAAACCAACGCAGGCACACGCAGACCCCAGAAAGAGAAGTCATTCTACAGATCCTGCCTCCGAATTCTAGCATCTCTTCTTGTTTCTCCATTTAGAAGCTTCAAATTATCCTCTCGGAGTTTAACAACTCTTTCTGGCAATGAAATATGAAGAGGTGATGATTTCCTCCAAATTAGGAGGACATTAACAATTAAGTGTTAATGCGAACACCGTTAACAGTAATGCAATTATAACTGTATTCCACAAAGGGCAATAGGAAATAATTACTCTGATTCTCAAGTGATAGTTCTAGGAGAATGAGATTCTCAGTCTAAAATTCATTAGGAGGGGCTCTGAAACTCAGAAGCGCACCTCCATCTGGAGGAGCCTCTCCTTCCCGATAAGGATAACCCCATCGGTGCCAATGCAAGCTGTCGCTGTCTCTCTCTCTGGCCGTCTGCTTTTGTTCTTGAAAAAAATGGCTGTGGCAGGGGACCTGGGACCACCAACTTGCTGCTCCTGGGGCTGCCCCACAGTCCCGGACAAGGCTTATCTGAACAGCCAGAGATGCCCTTTGAAGCCTCCCAGCTGGACCCAAAGCAAATGACACCCAATCTTGGTTATATGGCTTCTATGTATCCCATGAAATGACTAATCTCCAATTACCATATGCATGTCAGCATGGAGACTTGACCAGAGAGAGTGATATAAAAGCAGATAAACCATTAATGCCTGTCTCAGTCCTATTTGATTAAAATTGGAGAACTCAACAGAGAAGCTGATAGAATCAGTCAATTGCTAATGTTTTCTCCTAATGATGCATAGAACAGAAGTTTAAAATGTGCCTCTCAATTCCGTAACAAACTTCAATTGTAGGAGTCCTTGCTTCCACAATCCATAAATCCTTCTCCCCATTAATCAAAGATTAACATTCCTAGTAATGGACAAAATGTATTTTTTGAAATTTCACTTTTCTATTCCCTACTTTCTGATGGGCTTGTCCACAAGAATGACAAAATGAAATCGGGGGAAAGAGGTCTTATTTACTTATTTATTGGTCTTTTTCCTTCAACACAAGATCATCTGTCAACAAATCCTGAAGATTTACTCCCTCACTGTCTTGCTCAGAGCTATCAGAGTCCATTCTAACACGGAAGGTTCACGTGGGCCTTGCTGTCGCGTGTGTGGACAGTGTTCTCGCCTCCCAGCCGGCTCCCTTTTCCTTCTCTGTCCTCATCTCCCAGTTCATCAGGACTGCCCAGATGGAGAACCCCAATAACTCCCCATTCTGGAAAATCCACTCTAACCCCTGCTTGGTCCTTCATAGGCTCCATGTGTGAGCACCTTTCCAACCTCAACTCCCAGGACCCCTTGTCATCCTGGTCTTCTTGCCTGACCTGCCAACTCCCACCTTCAGGCCTCTGGTGATTCTTCCTTTACCTCCAATTCCCTCATTGTTCCCCTGGGCTTTTTTCAGTGGCTAAGCTCCTCTATAAAGCTTTCACCACCTTCAGAGTCCACAAAGAACTCTTCCTTTTCTGAGAGCAGGACTGAGAACATTATTACACGGGAAACATGTATTTATAGAGATTATCTTTTCTAAATCCGGGGCATGGTCCCAACTACACTTCACATTTCTTGGCATCGGTAAGGATCATGTCTCCATCTTCTCTTTATACTTCATTTCAGGCTACGTAGTCTACAAGTTCATGCTGGTCACTGAGGACAGAAATTGCAGTCCTCCAAACTGAACAATTCAACCTGGATAACTGATAATGAACCACTTCTACTATTAGTCCACTTGCAAATTATTGGTAAGGCGAGGCCGTGTTTCTTAGTGGTGCCAGACCATGAACGGTCATGAATCAGGATAGCACACCTTCTATTAAAAGGTGCTGAAAAGATGTACTTAGTGAGTTTCGATGTAAATGGTAACCAGTGAAAATAGAATTCAAAAAACCAAAGAACTCAGTATTTTCCTTCACAGCTTCTCATTCTATCTATGGGGAATAATGAAGTCATTAATATTACATGAAAAGTCGTTTTTATATATAGAAGATTGCTCTATTGTTTCAACATTTAATAAGTGACTTCTTTGTCAGGGTATTTTAGAAGTAACTGCTATAAGATATCCTTGCAGAAAGTCAAAATAAATAGCCCTAACTATGGGCTTATAAACAGAAGTTCTAGAAACTGTACAAAAAGCTATAGCTATTCACAGAAAACACACACACACACGACAAAACCATATACACAAAATATAAAATGATATTTAATAATTTATGACTCCAGAAAAACAAGAATAAATATAGATGTTGAAAGACATAAACACAAATCCCATCTTTACAGTGCTTGGGGCTAGTTTTCACCCACAGTAATTGGACATCTTGCAGATCTCAGAACTAGTCAACCCAGTTACTTCCAAACACTTATTTTATTATGTGTTTTATCACCATCTCACAATAGTCACTGAACGGTCTATGCTTGCAATGAGCTAAGACCAATTTTCTCTCAGCTACTATAAATAATATTAATAGTATTAGTAATTTTAAAAATTGTAATCTTTTGAGTATTAAAACACTAGAAGTTAAAGATCCCTTGAGATTTTTTTTTTCCCCTCCTCAGAACATAAAGGAGAGCATGAGACAATTTTTACTTTCCTGGTTCTCCATTAGCGACCATCAACACTGCACAGCTCTCACATTAAAAGCATGGGCACTTAAAGACCTTAGCCCCTCATAAACTCTACCCAAAGGATATGAGCAAGAAGCAAGCATCAGGTGAAGGGACAGTGCCTCCCAGGACAGGGGGATTTGTCAGACTGTGTAACAGGATCCCAGGGACCTGTCTCAATCAAGTTAATTAGAGACATCTGCAGCACAGAGATCAAGCCAGGCTAGCCCTGGCAGCTTATTTGCACCAAAAAGGTACAACTCACGTGGGAGGTAAGAGGGCTAGAATGACAAGCAGATAGCCATCAGTAACAGGAGCCAGCTCAGTCATCTGAGCATACTCACTACTGAAATAAAGCTGGTAGGACCAAGGGATGCAAATGTTGAGCTGATGAAAGGGCTGAAGGACATTTGAATAAACCTTTGATATTCTTAGCCCCTGCAGGAATCTCAACACTGTAAACGGAGCCCCCTCCACTCCTACCCCAGCACCTGCTTGAACTCTTTATTCACCTATGCATTATCTCGCAGGGCTGCTCACATTCATTCCAAGGGCCCTGACCGCTGTTTTTCTGCAAACAACTTTGCCCTCTTCCAAGATGCTGTTGGTGATGGAGGAAGATCTAGCTCAGGGACATGCTGTGTTTGAAGCTGTAGCCTTTGTACGGCTGACACTTTGAAACTTTGCTTCTAGAACTCTATGTATCTCAGATGCTGGTTTCAGAAAGCCCCATCATCCCGACCGCTACATTCCAGGCCTGTTTTTTAAGCAGTCTGGCCCCACTGAAGTTAGTAGAATTTGAGTCTTTAAAGTATTTCCTTTAATCATCCTCTCTGTTGCTACCATTCTTAAACATTCACCAAAGTGGTAGCAGCCAGCTTCTCACAGATTTCACCGGATTCCATTGATTCAGCTTTGCATACATACCCTGAGAAGAGCTAGGAGTCCTCACCTATGACAGGCTCTTTTCCCTTGGTAATACTAGGATGCGGTCTTGTGTTAATGTTAACGACACGCAGCATATGAGAGAGGCTGAAAGAACTATGCCCACAGTCAAGAACTGTAGTTAAACAGACCCAATTCTCCAAGCTCCATAAATCTGAAAAGACAGTTAGCTTAATCTTCTATAATTTGGTGTGGGATGGATATCATATCCCAACACACTCTCCAGCTCCAGAACATGTTTTGATTCCGTGTTCTAATTTATTAACAATATTTTCATTGGACTTTAACATCTACAGAGTCAACATACCACCATGAAGGCTTACACATGAATCTCCGTTGGCCTACGGACCAATTTCCGCTCCGCGTGTGGAAGTTCTGGCCAGCACAGGTTTCTTTCGAGTAATCAGAACCAATGTTTAGAAATCCAAAAATTTCATGTAAAAGTATGTATTTCTGCCTTCTTGTGAAAAATTAGATCTCACAGCATCGGTTCCATCTTCTTCATCCATGGAAATATTCTGCCAGAATGGGTGAGCAGTCACCCCTCTTAAGAGGGTCCCTAGTCTACGCTGCCTTTACAGTCCAGTTTAGACACAAGGGCTGATGGTAGATCAGTGCCTCACTGCTGGAGCCAACCTTCTGCAGGAAGGCTGCCCTGCAAAAAAAAACCCTTTCTGTCACTTCTCAGAATCTGCCATGTAATCAATAATATTTTACAGATTGTCTTCTACTTTAAGAAATATTCACCAGCATAGAACAGCCGGCATAGAGTTTTCAAGGATCTCAGACAGTCTGAATTCCAATTTTGAATGTAAACATTCCCCAAAGGATCAGCAATCCTCGATGAGTTTTCCTACAAGCATGACTAATACAATACAGGAAGGTGTTACCATGCAACCAACCATCTTGGCACAGGCAGCGAGGAGTCCCCCGCTGCAATCCTCCCACTGATACGATACCGTCCCGGGATGGCTTTAACATGTCGGCAGGCGTATCTCTAGGCCACTGACTGCTACCAGGTGCCAGGCCTGTTGGTATCAAATGTTGGCTGACAGAGGGACCAGCACTTTAATCTTATGAAATCTGTTCTGGTGAGTAAATTACAGACATTAGGCCACTCGGCTCCAGCCAAGAGTCACTCACATCTTAAGAGAGAGGGCAGACCATTCCCGAATGGTGCTAGCTGACCTGGGGACAAGGAGAAGCCATGCCGATCAAAGACAACGTAGTTGTTGGGGCATCTGGGTGTCTCAGTGGTTAAGCCTCTGCCTTCAGCTCAGGTCATGATCTCAGGGTCCTGGGATCGAGTCCCACATCGGGCTCTCTGCTCTGCGGGGAGCCTGCTTCCTCCTCTCTCTCTCTCTCTCTCTCTGCTTGCCTCTCTGCCCACTTGTGATCTCTCTCTGTCAAATAAATAAAATCTTTAAAAAAAAAAAAAAAAGACAACGTAGTTGTGTGACTACTTAAAGCCACTGTAAGTGGAAGGACAAATTATGGCAACTCATAACTGTCCAGGCTACAGCATTCAGGGCTATTAAATTTCCATAAAAAGCAAGGTCTGTTACAAGAATTCTGCCCCAATGTTAAGGCAGAGATTGCAAAGTGAAGCGACTTCCTGCTTCCGTGCTATGACTACGCCTCACTAAATGAACTTCTGGGTGAAGATGTTTACTTGAGCGGGAAATGACTGCTAATAAGCTGTTGAAGGACATACCCTCAAGTGACAACCTGTAGCATTTGTAACACATTCCCTGTCGAACAAAGGTGTCACAGTGGCACGGTGAACCAACAATCCTTTTCTCTTCCTGTAAGCTATCCAGTATTCAATGTTAATAATTAATTTGTCTCTGTGAATTGACACAGACGATCTTTTCCAACAGGTACTGGGGTAACCTCACCACCACTCTTGTGAGGTGGCTAATCATCTCATACACTCCACACTCACCCAGCTCGGTATCGCTGACCTTAGCCAGCTCAGTGTGAAACGGCAGATGGTCTGCAGGGCTCAGTAATGCCCTGTGAAAATTTGGCACAAGAGACAGGTTTTGGGGGAGGATGGTGGCTTACGTGAACTTTCCAAGAAGCTCCAGAGAAACCAAATGCCACTCCTGGCCGTGTTAAAGAATTTGGTGAGGATCCTGGGAGACCAATTATCAAGAGATCTCTTTTAGCAGCACAATATTTTCAAAGGGTTTCAGACGGTTTTTAATCTGCTGTGTTGCTAAAAGGGGAACAGAGCCTGAAAAGCCAGCATAATTTTTAGGGCTGCTCCAGGCTTATGGCAACAACACTACAACCTTGCCAAAGACTTTTTCATCTGAAGATAGATTTGTTTAGGGTATCCACAACCTTATTACGCATTGCTCACGAGAATATCCCACCTAACCACCCCAAAGTAAGAAAGCTCTCCGGATTCTTTTGCTTGAGATTATAGTACTTCCGAGTCTCCAAATGCCCAGGCTGAATGGTTTCTGAAGCAATGGATGTTGTTAATTAGTATCAACACTTCGCAGATACTTTAAAATGTCTAATGTCGAAATATTTTACAAGAGTGAATTTCAAACTGTGTGCGTGTTTTTCACAGCATGGCACCTGTCTGAAATGGTATAGTTTGAAAATCAATAAAACATGAGATGGAAGATATCAGGGTAGCTTGAGAGTTTTTAAGGAACTACATTCTTGAGAGCAAAACAGAGTACATAACTTAGAACGAAAATATGTAAACCTTCACAAGTCTCTATTTTCCTAGCTCCCTCATGAAGGGATCCGGGGCTGTTTTACTGATAAACAAAGCCATCAACTGGCTTGTTCAGAGTTTCAAAACAGGCCCCTCTATTCCTGCTGTTTCTCCCTCTGCTTTAGTTAACTATAAAATAAACAAAAATGACCAGTTCAAGGAGAATATCTGAGTACAATTTTTTGGAGGGGAAATACTTCATTACCTTTTCATCTAGTCCAATTTTTAGAATCTTCAGTGTCAGGATTTATTTTTTCTACTCTAACTCCTTAAATAAATATTTTATTCTTAGTCCATTTAGCTGCTTTAAAAAATGTTTATTTTCTCTGTGTCTGTCTGTCTGTCTGTCTCTCTCTCTCTCACACACACACACACACTGACAAAGAAACATCCAAACCATGTTGTTACCATGTAACAGAGGCATATTCTTTCCATATTTATTATTATATCCTGAGTCCTTCACAAAATGATTTGATATAGTTCACAGCTTAGAATCAGACCTAATGAAACTGTTAAGTCTTAGACAACTCAAAGATAAAAAGCCAAGTACCAAGAGGACGGCAAATTGTTTATAATAAAAAGGACTTTGAGTCATACATTTGCT
Source organism: Enhydra lutris kenyoni (assembly GCF_002288905.1). Classification (NCBI taxonomy): domain Eukaryota; kingdom Metazoa; phylum Chordata; class Mammalia; order Carnivora; family Mustelidae; genus Enhydra; species Enhydra lutris. Next base: position 30,006,435 of record NW_019154103.1, read on the forward strand.
GGCTATTTCTTGAGCAAGTATTAACATGTGCTAGTGCTGCTGGCCTATGGAACAGGAGAAGCTGCGGCAACTGCACACAAAACCTAACTGAGCTTCCAAGGGGGTGAAACAAAAGAGGAAACACGATGTATCACAGTTTCAGAAGGGAGGTCACTAGCTTCTCAATAAAGTTTTTCTTGGTAAGAATGTTGGTAAGAAGAGCAAATTAATGAATTGGTCAATACATATATGTCACTAAATGTAACAATAATATTAAAATGTAGGTATCTTTGTACCTATCTTAAGGCTTTCTCTTCTTCTAAAACAGATGAGATAATTTGGAATCTTTTCAGCTAAGCAATCAACAGAGTAACATCTGGAGAAACCTTTATCTTTCTGGGCTGTCTACAGGTGCAAATCTACACCTAAAATTGCATGTGGGACTCAAACAGCAGAAAGGGCATATGCAGGAAAAGGTCTTTCTTTATTACTAGAGGTAATATTTTATACCTTTCTTTCTAGAGATAATACTGCTCTAGAAAATGGCCTATATTCTATTTGTAATAGTCAAAGAATCTCTGGCAATCGCATTTCTTACATCCCTTTGTTTTTCAGGTGTCTTTGGTGATATACATACATAATTTTTTAAAAAATTCTCTATATAATCCTACTTTCTTTTGGGTGGACCTAATAGTAATAACCAAGCCATCAGATGAAAGGTGTCTCTTGGTGTGGCTTAACTAATTTCTACCTTAACTGTCTCCTTCTAACAGGATGGTTCTTATGTGACGAAGGTAGGCCACAATATACAAATGGCATCTTTTTTTTTTTTTTTTTAAATTTAGGTAAGGGTAAATGTCTCCAGATCTTTAATTATATAGTACTTTATTTGCTACATTATGCAAATCAATACACCCTAAATCAAATACATACCTGCTCGAAAGAGAGTTCCCCTTGGTTCTGAAATTCACTCTAACAACCTATCCATCATCCGCTGATATTTAGAGATAACACCACTGATTGGGAGCTGGGGGATTTCTGGCCACTTTTAGTGATAACCACTGCAACACAGGCGCAGGTTTTCAAGCCCTAGGAAGGATAAAGCCTGACAAGAAAAAAAAAAAAAAACCCTGACAGATATATAATGCCATGATAGAAATACTACCCGTTATGTCATACCTCATAATCCACATGTGCCTCATCACACAGCTGTTTGTTACACCCTGTTGCCAAAGACATCTCCTTGCTTCTCTTCCTCATCTAGCAATTAATATGCACATCAAGCACAGTGGCCAGACACCCACAGAGAAAGAAGAGGCGGGCAGGGGAATCCACAGGCATAAAGACCTAGGCCAGTAATATTCTCAGCATCATTCAGGAATGTTTAGTTGCTTGCTCAAATTCATCATTAACAAAGGGCCCATTTCCCAAAGGTTTGCACTGTGTAATTAGCAGCAACAAACACTGCCCCTGCTCAGGTCAACCTATGGGATTAGTTACAAAGGTTTTGTAAATTTCAGAAGATATCTACACAGATGTCTGGGAAAAAACACACCAAACACACAGAACAGCATAATGGATGCAGCCACAGCCATTAAGTAGTTTAGGATTTGTGAGACTCAGACAACCAATACATTTTATGGGGGAAGTCATAAAAGTCAGACAGGAAAAAATATACAGCATGAAAGTTGCAAACTTCTAGACAGCAAGTAAAAAATGCTGAAAAGTAGCAGGGGCAAAGGAATAAACATACCAACCAGAGCTCATCAGTCTTAATGAATAAGACAGGGTCACCTGAGTTTACTCCTGGAACCAATAGAAGTCCCTTAGTATTTAATTATTTTTGTAAAAGGACTGAACTTTTCTCATGCTCCCATTTACTGTTGCCATTAGACGGGTTCATACTTCATTAGTCTGCTTTCTAAAATGAAACTTTCATTTTATGAATGAAGTTTTATACTTCTCTAAGCCTGCTCCGAAAATATAATTAAGCAATGCTCACCTTTCACAAAGGTATACTTACCAAAAGAGAGGCAAATACATGTTGACAATTTATATCGATGAGAAGGACTCAAATCATCATACTGTATACATTAAATATCCTATAATTTTGCCAATTATGCTTCAATAAAGCTGAAAAATGCCTTAAATTAAAGGAAGTAATTTTAATTTCAATTAAAATAATTTGTAAGTGATGGGATCTGAAATAACATTGTAAATAAAAGTTAAGGCTAATGACCTCATCTTAACAATGAATTAGTCTACTTTGTAGGGATTTGTCTATCCTTCGCAAATAGCACTGCTCATTTTTTATGACGGTTATTAGTATTTAAAACAGGTTGACGACTTTCAATTCAGAAGTCAAAACTATTGTCTTGGTTGCCAACAAAATTAATTAATAAAAAGCCTCTAACCCCAGGGTAAATATGTAAGCAAATGTATGGTAATGGATAATAAAAATAGCACTTCCTTCTACATCTGGTGCTAATTAAAATCCGATCAGAGTAATAATTGAGCAGTGCCCAGGCTACCCTTGATTTTTGTCAGATTTCAACTGTTCGACACAAATGCACTGACCTCAATAAATGAAAACATATTCAAAAAACCTTAAATTATAGCTATCCATATTCAGGATAAAAAGTGATTCACTGTCACCACAGGGTTTAAAGGCTTCAGGAGACATAAGTTTTCTAGGAGGTCATTCACTGCCACTGTCGTTGATGAACTAACTAGAAAGCCCCAGAATGTCCATGAGACTTCTCTACAGAGGTTCCCCCCACCGAATACACGACTCCCTATGGAGATCCCAATTACAGCAGAAAAATAATATTACCTAACCTGTCCTGGGTGAGTGTGTGCTGGACACTATGCCAAGAGCTTTAAAGGTACTATCTCAAATCTTCATAGCATCCTGAAGCAGGAAGATCATTACTGTCCCCATCTTACAGATAAGGAAACGAAGTCTCAGATAATCTGATTCCAGAGTCCTCCTTCTTAGGTTGCATACTATCTTAAGTAATGGAAAAAAAAAAAAATGCATGCCAATTATTTTGAAACACAAGATAAAGGAAATATGGTTTCCATGGAACTGAACCTGACTTAATTCTACAGTGTGATGACTAAAACTACAAGTGCCTGCTTATATCAGTCAGTTAAAAAGTTACTAGAAAATATGGAGTACTACATAGACTTCCACATCCAAAGTGCCATATGGAAATGCTTTCATAGACACAGGGCTCTAGTGAAATTGGAAAAGCCAACATGATTCCTATTTTGGTTTGATTATTTAATGAAACGTACACTGATGCTCGAATTATTTTTCCATAAATCAACATATTTCTAGAACTGTCTGTGTTTTTATCCACTCAACATTCACTCTTTGTATTTAAAATTAAATTCAACCCCATTTGTGTGAACCTACTTCTTGCCTTCTGAATGGTACAAAGATGTATCAGAGATGCTTTGTGTTCCTAAGGAGTTTAATGCCACGTATCACTTTTCAACTACAATATATAGTAGAATATAATAAAAGCTAGAATTTAATTTTTTTAAAGATTTTATTTATTTATTTGAGAGAGTGTGAGAGAGAGAATGAGCATGAGAAGTGGGAGGGTCAGAGGGGGAAGCAGACTCCCTGCCGAGCAGGGAACCCGATATGGGACTCGATCCCAGGACTCCAGGATCATGACCCGAGCCAAAGGCAGTTGCTTAACCAACTGAGCCACCCAGGAGTCCCTTTAATTCTTTTTTAAATGTGATGCTCCAGGCTATACATAAAGCAATATCCAAGGTACTGTGTGATGGATACTGAGACTAAGGGACACAGATTCTGCCCTCCAAAGCTTCTGAGCGGGAAAGAGCAGGTGTTTAGTAAACCTGTTATATGAATACCTGGTTCCCTTTGACAAAGAAGGGAAAAGCCCAACAAAGCCTTATGGAGAATTTCATAGGGACCTTCTCAGAAGAAGCCACAGTTAGAACAGAACCCAGCTGCTGGGACTCTGGAAAGACTGGGTCTGAGTGGGAGGAGACAGAGGGTGGAAAGGAAGTGAGACAGAGAAATAAGGGCCAGACTGAAAAGAGCTTTGGCCGCCATGAATCACGAACCATCCTGACTCTGTTATGACAGGAGGTGATCTTGTGCTTTTCAAAATATTCAGCTTTGTGACTGGGAAAGCAGTTCTGACAGCAGAGTCAGGGAAGGATTCCTGGAGTAAGCAGTCCAGGGAAGACCAATTGCTGGTTTGCACAAAGACCTGCTGAGGGTTGAGAGACCATGAGGTAGCCCACCTCCCAGGCTGGGTGACTACTGGGAAGCGAGCAGAGAGAACTTGGAAATGACTGAAATCAAAGGAGGCAAGCTGGCCCAAAGGACAGAACCAATTGAAAAGTCGGTTGGGTAGACAAGAGAAGTAGGTGTGGTGACAGACTTGAGTCTGAGGAGCTGATGGGGGCCGGCCATCCTGGAGAGGCAGACACTAATTCATTCAGTATATATTTACTGAGCTCCTACTACATAGCAGCGCTATTCTAGAGTCTAGGGATACAACCGTGAACAAAACAGACCTAAGAGAGGTACAGCAGGCAACAGGGAGTCAGCAGTTCCTGCTGAGAGGCAAAACCAGGAATAAGGACTGAGAAGTGTCCAACTGTAAATAAAGAAACCCTGTGGCTTTCCTGGATTCAGAAGTTTCAAAGGGGGGAGAAGGTAAGTGTGTTATACACTGAATGACAGAGTGAGGTGCAGGTGACAGCTTGGCTTAAGGAGAACAGAGATCAATGGATCTGGTAATAAAGATGTTATCAGTTACTACGGAGACAGCCTTCTCCCCAGGGCTGGGCCAGAATCCAGCGAGGAAGAGACAGGAGCAGCAAGTGTGCCTTTCAGAAGTTTGATGATAAAGTAAAAAGAAAGAGGATGGTATCTTTATGCATGGTTTTTGCTAAAAAAAAGAAAACACAACAGGCCCCACATGGAGTCACTTGTGCTAAGCCCACATCACCAAACCAAGGCTTTCACCTAACCTAACTACAGTTTCAACCTCTCCCAGGAATATGATCGTAAACCCGTCCATCTGGAATTTCCTGGTCAGCACCAGTGAAGTAATCCATCTGATTAGACCCCTTCCATCCCCCGAAGAAAGATGAGGTGATGGGTTCCTTCCTTGTCCCTGTCCCCTTCTGCCTAGAAAGGTCTCCCATTTTGTTCAGTTCCTTTGACCTCCTTTCTATTTGCTAAAGGGCAATGCTGCCTGATTCATGAATCACTGAATAAAGCCCATTTGATCTTTAAATTTAATCAGTTGAATTTTAGGATTTTATACCTGCTTCTCTGAGAAAAGAGAGAAAGTACCGATTCATTCTAAGAAACCCGGGAACACTTATGGGAGGAAGCAAGAATGCTCCCTGTTTGGGCGCCGTATACATGAGCAGAAAAAAGACGGAAAGAGTTCCAACAAAGTTCACCTACTTTCTTAATAACCTACTTCTAAGTCAAGATAAATTTCTGAAAAAAAATAAATAAATAAATAAATAAATAAATAAATAAAATGTGCCACATTAGAAAAAGAAAAGCTTCCTATTGTAGTCTACATTAAGTAAATATACTTCTCTGTTTTTTGGGCAGTAACAACTTATTCCTGGCTGGTCCTCCACCCAGAAAACATGTGATTTTTAGGACAAGAAAGCAGCAAATCTCTTGTTTGGACGACGGCATCCGAAGTTGAGCACGGCAGGTGCCCCGCCCCGACTCTGGGTCCTCCTAGCCTGCTTTCAGAAAAGAACCAGCTCCTGGGAAACAAATTAAGGATGCGTCCATAGAAGTGGGCCTAACTGCGGTGGGAGCGGCAGAACCCTGGGAGCAGCAGCGGGAATTCCTCTGGGCCTTGTCATGACATCATTTGCACAATGTAGCCTGCGATGCCAGAAAATGAAGCTGGTATTTATACAGGGTATTAGAGGAGGACCCTCCCGCGCTGGGCTTAAGATGACAAAATGTCAGCCTCAATCATCTGACAGGCTTTGGTCTCCCTCTGTAACCTCTTTCTTTCTGGCTGCTCTTTTTTTATATACATATGACACTAACAGAAAAATAAATTGAAAAGAGCACTGAGGCAGAGTGTATTTCACACACTGGTGCCAATGTTTCATATCTCATGAACCTCGGGAAAACAATTCGTAGAACTAATTAGTTTACAGTGTTTAAGCAGCTTGTTTCTTTAATCTTCTTTATGTAATACTGTGAACAAAGCCATATTATCTTCTGATTTTTTTATACAGTTTAACAAATATAATCTCCCTTTTCTTTCTAGAGATTACTTCATTTAGACATCAAATGATGTTGTTGTTGTTGTTGTTTCCTGGGGAGAAGGGATATAAATGGACATCTATGCACATAGGTCTCAACAGTCTACCAGATCCTACCCAAGCCTTAATCCTCTTTGTTGTCATGGAATCCACCTGGCTTAATTATATTTACAGTTTTCCACCACACCTCGTGGCATGCAGGTTTTTCCTGAACCCTGAACATCTTCCTGAATCCTGGCTGTAAGTCACATCCAGGCTGCTGTCTCTTTCTCAGGTCCTGGATGATGACAAGGCAATTTGCGCCTTGCCTGAAACGAAGCGAAGCATCAGGTCCCTTCATGAACAGAGCCCCACTAAACCTCCCCTCAGGTATTTTTATGACCCACTGCAAGAACATGATTTAAGGGCCCTCCTGACCTAAAGCCAGTGAATGGAAATGGATACATTTGTGCACAAATTAGTTGGGGGGAAAAAAATCAAGTAAGTACAGAAACCTTAACCTGGGAAAGTTTTCTCTTAAAATATGGCTCATCGAGGATGACTTTTAAGAAAAACTAAACCTTTCTGGGCTGTCCCCGTCTAGAAAGCTGTTTAAACGCTAAGCTGCCGTGGCTATGATATATTAGTCAGAAACCAGGCAAGTGAAATTCAAATCCCCGGTTAAGGCTAGTGTTGAAATAATCATTCTTCTGGTAGGTGCTGCCCAACTGTGTGCACGACCCATCATCTGAAGCAGTGTTATTCTCTGAGAAAGACCCCTTACAAGTGGCAGAAAACCACTCCAGATTTTACTTAGGCATTTGAAGCTACATTATTCAAGAAATGTTACAGTTTCAATAAAACACAGTTCTCAGTGCAAATTTTTATTTTGCTTGCCTGAGAACTCCTTACCGTCCCATGGTACCGATCTACCTTAAAGTTCACTCTGTCCTTAATTGTCAAGCAGATTCATGGTAACTCCTAATTAGTGCAAAACAGGAAACACAGCTGCGACTTTGCAACCGCTGAACACCTTTAGCATCTCTATCAAGCTGAGCTCAGGAGCTCTCTGTGCTCCCCCACCAAGGTTAATGGTTTGGAGTCTTCGGAGAAATATGGAGTAGGTGCCCATAGTGAGCGGGGATACCTGGTTTTCCAAAGTATTGCTTCCACTACTCACCGAGTCAGCATAAGAAGTTGCCAGGTTTTAGCAACAGTAACACAGGAGAAATTTCTTTCTCGCCGTGAGGCCTCCCAATCATGTTGAAAATCTGACTCAGAACTGATATGGAAGATTGAAATGAATCAATCCAATGCAACAGACGCCGTGTGTGTAGACTCACTGGTATGTGGAGGAGGGACTTGTCAAAAAGCTCAAGTAGCACCAGATGTTCTCGGGAGAATCCTTCTGAGTTTAAGATACGGGAGCCAATGACGCACACTATGTCACTGTGCCACGATTTTACTCTAAGAGCGTTGACACTGGAAGTAAGACCACTAGGAAACCCACCTCCATCCCTTTCCTGACGTATGATCCCAGGCAATACGCAGTTGAATCTCGAACAAGGCGGGTCTGTACAGTATAGGTCCACTGGCACATGGATTTTTTTTTTCCTCTGATACGGTACAGTACTATAAATGTATCTTCTCTCCTTTTTGGTTTTCTTAGTATCATTTTCTTTTCTCCAGCTTACCTTCTCATAAGAACACCGTATATATGACAGATAACATACAAAATATGTGTTAATCTATTATTTTTATTATTGGCAAGGCTCCCAGGCAATAGTAGCTATTAGTAAAGATTCTGGGGAGTCACAAGTTCTAGATGGAGTTTTGGCTGTGCAGGGGGAGGGAGGTCGGCACCCCTACCACAAGCTATTCAAGGATCAACTGTAACCAAATAGGACAGTGGTTAAAGATTCAATAAAGATGGTGCGCCTAAAGCCCAGGGCAAGGTGCCTGGGTGGCTCAGCCAGTTAAGTGTCTGCCTTCAGGTCAGGTCATGATCCTGGGGTCCTGGGATCGAGTCCTGAGCCCCGTGTTGGGCTCCCTGCTGCTCAGAAGGGAGCCTGCTTCTCCCTTTCCCTCCACTGCTCAAGCCCCCACTCATGTTGCTTCTCTCTCTCTCTCTCTCTCTCTCTCTCAAATAAATAAATAAATAAAATCTTTAAAAAGAAATTTAAAAAATCCTAAAAAGCCCAGGGAAGCCAGGCAGGACCCAAGGAAGGTGACGGGCTGTTACTGTCCCGACAGTTAGGACTATTTTGCATTTGAGACATTGGTGTGTGGCATTAACTGCAGTAATGGTCCAGCAGAGGTACAGACAGGAAAGGACAGATCTCTGAAAAATAAAGGTGTCGTGGAGAATGAAAAAGCAGCAAAACAGAAGATGTTGGAAAGAAAGGAACAAAAACTTCAGGAGGAACGGAATGACCAGGTAGGAGAAAAAAAAGGAAGGAGGGGTGGGAAATATGAGGAGGGTGTGAACTCCTAACCCTGTTTTTTCCTCTTGACCTTCTATTCAAATCCCTCTTCTGCATTCCTACTTGGTCTGCACTCTGTGGCTGCTCTGGCCCAGCTTCACCTTGCTGACCTCCTGCCTTCCCCGAGGCAGAAAGGACTAGAGGAAAGAAGTTTCCCTCTCAGCCCTGAAGAATGAAAGACAGCCAAAGGCGAATTCAGTGTAGAAAAGAAAGCAGGAGACACACACGCTTCAGAGGAGCAAATTCTCAAGCAGACGTGGAGACAGCAAGTAACCCCACCCCCCGAGGTGTGGGGGTCCAATGTAAGTGTCTCACATTTGCAGGATGACACATCAACAGCTAGTCCTGTTACTACTGAATGAATCTCTGTTTTTTTCCCGGGTAGACAATGTCTGTGGTGGAACTGGTCCTTGAGAATGATCCGTTAGTTTTCTGTGTTGGGCCAGAAATAATTATTGCCATACCCCTTCCCGTGGATTATGTTCAAAAGCTACAGACGCTCACTTAGTCTGTCTTTATTCTATGGAGAACTAATCGGAAGTGAGGTGTGCTTCACTGACTCTCACTTATTTTAAAAGTCAGGCTTGGGGCGCCTGGGTGGCTCAGTGGGTTAAGCCTCTGCCTTCAGCTCAGGTCATGATCCCGGGGTCCTGGGATCCAGCCCCGCATCGGGCTCTCTGCTCAGCAGGGAGCCTGCTTCCCTCTCTCTCTCTCTGCCTGACTCTCTGCTTACTTGTGATCCCTGTCTGTCAAATAAATAAATAAATAATCTTTAAAAAAAAAAAAAAAAAAGTCAGGCTTAGTAGGGAAGAAAGAGTCGAAAAGACTGACCAAGAAAGGATGAAATGTGCAGTCTGGGTAAGCAAACACTGTTTCTGTGGGTCTCGCTCGAACCCACCTTCTTCCTCACATGAATTCATTTTGCAATATTCCTTCTTTCTTTTTTTTTTTTTTTTTTTTATTTTTTTTTTAAGATTCCATTTATTTATCCGACAGACAGAGACCACAAGTAGGCAGAGAGGCAGGCAGAGAGAGAGGAGGAAGCAGGCTCCCCGTCGAGCAGAGAGCCCGATGTGGGGCTCGATCCCAGGACCCTGAGACCATGACCCGAGCCGAAGGCAGAGGCCCCAACCCACTGAGCCACCCAGGCGCCCCTGCAATATTCCTTCTTTGAAGCAAGATCGCTGTGAGCTTATTTTCAACAGGGGATGGCAACTGATTTGCTTTCTATTGAACTGCACCGACAGGACGTTGAACAGAGGATGGCATATTTAGATGCCCTTAAACTTCCAGAATCACCTTTAAGATGTGCCAAGGCAATGTCACATTTGGGGTAAAAGTTGTGCACCTTTGGCCAGGCGGGGAAAGAGAAATGAGGGTCCCACGGGTAAAATGACATGAAGGGCTTTAGAGTAAAACAGACTCCAACTGCTATAGATTCATTTAGTTCAAATCAAATTCCAATCATCTGATGGACGTGAAATCCCTAACATACGGAAAAGCAAATTGGATGATTCCCGAGGGTTTGTAAAAGAGCACCTAGGTCCGGACAGAAAAAGAGTCACACCTGCCAAATTCAATCCAACGTATTTTCATAAGCACACACTTGGCTTCCTGGCTGGTCCTGCAGTGTCAGGACCTCTGGGGGAACAGGAAAAATGAAAGATATAGAAGACCCAACTGTCTCCTTGAGAACTAACCAGGTTCAGGCAGTGAGAGAAAGCAGACACACCTGTAGGAAATAACTAGATGATAATTCTAAGGAGATGCACTATTACATGGTAGAGAGTCTATCAGGTAATAGGCAGAAATCCTGAGGAAATTAAAAAAGGCAAAAGATAATAAACGATGGAGCAGTAGGGCTTTGCAGAGTTCACCCATATCCATGTCCTTCTCCTTCGGAGCATCCTAGCACCTTCTTGAGCTGGGCAGAGCTGTGAGCCAGAGAGAGGCGAGAACACGGAGAACACCTCCGTGTTCTCCTGCCTGCAAGCGTGTGTTGGGATGACAAGCCGCAGCCCTGAAGCAGCCTCCCTGAGGCTTGCGATCACTGACTCTCTGCACGGAGAACAGTTACCTGCAGTCAGAAATAAACTTGGCACCTCCTCTGAGATCCCGGGTCATCTGTTACCACTGCTTAGGCTGTCCTGAGCTGAAGGATGTAGGGGTGCTGAGGCAGGGAGGATCCAGGGGAAGTGCCGCTGAAAAGGACTTTAGGATCTCCTTATTGCCTTTTCCTCTTTGGCTGGGAGTAGTCCAGCACTCTTTCCTCCCCCTCTCTCTCACTCAAACCCTGCACGCTGTGGCCCGGGTGTCCTAAGACCCACATCTGTTCCTATTGTGTCTGAAGTCCCAGGGCGATTTCCCGAACTCAAAAAATAAAGAACAGACTCCCTTGCACAGGAGGCAAGACCCACGATAATCTGGCTCCCCAGATTTTGCCAGTGCGGTTTTTTTGGCCACTAGCTGCCCTGCTCTATTCCTCCCACCAGCATCCTGATGGAGCCACACTGGGCATCTCCTCCATGCGCAGCTTCCCACTGGGTCTGTCTGTAATGCTCTCCCCTCCCTCTCTCTCCTCCTTGGTGAGCGCCTAATCAACTCCTGGCAAGGTTCCCTTCCTCCGCCAGGCCTTCACCCGCTCTGTGTCCTCCCAGCACGGGCTGCATTCTGTTACAACACAACACACCGGTTCCTTAAAAACTCTTCTTGTCTCTGTCTCCTCCCACTAGACAGTGTGTTGCCCTAGGTGGGGACCAATTCATTTTTGTTTCCCCCAGAGCACAAAGCTTGGTAACTTACAAGCAGTTGGTATTTGCAGAAATAATGAATGAGTAATGGAAGGAAGGGATGTGTGAATGGATGTGTTCATGACAGTATCAGGCAGAGGACAGGCGCAGAGAGGTCTGCTAGATAATAGTAAAACATAAATTTAAGTAGCTAGCTAGATGGTGTCCAATTAGGAAGACTGGGAATTTTTTTATTTGATTCAAAACGTGATAGGGAGTCATTATAACTTCTCCAACAGAGAAATGATGAAAATTTTGTCCAGCCTCGTAGCACCTTGTGCCTTGAGTGACAGCTGTTTGTACCACTCTTATTCCCCCTTTGACTATAAAAGCTCCCTGAAAACAGGGGCTGTGCTTTAATCATATTTGTATCCCCTATAGCAACAAGCATAGTGTTTGTATAACAGGTGCCAACAAATATTTGAATTTAATACTAGAAAAATTACTCCCTATGCTGGGAGGTTGGAGAAACCAGCCAGCAGGCTATTGTATTATATACAAGAACAGACAGGAAATGGATTTAAAGGGGGCAGTGCCCACGGAAATGTGGAAACAGAAATCCAAGAGTTGAAAGTCCAATTGTCCAGTTTCAGGATCTCTAATATAAATGGATGTTTTGAGCCTGGATTCCTGTAAAAAAAATCGTGGTATATATTTAAAACACAAATGTTGGGAGGAAGATTTGTTTTTCCCCCACAGAAAAGCTGAGTTCAGTTGCTGAAGCTGCAGCTTCTAAAGTGGCAGTGGGACAAACAAAAAAAGTACTATAGCTACAAGCAGCTAGAAATACTAATGACTGTATGCAAATTTTTACCACCCTTCTTGGGATGTGGTTAAAGTGTTATTCATCAATTGATTCATTTGTTCATCCACTTATTATTTACAAATTACTTATTGTGCAAGGCGGTGTTGCTTCCAAGGCTTATTCAAAAGTCCATTTGAATTTACTGTCTGGTTCACACTGACCTTTTTTACTTACTCCCCAAAGGCAAAGATAAGATGTGAGGTAAAAGAATGATGTGCCTATTTCTTCTTTTGTGTTTGGTTTCCCAACTATCCCTGGCTATTGGCTATCAGACAGGACTTGCCGGGGCTGCTTGCGTAAACACTTTTTTGAAAGCTATGGCGGTCAACAGCTAGTCCTATAGGCATCTCATTATTTTATGAACGTCAAGTCAAAAATGGAAACCATTCAGAAGCCATACCTTGTTTCACTCACAAGCATACACATGCACGCACAACGATCTAGTGGAATTACATCCTTAAAAAACATATTGAGAGCGAAAAACAGACTATCTGTCTTAAGAGACTGACCAATAATTGAATCTGAGGGACTCAGGCTTCAATCTTCCAAAGAAGATTATGTACTGGGAATAGGATTCGAGGTATACATAACATATTATTAATAACTTAAACATTACTATTGTTACTCACACATTCAATATGTAAGTTCCTCTACAGTAAGCCTGTATATTGAACTATATGAAACTTAAAAGTTCACAGATTTGAATGTCCCCCAGGTTGATCTGAAGAGAACAGCTGAGGCAGTATTACTCCAATGCAAACTAGAGCTTCTTTCATTGGGTCCTGAAGTTTCTGAGCATTTCTTGGTTGATTTGACTCTTACCTCCCACTCACAAGGTCCAATATCAATATTTTCATTCCTCCAAACAAACATAATCAGTTTTTCAAATAATTTGTTCAAATTATTTGTAACAAATATTTTTCAAATATTTGTTACAAATAATTGTAACCCGTGGTGGAGATCACGCCTTCCCAGTATAGATGTTTTTACCCATCCACTCACACTTTCAGTTAAACAATTATTCTTTCTGTATGAATTGTCTTACACCTTTCTAAGAAGGAATCACCACATCGAGCATTTCAAAGGAATCCAAGCATTTCCTGCACCCTTACTCTGTGGCACTTAGATGCCAGTGAGGGGGTGCTAGGTTACCTCACCTGGGCCCTGGGGCTGGCCACAATCTATACTCTGGAGTCCAGCAGACGTGGGGGTTACCAGGGGCTGGGGGATGGGGGAAACCACAAACTGCTGACTCACATCTGTCACGATACAGGTGAAGGAAGCTGATCCAGGTAAAAAAGTCTACATGGGCACACGCATGGCCAGTACATTTCAGAAGATGCTCAGATTCATCTTCACTTGCTGGGCCACCATTCACTGAAGACACGAAACCTAGTGTGAATTCCAGTTACCCAAATTCTAAGGTGACATTATCTTAACCGTTCTTTGGCAGTGTCATGTGACCTTTCAGAGATGCTATTCATTACACCTTTCAAAATAGAATGAGATTTCAGTGACCCTTTTACTCGCTGATCTCAAAACCCAGCTCCAAGGGAGCAAAAAGGACCGTGTGCCTGCTTAAGGCTTAAAAAACACGTTTTACATTTATTCTCATTCATACCGTATCTTGACATGATTTATGAATTAGGGAGCACAAGTGTTAACAGAATTCAGTTATCAAATATTTAGGGCCTCTTGGCTTCATCCCCATTGGGTATACGACACATGCGGGGGCCTGTATGGTCTAGCCAAACTGCCTCCAGGATAGTGGTTAGAGGACAAGGCTCTTCCACTGGGCATATTAAAAACCATGAGGTGGCATGTGCTCCAAGCAACAGGACTGTTTAATTTGAGCATTTTCTCAATGGGGATGCAGAAGACTTCCATTAGTCTCTCCTTTCTCTAGGGGACCAGAATAAGGGAAGTCTGCAATTTTTTATGTCTTTATATATATAACCACAAAACCCATGAACAAAGTTCCCACTTGAGAGAAGAACTAGACAGCTGGAGAACAGTGTTGGGAAAGAGACTTATTTTTCACTGTGTACCCTTTCATAGCTTTTTAATTTTGTATCAGGTCATGTACTATGCACTCAAAAAACAAAAACAATTTAATTTTAAAGGAATAATAGAAAACAAGAACAACAACAAAAACCCTACAAAACTTTCCTAAACTATGTTTAAAGGAAAACATCCTGTCTTATAAAGTTGTACAAACTTTAAAAAAAATTTTTTTTAAAAAAACAAACCAATACAATATTCACAACTGATTTTGTAAAAATGCTTCAAAGACTTTTTACCTAAAATGCTGCACTTGGGTAGACACTATTAAGAAAGAGTCATATGTCATCCTTTTATTATGATTACTATTCAGCTAGAAAGATCATTACCTACTTCAGTAGTATAAAAGTTAGACGTTTAAAAAAAGAGATAATGTGTTTTAAAAGCAAAGCTTGTTATTTTTCCCTCGAAGGTATTCTTGAAGAATATTCAGCATTTCAAGCAAATACTTATTATTTCCTTTATCTATTGTGATCATCCTATTCTCTTCAGTATGACCCAAGAACCTTCATGAATGTGCTTTACCACATTGTTCATTCTCATCCACTAGGATCCCATTAGAGGAAAAAACCACCTGTTTGTGGTCTTCCTAGGCTGGTAAGTCAGGTCCCTCAGTTTCAACCTGAAAGAAAATTAGCTTGAGGCCATTCTTGTGTTTGATTTTCAGCTGAAGAGCCAAAAAATGCTGATAAATGATGAAGTTGAGATTTGAAGCCACCAATGAGGGAGAAGTAAATATATCCTATTTTTACTAATGCCCCCCCCCCCCTACAATCAATGCTTTCATTTGCTCATTTTCTGGAGCAGATGCCATAGTTTTGTCTTTATCTTTTACAACTAAACACTTTTTAGTAAACAGGAGACAAAAGACCAATAAAACCTTTGTTGTCCCTCCTTTCCAGCCAACCCCTAAGGCCTATTTTATCTCCAGAGTTGTTATCTAAAGTGAATTACTGATAAGAAAAATTAAAGGACTCGGAAGCTGCCCAGGAGAGGTAATAGCAGAGCGCTTCCCACACCCCGCTTCAGTTCCACCAGGCTCCATGAACACTCCTCACATTCTGACCAGCCGGTTGTGCCGGCAATCAAAGAAGTCACCCAAGGAGAATGGCTCCAAGGCCTGAATTCCTTTTCCAAGAAGAAAAACCAGGTAAATACCAAGACTCTGGGAAACCCCAAGTCATACTTACACTGTACTCATTTGGATTTGCAAACTCCTATATGGCAGGATCATATTAACTTGTACTTTTCAGGGACCTTTGTGGGCAAACACATCAGCGTTCATCATAACCTGCACAAACTCTGCGATGAGGTATGGGCCCTTGTTTTCGACTCCCTTCATCATAACTGCTATTATTTGCCTTCAGAGTAATAGTAATAGTGTACGTGTAGGGAACCCAGGCTGAGTTCTAAGTGCTTTGCATGTATCAACTCGTTTGATTTTCACAACAATCCATGGACTTCGGATGATTATGATCTTCAGGTCATAGATGAAGAAACTGAGGCACAGATACTTAAGTCAGGTCATGTGGCTAGTTGGTGCTGAGACTGAGATCCTGGCAGTTGGGCTCTAGAGTCTGCACTGTAAACACTATTTTGCAGAGTTTAATTCTCTTAAAATGACCAGAATATATATTGTAAAATTATATATTGTTAATAAAAAAAAAAATAATCTTTTTTTTTTTTTTTTTTTTTTTTGCTGTTGGACTCAGGCAAGAAACATCCATGAATTCCTTACGTATTAATATTATTCATTTTAGTAAGGATTTATTCAATCTCTAGAACACGCAAAGTCTCGTGTCAGATATTTGAGAAGAATATTGAGCAGGCATGACAAACAAGGCGTCATCAAGCGTTTAAATGCTTTGGTGCCTCCTCTCCTCTAAAAAGGGCATTAAAAGGGGCGCCTGGGTGGCTCAGTGGGTTAAAGCCTCTGCCTTAGGCTCAGGTCATGATCTCAGGGTCCTGGGATCGAGCCCCACATTGGGCTCTCTGCTGGGCAGGGAGCCTGTTTCCCCCTCTTTCTCTGCCTGCCTCTCTGCCTACTTGTGATCTCTGTCTGTGAAATAAATAAAATCTTAAAAAAAAAAAGAAAGAAACATTAAAAAACACAGTTCTAGTCATTCTTGGAAGCCAGGTTCTTCTAATACACACAGCCTTTGGTAGAAAATGGCTCCCAGCCTGGTGTTAACTGATTGCCAGGTGAATTTAGGCAGGATTGAATTCTAGAACACCCTAGCAGGTAGGCTCTGCATGTCGAAGGCAGAAGAAGAGTGCTGCTCTGAGGTGAGACCAGGAAGTCCATCTCCCCACTGGTTGTCCACACCTTTTCTTTCCTTCCTACAACCTCAACATATTCCCCCCAAAATTAATTTTAAAACCAAAACAAACCCAACTAACCCCACAGTTCTTTGCTACAGGTAATATGAGAGGGTCTGGTTCATATCAGGTTTCTGAGAGCTAAGGTCTTGGTGAGTTTTTCCATTTTAGGCTGTTTGTATTTCAACAGAGGATGGTCATGTAACCACCTTCTTTAAAGGGTTGTGAAGTCCGGATCACAACCCTCCCTACACAACAGTTAGGCCCAACTCTGGTCTTTCTTCCTGCTTTCACAAAAACAGATATGTGGCAGAAGAGACAAACACGCCTTTCTTGGAGAAATGGTGCCGATTCCTGCTCCAGACAATGGGTTGGGGCTTGCCAAGGAATAAAATGTACTACAACTTCCTACCAATTCCTAGGGAGGAAGGTGCTGGAAAAGAAATCTGGG
Organism: Enhydra lutris kenyoni; assembly: GCF_002288905.1. Classification (NCBI taxonomy): domain Eukaryota; kingdom Metazoa; phylum Chordata; class Mammalia; order Carnivora; family Mustelidae; genus Enhydra; species Enhydra lutris. Next base: position 30,023,607 of record NW_019154103.1, read on the forward strand.
TCAGTAAGCTATGACAAAAACCAAATTGGGGGATGGGGGTAGGACTTTGGCTTCTCCTTCACATCCCAGGCCATAATCTCTCCTGCTAAGATAAAATGGTTTTAGGAAAGAATCAAGTAGACAGTCCACATGGTAGGCTTCCAAGAGAGAGTCATTTCACTTTCAGAGCCCTGGCTTTATGCTAACCTTTGGGAGACAGCGTCTCCAGAACTCCTCTGGCATGGCTCACTGTCTGCCCTCCTGACCAGCTCTCCCGCTAACCCAAAGTGGGCACCTGCCGTTTTCTGTCAGCTCCCTAGGAGCGCTTTTATTTATTAACCCTTAGTAAGCTAACGGTTAGTAAGTTGCCTTGGGTGAGAGGGTATACAGGCTTACATGATATCTACCATGGGTAAAGCATCAGTCTGGCAGTGTTTCTGTCTGTGGTAGCAGGCACGCGTTTATCCGAAAACTGTTGACATTCATGCCGGCAAATAAATCAACATGCCCACATCTCCTAACTCATTTGCAGGAACAAGTACACGTTCTGCTGAAATGGAGAAGTCAGGAGATGGTCAGAGGCAGAGGCCCTGGCAGGGAGAGGTATTTTAGAATGCTACTGGGCTGGCAGAAAGAAAATTCCTCCTTTTGGTAACCACATCTAGAAGGTGAAAGGACCCTCACACATCACTGGTGAAAACAAGAGTCATGAAAAGACACACTGCCCGAACATAAAGTCTGCCCAAGCGTCTTTGAACAGGTAGAAACTCTGAAAAACGGCAGGCTCTAATTAAATGGGAATCTGTCCGGTCAATCCTTTGCATCAGCTGAGATTCTAAAGAAGGCACAGATGTAGGTCTGTTTGGTGTGTCTGTGTATCCCTGGCTACCGGGGGAGCATTAGGAGATCTTAGCGTCCTCTTCAATTGGACCCAGTTAAATGTGAGACTATAGGCCACCCGACTGGGCCCCACCACAGAATTTGCAGGGCAGGGTACAAATCAAAAAGGCCCCGTGTTCAGAAAGCAGGAAAAAGTGCCATTAAGGGCACTAAAATATAAAGCGTTTTTCTTTTTTCCACAGTCTGTTTCTCATGATGCTGTTTATTCGTGATTAAATGTTGTTCTAAATATAGAAAAATTAAAATACTGAATTACTAGCATGAATTTTTACCATTCATCTTTACATGGTGTAATGACAGTTTGAAACGCGAACCTAGGAGCATTTAATTTGTCCGCAGAATCATCAGATGACACAGCCTACGTGCTGTAGTTCACGGAAGCGCACCTATTGTGTTCTCCCTACAGCAGTGCCAGCATCTCGGGAAGCTAACTCGGTTTTTACGATTTCATTCCTTGATGCATACATATTCCACCGACACGCTATGGAAATGGGCCGCTTCGATGACAGGCTTGCTTTGGAGACTCCCAGAACTCACATACATCACCGTCTGTGTTTATGGGGCAGTGTGAACGCTATAAGCAAATGGTGACCCAGGAGGCAAATTTTTTTCATATACCCCTTCACGCACACCCATGCTGCCCTTAAAAAACACTCAAAGATAAAACAAAGAATTCTGAGATGGCAACGGAAAAGCCTTAGTTAAGCCAAGTTGGGAGGCCTTCCGAACCCTGAAGGACTGGTTTCCATGATGCCGGCCCGTGCACCTCAGACCCCCTGGCCGTTACTGTGATCACTGATAACGAGCCTTCCAAAGACCTGGGTTTTATGGCAACAAAAGAAACTGTGGTAGGGCTGCAGGGGACTGACTGCCCACGGCGATTACCCCGTAAATTACCTGTTCATAACAGTTTCCCAGGGTTGCGTGCGTGCTTGGGCCTATAATTATACGAGGCTGTCTTCCTGAAGGTGACTCAGAATGTGGCCTAACCGCTAGCCCAGGAAACAATCCAGATAATTATTTATAGCAGCCAAAGGAATCTGTGATTTCTCTTACTGAGAGCTCTTCTTTCCCACTGGAAACAGAGAAAGCACATACTTTGCCTTCTTCTCTTTGTCTTAATATGCCATCACCAACGACCAAGCACATAGGTTTTGATTATCATCTGACATCAGTAAGGACCCGAAAAGAGTATATAGGAAGATACTGAAGTACAGAAGGCAAAGGGAGAGGAGTATCTTCACAAATCAGAGGAAAGTAATACACAACCCAGATACTTCTGTCCCCCAAGAAAGACAACAAGAAAGCCACCCCTGACACAGGCACGGCCATGAGCACGCTTCCCCTCCCTTCCGGCCTCCCAACAGCGATGGGTTTCAAAGAGTCTGAATTAGGGAGCTGGGCTGCATCAGCAGCCAACAGCTGGAATTCAGCAACTGTTGTTAATCCACCTTAATTGCTTGTTATTCTATCAATTCTTGTTTGCGCTTTTGTTATTCAAAGTAATTTTCCCTATACACACAACCAAGCATGGTTTTTGCAAGCTGTGGCCAAAGAACTCTTGTGTTACAATCCTAGCGCCGTTACTCTTTCGTTTTGAAACAAAAGCATATTGACAGTGGATTAAACTTTAAAAAGAAGCAAAAACAACCATCACCCAAAGTTAGTGGTGATGCCCACAGATGGGCTATGGTGGGCCTATATGTACACAGAGAGGTAGGTATTAACCACCTCTAAGGAAGAACAAGGCTTCTTTTAGGGTTTTAATTAGAGTCACAGTTAGCATGGTTGCTATTTTCCCTAAACAATTCTTTCCCTCCTCGCTTTAGGGAAGGATTTTCACTCCGCCACTTTATTGCACTAGTGAATAAATGAGATCCCAGGGTTCCAGGAAGAAAAAAAAATTACCAATATAAATGCATCAGGTGCAAATTACCAAGGTAAATAGGCCCATGGTGACTGTAAAGCCGGCAACACCAACTGGAGTATGTGAGAAGGGCCAGCAGGAGAAAGCCCACGGGTCACTGGCCCTGTTCTGTGGTGAGCTGCGCAAGTTTCCTCCCGCAGCCGGAAGGAAGGAATCCATGGCACAAGGCAGTTGGTACTTGGCATTGACAATGTTCTCACTCAAGCTTCAGTTACAGCTTTTCTCTCTCACTCCTTTTAATTCTCCCAAATGCCACCGTTGGGCAGCATCTCTCAAGATGTCCCCATCCAAGGAGACCACTGCAATCAAGTCTCCATCTAGAAATTGATCCCTAGTCGTAATCTGTATTATAGGGCTCTATCACCTGTAATGAGGCAAAACTAAGGCCCATTTATTAGTAACCTCAATCTGGAGGCCATGAAGGCTGATATGTTCTATCTTCCCTACTATTTATATGTATATCCCCTAAAGAACGCATTTGTGGCTTTGCATTCCCCTCAGCATAGGGCTACAGTGCAAAGTCTTTCTTGTTCTCGAATGATTTCGCCACCATCAGCTCAGTCCCTCTGTAAGCGTAGTACGGAGCAGAGACCTATGACACACTTGTCTCGCCCACAGTGCCTCACAACTGACTGAACTGAATTCAGCTTCCTCCAGACAAGAAGAGACAAGACTCTCTGTTAGCCCAGTCTTGTGCCTACCTGGCAAGGTTGTCACAGGGTGTGGCTGTCTTATGCCCCTTACCTTCTTCTAGGTCTGTCCTGAACACGTACTTGTTAGTCTTATTTATTTCCCTGTTTGTGCCACTGAATCACGTCCCTGAAAAATTAGGCTGTTCTGCCCTGACTGGAACATGAGACACTGCAGGCAACCAAGCATATGTTCAAATATGATAAAAGAGGTATATTATGAAAAAGGTCTTTAAGGGATATTTGCCTTGCCCTTAAATCACCTCGACTCAGTTTCTTCACATGGCAAGAGCCTGAAAAATGTTTCTGGGGGGAAAAAAAAAGTTTCCTAGGAATGTTTTGGCCAGGATTATTCATCCTGGAGCCTACAGGAAGAAACCTATAGACCAGTGGGAGAAGTCACTCTGGAGTCAGCTACAGGTTCCAACTCTTACTATTTATTCATACCTGATGTTGCCTTATTTTAATGCTTCCTGTTTCAGAGCCCGTGCCAGGTTAGGCAAGGAGGTATTTATGCACAATATAAACTAGCTTAAGAGAATTCTTACAAGCCTTCTTCGGCACACCCAACGAGTGTCATTTCCTAAAGACCACAGACCCTTAAAACAATTTATTTGTATAGGTTCAGCCTCATTCACAGAACATGAATCCACTATGAGATTCCTAAATGTGTTCTAAGAGTATTCCTTTGCTCATGCAGGATATTTCTTACTGTTTTCATAATATCAGCTCTAGTATCAGCAAAATGTAGCCTTTATCTGTAAATTAAGCCTCTTACTCTATTTGTGTAACAATAGTTACGTGGTTTGGTGATGATCTGCATTTTAAATACATTATATCCTATTATATCAGAGATGACATGTAAATGCAAATATTATAGCTTATTAAATCAGCTTCACATTCATCAGTTCAGTTCAGTAGCAATGAATCAAATTGCCCTGATTAGCAAAGAAATTCCCAGAAATGATTTTTTTCTCTTTCAAGATTGGTGATTTTAATCCTTTAAAATATTTCAGTACTTTATTCCAGTACTTGTATATTCACTATTTGTTCAAAAATTTTTAAATTGTCATAATACTTTAATACAGTCATTATTTCCTAAGATTCAAGCTACATACTATAGACTACATTTCTGTTGTGGTATCTTAACCCTCCCTTCGTTGGACCTGCAAGGATTTTCATAACGTGAATTAAAGAATGCTGATTTTGTACGTGAGAGACAGGAGTGGAAAGAAATTTCCCCACTTTAACTCATGGCATTAAAAAAAAAAAAAGAAACCCATTATGTCAAAATGATAGGGCACAACTAGGTGAAAAAAGCAGTGGATTTAGTATCTTATGAGATTTTATGAAATTTAACCTCTTTCTTGCCTTAAAGTACTGCAGCTGGGAGACAATTCTGACCCCCCCACCCCCCCAGCGCCCCAACCTTAGAAGCCAAACTCAATGAGAAATACCTCACATGATGGTTTTCTAAGATGACCCTGGGCATCTCCTACTGAAGCCCATTAATGATGCCAACTGCGTGCTTAGCGTTCAGGCATCCCTCCCCTCCCCCAACATAGGGCAGACACGGATCCTCTCCCTTCACTGATCTCATTGCAGTTTCCAAGCACCCTGGCAATCCGCTGCCTCCTTCCCTCACCTTCCTCCTCCGATCCTTTCGGAAAACGAGATGAAGCTAATTTATGTTAGTTTTATCCATTTCCCCTCATGCCTTGCCGCAACAGGAAGCTGCTGTCTCGGTGGTGGTGTTGAGACCAGTCTCCTCTTAGCCATGAGCTAACGATACCATCATCATTTAGAAGGAACCCTCATCTCAGTGCAGTCAGCATCAAAACTGTTCCTCGACATTCTAAATTTATCTAGCACATCTTCCCCATCTGATGCAAATGAACCGGCAATAATTTCAGTGGGGAAGCAGAGCTTTAAAGAATTGTGAGCTTGACACCGAGGAGGTTTACGCATCGCATTACGGAGCACAGCACAGCTGTATCCTGTTGTTTGGTCTGCAGGGCTTCTGACAGCCCATGACTGTGGCGGCTGAAAAGCATGTACACGGGGTTGATACATACACACACACACACACACACAGGGCGTGCAAAGGAGAATGTGGCTGTGCTTTAAGTGTATCAAACTATGACTTCTAAATTCCTTTCCATCAAATGCCAGTAGAAGCACTTGATAAATGGCCCCTAGGAGAGCACTTCTCATTGCCTCAGGACGGAATGACTTGCAGGCATAGGACACTCCATCAATATAGAGAGCTGGCAGATTGAAAGGCGGGAAGGACTATCCCTGAGACGGTGCATCTGCTTACTTACTAATAGCAGTGGGTTCCAATCCTCTTCTCATTCATCGCCTACAGAAACCACTCCTCCGAGAGGCATGCCAGTCAACAGATGGTCTCTGGCTAAGGTGTAATCAGGAGCAGCGTGCTAAATTTACCCAAAACAAATAGAATTACAGGCTTTTGCCCGAGTCTGAAATTGAATTGAGAACTGGGGTGGTGGATAATGGAAACTAAAATGGAAGAGCTCAAAATGTGTCACATCACGTCGGGAAAGGGTCAGCGTGGGGAGAAGTCTCTGCTGCAAACTTCTGTTTCCTACCGGGTCCCTCTAGTTCCGAAAACCTTGCCTACCACGCGGGATGGTTTGCCCTTACTATCACAGTGCCCGGAATCGGTGCCATCCTCACTAGCTAATGAAGTCGTCTGCTTTTATCAGATGTGTAGTGAACAAAATTCCACCTGGTATTTTGAATGTGTTTCGTCCAGTTACAGAGCCTTCACTTTAGGAGCATTGTAAAATGGCAACAGTTTCAACCATTCCTGCCTAAGAAGGTAAGGGTATAAAGTGCTCTGGACAATCTTCATCTAAACACTGGTGTTCTTAAGCCTATCCCCCAAATTGCTCACTGTTTTGAATTATGCACCACTCAGAATAGTGGCAATATAAAGCCTTAGAAATTGCCTGGGGGGGGGGAGGGGAAGACAGCATAAAATTTAGAGTAAAACATTTAATCTATGCCTGGATTTCACTACTCTACAGTAGGAACAGCGTCACCCACGCATATCCCTCTAGAAGGATGGTGTAAAAGTAAATGAGCCAAAATATGTAAGGACAGTTAAGCTCTAAAGAAATAAGGTCTTAAAAGGTAAGGCCATTTTTAACTCAAACTATCACCAATCACTTTAAAACTATCCTCCTAATCATTGATAGTTATCACTGGAAAAACTTGTTTACCCTTTAAAAACAAAATCTAAAGATTTCAATGAAAGCATGCATGAAACTATTTTTAAAACAATAATCAGACAATTCTCCTCATTCTTCACGATTTAAAATGTCACATTATGGAAAATTTCATTTTCATACATCAGTCAGGCTAACATTTTCAAACATCAGTTATATGAGAAGTGTCTGAAGAGCTTTCTTGGTTAAGTATTTTTGTTGTAAGGAACTCTGTGCCATGCAGAAAAGGAATCCCAAAAGAAAGGTCTGCCTTGAGGCAGGATGAAAGTATTTGGGGAAGGGAACATTTTAAAAATTATCTGAATAAGAGCTTCATTCTTCAGGCTGGCATTACAGACTAATAACAGTAAAAGTATCTTTTAACATAATTGTTTTAAAAGGTGGCTGTTTTAAAAGGAAACTTTTTTGTTAAATGTATCCCATTAATGAATTTGACAAAATGTGTGTCTGCTCTCAAGGAGGACATATTTCTAGTGATATGTAATGAAAAACAAGGGGCTAGACCTTACCTTACTAAAAGATGTACCCTCCATATAGGGAGCTTTATCTGCTATCTTCTCATCTTTCATTGAGATAGAAAACAGATTATGGAAGTACTGACAATATATATGCTTATAGGAGTACACATTTTGAGCAGCAGAATAATCTAATGAACACAACAGATAACGGTATCTGATTACTACATAACCCTGGGCAAACCATTTAACTGCTCTGTGATTCAGTTTACCCATCTGTAAAATCAGGGGAACAGTTTCCCTACCTATCCCCCACATGTCTGGTGAAAACCCAAGACAAAGTATTGAGGAAGCCTATTTAGACAGCAAATCTTAAAGTTCTGGCACATATCTGTGGAAGTACAATTATAATGATTCTCATTGTTATTCTAGTCGACTCTGAATTTTAATCTTTAGAAATAATTCTTACTAGTTTATTTTCAAATGTTTCAAAAATATAGCTATAACAGAAAGACCTACCTTGTAATCAGTAGTAAAATTATGGCTCTATAAAGATTGTCATATTTATTATTCAATTATTGCTCCAATAAGCTACTCTATGTATTAAAAAGTAGCTCTTTGTTTTCTGTATTTTTAATGCAATTTCTTCTGAAAAGCTACTATGACATTAATCATAAAAGACAAGTCCTGTAAAGAGAAAGTGCCTAACAAGGACTTGGCAATAATCTCAGTTTAAGGCAAAAATACTATGAATTTTAAAATGAGCGACCTGTTATATACTAAGTAAATATTCATAGTTCATAATTTGTGAAGCAGTAGGCATTGTATATCTGTGAGGGGGAAAGAAACCACTCTTCAATGGGCGAATGGCAATTTTAAAATAATACCAAGTGATTTAAGTTAAAATGACTTACGAGAGCTTCATGGGATCCCCAGGTTATTAATTTCATACACAATTCGTTAAAGAAGAATCAGTTCCACACAAAAGATGGGCCTCTATAAGGTACACTGTGTCCTGATCTCTATGCAACAAATCTGCAAACACCGCCTATGGCATGCTGTATCAGAAATCTAGGCAGCTGGAAATCGCAGCAGACAAGAAGTTTCAGGTCATTGATCTCAGAATTGAAAAATTTCCCCTAGTGAGCCAAAATGAATCCAGCACATATCATTGACACACACACACATCCCTCCCATGCCCTTAGACAAGCAGCATAACACTGAGAGGTCACATCCCTGAGAGGCAGCACTAGAAAATGTGGCCTTCCCTAACACACAAAGGCTATGAATGTAACTAATTGATTGGTGGCAACGTGCAATCATTCAGTAAATATTCACCGCATACCTTCTATGTACACGGCACTGTAAGAATCAACAGTGAGAGATAGAACAGTAACAATTATTAAGAACTTTGTATTCTACAGTCTTGACTGATTTTAACTCATCTAAAACCCCCTCCTCCTTCCTTTTACTCTTTTTCTAGTTTTCCCTAAAGTAAATTTCCATCAGCCTCATGTTCCATTTGAGAAGGGAATGGAAGCACACAATGACTGAACAACGTGCTCAGGTTACGGGAGCTAAGTGGCAGAGCCAAGAAGGGCCCTAGTCCATCTGACCCCCGTCTGCACAGGCCATCACGACGCCACGACGCTGGGAAGGAGGACCAGGAAGGAGGTACAGGAAACACCCCAGAATTCTGGCATTCATGCTTTATGAGCTGAGTTCCCATTGCCTTAAACGAGTCCCAGCTTAGAAATCACCAGCCCCATGGACCTTCCTTGATTTCCCTCAGGAACAGTTGTCTACCTGTTCCCTCAAGATGCCCCGCACACATTCCAATTTTTGCACTTAGCATATCTATATTATAGCAATTTGTTTAACTACATGCCCTTTTTATGTTTGGGGCCTGGCCTCGAATCCAGCATCCAACAGGGGAGTAAATAAAATATGAATCTGTCCTTAGAACACTGCAACTTAATAGGAGAAGTGGTCCAAAATCTGTCGGAATAAATGTTTGTGTTTGTTAAAGGCAACATGTGATCTTGACAAATAAGAATAAGGGTTATTTCACCACAGGCTGCTAAATTATGGATTGGGGTGAAGACAGGGCTCAAAACGGACTCTATCTAGCCTTTAAGGATAGGAATGATCCTGATATTTGGAGGAGAGGAGAGGCAGTCTGGGGGGCAGGAGAAGAGAGGCAAAGGCAGAGAGAAAGGATTGCCTGAGGCATGGCTGGATGGCATGGGCAGACCAATCTGCAATCAGAAATGGCGGATTCGTGGGGGACCCGATGTAAGGAAAAGTGAGGAAGGCAGGCTGAAGGGCCAGAATGAGCCGGTCCCTTGAGTCCCAAGCTAAGGAGCCTTAAATACATTCTTTGGGCACTGAAGAGTTTCAAGCAGAGGGAGGACACGACCAGAAGAGCAAGGTAGAAAAAACATTTTGAACCGAGGGAAAGTTAAAGGTGAATGAGGAAAAATATGCACTATCTAGTTTAAGGGTGAAATCCACTCAGAATTTCTTTAGTAAGAAAAAAAGGCAACTGAAACACTCACTACTTGCTGAAATATCCCACCTTTCTCCACCAAGCAAACTAACAGTTTTTAATGTAAGTAAAAATTCATTGAACATTTACTGCTATCTTATGATCTTCTGTGCAAAGGATACAAAAAACAATGCCATCATCTTCAGGAATAAGAATCTCAAGTTTTGAGAATGAACAGAATATGGAATACAAAAGACATTCATAAAAATCATCACAGGTTGTTTGTGCAAAGGTCAGCAAAGGAGAGCTATTATTCTTCTATAAGATCATCTGTCAAAAGAAAAAATGCATTTGTTCAAAAACAAATTATACAATCACAATGGGAAAGGACATTAGAGTAACCTAATTCCACAACATTTTATGGATGATTAGATTGAGAGGACCAGAGAAGTTATGCAATCAAGCCTTAAGTCACACAGAAGGTTGCAGTATAATATGGATTATAAACTTAGTCTCCTAAACTGCTTTGCCTCTGCCATCTCTTAGAGCTATAAATGTGACTACACTATAAAAAGAATTTCTAGTATATTTTGGCAGAAAACAAATTTTAACTCTTTAGTAATAGCTACATGAATTTTAAAAGTTTAAAACAGTAGAACCAATGAAAATGGAGCACTGATTCATTCTTTCATTCAGCAGCCTACCTTAGAAACCTAGCTAGGCAATGTGGAGGTAGAGGAGGGTTCAGAAATGAGACAAGAGGCCAAAGCCAGCCCTACTTTCTGGAAGTTCACATCTTTACAATCTGTTGTAAATTTAAGACACACACCAGATTTGAAGCCTTATTATAAAAAATATAAAATATTTCATTGATATTTTTTATTTTGATTGAGTGGTGAAATGATAATATTTTGGAAATACAGGTTAAATACAAAAATAATTTCACCCTCTTTTTGGCTTTAAGAAATTTAATCTATGAGCAGGGTGCCTGGGTGGCTCAGTTGGTTTAGCATCTGCCTTCGGCTCAGGTCATGAACCTAGGGTTCTGGGATTGAGCCCCGCATCAGGGTCCCTGCAAAAGGGGAGGCTGTTTCTCCCCTTCCCCTTCTCTCTCAAATAAATAAAAAAAACTTAAAAAAAAAGTTGAACTATGAGAAAACTTAAAATTATATATGTAATGCATTCACATTGTATTTCTACCGGACGGGGCTGCTCTGGAATACGAGCGAGACAGACCAGCCATGGGCTTTGGCATGCCTAGAAGTTTAGGAAAAGGAGAGGAGATGGGATCTAACCAGTATAGGACAAGGATCATAAAAGGAAAAAAAAAAAAAAAAAAAAAAAAAGACTTGTCTTCAGGGCTTATGTTATCTCACAGGAAAAAATTCGGGGAGTTACCCATGAGAAAGGAATCTCTCTCATCATCTGTGGAACTTCACAGTAGAATGCCTTTGGCCAAATCAGATCTCCTTCCTCCTCCCACTGAACTAAGCGTGCACTTTATCTTTCTGTTCTCTGTGGAACCGTGAGCCAAGTGAAGTGCAGATGGCTGGCTTCTTAGAATATAACCAGAAAATGCCAGTCCTTATGTTCAGAAAGCATCTACCTTTAGTGACCACAGTTACCATGTGAACATACTAGGTTCTTAGGCACAAGGTCACCAGATTACAGAAGCCGCTCTCTGGATATTTCAGTACTTCACTGTGGGGACACACACACACACACACACACTATAGACATCACCGAGTTTGGTACACAGCACTGTTTCCATGCATGTCTCATGCTGCATAGTTTCTCTGGTTGCTTAGTATGCTTTTTCAATATAAGCCATCTATATTATGATAACCTCAAACACGTGAACTGCAGACAAAGGTCCAGAATGGCTTCATGGTTCTCAAAGGGGTAAGTGCTGAAATATCAAGGTCAATTTTGCCATTTCTTTTTTCTTTTTTTTAAGATTTTATTTATTTATTTGACAGACAGAGATCACAAGTAGGCAGAGAGGCAGGCAGAGAGAGGTGGGGAAGCAGGCTCCCCGCGGAGCAGAGAGACCGACATAGGGCTCGATCCCAGGACCCTGGGACCATGACCAGAGCTGAAGGCAGAGGCTTTAACCCACTGAGCCACCCAGGCGCCCCAAATTTTGCCATTTCTGATCATCTTTGGCCACTTGGAAACAGCAATAGTCTTAATTAGCAAATTCTTCCCCCCCCCCAAGATTTTATTATTTATTTCCAAGAGGGAAAGAGTCTTCACACACAGTGGGGAGGGGCAGCGGGAGAAGAAGCAGACTCCTTGTTGAGCTAGGAGCCTGACCTGCGACTCATCTCAGGACCCTGTGACCATGACCTGAACCAAAATAAGGAGTCCGATGCTTAACGGAGGACTGAGCTACCAGGTGTCCCTTAATTAGCAAATTCTTAAAATTTAGGGTTAATAAGCAAGGCAGAGCCAGTACTGTTTTCCAACAGAAAATAGTATACAAAAAGCCAGTAATACAAGTATGTGCAATGAAAAAATCCTATTTTTTATATTAATGAGAAAAAAGTTTTACACTTACTTTTACTTAAAGGTGTTTCAATATTTATTTTTAATAACTTAATTTGTTTTCTCATTTCCAGTATCATTAAGGAATTAGGCTTTCCACTACTTAAAACATTTCATTAAATCATTCATGTGTTTAGCTTTTGTAGTACTTCTTTATTGTATGTCATAATTATTCTCATACTTTCTCTCAATTAAATGGATACTTTGAGTATTGTAGTCTGAATTATCTAGGAGCAAACTTCAATTTTTTTAATTGTATTTGAACAAAGTGCTAGTCTTACAAATTTATTTGCTTTTCTCTTGAATTAATCAGAATTTGTGTCACTTACATAACAATGTGGACTAGCACGACATGTTAGTCTTTCATGAAATTTTGCTTATTTTTATATCTCTTTGAAACCTGAGACTAGATTTCTTTATATACCCCTTTCAGACTCTTTGATAACTACTAGTTCTTTTCAAAAGAATAAACATGGTGCCAACTTTTTCTACATCCATTAAAAAAACACACATATACATCAGTATGGCTATCAAATGATCTTAAAATGTATTTGAAAACACTGGAATGTGTCTTCACCAGGGCAGAAATTTTTGCCTCTTAGATTCTTTGCTATATCACTAGACCCTAGATGAGCTCTTGACACACAGTAGATGTTCACTAAATACTTCTGTATTGAATGCCACATACTAGTCAAAATATAAATGGTTAATGACTGAATAATTCATGGTAATGGTGAGGCCATTAGTTATTAACAGTCTGCTACGTGATCACCATTTCACTGCATGCTACAATGTGAACACTTTAAAAGGTAGCTATCAGAAATTATTAAATGTTAATGACAAGTAAGTGCTTAATAAGTTTTCTTGAATAAATGGATGAATAAATAAACTATAAAGACTGGGTCAGGGTTTAGAAAACTGAGTCACTGAGACATCCTGATTTCAAATCTGCATACTTATTTTAAAAAGGCAAAGAAGACCTGAATTGCCCAAACTTCACATAAACCTCCCTGGACGCAAGCTTTAACATGGTGTCCCCAAAAAAGCTACAATCAGGTTTTTCAAAATGACATGTAAAGAGGAGAATGACAATGAACCATCCAGTCAGGAATTTGTCAGGATCAGAAATCTCTTCTTGATCTAGAGTATTCTCAGACATCAAAAATGTTAAACTAATTGGCAAATTCAACTACGTGGGTTACATGGTCATCACGACTGTATACTTATTTCAACGTAACTGCATGCCTGGATATAATCCTCTCACGCAGTTTGGAAAAATGATGTTGATGTCAAGGATGTTTTGAACTCCTAAAGTAGATGGTTTAATCCATCTTGCAAAATACATTTGCTTTTGATATGTATTTTGCTGTAATGACTTCCTACGCTTGTCCATAAGATGCTATAACCTTTTATTTGACAAGAAAGTACAAAATTCCTTTAATTTAAATTTATATCTGAATTAACCTTAACAGTCTGATGGCATAGCTCTGAATTCATCCTTACCACAACTGCCTACTTAACATCAAATCTGTCCATCAAAAACAAACTCACAAAAATACAGTTACCATCTATTGGTGCGTGCATATATTACCTTCTTCAAAAACCACCATCACCAAACTGACTAAGCGTGGCTCAGGAACATGTCATGGAGAGCCGTGGTTTTTTTTCAAAGGGCAAAGAAGCAATCCGAGCCCTACCCACTCCCAACGCGTCTTCCAACATTTTCCTTAGCTTACATCATTGTAAGACTTTATAAAATTTTCACTGGAAAAGACCCACTTTTCCTTAAGCTCTAATGCACAACACACCCAAAAGGTGCATTTTGGGAAAATGAAGAAAATGCCACGATGCTATCTATGGTGGTTGCAACACTGGTTTCGCTTCCTTTTGTAAGAAGTAGAAAGTCAAAGGAGATTTCGAATGGTGGGCAGATGTAAATGGCATTTGGCTGAAAAGACATAAAGCAGCATTCAACAGGGAAGTCCCACCCCACTGAGTCTGTATAAACGCTCACTCCATCTCTGTTGTAGTTGGAGACAGCAGCTGTCAATCCATCCACGCTCTACAGTTCAAGAACCCCACGCAGCCTTCTCAGTAGGGCGTAAATTGCTCCAACGGTCTAGGTAGAAGCAACTGATTTGCAAGCTGAGTGGGGGAAGAACCTGGTTTATTCTTCACATACTCTGAAGTCAACGCTCTTCCCTGTTTTCTACCTTCTCTGGAAGCTTTTAAGGATCTTGCAGGCCCATCATACAGAAAGCCACAGAAGGCACAAAGCTGAAATCCCTCACTTAGGTGAAGAAGTTGAGGATGTTGTGCAGATTCCTAATGATGGCTCCATTAAAATCGAGCAGTGAGGTAGAGTTTTGTCAAAGCAACACAAGCACAGAGGTGTTTTCACCCAAGTGTGTACACGACCTTCACTCTAGGGGGACAGGTCCATCTTATTGTAGTAACCATCAAGAATGCTGTTCTGAATTCAAAGATAACCTTGCCAACGACTCTTTCTGAATAGATCACTTAACCTCTTGTACAACTCAAACTGTTCATTCTGAACTACCTCCACATGGGAGGCTTACTAAGTAATATAAATAATTATGAAGCTTTGTGAAGACCTAAAATGGCTATAGGGAAAACCAACTGTGAATTTAGGTCTATGTTTTTTGGTCAAGAAGTTACCAAGTGAGCCTGTTTCCATTAAGGCTCTTCTTTGGGCTGTTTTCGCTGTGAGTGGCTCTGCCCCCTTGCTTTGTGGGCATCTGTGTACACAGTAGCCAGGAGCCAAACCAGGACCTGAAGAGAGGACTGGAGCCAGGGCCCAAGCTGGGGGCCCTCACCCACCCAGGATGATGTGTGCTCTCTCCGCTTGTCTTAAGACCCTGTTTCTGGGACACCTGGGAGGCTCAGTTGGTTAAGTGTCTGCCTTCAGCTCAGGTCATGATTCCAGGGTCCTGCTTCTCCCTCTCCCTGCTGCTCCCCCTGCTTGTTCTCTTGCTCTTTCTCTGTGTCAGATAAATAAATAAAATCTTTAAAAAAAAAAAAAAAGGGCCCTGCTTTGTAGCGTAAGTACTTCAACCACGAGCCAGGTCCAGCTGCTGTACTTAGGCACAAATGCAGTCAGAAATTCTGGGCTGGAAAAGGGAGGAGGCTTTTTCCAGAGAGGCAGCTTAGTACCCTCCTGAGCCAAGAGGAGAGAATGTAAAACTCGATCAAAATTAAATGCCTGTTGAGATTCACAAGGAAACGCTTACTTGGGAGCTCAATGAATAATAAAATGTGATGAGCATGTTGGTTCTGTGGGGTTCATTTCCAGTATGCTTTCATATCCTTCGCTACCTAACTGCCCCCTTCCCCCCTTGTAGAGCATTCCAAAAAAAGTACTGTCCCATTGCAGAGATGGGGAAATTAGTCCAAAGTTCCCTATTGTCTAGCAAGTGGAAGCCAGATGTCAGAAGCCGTATGCCGGGCAGATGCTAGAGCTGCGAAATGAGAACTACCTGAACAGCCCTGGAAGAAAAGGCGGTGTTCTAAAAATAGGACACTGACGCCCCACTGAAATCAACTGTTCATTTATTTATTTTATATGACCGGTGCTGTGGGGCACCCGTTTCTTACAAGCCTACAAAACTCCACTCGCGGATTCATAAGGTGCTTCTACAGAGGCAAGGGGTACCTGTCCATTCAAAACAGACCTGCCAGCTAGAGACTGTGCTCCATACTGTTTCCCTTTAATTCCAAACACTCAGAGGGAGGGACAGAAACGCTGGGTGGATGAGCAGAGGGGAGAGGGAGTAAGTGTCCTATGTAAGCTGATCTTTGAGGTACGGCAAGAGTAGAGGATGTTAGAGAGCAGGCCTGGGTCAGTGTCACACAGGTGCTGGCGCTGGAATTCGTTTCCTGAACATCTGTGCTCAATGCAAAAACAGCCAGGGCTGTTGAGGGGAGGAATAACAAGCCTCACACTGAAAACAACACAAGAGAACACATTCCTGGTTTGTGCTGTGTCTGTCGTGCTAAATGACATCCTCGTCCCCAAGCTTAGCTGTTTCTCGTTACCTCATAAATCCCCAGGCCACCTTCCTTTCTCTCCTGGCACCAAGTCATCAACACCCCTGATCTCTCAGGGCTAACGAAAACAGCACTGAGACCAAGCCTCCCCACCACCCCCAGCAGGGGGACGTTTCCTTTCCCGTCAGGATTGGAGACGAAATATAGATTGGAATATTCACTTGGGAATTCAACAGAGATCCATCGTAAGGAAAATTCCAAATAGACAGTCAGAAACACATTTGTGTGCTTTTCTGCTTCTCGAAGGAAGTGGAGAGAAAGCAAAGTTACTGTTTCATGAGAAGTGATTTCCCCTTTCTCGTGGTGGGCGGAGTTCCCACCAACCCACCTGGAATGGGAAGCATTTGTGTAATGCTTGTGTTGAATCCAAACTTCTCCCTGACCTGCCTGAAGAGAGACATAAAAGGGGAGACTTATTTTTCCATAAGAAAGGAACCATCCATGCAGTGGCCAGTGGTAACCCTAAAAAGCAGGAATGTGTCAACTGTTTTTATTGACGAGTACAACAGAACAAAACAAAACACCCAAACCCATCATTCTTCACAAGGGGGAGAGAAAAGCTCAAAGCCCTCCACTAGATCCTGCCTCATTCGGAGTGAAAGCCCAAGTCTCCACAGTGGGCCTGGGAGGACCTGCCTGACCTGACTCTCCAGTCCTCTCCTTTCTCACCTCTGGCAACCTCCTACCTCACCTTCGACCCCCAACTGCCACCCCCACCCCCTTACTGCAGTCACGCCAGGAACATGCTCTGGCCCCAGGGCATTTAATTACACCATTCCCTCGGCCTCTGAGTGTCTTTCTGCAGAAATCAGCATGGCTGACTGGCTCCTGGCCTACTCTGAGACTCCCCAGATTCCACCTCATCAGAGGAAACTTTCCTGACCATGAAATCAAGATGGCCGTCCCCGGGCCCTCACTTCGCAGCTGCACTCCCCACACTTACAACGGTGCCTCAGAAGAGGTGTTCAAGAAGAGGTTGTTTTTGAATGGAAATTTTCCTATTTCTTGAAAAGGGCATCTCCCCAAATGTGCTTCTACTTTCCACCTGAGAGCAAGATGTGGGCAGTGGCTTTCGAAGTGCTCTGTTTTAATCCACTCAAGGCCTGCACTCCACAAATCAAATCAGTGAATTATAATATAGAACTCTGGGTACTTCCTAATCTCATAACCTGGTCCTACTGGTCCTCATGCCCCAAAGGTATCTATCCATCTATGAGATACATTGTATACAGGAAAATCCAAGACAGGGCAACTGAAAATCATTGCAAAGTAGTTTGAAAATGAGCAAAGCTGATTTCATTATGTAGCTTGTTATATCATCCATTTGTTGAATTAGCCTTTATGTTGTGTTACTTACCCTTACGATTCAAATGACCTACAGTCCTAGACATTGTAGAGTCCTGTTCTTTTAAGTGGTTAGAATATACAGGAATTAAGAGCTATACTTCTCAAAAGTAAAAAAAAAAAAAAAAAAAAAAGGAACAATGTCCAGCCTGTATCTACACAGTGCCCCCCAAAACCTGTTGTTCTGCTAATCTGTTAATTTAACAAGTGTTTTAACTTTTAATATAAGAAATAATGCCTTCAGTTTAGAACTTTCACATGGTTAACAGCTTTTGGCCTCTCAGACTGCCTAGCTGATCCAGTACCTACACAGTCGTAAAATGAAAGGATGTCGTAAACAGCATGAAGCCTTGGTCCAAGCCCTTAATTATCTGGGAGGCTCAAGACGATGATGACGACGGTGATGACGATGATCCCCTCAACGGTAAGCTCCCGAGCTCCAGTACGACCTGCTAAACCTGGTGTGATGGCCATAAACCACAGCCGTTAGTAAAACCGGGACCCCTGCACACCCACGGACACAGCTTTAGAAGACATCTGAAAGATGTCTGAAAATAATGAAATACTTTACCTACGTAAAAGTTCAGTATCTAGAAGCTCAAAAACATTTTGATCAGTGAAAGAAGTCAGACCCAAAACAACGTGTGTTGTGTGGTTCCATCAATATGAAATGTGCAAAAAAGTCCAGTACGTAGAGACAGAACGTAGAGACAGAACGTAGATCAGAGGTTGCCTGGGGCTAGGGTGGGAATTGGGAAGGACTGTAAATAGGCACAAAGCTTCTTACCAGGATGATGGAAAGAAGTCAGACTCCAGTGATTAGATTATATGACTGTAATATGCTAAAATTTATTGAATTACACATTTAAAACCCTTGAATTTTGTGGTATGTAAATTCATGCCAATAAAGCAGATTTAAGAAAAGAGAGGGGGCAGTCCTGTATCTATAAAAGTTTATAATTTATAGTGTGGATGGAGAGATGAGAAGAACTGATGTGTCCATTGTACAAATCATGGCGTCTGTTCCTCTCCCCTCTCCCGTGTACTCACGATGAGCCAAGAGAGGGTTTGAGAGCAGTCAGGCACAGCACAGGTGGAAGCAGAACTCTGGGCCAGATGGCCTGAGTCCAGTCTGGGGAGAACACTCACTGCTTGGTTCTGTGACCTCAACCAGTCACTTGAAGGCACTCCCTGTGCTTTCAGTTTCCTCATCAGTAACAGAAATAACAATAGCCCCTACCTCACAGAGTTTTTGTAAACAGTTCAGTATCTGAAGACATTTAAAGCGTCAGCCACTTCCCACAAGTGTGCGATTGTCACTGTTTCCTTTCACCTCTTCCAGTGCGTGCTATAAATATTGTAGCTTTCTGTGTGTGCAAAGATGGGAGAAAAGTCGGGAGCCACTGCACACGAATCAGACCGTACAATGCCTGAATCAGCTTCTACGCCGAGTCATATTGTAAGTGGTACTATTACTCAATGTATGTGATCATCTGTGAGAAAGAAATTAAGGAGGTTGCATAAAAAGATTTTCTCAAAACTCAGGAGGTTGGAAGTCACTGAGAAACACATTCCTAGGGATATACCGAACTCACATTTTCATTATAGTCTAGGAAGGGTGAACACTATGGAAGTACTTTGTTTACTCAATTGTCAGGGTCAAAGTACAATTGGGTTGGGTTTATTGGTGTGTCTTTTAAAAATACTGTATTTTTCTCATGTAATGAAGTGTACCCAGCAGGGATCAAAACTATATATACAGCAACAAAACACGATTAAAAGCTTTTTAATGAAGGCACTGTAAACAGCCTTTTTCTTCTGCTTTAGAATATTTCAAATACAAAATTAGCAAGCCCCAGAGACTGGAATTTCTGCTACAGGAGAGATGAAAGGTTAACTGTCTAAAAAGGAAAGACTATGTTTGACATATTCTATTTAGAAAATAAAAGAGTTTCCTAATAAAAGGAGAGCCCCACTCGATGCTCCTAATGCTCCTTCAGTGTTTGCATACACAACCAAGTAATTAGAAAGCCCCACTCCAAAAAAAAAGAAAGAAAGAAAAAAAAAAGTGAATAAAAAGCCATTGCAGACATGGGTCCCTTGTTTACCGGGCTTGCTGGAGGCCCCCGGAGGTCAGTGTGATTGACAGCATTCTGGCGTTGGTAGAAGGTTGATAATGCACACACATCTCTTGAGAGGAGAGCTCCAGAGTCCTGACCAAACCTGATAGAAGGGCAGCTACTATGGAGAACAATGTAACAGGCAAAACCTGGGGGACCAGTGGGCGGGAGGAGGCTCAAGGATTGCAAATGACATTCCCAGTCAATTAGTACCCATTGGGAAGCCGAGGTACACCATGCCAAAAAAAGAAAACTAAAAATTCCTGGGGCAAGGATCTTCCTTTGCCAAAGGCAAGGCACCCTGTAGCCATTTCCATTAGGTCCACTTCAGTAACCCCAACTCCCAAAAGCATTCTTGGGAGCTGCTGAAGCTCCAGACATTTTGGAAAAGCAACACTGGTTTCTCTAACGTTGTGGCAATGTTAATCTCATCAGGCCCGTCTGAAAGGCAAAAAAGCCACAGCGAACTTTGTCTCCTTGTCAACCTTAAATTCCTAGAAACCGGGGCACCTGGGTGGCTCAGTGGGTTAAGCGGCTGCCTTCGGCTCAGGTCATGATCTCAGGGTCCTGGGATCGAGTCCCACTTCGGGCTCTCTGCTCAGCAGGGAGCCTGCTTCTCTCTCTCTCTCTCTCTCTCTCTCTCTCTCTCTGCCTGCCTCTCTGTCTACTTGTTATCTCTCTCTGTCAAATAAACAAATAAAATCTTTAAAAAAAAAAAATTCCTAGAAACCCAGTGAAAAGTACTTGCTATATTTCCAGTTACTGAGAGGAATCATGTTAGTTATTCCCAAGGTCCTTACACTTGAAGATCCCAAATCTAGCACAAACACCCAGTCAGTTTCATTTGATAAAATGATGTTGGGGATATGTGGTTACAAGACTAAAACTATTTCCATGATACGTTATTAAATTAGTTTAACGACTGTGACTTCAGCCAAGGAAGAGGTCACTCTTTGAGGTAAACAAGGACAGCTGCCATCAGAAACCTGTATTTTAGGTCGCCTGGGTGGCTCAGTCAGTTAAGTGTCTGCCTTCGGTTCAGGTCACGATCCCAGGTTTCTGTGATCGAGCCCCACATGATGCTCCCTGCTCACTGGGGAGCCTGCTTCTCCTTCTACCCCTGCCTGCCACTCTGCTTGTACTCTCTGGCTCTATCTCTCTGTCAAATAAATAAGTAAAAAAAAATTTTTTTTTAAAGATTTTATTTATTTATTTGACAGACAGAGATCACAAGTAGGCAGAGAGGCAGGCAGAAAGAGAGGAGGAAGGGAAGCAGGCTCCCTGCTGAGTGGCTCCATCCCAGGACTCTGGGATCATGACCTGAGCCTAAGGCAGAGGCTTTAACCCACTGAGCCACCCAGGCGCCCCAAATAAGTAAAATCTTAAAAAATAAACTTGTGTTTTCTAGTCACTGTGTTAGATCTGTACTTATCAATGAGACCACCTTTCAGCTGCCGCCCACACAAATTTTTAACCATCAAAAAAATCCTCATTTTACCGAAGTTTGATAAGTAGAATCATGGTCCAACTGCTGATTCTGTTTCATAGGATATCAACTGAAACTATGAGAGTATATATGCTGGAATATAGATTTTCACAAAAATAGAAATTTTCCTTTTTGTGACTCTTTCACCTGAAAACTCAAGCCATTCCTTGAGGCAAAGAATAAAAATAATCTTGTCTTGACAAGGCCACACCAGGTTTTTCCTAACTTAATCCTTTTGGAAAACTTCTCAATCTACTTCATCCTGTAAAAAGCTCTATTCAGAATTTCTATATGATATTAAAACAATAAACAGACATGCAGGGTGTCAAAGATCTAGGGGAAAAACACACAGAGGGTTTTAAAAAGGAGTGTTTTTGTTCCCAAATTCTGGGGGTACCGAGGGATATGTTCCCCTTAAAAAACACGCACTGCATTAAAATATAAAATTACACATCCAGCTGAACGCCATTAAATAAGCTACAAAGCAAGTATTCCAAAATCAACCTGAGTTAAAAAGAATTCAACTTGGCTTACGTGACTTT
Source organism: Enhydra lutris kenyoni (assembly GCF_002288905.1). Classification (NCBI taxonomy): domain Eukaryota; kingdom Metazoa; phylum Chordata; class Mammalia; order Carnivora; family Mustelidae; genus Enhydra; species Enhydra lutris. Next base: position 30,045,406 of record NW_019154103.1, read on the forward strand.
GACTATTTTCACTTAAAAAATAATCTGACCCAAAAAAGGGTTGTTTAAGCATTTTCATTCTGAGACCCCCCCCCCAAAAACTGAAGCCCCTTGAAGGAAAGCTTCCTTTCCCCTTTGAACTGGAGACAAAGCTCAATGACTCATTTTCCCATTCTCTCCTGATCTCTCATTCACTGCTTTGTTTCCCCGTCCTAAAAAGGGGGAAATGACTCTCCATTCATGTGCCACAAGGTCCACAGAGCCATTCGGGGGCTTGCGGGGACAGTGTGTCACCAGGACAACTGAAATAAACACGAAAGACAGATGTGAAGGCCGGAATTCTTCAAAGGCAAGAGGGTTTGACACTTCATAAATCACTGTGTCACTCTGGTCTAACAAAAGCTGTTCTCCTGTACTGTACTCCAGGCTTTCTCCTGCTGGACTTGCTGGTGGAGTCTGTTTGCATACCACATCTGGCTCGTCACTAAAAGCTTTATCCAGGCAGCAAATCGACGCATGCGAGAAAAGGGCAAGGCCTTTGATCCTAATACAATAAAGCCTTCTTAATAACAAAGAACCCAAGGAACCAGTGACTTCAAAATATCAAAATATTCCACTGTCTCAGGTATGAAATGAAAATACTTTAAAATGGAACACATATTAAAAAAAAAAAAAAGCCTAGACACACAGTACCTTTGAGATGATAGTATTCTCAAGAGGACAGGTACAAAATAATGAGCATCTCTTGGTCCCTCTATTGGGGTTGGTCCAAATCAACTATTCTTTTACCTGGTAGGCAGATGAAAACTCCTACGGAGTTTTTTCAAAGACTCAATAAATGTTTGTCCGATTGAGGTGAATAATTCTGTCATCACAAGATTTTCCTCTGAACAGGTACCGTACAAGAAAAGCTGGCCTTCAAACTATCATTAGCAAGTTTTGGGGAATGTGTGAGATCATGTTTCTGCCTGCTAAGTACCATTCAGGTGTGCCCAAAGCACGGTGAACTGATACCAATGACTACAGATCAAAATGTTTCTGCTGTTTCTCTTTTAAAAAATTATCTTCACAGTGATAGCTCAGGGTAAGTAGTTACTCATATCCTAGTCATACAGTCATACACAATATTGCAAAGAATCCTATCGAATCAAACACCCTTATTATCTATTTTCTAAGCTTCTACCCTCTTTTATTTCATCCATGAATATTAATTATCAGTTAAGTGTAATAGGATTTGAATCTAAGGGGAATAGGAGTGCATGCCATTTTATCATTAGACCTAATATCGGTCTCTGTGCTCTTGTTCTGATAGAAGGGTGGGCCAGTCCCCCTCGCGCGGAATGCGTCTTTCAACAACTACGTTCCAGCACTGGTGCCCAATCTTTTCAAGAATGACAACCCCGACATGAAAGCAGTTGTGTTTCTTTGATCCCAGCACTAAAAAATGCAGAATGACAAAAACTACTCTCAGTGCGCTAACAGTTTTATACGAGATTGTACTTTGTTCACCCCAACAGCATACGTGTTTGCTTCAAGACGATGGTATGTCGTCTATCTCCAAGACACATATGCACATACTTCACGGTCCACCATCACATTCTGTGGTACAAGGGGATGTGAAGACCCCCTTGAAACATCCACAAGTCACTGAGGACTCTGCCCCCGCAAAGCCATGCAAACCTGCTTCCTTTGGCTCTTTCTCATGTTTCTGATCTGAATTCAAATAGGACCAGCTCAGAGTCATTGTCTCCTCTGACCACCCAAACCACGTTAGTAGATTTCCTCCACCTCCTATTCTCTACCACATCTTTGAGTTTTATTTCCTTTATTTCATATTCTTATCACCCCTATATCCAATTCTCTTGTTTGTTCAGTCATCTAAAGATTGTTTGTAGCCCTCCCCCTCCAGCCCTCATCCAAACTGAAACTCCATGAGGGGAGGGAGGGACCCTGCCTTGTTAGCAGAACAGAAAGAAGGACATTCCCAACACCTCCGCAGGACTCACTGAATTTAAGACCATTTATTTTCTAAGGATACAGATTCCAGAAGACAAAGAAAAGGGACAAAATGGCTTACTTTGCCAAGTAAATGTTACTAAGCTCCGTCAATGCTATTTCTTTTTTAAATCAACAATGGGAAATCTTTACACAGCCACAAATATTGCCCCTTCCTTCATTTACTTATTGATTGATTGATTGGCTTGTTCGTCCTTTGCTTCAGAAACAGTTCACATACCCCAGACCCTCTGGAAGGGCAGCTGTCTTACGAACATCTAGAGTTAGGAAATGGCCATGATATCAATCAGCTGAAAACTGGAAATGCGTCCTTCCTTTATTTTTTAGAAATAGTCTCAGATTGTCTATTTGTGTGTCTTCCATTTGTTTAAGTGCAAACCAATCTAAAATGTGTTTAAGACTCTTGCTGTCCCACTGCTTTGCAGCAGGCAAACAGCTCACAAAGTGCCTGGCTCTTTGTGCGAATACCTAAAAGGCTACATCACTCAAAAGCTCCGGTTCACAAGGGGGCCAGCAGGTGGAAAGCGAAAGAATTAGCAATGAGTTCGTGTCTCCCGCCTGCTAAGAAGCAATGAGGTGGCATAAAGAGAGCATTATGGTTCTGGGCACAACATCAGTGTGACCAAGAGGCTCCATCATTAACAGAGAATACAGAGATCATATTTAGTCCCCGAATTCGACAAGCTTGCTGTAATGCTCAGAAGGTTTAAGTGCACTTATCTGTCATCCCTTCACTCCATTTCTTTATTGAAATAAATCCCTTTGCAGTAACAAAGAGAGTTTCCTTCTCCTTATGCAGACGAGCAATGCATGGGTGCGTTCCCATTTGGTAGGCAGGGAAGAATGACAGGTAGCAGAAGCGGGCTGTGGATTACCACTTGCAATTAACGAGAGCAGATATATCTCCTTTCTTCCAATTCCTTTCACTCTTGTATTAAGAAATAATTAAATCCTGCAGCAACTTACAGTAACAGGTTGGTTTCTGGATATCTTTAAGGGGGCACAAACAGTGATTAAGAGCTGTTTTTAATGCTGGTGGTTTCAGTCTTGGTTTGGGTTCTTCAGTTTTGTAACTCATGCAGTTAATCAACCAAAATAATACTGCTTAACATCTTCCTGCCCATGCCAGACCTTAGTGTAGGTGAAGTCACTGAGCTGTGCACCCTCTAACTTAAAATCACCGTGAGTGATTCTAACTGGAAGCTACCCACCTATGTTCCCGATGAACGAAATCCCTGAGCACAAAATTCACTGGTTGTAACCTAAAGGCCGTTCTTGGCATCAGCTGTTCCAGTAGGAACAATTACTCAGTAGGTGGGAAGGGATATTAATAATGGTAAAACACTTTTATGCCAGGTCAAATAGAGGCCCAGGGCCCAGGTTGAGTGAGTCACAGCCAAGCACAAAGCACTTCCAAACAGACAAGCATCTAAGCATGTTAAAAATGCAACAACAGCTTAAGTACGGTAGGGGAGAACCAAAGGCCATTCTGTATCACTTACACATCACCTACTCTTCACGTCATTAATGTAAACTTAACGACAACGCAGCTCTCACAGTACTGACGATAACTGAAGCTAGAGGAGAACCTGGAAATTACTTGCTTCACGAAAAGCCAAACCAGAATTCTGTATGTTGGGTAAAGCTGGCCTTCATAATCCGATTTGAGGAGAGGTAACTTCACTCGGCATCCTCTCAGCCCTACAGTGAACCAGCAGAAAACCCACACGAGCAGAAGAGACTTCTGGGGGACCCACATCCATCTATATTGGCCTGTGCTGATGCCTTGTGACACCTTCCATAACTCTCTGAACAGCTGCTCCATACTCACAGGAGGCCACGTGGCAATGTTCAACTGTAGTGAATTAATTCATATGAAGTAGTAGCTTATAAGCTCCCCGTGTTTGATTACATTCATCCCATTAATGTTGACGAGGCATGTATGTGTGTGTCCTACACAAACGGTGCTTTGAATTATATGTATTATCCTTTGAGGAAGAAGAGCACAGTGTGAGGGGGGGAGAGCACGAGGTTCGGAGTTGGAGACACTCTGAAGGGATTTTCTGTTGTCTCTGGGACCTCAGACAGAAAAGCTAACCTCTCTCAGCCTCGGTTTCTTAGGAAAAAATGAGAGTTACTTCACAATTTGAGAAGGTTATGAGATTGGAAGATCAAGGAGGAAATGTGTGAGAAAGCACGGTTCTCGGCATGCAGTGGCTATAAGGGCAGAGGACACACAGTAGGGATGAACATGGTGTCTGTGGCACGTTCCATGGATGTTGCTTTATCTCCTTTTCCCCTATTTACATGGTAATGTGGATATTTCAATTTCAAGGGTTTTTTAGGCAATGAATGCCTCGCTTAAATTTGAAGCAATACTAAGTGCTCTGATTTTCCTAAAACCTATTACTAAATTTTCTCTCAATGCTTTTGTTTCATTAGCAATCAAATTTATATTGCCCTGCAGAAAATGGTTATAATGGACAAGCAAAAAGACCAGAAACTGCCCCGAAAAGTCAATCAAAAGACACGACACTATACTGCTTATAATCATCAATACAGGATCACAGAAAACAACAAAAAGTTATTAGTTTATCCAGGAAGTTAAGAGGATAAAGAATGTGTATCATCCCAGAATTATTCTAGAACCTAGATTCTCGATTTTAAGAGCAAGACATTGATTTTTTGCAATAACTGTAGATTTCACCCAGAAGACTCAAAGCCTCAGAAGAGAAGCCTGATCTTGGTGGTAGCTCCATGAATCCACAGCCAGACTTAACGTTATCTCTTCATCAATTCACCCCAACCTAAGGCTTACACTGAAGCAGTCTACCTGAAACTAGTGCTGGCCTTCACCGGGGATTTTTTCTCACTCTGCCAGGACAAAGCAAACAGCCCAGACATGGCTGGATGTGAACATGTGTACCCTGTGGCATGGGTTACTTTGCAATATTCCATAAGGCATAAGCTACATGAGTTCCGCCTTTCTAGAAATCATCTTTATGTGTGCTTTTATAGTCAGTCATGGATTATAAATAGATTCTCTGATTAAATAGTTTCCCAAGTGAAAAGTGCACAGAGAATAATAGAACAGGATTTATTTCTGAATGTGAAAGTACATTATTTTATTCTAACAACTAAATCAGTGGAGTAGCAAGTTATCCCTAGGAGATCAGGAAAGCAAATTCCTAAATAATAAGGTGTTATGGTAAAAAGAGGAATATGAGGATAAACTGTAAGTACAATGTGAAATTCTAGTTTCTTCAATTATAGTAGTATAGCTTAGAGTGCCAAGAAAACACTGTCAAGCCATCAGAAAAGTCTACAAGTTATGACAAGTGGTTTAAAGTGAAAAGGAGACTCTACCTATGCTGTTCTTTTAATATAATGAATATAGATACCACATGTAGTTACACTGTTGATACAGAGTAGCCAACTATATTCACTAGAAAATACCAGCTTTCCATTTTATCTTCCTCTGGGTAAACTAGGAGAAAAGCTTTTGTGCTGAGAAAAATTATTTGTGCCTCTCCCCCCCCCCCGCCCCCCGCTAAGTTTCTGGTCTAAAAATACGGCCTTACATTTTGTCTAAGAACTAGAAAACCCAAACATCCCATGCTCTTGTGGTTGTTCAGATAAACTATATTTTCTTCTAAAAAGACTAAGATTCTTCTACATGTGTATGCGCACGTGTGCGTGTGCGTGGGGGGAGAACAGGAGGAGGAAAACTAGTAACAATTTCAGTATCATTATATTGATAAAATAAATTTACCTTCTCAGGGTATTGTCAAGTATGTGATCTTATTCCAGACGCACAACTACCGTCTGTGGCAGGTAGGGAGTTTTCATAATAACCTCATGGAACAGATGTGAAAACTAAGATGGAGAAATGAGCAGGGTATAAAGAAGGTCAGTCAGGGAAGGACTGACAATGGCCCCATCAGGCAGCCAAGTAGGATTCTGTGCCTTCTCTGCCTCTACGTAATGTGAAAGACAATATAACTTTCACCCCCAGAAGTACATGTGTTCAGAACATTCTTCACAGATGTTATTTCAGAAACCAGGAAATAAAAGGACTTTCAGGAAACAAAGCCTGGTGGGTATAGATGGACTACAGGAAACAATGTTGTCTTATCTCTAAATCTACAGGGAGCTGGTAATTTACAGAAAGGCCAGAGGGAGTTGTAGGCTTAGTCATCTGTGAGATGGGAACAGTGGGTACCCACCCTGTTCACCTCACACTGTGGCAACTGACTGAGATGACACAGGAAAACATCCTTCTTCACTTGCAGATCTCAATGTTGCAACTAAGCCAGAAACAGGACCTCTGGTCCTTACTCTGTGGGACATCAGTTATTAAGCAAAAAATAACAATGGCTTTTACTAAGCTAGAGCCATACTGCTTATTCATGATTAAGAACCAGTTCTGGGCATTTGTTTGTGTTTTTTTTATTGCTATCACAATCGACATCAATTTAATTTACTCAGAGCATCTCCTAAGTGCTCTTAAAAGTCCATGTTAAAAAAAAAAAAAAGGCAAAACTCAGAATTTGATAAGAATGGCAGGATGTAACTTGCTGGACCACTCCAACTATGACAGGATTATGTATGTAATACAGGTCTGAAGAGATGGTCTCAAAAACAAGGAACCCTCTAGCTAACCTCCATGAACTTCTATCCTTGGCTGCATTAATAGTTCATTAATTTTCTCTCTCCATCGTCTCACAGCTGGAATAGTCTTCCTAAACACAACAATAAAAAAACATCTGAAAATTAAGTGGTTAGCATTCCTCTCAATGATGCCATTATGGTCAAAAATGCTGCCAACAAACCTTAAGATTCTTGTTCTATCATCTACAGAAATTTAGGTTTAAAGGGATGACATTATCATATACAATAAATTGTTACAGAGAGACGAATGCGAGAGATAACGTTTTAGGCTTTTCAAAGCGTGGATCATGACCTATTAGTGGGCAGCATCTTTTTAAAAACAGAACTGAATGGCAAACAGTCACACCAAATTTCAAGTGGATTAGGGGGTTTGATTTAACCATATGTCTGGAAGGTAAGAGAATCAAAGCCTTTGTAAAAAGCCTCAATAACCACTACAGATAACGTATGGCATAAATGATCTCTAGTATAGGAATGTTTTGTTCTCAGTCTGTTTTCCATTGGCCTGCAGTGGTTCTGAATGGCCTGTGCCAAACAGTGAGCAATATGGGAACTTATGTTAACAGCACATTAACATAAGCAATTTAACACAGACACCAGGCAGAAGGAATGGCCAGAGAGACTGAGCGAGAGATGTGGGCTTGAATCCCGCTTATGCCACTTCCTAGCCGTCATGGCCTCAGGTAAGTCACTTCATGTCTCTCAGTCTGGTTCCCACACCTATCAAGGGGGCCATGACAATATCCTCATACTTTTAAGGATGAGAAATTACGTGTGTGACTGTTCCATGCTGGGACTGGCATGACACACTGATAAAAGGCCATGACAATATCCTCATACTTTTAAGGATGAGAAATTAAGTGTGTGACTGTTCCATGCTGGGACTGGCATGACACACTGATAAAAGGCAGCTGGCCCCGGTGGTTGTTTACCAAGAGCTGTGCATGGCCTTTCTGGTAAAGAAGCGTCCAGGTGTATTATTTCCTTTTGCCTTATTTATATATTTTACTGGTACAGATGCTTTAGAAATAGAATTTTAAAATTAAATTTGTCAGTGAATCAAACTACAAAAGAGAACAGATTTATGATCAGACAAGATGCTCTAGGATGAAACTTTAAAAAAAAAAAAAATCCTGCACTCAAGATTCAAAAAAGTCAGCTACTTATGAGCCAAAAGGGAGGGGAGTTTCTACCTGAAGTAAAGTGCCAGTGACCTAGTCCGAGGGATTATGGTTAACTGTGAGCACACCGGGACCCAGTGAGACGGGGCCGTGCCCTAACCTCTAGAGTCTGTATCAGGAGAAAGCACCTTAAACTTTGTATAGGCAGATCACTGCTACTGCAGGCCTTGGGAATGCCCCCTTGACACCCTCTACTGACAAACGGAAGGGGCAGACAGGATGGTGGGTCTGCAGGAAGCATGACAAGTGAGGAATGGCTGACAAAACTGGAGAGGTTTCTGCTAGAAGAGAGACGATGTCAGGAAGCAGCATCCCTCCTCTCCAGTACCGGAAGGTAGAGAAGATCTTTTTCCGTGCCACTCTAGAGAACAAGAGGAGGGTGAAGAAGGGATAGGAATTACTCCTTAACTGCTGAGGAGATCACAGTCATGTAGAGACCAACTGCTGACCTGCTGAGGACCTGGAAGCACTTCCAAATGGGCAGGAGCTGGAGTTGAGGACATTTAATGTGCTTTCCACCCACCCCCAACCCTAAGCTTCTATTAGCCTTTGGACGTGATGTACTTGTTCTAAATAGGCATCCTCTCCTTTCCTTTTTAATAAAGATATTATAAAAATAATAATGTAATGTGCAGGAATTCATTTACACTGCTTATGCTACAGAAATCTTGATTTAGTAGATATCCCTTCAGGTTACCATTTCTGCTGCTGGCTGCAAAATAACAAAGATGCTGACAGTTGTGAATTACTTTACTGAGTTCTACAAATTATCAACTCTAATGGTAAATAGGAGAGAAATAAAAGGTAAAGTAGGTGGCTAGGTCAACGAGGGTGAGGTCTGCCTTTTCCGCATAATTTAAGGCCTCCTGAAAATGATGGCTAATAGAGGCCTCTTGCTGAGGAAGAAGAGAAAGCATACATGCCTCTAAGTTTCAGGACAGAGAGGTTAATGGAACGGCTTTGTTTTATGGGCCCTACTGAAGATGGATGACTGGGGAGATGGGCAGGAGGAATTATTTCTTATCTAGAAGAAGCTGAGGTTAAGAGATGAGGCAATGGCGTGTGAACGCTGCCCGGGACAATTATTCGTGGAGAGCTCTGACTAAAGGTGAACGGCCTGCTGGGAAAGGGGGAGACATCAGATAGGTAAAGTCAGTCTTGCCCTGGGGCCACGACCTCATTAATAGTTAAACAACAGCACTGAAAATTAATGACCCACACCTGACTGCCCCGTGAAACGGCACTCCCCTTCACAACCGTCCGGAAATCCTCACATGCACATTCCAGCAGGAAGTCTGGCCGCCATGGTTACGGCGATCCCTTTGGGAACTAGCTGGGTTAAATGAGTAGTGGCAAGACAGATGAAGAAATAGCCTCCATCCGGCCTCCACGATGTAACACGGGATAGAAGAGGCCTGGGAGTTTCTAAGAAGTAGGGATTGACCATATTGAAGTTATTTAGAAAGGAAAAACCATGAACGCTCCTCTGTCAGAAGTGGACGTGTGGACGAAGGGCGCTCATCTGAGTGAGGAAGGCTGGCCACCACAGTGACCTCCACCCCATCTGCCATATGGCTGTCTGACAAAAGCAATTCGTCAAGCTTCCTGGTTGCCAAATATGCTGGCTTCAAACTGCCAGGTTGGGGCGGGGGGGGTGGTTAGAACATTTTTAAAAGAGCCATTTAAAAACCCTCACAATTTTAAATCGGAAGACTTTTCTCCTCGCCTCACGCAAGATTACCAAAGGTGTTCACGCCACCCTTAAAGTCTGAGGAAACAAAGACCATCCCCATCCCCACCCCCACCCCCCACCCCCCAGTCTCCAGGTTGTCTTTCTGCTTTGTGCACAGATTTTTGAAAATAGAGCACAATAAATTCTATGCACGACAGTTTACTGCAGCTAAAGAGTGAGCTCCTGAGATGCACCTTTTTATTTATTGGGGTTGGGGAAAGGAGGTGGTAATGTTTCCTGTATTGGATGCCTTATACTTTGCAGACCTTTGGGGACTCATCTCTGCTGAATTCTTTAACAGCTGAGATGACAGGGATGTCCATTACCCAAATGGACAGCACTCTCTATTGATCAGGGCTCCACTTAGCAATCTCATTTGTCATCCTATTGTCTCTCATCTTCACTGCTCTCGCTGTGAAGGGGGAATCTTTTCTCAGGTGTGAGAGAGTTAATCTACATTCTAGGCACAACTGAGCAATTAAAACATATAATGAGCAGAACACTTTCATGCATCACCTACAGAGAAGCCTGAATTGGGCTTCTCCCTATCTCCTCCACACAGGCCAAAGGAAGTTAAAGAAGTAATCCACTCCTGGAAAAGCCCAAAAGAATAACTATAATGCTCTCCAAACCTTAGCTGTGTCAAGTGCTTGCTTTACCTCCATTTCTGCTTTCAGAAACTCATTTTAAGAGATAAAAACGAATATTACAGGAAGAAAGCCCAAATCCCAACAAAACAAAGGAAGGTCTACCTAATCTTGCCAGTTAATCATTTGGGGAAAGTCTTGCTCTGCATCTAATTAGATCTATGCAGTTAAACATCCATCAAGAATTCTCCTATATAGAGGATGTTTTATGTAGTTCTCATATGAGGGATTAAATTGGGCATGTGGAGAGCAAAGTTGATCCACTTAATGGACTCCCCCAAAATACACATCAGCATCTGTGTCACGGAGCTAGACAGCTTCTTTATCCTTTCACCAAAACGCAATAACAGAAATAATTAAACATCTCTCAGACCTGAACTGCATAGTCATTAGGCAACAGTCAAGGACTGGAACCGCCACGAGAGCCTGAACCGCACTTCACCCTGGCTTTTCTAGCCATTTCTATTCGGAAAGCTTTCCATGGCCGGATTTCCCCTGAGAACCATTTTATGATGCTATAAAGACTGTCAGCCAGAGGCAGGAGCTCCCCAACACCTGAGCCACACACAGAACTATCAAATAACATTTAATTGCTAGATGACACTGTGTGTCTGGGCTTGAATTCTGATCTCCAAATATTATCCATGCAACTGTCTGCGGAGATAAGGTTGTTGTGATAACAGCAGATAAAACCAATTAAACCCGGGAGCAGCAAATACTCCAAGATCTTGACTTTCCCCATAGAGTCTGAGGATACATAAACCCTAAGAAGTCCGATGCTATCTCCCTTATGTAGGAACATTACTTGAGGCCTCTTTCCTTTCGTGTACGTGGGTGAGGTTTCCGTGTAAACACATGAGCTAAGTGAGTGCAATACATGCAAATTGCATGAGCTATTAATTACTTTTACAGTCACTCTTGGAAAGCAAATGATGATAAAGAATCTGAATCTAGCTCATTTTTTAATACAGAATACCAGTTGCGGTTTCGCTCATAGACTCAAGCATGTGATCATAAATACACTCAGCTCCATTTTCTCCTTTTCGCATTTCAGAGGCTTTCCTGCTTTTTCGCTGACAAGATTCTACTAACGTCTCTAGCTGTTTGTATACATATTATGTCTGCTTTGTGATATGTTTGCAGCGCCAAAGCCAAAACACCAGGAGGAAGTGCCAAACCTTAACCCCAAGTTACTTCTGGTAGACGGCAGATAAGGAAAACAGCACTGAACTGGGGTGACATGAACACTATATGTGAACTCCCCAGAAAGCTTATCAAAATCTGACAGCTAAACAGGACACTAGGAAACTTATCAACCAAATGATGTTCTGAAGGAAAACAAAATTGATAGAAAGGGGAGTGGTACAGCTTCAAAGGGAGTCTGATTACAGAAAGCGTGAATTTCTTTCATGAAAAATAAATAAATAAAAGTCTAATGGAAGTCTGTCACTAAGGAAAATATTCCATTTTCTTTCTTTTTTTTTTTAAAGATTTTATTTATTTATTTGACAGAGAGAGATCACAAGTAGACGGAGAGGCAGGCAGAGAGAGAGAGAGAGAGAGAGAGAGAAGCTGGCCCCGGTGGTTGTTTACCAAGAGCTGTGCATGGCCTTTCTGGTAAAGAAGCGTCCAGGTGTATTATTTCCTTTTGCCTTATTTATATATTTTACTGGTACAGATGCTTTAGAAATAGAATTTTAAAATTAAATTTGTCAGTGAATCAAACTACAAAAGAGAACAGATTTATGATCAGACAAGATGCTCTAGGATGAAACTTTAAAAAAAAAAAAATCCTGCACTCAAGATTCAAAAAAGTCAGCTACTTATGAGCCAAAAGGGAGGGGAGTTTCTACCTGAAGTAAAGTGCCAGTGACCTAGTCCGAGGGATTATGGTTAACTGTGAGCACACCGGGACCCAGTGAGACGGGGCCGTGCCCTAACCTCTAGAGTCTGTATCAGGAGAAAGCACCTTAAACTTTGTATAGGCAGATCACTGCTACTGCAGGCCTTGGGAATGCCCCCTTGACACCCTCTACTGACAAACGGAAGGGGCAGACAGGATGGTGGGTCTGCAGGAAGCATGACAAGTGAGGAATGGCTGACAAAACTGGAGAGGTTTCTGCTAGAAGAGAGACGATGTCAGGAAGCAGCATCCCTCCTCTCCAGTACCGGAAGGTAGAGAAGATCTTTTTCCGTGCCACTCTAGAGAACAAGAGGAGGGTGAAGAAGGGATAGGAATTACTCCTTAACTGCTGAGGAGATCACAGTCATGTAGAGACCAACTGCTGACCTGCTGAGGACCTGGAAGCACTTCCAAATGGGCAGGAGCTGGAGTTGAGGACATTTAATGTGCTTTCCACCCACCCCCAACCCTAAGCTTCTATTAGCCTTTGGACGTGATGTACTTGTTCTAAATAGGCATCCTCTCCTTTCCTTTTTAATAAAGATATTATAAAAATAATAATGTAATGTGCAGGAATTCATTTACACTGCTTATGCTACAGAAATCTTGATTTAGTAGATATCCCTTCAGGTTACCATTTCTGCTGCTGGCTGCAAAATAACAAAGATGCTGACAGTTGTGAATTACTTTACTGAGTTCTACAAATTATCAACTCTAATGGTAAATAGGAGAGAAATAAAAGGTAAAGTAGGTGGCTAGGTCAACGAGGGTGAGGTCTGCCTTTTCCGCATAATTTAAGGCCTCCTGAAAATGATGGCTAATAGAGGCCTCTTGCTGAGGAAGAAGAGAAAGCATACATGCCTCTAAGTTTCAGGACAGAGAGGTTAATGGAACGGCTTTGTTTTATGGGCCCTACTGAAGATGGATGACTGGGGAGATGGGCAGGAGGAATTATTTCTTATCTAGAAGAAGCTGAGGTTAAGAGATGAGGCAATGGCGTGTGAACGCTGCCCGGGACAATTATTCGTGGAGAGCTCTGACTAAAGGTGAACGGCCTGCTGGGAAAGGGGGAGACATCAGATAGGTAAAGTCAGTCTTGCCCTGGGGCCACGACCTCATTAATAGTTAAACAACAGCACTGAAAATTAATGACCCACACCTGACTGCCCCGTGAAACGGCACTCCCCTTCACAACCGTCCGGAAATCCTCGCATGCACATTCCAGCAGGAAGTCTGGCCGCCATGGTTACGGCGATCCCTTTGGGAACTAGCTGGGTTAAATGAGTAGTGGCAAGACAGATGAAGAAATAGCCTCCATCCGGCCTCCACGATGTAACACGGGATAGAAGAGGCCTGGGAGTTTCTAAGAAGTAGGGATTGACCATATTGAAGTTATTTAGAAAGGAAAAACCATGAACGCTCCTCTGTCAGAAGTGGACGTGTGGACGAAGGGCGCTCATCTGAGTGAGGAAGGCTGGCCACCACAGTGACCTCCACCCCATCTGCCATATGGCTGTCTGACAAAAGCAATTCGTCAAGCTTCCTGGTTGCCAAATATGCTGGCTTCAAACTGCCAGGTTGGGGCGGGGGGGGTGGTTAGAACATTTTTAAAAGAGCCATTTAAAAACCCTCACAATTTTAAATCGGAAGACTTTTCTCCTCGCCTCACGCAAGATTACCAAAGGTGTTCACGCCACCCTTAAAGTCTGAGGAAACAAAGACCATCCCCATCCCCACCCCCACCCCCCACCCCCCAGTCTCCAGGTTGTCTTTCTGCTTTGTGCACAGATTTTTGAAAATAGAGCACAATAAATTCTATGCACGACAGTTTACTGCAGCTAAAGAGTGAGCTCCTGAGATGCACCTTTTTATTTATTGGGGTTGGGGAAAGGAGGTGGTAATGTTTCCTGTATTGGATGCCTTATACTTTGCAGACCTTTGGGGACTCATCTCTGCTGAATTCTTTAACAGCTGAGATGACAGGGATGTCCATTACCCAAATGGACAGCACTCTCTATTGATCAGGGCTCCACTTAGCAATCTCATTTGTCATCCTATTGTCTCTCATCTTCACTGCTCTCGCTGTGAAGGGGGAATCTTTTCTCAGGTGTGAGAGAGTTAATCTACATTCTAGGCACAACTGAGCAATTAAAACATATAATGAGCAGAACACTTTCATGCATCACCTACAGAGAAGCCTGAATTGGGCTTCTCCCTATCTCCTCCACACAGGCCAAAGGAAGTTAAAGAAGTAATCCACTCCTGGAAAAGCCCAAAAGAATAACTATAATGCTCTCCAAACCTTAGCTGTGTCAAGTGCTTGCTTTACCTCCATTTCTGCTTTCAGAAACTCATTTTAAGAGATAAAAACGAATATTACAGGAAGAAAGCCCAAATCCCAACAAAACAAAGGAAGGTCTACCTAATCTTGCCAGTTAATCATTTGGGGAAAGTCTTGCTCTGCATCTAATTAGATCTATGCAGTTAAACATCCATCAAGAATTCTCCTATATAGAGGATGTTTTATGTAGTTCTCATATGAGGGATTAAATTGGGCATGTGGAGAGCAAAGTTGATCCACTTAATGGACTCCCCCAAAATACACATCAGCATCTGTGTCACGGAGCTAGACAGCTTCTTTATCCTTTCACCAAAACGCAATAACAGAAATAATTAAACATCTCTCAGACCTGAACTGCATAGTCATTAGGCAACAGTCAAGGACTGGAACCGCCACGAGAGCCTGAACCGCACTTCACCCTGGCTTTTCTAGCCATTTCTATTCGGAAAGCTTTCCATGGCCGGATTTCCCCTGAGAACCATTTTATGATGCTATAAAGACTGTCAGCCAGAGGCAGGAGCTCCCCAACACCTGAGCCACACACAGAACTATCAAATAACATTTAATTGCTAGATGACACTGTGTGTCTGGGCTTGAATTCTGATCTCCAAATATTATCCATGCAACTGTCTGCGGAGATAAGGTTGTTGTGATAACAGCAGATAAAACCAATTAAACCCGGGAGCAGCAAATACTCCAAGATCTTGACTTTCCCCATAGAGTCTGAGGATACATAAACCCTAAGAAGTCCGATGCTATCTCCCTTATGTAGGAACATTACTTGAGGCCTCTTTCCTTTCGTGTACGTGGGTGAGGTTTCCGTGTAAACACATGAGCTAAGTGAGTGCAATACATGCAAATTGCATGAGCTATTAATTACTTTTACAGTCACTCTTGGAAAGCAAATGATGATAAAGAATCTGAATCTAGCTCATTTTTTAATACAGAATACCAGTTGCGGTTTCGCTCATAGACTCAAGCATGTGATCATAAATACACTCAGCTCCATTTTCTCCTTTTCGCATTTCAGAGGCTTTCCTGCTTTTTCGCTGACAAGATTCTACTAACGTCTCTAGCTGTTTGTATACATATTATGTCTGCTTTGTGATATGTTTGCAGCGCCAAAGCCAAAACACCAGGAGGAAGTGCCAAACCTTAACCCCAAGTTACTTCTGGTAGACGGCAGATAAGGAAAACAGCACTGAACTGGGGTGACATGAACACTATATGTGAACTCCCCAGAAAGCTTATCAAAATCTGACAGCTAAACAGGACACTAGGAAACTTATCAACCAAATGATGTTCTGAAGGAAAACAAAATTGATAGAAAGGGGAGTGGTACAGCTTCAAAGGGAGTCTGATTACAGAAAGCGTGAATTTCTTTCATGAAAAATAAATAAATAAAAGTCTAATGGAAGTCTGTCACTAAGGAAAATATTCCATTTTCTTTCTTTTTTTTTTTAAAGATTTTATTTATTTATTTGACAGAGAGAGATCACAAGTAGACGGAGAGGCAGGCAGAGAGAGAGAGAGAGAGAGAGAGAGAGAGGGAAGCAGGCTCCCTGCTGAGCAGAGAGCCCGATGCGGGACTTGATCCCAGGACCCTGAGATCATGACCTGAGCTGAAGGCAGCGGCTTAACCCACTGAGCCACCCAGGCGCCCCTCCATTTTCTTTGTAAAATTGACTTTCCATACTTTTTGCAAAAAAAAAAAAAAAAAATCATCTACACTTCTCTATATATGCTTTTCTGAAAGAAAGGGAAAAGTATTAGAACCTATTTCATTTAGCGGTCTTCTCATACCTGGGGTATAAATAAAGGACAATAATGTGCATTGTCCAAGAGAGGAAGTAACAACAGAGCGGCCTTCAGTAGCAGTAAGCAGGTGGGTAGACAGAGGACTGCAGACTGAGAAACAAAAAATACGGTTACATATACCAGTTGAATAATGACTACTTGTAGATACAGGAGAAAAAGAGACTGGAGGCCTCATGACCACCCACTGACAAATAAACATCACCATGGATACTTTACAAAGGAAGTGATTTACTAGTTGTGTCAGATGAAAAATAATACTGAGTAACTTTAATGTAATTGTCTTACAACGGAAGAGCCTGCTTCTGTGCCCTTCATAAAACTATGATGGTTCTAAAGGAAAAACATAGAATAAATGGAGTCAAGACTAAAATAGGCTGGAAAGGGGCGCCTGGGTGGCTCAGTGGGTTAAAGCCTCTGCCTTCGGCTCAGGTCATGGTCCCAGGGTCCTGGGATCGAGCCCCGCATCGGGCTCTCTGCTCAGCAGGGAGCCTGCTTCCTCCTCTCTCTCTGCCTGTCTCTCTGCCTACTTGTGATCTCTCTGTCAAATAAATAAATAAAATCTTAAAAAAAAAAAAAGGCTAGAAAATATAAGTTATATATTAGTAAAATTATTATAAAATTTGAATAGAAAAAGACTGATCTTCATGACATAGAAATATTGTATAGGAAAGAAAAACCAGACATCCTTAAATTCAGAATGAAATACAGAGTTCTCTCACACCAGCACAAATAATTTTTGCTAGCTGTAAGAAGAAAATTCCAGATTTAGAAAAGTCATATGCAAAGAATGTAGTGTCTGGTCCGTTCTCTTACTCAATGACAGTTATCTCTTGAAGTTTTGTTTTGGACTGAAGAGTTAGCAAGTCCTAAAGATCATCATTATCATTACTCACATTTAGTATTTATGGCACAGCCACTGTGTGCAAAGGGTAGAGCAAATGCTAACGTTGCTTGTTTTGCCAATTGCCAGAATTATTCACCTGATGTCTTGTCTAGCCTTCTTGTCTATCTGGGAAGTTCCTAATTCAACCTCAGAAGCCCTTCCTTGCTCTTTCAAGGCACACGGCACCCCATCTTCTCCTCAGACCCCACAGCACCTTGTACCTTCCTCTTCTCACTCACCCAACACTCGTCAATAGCAGAGACCAAAAGTCTGCGCAGTGAGCACACTGTACCCCATATGGAGGAGGTTTTCCCTGAGCTTCTAGTAAGACTCCAGTGACCCCTTACAGTTGTCCCACTCCCCGTCTTCGATTCCTTTGCAATATCCATACTGCCAGAGAAGCAGCTAGTTTTTAATAAGACATTAAATGACAGTACATAGAAATCTTCAAATAACCTGTTCATTTCACACTGTTCACCTATGGCAACAAGGGGCTGATTCTCTACACGGAAAAGAAATCCTCATGTAATCGGGGTAAAGCCCAACTCTCTGAATTTTAGGGCAACTCAGGTGATTCTAACATATAACGAGGGTATAAAATTACTGACAAAGAATTATAACTTCTTTCAAATCCTTTCCTTCGCTTTCTACCACAAGCCACTCAAGTGTATCTTTGTATTGCTTGTGGTCATGGATCTTGTTAATAAAAATTATTCTGTATTTTAAACATTTATTCCAGGCACACCTAGGACACTGTCTATAAGCTATCATTTCTAATGGATGGTCAATGTAGCAACCTTGAAATGAAGACAGACGACGTGCCCAAATTCTTAAGTCAGAGAGTATTTCTTATTAAAAATATGTAAAACAGAAGCTCCAAAATCCTCCAATCAGCTTACTAATATGTTATCCAAAACAAAACAAATCAAGACAATCGTTCAGCATTATATGCCAGGCATGATTCCCAGTTTGGAGATACAGAGAACACAGAGCGTTCCCTCAAGGAACTTATATTCATTGAGTGGGATAAGGAATATATATATATATTTATATTTTTAAAGTTAACAGTTAACAACAGCAATGTTTTTTTCCCTTGGTATACTGGTTTACAATTTTAAAACATTTGCCCATCTTTAATCTTATTTAACTCTTGTGATAATTTTGTGAGAGGTTATAATGACTTTACCAGTGACAAAGCTTAGGTTCAGAGAGGTAGAGTGACTCGTGCAGGTCACACAGTTCTTAGGTAACATAGCATGTAAACCAACCTTCTAAAGCTTCTCCTAAATCCAGGGACAAACATCATGCTAATTACCGGGCTGTATGCAAAAGGATTAAACTACGGTCCTGAGACCTCGAAGGAGGCTGCGATCTAGCTATGGAAGGGAGCCAGACACACACACATGATGAGAATATAATACACTGCAGTATTTGCAAACACTAAATAAATGATGGAGGAGAGTCAGCTGTTCTCTAGCATGGCAAAGAAGAAGCTGATTGAGATTAGAAGGATGGAGAAGCCTTTAAAAAAAAAAAAAAGTGAACCCTGGGCTAAGTCTTAAAAGAATGGGTCAAGTTAAATAAGCAGGAAAAGGGGAGGCAGAAGCTCTATAGAATAATGTGTCTCATTACAGTCAATTTTGAAAGTTCAAGCTAAAAATAATTCCACAAAGTATGCATCACCCATTTTCATTTAGCATATAATCTGAAGCCAAGAATATTTCACCACTAGAGCCAAGTTTACTCAATATAGGGGAGCACCTGGATTCTTCTCTCAGAGTTATCCATTCAAATCAGTTTTCTTTAAAAAAAAAAAAAAAAAAAGAATTAATCATTGAGGTATTTGCTGAGCCTCTACTATGTGCAAGGTAATATGCTTGCCCCTCAGAGGAATACAAAGCAGGTTTTATTCTCTAACAGTTTATAATCTTGTTGAGCACAGACACAAAAATGTAGATGCTCAAATTAATTATCACATGACTAAAGAACCTAAGAATGGCTGGAGCAGTGAGCGCAATGACCTTGCAGAGCGAGGGGGTTTAGATGAGCTGGAAGGGGACCAGCTAACTGCACAGGCTGAGGTGACAAGTATGGGATGAATAACACATTTTCAGTAAACTCATCTGACAGACTGAGCAGGGTCTACTTTGTGTAGGAACTGTGGAAGGCAATGGAGATACAAAATCACCAGGGATGTAGAGCAGTATTAGAGGGTTCAAGAAACTAAATCATTACTCTATGTTGTGTTCGTAATTTTGTATTCCCTCAGTCCTGACTCAGCTGCCATGACATCCTACGAACGTCTGAGTCTGGGTGGAGGGGATGGGGGAAGAATGTGGTCCCTTTGAGACACTCAACTTTTCTCTTTTGTTACGGCTGCCTTGCTTGATATGGTTTCTGCATTTCCGGTTTATACAATTAATTACTGCACACATTTGAACAAAAGCCACTACCCCAACCTTCACAACCTTCACGGCATAGTACACAGAATTTATACTAGTAAACTAATGAAAAGGCAATCTTTAAAATCCCGTTCCTGCCCAGAAAGATCATGACACAGCGACATGTCCTTGAGAGCCATCTGGAAGACACTGGGATCTTTGAATATAACCCTGATCATTTTCCCAGAAAGATAATCATGCCTTCCATGCCTGGGCTGTTTTAAGGCCACATGTGCTAATTTAATTTATAGTGTTGAGAAGACCGGAGCCATTTTTGAGGGGAGTAGAAAGTTAAAAGCTACTCCCAATTCTGTATCCACAAGGGATTCCTCTGGCTCCTTTCAACCAGAGGGAAGGGAGAGCAATGGAAAACACGAACCTTGGTCTGATCGCTGGTAAGGTACTTAATCCAAGACCATCACTGGTGTGGAGACAGTGTTTGGAAGGGAAGTCAGATTTAAAGGAGGAAGAAGGAAATCACGGGATTCTGAAAGCTCTGAAAAGGATTCAAACCAATCCACATACCATGGGGGAGGGAGAGTTATCCCTGGAAGAAGCACTAGCACGGGAACAAGAGGTCATAACAGGCTTTGGGATGTGGCCTTTGAAATCACACCTTAGCCAATGGCTTCTTGTTGCACACAACACAGAGGGATTGTTAAGGCAGACGTCTGCCTTTCACGCAGAAATTCTCATCAGTTTTTCTTTAGCCATGGACTATTTGTTCTGGATGATTCTGGGAGGGTGAGGGAATGCTAACTCCTTAGACAGATGGCCAGACAGGTGGACTCAAGGGAGGAGAGGACCTATCCTGGAGGAGAGTAGGGGAGGGGCAAGAGTCAAAAAGTAGGTAAGAAAAACACAAAGGGCATGCTACTCGTTTAAGTTTGATGAACATACACAATTATACCTATAACCAAAATACATACTCAAGACAAAAGAAGCAAAAGGAGTCATTCTAATGAATAATCTAAAACCAGATTGAGAGTGCATGACAAAACCTGTTTATGTAAGTTTGCTACTATTAAAAAAAACCTGTTTATTCTTTAACATATTAAAAAAGGAAAAAAGACTTGTTTCAAATATTTATAGATTTTGACTGAGAAAGTCCAATTGCCAGAATCTATCCTAAGGAAAACACCAAAATATGACAAAAGACTTGTTTCAAAGTTGTAATCAAGGAAAAAAAAAAAACAAACTTTTATAAAGATTTCAATGACATGCAAAATATTCATAATTTAAGTGAGAAAAATTAAGACAGAATTATATTCCCAATATGATTATAACCATACAGAAAGAACAACAAAAATCAAAGTTTTCATCATGTGTTTATGGGGAAAAAAAAAGAACGTTAATGCACTGAATCACTAACAGCAGTAATCTATGGATTCTTATTTTACTTGTAACTTATTAGAATTTTACAAATAGGTTACAAACGATAAACATTATAATCAGAAAAAACTGTAATCAAAGTCCACAACTCCAAAAATAGCAATAAAAATCAAAGCTACTCCATGAACTATTTATGAAGGAATAACAAAAAAATTGGATTAGAGCAGATACAGTTAATTTTCTCTAATATAACACTGATGTGAAATGGTATTGATAATAGATTACAGAGAGAGGTCTAGGTTATTATGTCTCACCATCTGTTTACACACACATACACACACACACAGAGTAAGGCAGGAAACCCCAAACTCAAGCCTAAAACTGTAATGAGGAAAAAATAATTTTCTAAGTAGCCAGAAGCCAACTCTATAGATTTTGTACTTGAAAAGTGAATAAGGAAAAAATAAGAGTTATCCTTTGGGAACCTGACTGAATTACACATGGGTAATTTTCATGGCTGACCTACACAAACAGGCCAGCCAACATTTTAATTATTCTATCTATTCTACTGATACGTGCAGACCCCTGAATTATTTTTGTATTATACATGTTTGGTAAATAGACTGTACTTTCTTCTTTTAATTGGTGTTGTTATTGGATAGAGTGAGCATCCTTTAAAGTCACATGTTCTCAAGCAGATGAGATAGAAACAAAATTTAACACTGAAAATTCTTCAGGAAAAATTAACTTTCCAAAAACATACTAACATTCTGTTAAAATCTGATTCCACCCAAACCTTCAATTTCCCATATGTTCAAGGAGCTGAACACACAATGGGGCCCACACTTTAAGGAAAAAAAAAAAAAATACTATCATACCAAGTTTTCTTATATCTTGCCTCAGTGAATGGTTCTTGGTATCATAAGATTGCTTATAAAAAGTCATGGTCTTGGGGAGCCTGGGTAGCTCAGAGGGTTAAAGCCTCTGCCTTTGGCTCAGGTCATGATTTTTTTTTTAAGATTTTATTTATTTATTTGACAGACAGAGATCACAAGTAGGCAGAGAGGCAGGCAGAGAGAGAGGAGGAAGCAGGCTCCCCGCTGAGCAGAGAGCCTGATGCGGGGTGTGGGGCTCCATCCCAGGACCCTGGGATCTTGACCTGAGCCGAAGGCAGAGGCTTTAACCCTCTGAGCCACCCAGGCGCCCCCAAAAGTTATGGTCTTGAGCAAGAAATAAAACCCCCCAACTCCCTAAAATCTTAGATAAAGAAAACTGCCAAAAAGAATGTAAAGTCAACTTTGCTAAGAACTACATTATTTCTAGTCGTGTGGGCACGGTAAGAAACTTCCGTAGAAAGGGACTAGTACAGCTGGTGGCAAATTAGTAAAAGATGCTGATGAGAGAACATAGTTATTTAGGGTCTGTCCTTTGAAAATAAAAATGACGAACTCGGATTTTCTTTTTTTTTTCTTTTTTTAAAGATTTTTTTATTTATTTGACAGAGAGAGATCACAAGCAGGCAGAGAGGCAGGCAGAGAGAGAGGAGGAAGCAGGCTCCCCGCTGAGCAGAGAGCCCGATGCGGGGCTCGATCCCAGGACCCCGAGATCACGACCTGAGCCGAAGGCAGCAGCCCAACCCAATGAGCCACCCAGGCACCCCCGAACTCAGATTTTCAGTACAAGAAGCAGAGTTTGCTGCTGGCATTCAGGCTGCTCAGAACCTACTCACTTTGCTTTACTTTTTCTCTGTGTAATTGCAAAAGCACGGGTGGGTAAGGGTGGCGGTATGGCAGATACGGAGGGCCACGCCTTTTCTGTTGGCAAATGTGACTAATGTGTGTATTGGAAGGAGGAAAAAGGCGCTCACCTGGTTATCAGCTGGTCTGACTCACACCTCTTGGCATGTGGAACACCAAGTACCGAGAAACTCTCTCGAGTTGGGGTTTAGAGAGATGCCTATCAGCTTTCCCAACATCTAGACTCTGAATGCGCTTCTAATCACTTGCAATAAATAGCAGTTCAGTTCTTGGAAGTATTTTTAATCACCGAAGAGGAAGTAAACGTGCTTGCCTCACAGTCCAACAGGTAGCACGTTTCAGACTTCATTGTTCCTATCCTGAATTGCTAAGTTCCGATGTTCAGAGAGCAGATGGATGGTTGCAACTGAAAACAGAGGCAGTAACCTAACACCAGGCCTACTGGGGTATTTCACACTTTTGCTACACAGCCTGGTAGCCCCCAGAAGCCTGTGCACCCAAGAAATGGAAAAGGCCAGCAGCAAGTACCCATGAGTCTGCTCCTAGCCCATTTCTGACACAAGAGATGCGCATTCCTGGAGCCTCACCTCTGGTAAAAGCCAAATTTACCTCTCAGTCTCAAAGAATAAAGTAGAATGGAAAAGAAGTTGAGGACTCCGGGTTTAAAAAAAAAAAAAAAAGATTTTCAAAGCAACTTCTTCAAAGGCCCTTTTACATTTATTTTAAGGAGACATTTGAATTTAAGTGACACTGTCAATCATTTCCTTTTTCAAATATGACAATGCTATTCTACCCCTAAAGTCTTTCTCAGGGCTTGATGGAAATGAGGGGGAAGTTATTTTCTTACCTAGAAATTCACACAAAGAACATCTCGGCAGGGGCAAGTAATTCAAATGTTTTATTTTCAGTGTTCTTTTTAATTTAGCTTTTTTTAACATTTATTTATGATTAAATAAACTTTTATAGAGAGAGCGTACAAAATTTTCTGAGGCTATCATCTGGGAATACAACAGAGTCAAGGAAATGAAGAACATGGAGGTCACAGAGCAACAAAGTGCTGAATTCTCCAAAGTATAATTTTTTTTTTCCTTATAATCTCCAACTTTTCAGACGCCATGAAGCCAAATTGCAAACTCCAACTACCATATCCTAAATATTACCCTTGGTTAGGCTATCACTTACGTATTTTAATATTTAATAGGCTTTTAAAATGCGATTAAAAATGTTTTACCATAGACGCATCCCATTCCTTTGGAAAATTAAAACAAAAATCAAAAGGTACAGAGAGCAGCTCTGGGTCCCATCCCATAAGGGGGAAGGAAGCCAGGGTACAGTCCCAGAGACTCTGAGTTCTGGGCAGTACAGGTATTTGAGAGAGAAGAAGCTTGTCAGGTGGGCCCTGGAGGGAAGCCCATTATAACTGTGGGGGTCCTGACATTTGGGGTAATCTAAACCTTGTTACTGTGTGAATCACTCCTGGTGGGAGGGAGATTTAGAATGGATGCCTCCTTACCCAAGCAATTAAAATCATTTAGGAAACAGAGAAAATGGGCAATAAGGATCTCCCTCCTAGAGAGCACTTGCTGGTGTTCAATCAGACAGTTTCAATGACAGCTCGATGGCAGAGATGCAGTGTTTGCTGAATGAGGCACCCGAATAAAGGCTGGGGCTCAGCCCCATGGAGATCTCTGAAACCACTCTGAAAAAGTCCTGCACAGAGCATCAGACAGCTATCACCTTAGGTCTACGGTGTCTCTGAGCACTAGGCAGAACAAGGACTGTTTCCCTAGGAGTGAACTCTGGTGGGTATCAAACACACAGCCTTGCCATAGACCACGAGCAAGTTGGTACTCAGACATTGTGTGCTGATAATGAAGACAAAACTCTGAACTCCAAGTCACACAAAAGCAGCACTTGGAAAAAAGCAAATAATAAATCCTTGTAAGCTCTAAAAATTATCTCCAGAGCCTATACAAACAAGGCGAAATGTTAAGAGCAGCTCAAGGGCTGGTCCCACAGAACTGACCACTCCCTCCTCAGCACTTCTGGAATGTTCCTGTTACAGCTCTCCCCAAGTACCACAGTTGTTAATTTATTTGCCATGCTCCCTGAGTGTCTTAAGAGCAGAGGATGTCTTTCTCACAGTTTACCACCAATGTTCAGCACAATACACAGGATATTTAAATTGCTAAATAGATGGTTAAAAAACAAAAAACAAAAAACAACAACAACAAAAAAAACTCCAAAGAACTTTCTCAGGTATGTGATAAACCCTAAAAGGACTACAACTTCTGATTGTTCTTCAACTCCCAAAACATCTACACATCATTTTGGGTGTTACTGTCCACTTCTGCATCTTTGATGGGGTCTTTGAAGCCATGTGACTTGTAAAAATATTACTGAGGTCAAGCATAACGGACAACTTCTAAACAGGGAATGACAAGTGAAAACATGTTTTCTTCTCTCATGCTAAAGCCCTGCCCAGGTCTCAGCTAATTGAGGAAGTCAAAGTCACACATCGAGTCTTTTAGTTTCCTTAATTCATCAAAGCCCCATCTTTCACAAATATCACCTGACTGCCGCGGTATCAGCGCTTGGGTGTAGGCCTTAGTGTTGGTTCAGTATTATCGGCTGTAAGCCAGATGCATCGAGGGCTACGGGCCACGTTTCCAAGAACACATGCAGTATTTCTGATGGTCTTACACATTGGGTATATTGAGTACGAAATTGTTTTTCCACCAATCTGATTAAAAAGAAATCACCCAAAGGAGAATGTTCACGGAAGGACTACAAGAGGAAAACAGAGGCCACAGAAGCACAGGGAAAAGATGTCAGCTCTACCTGGGTTTGGGCCTGTCAGTCCTCACCCTGTCGTGGGCTTCTACACTTGCATCCATTCATTAAGAAAGAAGATGCATTTTCTTCCCCGGATGCCCTTGGAGGACGATGCAGCTCCTAGATGGTTAATCACTTCAGGCCAGGGTCAAGAACCTGCAGTTGGAAAGCCACATGGAGCTCCTCAGCAGCTTGTATTAGCCTCTTCAATCTGCTGGCATCAGACAGTAATTTTCAGCAGTACACAAGTGCTAAGGAGTTTTGTTGGCCAGAAGGCCCTTTGATGGCTCTGTAATCAACTCAGCTTCAACAGGCCTTTTGCACGAACCGAAAGCAAGTCAAACCTTCGGAAAGCCATTAGTTCCCTCCAAGTAAAACACTGTCTCTTGCCTCTCCTAATGCCGTCCTTGTGGAAATGATGTCCACGAACCAGAAGAAAATTTCGTTGGTAGCGGTTTTGAAAACAGATCAGATGACACTTCTGTAATCGCAACACTAGAGTTTTGTGTTTAAGTGACGTCGAAAGTCAATGTTAAATAGCGTATTTAATGATCAGGAAATGAGAGAGAGAAAGAGAGAGAGAGCAGACCCTTGGAAAAATGGATTTTCGGCAGAATTAACTACACAGACTGAGGTTGTTTTCCATTTCTGTTAAGCTATCCCAAAGTGGCCAGGTTTTTAAACAAAAGCAAAAAGTAGGGAAAAGGCAGCCTTGCTTCTTGTCCCACAGTATAGGAAAGAGCTAGTAGGCAGCAGTCTCCAAAGATAACACAATTTGTAGGGGCCGCCCTCTAGCAGGAACACTGCTGCTCAGCTCATCCTCGCGGATCAATCTGGCCGTCTCCAGCACATCTGCTCGTGCGCTGACAAATGATGAATCCCGTCTCTGAATCCATAAGCAGAAAGAGGCTGCCTGATAAACAACTATGAGCAGAAATGTATGCACCTTTCATAAGCAAGACAAATCACTCATTCTCACCAAACACTTCCAACAGGAACAGTAATTTTGTATTTATTTGCACGGCATATGTACCGCGTCCGAAGTGGTGCATTAAAAAAGATCTCAGGCAGCCAATTGCTTTGATTACATTTATTCATTGCAGTATTACAAGGGCTCCATGACAGAGCAATGAAATAGGAAGCTAGTGAAGACTGAAAACACCTCATCAATGGCTCATCAGGGTGGGAGACTTTTCTGGCGCAAAATATACATACACACACACACGTGCACTCATCCCTGATGCAGGGAAATTTTTTTTTTTTAAATACTATAGTCATGCATCTTAAATGTGCCAGATGCCTTTCCTGTCAACCAGCAGTTATTTTTATTAATAACTCCAAGAACACATTGTGGAATCCTTTTTGTTTTCAGATCCGGTCATATGACTCCTTTGGCACCAGGGAACACTGGGTAAATTGTCATATTCTAACATGCCAATGAATGGTCTCTTTCAAAGTCAAGTTGGTGATGAATTGATATTTGCTAAGGCCTAAGCAAGCACAGGGCACTATATATATACTCCTTCTATGCTCTCTACAATGATGGATGGAAGTAAGAGGTAGAGAAGAAGTCAGAGAGACGAGCTCAAGCTGCCGACCAAGCAACTACAAGTAGATTGTTTTAATCAAGTCTCAAAAGAAATGGCTTTTTGTATTACTTACTGTGGCTTCATTCTCCTACTGTACACATAGATCATGGGTATACTGTACCACACTGGCCTGGCTTAAAATTGGAATGCAGAAAAAAAAAAAAATGCAGAGAAGATACTGTTTGGGCAAAGTATTTTCTCAGAGATGCCAGAACTGAAGATTTGACCTTCCAAAAGAGGCTCGAGATGGGTTTGCTATCGTCCTTTAATAACACTGCCTCTTCCCTAAAACAGAAATCCCTGGAACCAGGATACAGGTATGATGGGATCACACAGCATCCTCCAAGCCTTCTAACAACAAAGCTCCCATGGTCAGAAGTTTTCCATTTATAGTTTGAAATGTTAGGGCGAGATATGAACAGTGTTAAAGAAACAGAAGCCTACCTCATGAAACAAATGCACGTTGTGCAAATAAACACAGAATTAGTGTTTACCCTTGGCAGGACATTTTTGGTTGAAGTTAGCTGTAGAACGTTAAAAAAGATATTAAATGGATTATATATTCACATGAAGTCTCCTGTGATTTTTAGCCATTAAAAAAAAAAGCATTTTTGATGATGTATACTAATTGTGAATGATTACAAGATGTGACTGTGTAATTGTGGTTTTTTTCCTCCAGAAATTTCATGGTAATATAATTTTGGTAGAATAGTTTGAAAGAATCCGCTATTAAAGTAAGGGCTTTGGCTTAGATGGAATCACTATTTTTTGAACAAACAAACAAACAAAAATCATACTCTAAAACAGCATTCCGTTTCAGAGAAAGTGGTTAATTATTTATGTAGTAGGCTGCAAGTTCCTAAGATGGTCTCTATAAAATTCTGCGATGGTTGTCTGAGTGGAGAGCCGCAAAAATCAAACGGTCTCAACTTTTGATTTTACAACCAGGAAAATGAGGAATAGAAGCAAACTAACCTACCCAAGAAAACATAGCTAGCATAGCTGAAATCAGAGCCAAGCTCAAACCTCAAAATGCAATTCATTATTTTAGTTGGGGCAAAAAGCTATCCATGTTTTATTTCCTCTTAATTCTTTGAAGTTTAGAACCAACAAACCTTATGAAACAATGGACTTCTAAAACAATCTCTCCTTTTCCCACACTTGGACTGTATGGGAAAACCGGATATCACACATGCGATGCTACCGTTAGCCATCAAATATTTTTTCCTAGAATTTTGCTTCACACTTAACATGAGAGGATTATTATTTTCAAAAGGGTAACAATAAAAAATAAAGAAATGTTTGGATATACCTTCAGTTTTTTTTTTTTTTTTTTTTTAAGAGAGTAAGTTTCTGAAAAGATTAACAGGTAAAACTCAACATTTGGGAAATACTTGCTTTGATTTCTGTTACACCATGGACTCCAAGACACGGTCATATAAATAAACCGGATGATGTGAGATGGGAGCAGGAGTAGTCTCTAGCAGAAGTAAAGACACCGATGATGACTGTCCATTCGATCAGTCCTTTGTTTTAGAACCAGATACGCAAAATGTGAGCCCACCTGTCCATTTCCTCGTCTGGAAGAAACAATCTTTCAGATGTGTGTTGGCTTTCATGGATCGTGGTGGTTAAACTAGTACTCCACCAAGTTCAGCAGTGCAAAGTGGAATCAGGCAGAGATCTAGCCAAAGAGTCCTTGAGAGAATGTGCTTCAGATAAGATAAAAGAAATCTCCAGGCCTGTGGTGGCTGAATTAAGTAAAATGAAATAATTAACATGCTGAGTGGGAAAACATACAGGCTTGAGCCTTATGCCTTTTTTTTTTTTTTTTTTGCAGGCTGGATACTTTTCTATACAATAAACTCAAGGGGAGTAAAAACTTCATTCAAAGCTTGCCAAAACACCATGTTTCCTAAAATAGTAATACTGATACCTTTTAAAGAAAAGAAAAAATTGAGCTCAAATGCTAATTGGTTCACATGATAGTTTCAGGGATGCTTATTTTCTTTTCGATGAACAACTGACAGTGGTCAAGAGGACGGAGGATTTCAAATATAGAGGGACTTTAGCAATCTCCATGTGCCCAGTAATTAATCAGGAGAAAATTTCATGCCATAATCCTTCTACTAAGATAGAACAGGCAATTA
Organism: Enhydra lutris kenyoni; assembly: GCF_002288905.1. Lineage (NCBI taxonomy): Eukaryota > Metazoa > Chordata > Mammalia > Carnivora > Mustelidae > Enhydra > Enhydra lutris. The sequence goes on from NW_019154103.1 coordinate 30,074,681, forward strand.
TTTCATTTGATCCTCATCAAGTCTTTAAGACAAGGCCAGTCAAGAATTACCCATATTTTATAGATGAGAACTTGGATGGTCACAATTGCCAAATTCAGAGCTAATAAGTGGGAGCTTTCCGGGCTCCTTGAGCAGATGGAAAGTAAGAGATAAGCATCTAGTGTCTAAGAGTAAACTGAGGTTTTCATGAACAGATGGGCCTGGACTATCCTATTTCGTGCTGATCCACATTGAGCACCACATCCTTTAGTGTCTTAGGCAAAATGAGATCTTTTCAGCCATCATCTAAAACATGATGGATGCCAGGTTTCTCACGGCGGTAAGAGGAACAGGTGGTCCTGTAGAGCCCTTGACACAGACTAAGGTGTGGCCAGCCTGAGCTCTGTTCTCCCCAGTCATGAGGAACATACAGCCACCTTCCTAGGGCCCCCTAGACTGTCAAGATTCTCACCATCCACAGGGCTGCCCGCCCCAGGCCGAAACTGTGCCTTTCTCAAATGTAAATAGGGACTGGTTAGTTCTTGTGGCATTCTGGAAATGGAAGCCAGTCCTTCTAAGGAATCTGTCTATCTTTCAAAGCTTTTTGACTCCTGTCTCTTACGCACATTCTTTGGACGGCAAGCTGCACTCGAGTAGGGGACTGCCTGTTGCAGGGTCTTCTTAGAGCAGACAAGACATTAGCAAAGAATACTCTACAGTGACTCTCTTCACAGGACAAGTGCTCTCACCTGGTTCCACTAAATGCAGAGATGTTTTTAGATGTGCTCTGATTGCTGATGGGTACACAAAACTGCTGGTCCCTTGTGAATTCTTGTCAGTGAGCCTCTCAGAAATGTCAAATACCAATTTAACATATAAATATTTAAGAAACTTCATTCAGAATGTTTATTTTAATATAGCTGAATTCAGTGATACTATGTTACCATTTATATAATCTAGGCATTTCTTCACATATTAAGGGCAGTGTAAGGATTTGAACACAGGGAACTGGAGTTTATTCCTCGTTCATAGCGCTGTAGAGGAGAGTGATGAATGTGCTTGCCATCTACGCTTGAGGCAAATTGGCTCTTCTGTCTGGGCGCCAAATTCTCCCTCCATTTCTCAAATAAGTAATAAAATCCACATGCCTTGCAGGACCAGCCCCAGAGCTAAATGATAAAATGTATGTGATGTACCTTCATTGTAAGGCACTTACAATTTTTGTTCCATTTTCTATTTTGCAATAAAATGTATGCCTTTTATCAGACATTGATGCAAACAAAATACCCAACTTTTCAGTTTTTTTTTTTTTTTTTTCAAATTGTCCAGCATCGTAAAGGAGACGATGGCTAAAGCCACTCAAATGTCATTAATAATCTGCAATGTGACTTCCACTGTGCAAGAATACTTCTGAGTCATACCAGTATTCTCACATTCTAGGTGGAACACTATAGTATTCTACAGCAGTATTCCTGCAGGGTACAATGGGAAATAGAATCAGTTTCTGTAACTGTCAATTTAGCAATTTTAAAAGCTTTAGAATGTAAATATCAGATGTTTCAGAATTAGAATCCTATGTAAGATGTCATTTAATCCAACAGTCGCCTACCGAAGCAAGTACTTTAATAATATCATGTAAACCCTATACAGCCCTTGATAAGTGGCAGGCAAAGGCCCTAAGAGGGGCCTTTTTACTTGTATAATTATGTGTATGAACTCATTTCAGCCTTGGCCATCCTAGGATACTGGTATTATCATCATCTTTTTTCACGTAAAGAGACAGATACAGAAGGTTAATTCACCAGTCCAAGGGTGCAGGAGATGGCACAGCAAGGATTTAAACCCAGGCCAACGGGCATTAGAGTCCCTGCTGTAGACCAGGACTCAGCCAGGTTTTTTTCAGAAGGGCCACAGAGTAAATACTTCTGGCTTTGTGGAACACACACGCTCTGCCACATATAATCCATAAAGTGTGGTTTGCCAATGGCTGCTCCAAAGTGCAAGACTCTGCTGCCTCTCCAGTGCTTGGTAGTTTTCAAAGTAGTTTTATGTGCAATCCGTTTGATTCTCACTACAGTCTTCAATAGTCATGACATGTTCTATTGTTTCCCTTTGGTCAGCAAGAAAACTGAAGCTCGACGTTGGTCTCCCTTAGAGCAGCTGTTGCTGCGGCCAATGGGAACAGAGACCACATGCCTAGACTCTGGATTTAGGGACCCATCCCTACAAGGGCTCTTTCTATCTACTGTCCCAACTCCCTACAAATCTCCATATTCCTCTCCACTGGACGGACAGTCCATTCCTGAAACAGTTGCCAAAGTGTCCTCGATGACGGTCACATCACTCTTCTACACTGGGGATTCATTCTATCCATCTGCTGTCCCATCAGAAGGATGGGGGGGGTGTCTCTGAACATAATTATTTTAAAACTTCCTTACCTAATTTGAACAAAACATGTAGTGATATATCTAAGACACGGTTATTCTTTTAACTCTGAAAAGGAACTCGAAGCAAAATATGTAAGCTAAGGGAAAAAAAAAAGAAGCCTGCTTGATTTCACAAAGCTGAAAGAATCCCTTATTACTCTCCCCCATGACCAACACATTCAGCTAAAAGTGTACTTTCCTGACAATCTCTTTAAGTTTTTTTTTTTATTTTTAATTGAAGTATAGTTGACATACAATATTATATTAGTCAGGCATGCAACATAATGATTAGACATTCACACACAGTACAAAATGCTCTCCACCATTATATTGTTATATATATAGTTATAATATATGGTAGTTACCATCTGTCACCATACAAACTTATTCCATTATGATTGATTTTTTCATTGAAATCCAAGCTTTTTTTTTTTTATTATTAATATTACCAAGTACATCTACTATTTAAAAAAAGGGGGGGGTCTATTTTTACTCTGGCTCTGACAGAGATATGCAATCCTAGCCACTCTCTCTGTGACCCAAACCCTGAGCAGTATCCTCATGGTCTTTGGTAACTTCTGCTGGGAAAAATGAGAAAATGCCCAAGAGGCTTCCACTTTCCAGCTGCATGGTGAGTGACAGTAAGCAGATGTGTGAGGGGACAAAACTGCAGTGATGGTAAGGATACTAAGAATGATTATAATAAATGTCAATATTAACTGACAGCTGATGACAAGGCAGGCATTGGTCTAGGCATGTGTTAAATCATGTGATCTGTAAGCAACCCAGAAGGGAAGCACTATTACCATCCCCATTTAAGAGGAAGAAATGGAGGCAGAGAAAGTTTGGGTAACTCATGAGAGAAGAAAGCTGGGAGAGATCTGACTCAAGAGTGCTGGCTCCTAGACCCAAGGTCACCCATTCTTACAGTGCCTTTGATGAAATACTAGCTAGGGTTTACTTAGAACTAGGCACCATTAAAAAGGCTGGCAACTCAAGTTATAGCAGTCCAAAAATCATTCATATACATTCACACTATCATGTAACTCTTTTCACAAAGCTCAAATACATTCACACTATCATGTAACTCTTTTCACAAAGCTTTCCATTTTACAAGGCCAAGGGAATGAAGATTTTAGAAACCCCAAAAAGAAAAGGATTTGCTTGCTCATTGGTGTTTTTTATATTCCACTTACACATGAAATCGTACAGTATTTGTTTATCTTTGTCTGGCTTATTTCATTTGGCGTAATACCCTCTAAGTCCATCCATGTTGTCACAAATGACAAGAGCTCATTCTTTTTTATGACTGTGCGATACTACATATCCATATACAGCACATCTTCTTTATCCATTCAGTTATGGATGGACACTTGGGTTGCCTTCCCTATCTTGACCATTGTTCTCTCTGGGTAAATACCCAGTAGTGGAATTACTGGATCATATGGTATTTCTATTTTTAGTGAGATATGTTTGGATGTGGTCCATGGGTACCAGGTATTACACATAACCATTGATGGCATGCTGCAGTGAAAAAGACTAACCCCCATGTCTTGGAAAAGTTGTTCAGAGTCTAGCTCCCGGCTCTACCGCGTTTAGCAACAATTTCTGTGAACTGTAACATGAGGTGGTAGTAATTTCCTTCTGAGAGCAAGTCTGGGGTATAAAAGAGACAACGTGTGTGAGGGCACTTTGTAAAGTATGAAAGGATGAATAACCAGTTATTTTACTACTATAGCTCTCCTCTCAGGAATTAAGTTTTAGATATAAATATCCCTCCAGAAGGGAAATCCATGAGGCAATATAAGTACTCCAAAAGAGAAGGAGTGATGGGAAAAAGAAAAGAATCGCCACTGGTCCAATTCAACTAAATACCCCAAAACTTAGAAGAGCTACTTGGTTTCCCCCAGGGACTTTATCACTCTGTGGGCAGGCACAGCCCCTTCTAGAAAGGGGTGAGCACTAACTGCCAGCTCCGTAATCCCCAGCAGCCCTTCTAGAGCCTCGGGAAAGAAGAGTACATGAAACAGGAAGGGGAAAGATGGAAGTCAGGGAAGATCTCATCCCTTCTCACCAATGCCCTGCCACCTCCTGCTTCCTAAGCTTGATGACTCTCATTGATTCCAAAAGGTCAAGGCCATAGCAACCCCAGAGAAGGTAAACCCATCGATTAGATTTTATATCCCTAAAGGGGAGAAACCATCTCCATTTCACATATCCCCAAGGTATAGTAGTTTTAATGCTCAGAGGAAACCCTGACCTTGAAGAAAAGCTCTTGTTGGTCTAACACAGACTGCCTTCTCCAAGTGGTAAACCAATTATCCAGCAGGATTCTATACATTAGGCCATTGCTATTAACATTAATTTATCTTCTTCGATATCTAAGAGAATTCTACAGAGTTCACCAAATACATAACAGAGATGGGAAGTTGATTTTTTATGGTTTTCCTTCTACTAAATGAAGCATACTAAATACTAAATTTTTTTCTAAATTATATACACATTATAGTCATTCTGTGGGAGTAATTCTTTATAGCCAGTAAGAACGCATTTTAATGTTTTCGTAAAAAACAAACAAAAATCCTACACCTAAAAGGTTCTTCCACACATTATTATATTTTCTGTCCATCTTTGCAGGGTTTGTTAATGGCTATTTTATCTGGGATATGAAAATATCTCTTCTGATACTTTGTAAGTAAAACATTAACCCTTAGAGTTCAGAAATAATTCCATTAAAAGGTAGAATGGTTTTATAATAAATTTCATATGCAGAATCAAGTGTTATTTCAAAGAAAGGCAAATTGCAACTGATGTCCAGAAAGCCAGCTGGTCACCCTATAATCTGTTACCATTGTTGAAAGTGGTACGGACAATAACCACTCGTTTACCGAGGCATCTTGTTTTTTTCCCTATATTTCAAGATTAACAAGTTACAAAAGGGAGAAATTAATTACTCCAGAATATAAACAGATGCATTTTTTAAAAAAAGACTATTTATTTATTTGACAGAAAGACAGTGAGAGAGGGAACACAAGCAAGAGGAGGAGGAGAGGGAGAAGCAGGCTTCCTGCTGAGCAGGGAGCCCCATGTGGGCTACCTCCCAGAATGCCAGGATCATGACCTGAGCCAAGGCAGTTGCTTAACAACTGAGCCACCAAGGCGCCCCTAAACAGATGTATATTAAAGCATGCATCTCATTTGTATTAGAAAGAAAAATAATTAAAGCTTTGAGCATCTTTTAAAGAATCCTCCCATTCTGATGTTCTAGTTCAATCTCATACCCAAAATTAAAGAAGTATTACTGCTGGCCGTTCTTCTATGTTACTGATACCAGAACAATGAATGTTTGCATAATACATGTAAGATCCTAATAAAACAAAAACATACGAATATTAAGTAATTATGAGGTTTCTCTATTTATCCTTACAAAAACAGTAAGTGGAGGAGAGGGGGGACAATTAAAAATCATTTCAGACAAAAGGTGGTGGGAAGAAACTAAACTGACAGGCAAATAAAAACATCAGGGATGTGCACAGCCCTCGATTTACCTAATCCTTTGATTATACCTCCCAATTATCACATGCCAAATAGCGTGAGATGAGTTTTAGTGCCAACAACCTGAGTGAGGCACTATGATCCACATGTTGCAGAGAGGAAAATGGAATCTCAGAAAAATGACCTATCCTGGCCAAGGTCCAAGTGCTACCCTTTGCCAGAGCCAAGATTCAAATGCCTCCCCCACACATCTTTGAAGAGACACTTGCCATGAGATTCTGCAACAGCAGCTCCAGTCAGCGGGGAGGTCAGCGTGCTATCTGCCGAGCAGCTGTGCGTGTCTCTAGCTGAGCTCTGAGCGCCTGAGAAGGGCTCAACTCAATCTGGTGCTGGGCCTCAGTCATTCTCTGTCACCTTGGCCCTCTCCTGGGTCCCCCGCCTCTTGTTCTACGCAGGACACGTTGTCTAACATATCCTGCCGAGACAGATGTACAGAGTAGAGCAGCTTAAAAAATAATGAGTCTTGGCAAACTCTTGGCTTATTAGCCCACACACCAGTTCGGGATGACTGGAATTCTCAAATCAGATTACCTGACAGGCAATTTCATTATCTTGCTCTGGTACACCCTCCGAACCTCGAGATATAGCCAGATACACATCACCCATTAATCTGTTTGGTGGGTCAGCGTGTAGCTTTGTAATTCTGTTTGTGCAGTTACCCATGTTCAAGGTTTTCTTAGTGTGCTTGTGTCTGTGGTTATATATGCTGTTCTGTGTAGAGAAGGTTTAGTGGAGATTTTTTCATATTTTCAACATATTCGAAGTCATTTTTCCCCCCCACGGCCATGGAGTCTTAAAGTCATCGATTTAAATTCCTACCTGTTTACTTCTCATCTAATCATCTTAAACCAAATGTTAAAACACCCTGCCATATAAGGTAAATGCTGACCACACAAGAGTTTAATTAACCTGTGACAGAAGAAAGGAATGCAAAGAATGGCTAAGAGCTTCGAGTTAGATGTGAGATACACACATTCTGTAACGGCAGTACATATACCTCCTCTGATCTTAGGACAACTCTTCACTAAATCTCCAACTGAAAATAATGGACAGGAACTTCTTTATAAGATACCAGCAGAGTGCAAAGATCCATCTTAAAAAGAGAGCAACAAGAGGTTTCTTTCCTGTCTTTCTTCATCTTCCATTCAGGAGGCTGGGAAAGAAAGGAAAGCTCCATTTGGAGTATAGGGTGAACTTTTCCGCCCCTGTTAAGTACCATGACCCAGCTTACCAGTCAACCCTCCCTATAACTATAGATCAAGGATTCCAGGATATCAAATGACTTAGTCTTTGCTGCTGGGCATACTTATTATGTTCTTTCTTTGCCACACCTTTATTCCCCACAAATACTCCCTCCTAAACCCCTACACCACTTACTGCCTATTTGGTAAATCAACCCAGTAGCCCCACTTTGACCCACATAGGGCACAAACTGCCCTTTTTGTGGATCAACATCTTGTGTCTGTCGAAACCTGGTGTTCATGGTGTCTTATCCACCCTGGTGTCTCCCACACCAACTAGTAGTAACAAGGAGACTAAATCTCAACAGTATTTTCTATACGCCAGGCACTGCATGAACTGTGTACATACCTCTTTTTTTTTACTTTAAGATTTTATTTATTTATTTCACAGAAAGAGAGATCACAAGTAGGCAGACAGGCAGGCAGAGAGAGGAGAAAGCAGGCCCCCCTCTGAGCAGAGAGCCCGATGCAGGGCTCTATCCCAGGACCCTGGGATCATGACCTGAGCCCAAGGCAGAGGCTTAACCCACTGAGCCACCCAGGCACCCCCATACCTCCTTTCTTAATCATCATGAGAGTCCTTTAGATTTTTACCAAAAAAATCACACAAAACTCTACAGTGTGACAGAGCACAAAGTAAAATTCACATTTTCTGTCCTTCAGCCTAGAATTCTGCTCCCTTCCCCACAAGAGTCTCAAATTTCTCAAACCAGGTGGTCTGCTACAAGAGGCGGTCACCTGAACCAATGAACCAGTGCCCTCATGAAGCCAGTTTGTCACTCCACATCCCACTGATGAAAAGCCACGGGAAGACATTTTCATCAAAATTTTGATCTTATTCAAATCCATTCAGCACATTTCCTCTGCCCTAAATTATCCACTGTGTGGGAGGTGGGTCTCATCAAGGTGGTGACGCAGGAAGAAATTAAATGACTGCTTGAATCTAAACCTCAAGGCGCTTGTCTCAAATCCCCCTCGGTCACCACCTACCTCTCTCTTTCCTTTATCAACCTCAGCATACCTGGTACCTTATATCCCTTTGTGTGAAGATTTCCTTAATGTCCAACCTCCCTGGTGAATTGTCAGCCACCTTAAGGAGAGCAGGCATGTTTGTTACCTGTCACGTTTTAGCCCTCAACCTTCGCACAGCGACGCATGTGAGGTAGGTGCCCAGTAAATGGTTGTGAGCTGAGAAGGGAAGGGATGGGAGAGGGAAGGATGAAGTTCAGGTGGCCAGCATCCTGGCATGAATCTGGACTAAGTGCTGTCTCAAGAATTATGCAGCCCTTGGGGCACCTGGGTGGCTCAGTGGGTTAAAGCCTCTGCCTTCGGCTCGGGTCATGATCCCAGGGTCCTGGGATCAAGCCCCACATCGGGCTCTCTGCTCGGCAGGGAGCCTGCTTCTCTTCCTCCCTTTCTGCCTGCCTCTCTGCCTACTTGTGATCTCTCTGTCAAATAAATAAATAAAATATTTTTAAAAATATATTAAAAAAAAAAAAAAAGAATTATGCAGCCCAGTGGCTAATGCTGAGGGCTGACGGGAATTCAGAAGCTGTGTCACCTAGGGCAATATGGTAAAAATTATTTTGCCTCCTCCTATCTGAATGATGGTATTTGTCAGCTGACACACACAGAAGTAAATGCAGTCCTGGTTAGCTGTGAAATTTTCCTATGTTCTGCCAGGACCTCTCTCTGCACGCGGCGGCTCTCCTCCACGCTCTAGGGATAAGGAAAGGAACCTCTTAATATCAAAGATTTTGCTTAATAACATAATAAATGACCTTCCTCAGAGTTCCTTTAAAAAGAAAATAGTTTATATATTAAAGTTTTGCTGCTACTGTATGCGTTTAGAAATGCATTCACCTTTGAATAACTAAAATATTTGGTTTCACTTAATAATGATGTAGAAACAAGGCAATCAAGCCCAGTGGTTCCTAAGGCAGATTTCCAGGGAAAGAAGCCTGGATTCCAATATTCACTGGAACATTAGACCAGGTGAAGGAGGAACTGAATTGCAAAGACAGGACAGTACCTGGTGTACAGTTTTGCTGGGGGGACTGAGTGACCAAACATAAGGTGTTTCAAAGGGTGCCTGGCACATGGTAAATGGGAACACTTGCTATGATCATTATTTTGTGGTTTAAAAAAAAAACGTGAGCCCTAAAGAGAGTAAGTGACTTGCCCAGGTTTACACTGCAAGACGCTATCTAAGATAAGCCTAATACTTAGGTCTCAACCCCACTCCTGACTCCATCATACACGGATTATGCGGTTTAAAACAGACCTATCACCAGCCTTTTTTCTTTTTCCCTTTTCTTTTGCATTTTACACTGAGCAAACAATTTCCTGGCTTTCAGGAAATTGTCATTTTTAAATGCTTACTCCCTGATTATATTCATTAAAGATTTCCAAATAGTCCTGAGTCTAGCAAAGTAGAAATCTTACCATGATTATGTTATTACAGAGCTGAGGGAAGAGAATGGATTTCTCTTCCAAAACTTCTGTGAGTCAATATAATTCCCATTATACTTTCTGTGCTGTTTTATTATCCCTCTCTCTTTATTAGAGGTTTAGATTTGAAGCTGCTCTAAAAAAAAAGGATAGGAATGGAAAGAGATTTAAATTGCTCTTTGTCCATATTAAGGCCAAAGCTTTAGCAGATAAGGACAAAGGGAAGGTCAAGTCACAATGGTCATATGCTGTGACCTAATTATGTCTTGACTAACTTACTTTTTGTCCTTTCATTAATGAGAATCATCCAATTTAGACTCAGTTATTCTGCAACAATGAAAGCCATATATGTTTAAATGTATAGTTTTCCCTTGATGTAATTACTTTCTAAATGGGAAGTACTTACCGAGAAGAATCTGGGTTATGTCTAAAGGAAGAGAACACCACAAAGTTTGTTGATGGGAGGTTTTTTCCCTTGTACATGTTCTGGTACTTTTATGTTTTAACAAAATATTGGGAGTAGCCATGTAGAGAATTCTGCAGCCACATGGGTACTTATATGGCAGAATGGCAAGAAAAGACATTAGAGATCATCCTACGGTTGAAGGAGTTGACACAGACAAAGCTTGAGTGAATCACAATGATCATGAATGACCAAGGCTGGGTCAGATGCCCTAACTCCCCAAGCCACAGGCCGTCTCCCTGGCCCCCATGGGGCCACCCACCCCTCCTAACACTCCCCACTTTAAGTTATGCTCGGTCCCACATTCTCCAAAACCCTTCCTCACGTTGACTACTGCTGTCCAAGAACTTATTTTCTGATCATTTATTGTGACTCTTCTTAAATGGTCCTAACTCACACGTGTGTGGTAGGCCTATAATGAGCACTGATTATTTCCTGACAGAAGAACAGGACGGAATGAATGAGTATCTCTTGACAATAAGGATGTTTGTATAGAGCACTCTCTATATGTCTCCTCCCAAACCCGCCACGTGATTTTTCTCTCCCACAACGTAATTCGGGACAGAATGGTAACGTGAAATTTGATCAAGGACCAGATTACGTTTGTTTAAGTTCACTTCACTACACAGTAAGTTTTAAGTAATACGCACAAATCCAAAGAATATTTGTATTTTCTCTGAAAGAAAATATGGTCTCAAATCAAGCTGTTCAAAGGTCATTCATTACATCTCTGAAAGGAATCTTCCTATAGACATCCTGATGTCGGCAGTGAACTTACTGAAAGAAAATAGAAATGTACCATTGTGCAAAGATAAATATTGAAATTTACATTGATGTCTCTGGAAGAGCTATTATTCTTTAGGGAGTTTATTGGCTTAAAAAAAAAAAAAAAACAGATACTTCTTTCTGAATGCTCCCCCCTTCCAAATCTGAGAACATGAATATACTTTGAAATAAGGATTGTGCATATATATTGCTTTGCTTAATATGTGTTCTGAAATTGACTAAGGGAACAGGCTCGCTGTGAGGATAATATATTCATATTGGATCCTATCTCAAACTTGTTACTGTAAATCACTTTGGTATTCTGAGTATTAGAGTAGTTATATAAAACTAGATACTCTATTTTCTCAAATGCTACAAGATACTGAAGATTCAAGTGTCTTATGCCGAAAGTTTATTTTTAAAAGATCGCTTTTATATTGCAAAAAGAATGAATTACTTTCAACTTCTAATTTTACATAACGCTTACCAGCCAATATATGAAAGATTTTCAACTTTTATTTAAATATAGTCATTGGCTGTGTTGTTAAAAATAACAGGCCAATAGAAGCTTCTCAAGTAATATCAAGTAGAGAGGGACAAGGAGAAGAAATGGTTACTGGATTTCCCTAAACAAGATAACTAGTTAACTGATGAAATTTCCTCTTCTGTTTAGGTACTGTGTAGTCTCCGCCATTGAGAGCAGGTGAATTTGGCTCTTTGTATAAAAACATCTGAAAATACTCTGTTCTTATGTTTTGGTTAATCAAATACTCACACTTTTACTATTATCCTCTTGTCCTTCTTTCCACTCAACTATTTGAGCCTTCTCCCACCTGCTGTTTTGAAGGTAGCTCAACTTTTGGCTGACAAATATAAGTCAAGCTACCTACTTTTCTATCTTTTGGTCTCATATATGCTATGAACTACATGGGTGACATGGATGTGTGGCTTAATGCCCTTGAATACCAGCTTCATCATCTGTCAAAATAGGAGCTGGATTAGAATTGGGCTCCTCTCCTTGCCCTGGTCCCCAACCACCCTCCTTTACAATATGTGGCAGTGGGGGGGGGTGTGCGGGCAGCCCTCACCCTTGTTAACAGCTGCTTGCTTAGACAGCTTCTGGAATGAGAATCTTAAATGTGCAGGAGAGTTAGCCATTACTGCGAGGCCTAACCCCCGGGTCTGCAGTTATGAACAGGAGAACTACCTCTGTATCAGGTTTCTAGAGACGATGCTCTTTTTCCCAGCAATGGAGAGTAACTGCTTTAGACCCTATGAAGACTCAACTTCAGTTAACTCCTCCCCTGAAAAACAGGTGAAGCTTTAGCTAGTAAACAGATGCAGTTCAAGGGACAGAATTCCTGTTCACTCTTCTAGGTTCCCTAAACTCCATTCCTTCTTGGCCAGATGACCCAGTTAAGACCACTTGGACCTTCTCAGCACACTAGAAAACTCCAACCACCTGTTCACCTGTAAGGTCTTCTCTGAATTACAACTCAAAGCCATGAATTTGGTTTTTAGAGTGTCATTAATAATAAACAGGCATAAAATACACTTTACAAAACTCAAAATAAACGCTGCTGGCCTACATGGTCTCATTTATGTTAAGAACCATGTGACAAATACCTTTGGTCATGAGAAAATGACAACTATATAAATGATCAGGTTTCTCTTTTCCCATAGCTACCGGGAAGTTAAAAGTCACCTACGATGCTTAAATAGACATTCTGGATTCCTCCACTCGATTCCTCCTAAAATATTCACATCGAACTTCCTGACATCTTTTACAATCCTTATTTCAACAGACTTTAAAAAGATGCATCTAGGGACGCCTGGGTGGCTCAGTTGGTTGGACGACTGCCTTCGGCTCAGGTCATGATCCCGGAGTCCTGGGATCGAGTCCCGCATCGGGCTCCCAGCTCCATGGGGAGTCTGCTTCTCCCTCTGACCTTCTCCTCGCTCACGCTCTCTCTCACTACCTCTGTCTCAAATAAATAAAAAATCTTTAAAAAAAAAAAAAAAAGATGCATCTACTGCTTCAGGATACACTCGGAAGTAAGTGAAGATACAGGAATACAGACTTGTATGTCAGCCAGTCCTCTACCCGGGAGGCACATTAGAGTCATGAGGCTCAGAACAGTGGCAAAGCCAAGAACCCAAGGCAGTACGAACCACACAGCATCCCACCCAGGCCGGTGTATCCTGGCCCCCACAGCAGCTGTGGCCCAGCCACCGGTGGGTGAGGAAGGCTTCTCCACGTCAGGAAGCAGTCCTCGGACTCACTGCTGAATTACATGAACCACGCCCACCTTCGAGACCACGCTACACACAGCGAGCTCTCTTTCAGCTGAGCAGTGTTGTTTCTTGATCCCTTGACAAAATTAATGATGGAGTAATTCATTACTGACAAGGCAAAAAATTTTGCCACAATGTTTACAAGCTCTAATAAATTATGGATAATTTACCAAATTAATACCAGTGAAATGAGGCCCACGTTTTTAGATTTTCATTTATCATTCCATCGAGTTCTTTCTTGCCACCCTCTGTGTCTCTATCTCCGCATGTGTGGGTCTGTCTCAACATGTGTCTCTGCGTCTGCCTCTGTGTGTATGTGTGTCTCTGGCTGTGTGTGTGTATGTGTGTCTCTGTGTCTTTTGCTCTATGCGTATCTAAGTGTCTGTCTTCTGCTGTATGTGTGTTCGGGGTGGGTGTCTCTGTGTGTATCACTGTGTATAAGGGTTGTGTGTGTGCATGCACATGTGTGTGTGTGTCGCCAAGTGTGTGTGGATTTCTGTGTATGTCGCTGCATGTGTGTGTCACTGGGCATGCATATCACCGTGCATGTGGGTCAGGATATAGTATAATTGGTGTGTTCTACTCTGGTGCCATAGCTAATAAAATACTGAGTTGACTTAATGAACAGATTCTATAGGAAGTAAATGAGTATCTATATTCGAAAAAAGAAACATTTTCCAAACCCAAACATACTAGACCACAATGAGTACCAACCTTCTGCACAGACTGTGCAGAAGACTGACTCTTCCTTCAAGACATTTTTAATCTCATACAAGAAATAAAACTGAAAGAAGAAAAAACTGAAAAACTCTTTGTGTTTTTGGGGTTTTTTTTTTTCCCCCTGTTTTGGTTTGGAAAGAGTATACTGGTGTGTGACCTTATAGAGCTGAATTATTCTTAGCATCCAGATAATTTCTTGTGGTAATAATGGGAAATTATACTCATAATGTAATATTTATATTGGAAGAACCAGCATTAAATTACTGGGCTGAGTGTTTGAGTTGTAAAATGTGAGGGGAAAGGCTTCATTTTCAGTGGATTCACAAACCAACAAGAGAGTGGGTGGGATACGAAAATAATCTCCCTCTGGCTCTGCCACCGTGTGATGAGGTCATGAGACAGACGCAGACACGCTCATAAAGATGTACCCAACTCCGCGGAAAAAAAAAAAAAAAACAGATTCAAGGCCCTCTGGAGAGACAGGGCTTCATAAACAGTTCATTCTCTTTATGGCAAAATCTTTTAAAAAGTGATCTCTCTTATTTCCCATTTTTGATGAATTCCACACTAACACCTCGTCCCCAGCTTTCTGTCTGAAGTCAAGTCTGACTTTCTCCCAACACCCCCATCCCCAGCTCCACCCTTCAAACATGGACGTCACCACCTGTTCCTTTTATGCCCCCACCTGTGGGCAGATGCCTCCTCTTCCAAGTCCTGGGACACCTACTTTCCTCTCCTAAGAACCTGTGTCCATATTCACATGGCTCCATCTTGCACTACTGCAGTGGATTCCTTGGTTGGCTTTTCACATCCAGTCTCTCCCTACAAGATTAGGCTTTCTCAGGAGCAAGTCTCAAAACAGCAGGTCCTGCCCAGAAGTCAGCAGAGCTCCCCACCCCATTCCTGGTGCAAACAACCCTCAGACTATTGTCTGAGCACTTCCTCAATGGGCCACTGTTTACCTCCACCATGCTCTAGTCAGAGCATCTCAACCACTGTGTTCCCAAAGGATTACATCTCTGGAGGGGGGTGGGGGGTGGAGAGGGACACTTTGCAGGACCTGTTGCTTCCCAGCCTTGAACAGCTGGGACTGTTTACCCAAGTGTCTTGCATAAATCCATCACCCCTCCCCTCGAAGATGCTCCAGGCCAACTGGCCTGACAAACGGTGTTAAAGACAGACCTAGTCTTGTCTCTTTTGGTCTTGGCTCCTAACCTTCCCTCCATTCTGAATTTCAAAATCCTAATATTTCACACCCAACTCTACTAGGAAATCTTTCTTGACCTCCCTATCTCATGAGACTTCCTCTTACTTTAAATCCCAGCAGATGGTATTTGATGGTATTTAACTATCTTAGTCCTGCTTTTAATGAATGATAGTCTGCTTGTCCTATTCCCATTATTTGGATATAAAATGCATTGCACTCCCCAAGGAATGCTGTAGGCACCCAGTGAATGTTTGTCAAAAGTTTTGCTATTGAAGCTGGTTAAAAACCACAGCTGAGATACTCTTATTTGATTTGCCATAACTAGTTTTCTGATCTGCTGCTCTCTATCAGATGATAGTCTGACGTAAGTCTCCTTACAGTACCATTAGAATGACACAGGCAGGAATGCCTGGGTGGCTCAGTCGGTCAAGCAGCTGCCTTTGGCTCAGGTCATGATCCCAGGGTTCTGGGATTGAGTCCCGCATCGGGCTCCTTGCTCAGTGGGGAGGCTGCTTCTCTCTCCACCTCTGCCTGCCACTCTGCCTGCTTGTGCGCACGTGCGCTCTCTCTCTCTCTCACAAATAAATAAAATCTTAAAAAAAAAAAAAAAATGACACAGGCAGGTCCCCGTAGGGCCTCTTGCCCTGATCCTCACCCTCTTCTAGTTTCCTCCGGGGTCCTTTTTCCAGTTTAGCATTATTAATGAGCTAAGGATACATAGTGGTAAGTATCTGGCACTCATTTCCTACCACCATCTGATCTAAGAATCAGATCTTGGGCTGGAGGAGTTCCAAAAATGTTTGCTATAAAGGACTAAACATTAAAAGCCCACACTTGCCACTCCTTGTCATCTTCCCAAGGAACCACACCCCCTACACCCTCCAGCATGTGTGCTTGGCCACATATGTGACCTTTTCAGGGATTTGGTGCTAGAAGATGGAAAACTTGAACTATTCTGGCCAATGTGAAGACCAATAATACGGTATCAATCCAACAGAAAGCCACAAAGAAAGTCCACACTGGAACTAATTGGCAGCGACCAGGAAGTGTGATATAATACTCTCCCTTCCACCGAAAACCTTATGTGGTTTCAGGGTGAGGACGAAGAGAATTAAAAAAAATAAACATAATATGAAATTTAAACCACACCAGGAACAAAAAATATGGACTGAAAGACCACAAAGTAGTATTTTTATGGATAACTGTCAATTTCATCAAGACAGAGTCAGGAAAATAGTACATGTAGCTACATTATGCGACTTAAAAGCCAAATTTTCATTTTGTTTTTACATTAATATTAGGACTTCTCCCATTTCATCTGTTTATGTTTACATAGATTATGTTAGTATCAAATCCAGATCTGGAGCATCTCGGCATAAATACTTGGTTAATTCTTATTAATAAGAATTTTGATTTTCAGTGTTTCTTTGGGAAATACCTGTGCGTATATATATTCAATTCAATCACATTACTATATTGCTACATTAGGTTTTCATCATTTGCACAAGAAAACCTGTTATATATAATATGTAATTTATGCCCATCTAGAAAAAAGTATTTTTTCCCATTTACAGAAGCATTAGCTAGGTATATTGAACACAAAAGTACCACAAGGAAACCTTCCCCTTTATCACATCCTTTTGTAAGTGTTAAAGGAGGCATCATTTTTTTTAAATAATATAATTGGCTAAATGATTAAAGTTCTGTATATCACACAACAGCTGAGTGACATTAGAAAGTAAGAGCAGAACCAGCCAACTTTCAACTCTAAGAGGAAGGGGGCAAAAAGGTTAATTTTACATGATACTGCATATTTTAATTTAACTGCTGTTTCATTGGGTGTCTAAAAACACTGTTTGGAAATATCCTTTTGTCATATGTACAGAAGGGCTTTGCTATTGTCCCTCAGGAAGGCTGGCAGCTGGCCCTGCACTTTGACCTCCAACCCTGCCTTGGCAAGGGGCTCATTGATACTCCCAGAAGCTTCCCTCAATGGAAGAAGATCATTTAAAAAAGAAAACCCCACCTCAGGGCTGGTGGTCCTCCCAGGCCCACCCTCTGCTCCTGCACCACTAAGTGGGGGCAGGCAGGTCTAGTCAAGCCCAACAATCCCAGGGCCTTCATAAACTCACTATTTTTCATGTATATTTGATGGGTCCTTTCCCTCTTATTCAAAGCGGCTTTCACAGTCATGTTAGTGGGTGAGAGCCTTCTATTGTAGACTTCCATTTGATTAATTTGTGGCATTCATGCATCTAATTCTCTACACACAAAGGGAATGAACTAGCTTGGACTCTATCGACAAGCCATTTCTGCCAGGAAGGTTCAAACGTAAAGGAAAAGGCGAGGTCAGTGGAGATGGTTTCCAGCTTGCTAAAAGCAGCTTGGAATAAACACAATAAAATAGTTCAACTTAAAACCAAAACAAAACAAAACAAAAAGAGAGCTATCCTGTCCAACGCTTTTGCCAATACCTAAATGCTACATTCCTTGTCAAGCGGACGTCCCCGTTCACAAGAGGGAGCGCCCGAAATTACTACAGCTTTAAGGACATCACACACGTACCAAAAAAGACTCCCAGCTTCCTTTTGAATCCTATCAGTCCACTTTTATCAACCATATGGGAAGCAGAAGATGGTAAGCACTGCCTGCAGTATCGTTTCACTTTTAAGCTTTGGGTCTCTTCCCGTTAAGTTTACAAAAGTGTCAAAGTATTAAGGAAAAGAATACTTGGGCGCCTGGGTGGCTCAGTGGTTGAGCCTCTGCCTTCAGCTCAGGTCATGGTCTTAGGGTCCTGGGATCAAGCCCTGAATCGGGCTCCCTGCACAGCGGGGAGCCTGCTTCCCCCTCTCTCTGCCTGCTTCTCTGCCTACTTGTGACCTCTCTCTGTCGAATAAATAAATAAAATCTTAAAAAAAAAAAAGAATATTGATCTAATTCCTTATTCCTGATATGCAATAAAAACTTCCAAGTACATCCCTAAATGCAATCCTTTGTAATTCCCTTAATGAACGTTGGCTAATCCCTCAAGAATAATGATAGCAAAAAGTTCAGTGTCCACAATAAACTTCTTACTCCAGTCTCCCTTTGTAAGTTCTCATTTGAATTTGATCAGTTAATACTTGCTTTTTTTAAAAAAAGTCATTATTTAATGGTCACTTGAACTTTTAGAAAATGTTCAAAAGAATTTAAAACAAGACCCGTGTTATTTTAAGTAGGCAGGATGAGAAAGGGTTATCTTATGTGTATCACAACCTGCCATGTGTCTTTTAATAAAAAGCAGGACTCTGGTCATTCCATGATGTCACTGATATTCTGTACAAAAAAAGTCCCCACAGACCAAATTCCACTTCCTTTCTTCTATTGCCAAAGATGAAATAAATCTTTAAATTTCAGGGGAGAAAAAAAAATGTGTAATCAATTTTTTTTTAAAAGAATATACGGGGGGGGAACCTGCAGGGAATAATGAAAAAAGAAATACCAAACTTAACAACCCTGGTTTCCATTTCTGCCATTTTACGTCCATGACCTTGAGCTTACCCTGCTGGTCTAAGTGGAATGTAGGTGCTGTACACAGGTGCATACTCATACTCAGGCCCTAGGACCTGAGCAAGTGTTCTGCCTACTCTGGAAAGATGAGAGAACACAATGCCAGATAAAGAGAGTTTGAGACGTAGCACCCCACTCCTGTCCCAGGCTGGGATACCTGAAACCAAGACACCCAAGGCTCGTAAGAGGCCAAAGGCTAGATACTCCCACAGAGCTCCAGCAGCATTCTCTTTGATCCCACAAGAGTAACAGAACCATTCACCTTAAAAGGCCAATAACCAGGCTCCAAGAAGAGCATGCGAAGGAAAACCTAGTTTGAGGTCTATGTGGAATTTCTAGGCTATACTGGTGGTACTGGGCACTGGAAGGGTGCATTCTTGGCAAAATAGCAAGAGGCTTGGAATGAAGCCTTGGAATGAAGAGTGTGTTTCCAACACTGATATTCAAGTTTGCATATATCCCTTTGCATATATATATATATGTACATACCCGCAGATATAATCAATACATCCATCTTCCTACAGGGGAGGGGAAGAAAAGCACAAGAGATAAAGAAGGAAGACGAAGATCACGAGGAGAGGATAGCCCATGGGAGAGCCAGGAAAGGGAACAGGAAAGGGAACCCCAGATGGGTGGGCTGGGGCAGAGCCTGTAAAGTCCCACAGAGGGGAGACACTGAGACCCGCAGCAAAGGGGAAGGAATGTCCACAAGCAATGCTGCACAGATACAAAAACTAAAGGGTGAAAAACAAAGGGAAGAAGGAAACCACAGGATACCCCACAGCTGCAGTCCTCAATGCCTCAGCTGAGAGAGGCAATCACTCCTTCCATTGCCCACCCTCAAACTCCAGTCAGAAATGTGCCCAAGTGCCTCTGAGCCAGGTTGCCCTGGACGGAGAACACATGAATTGTAACACGTGAGAGAATCCCAAGCACCAACATAAAGAAGATAGGAATTTGCAAGCTTGAGGCTTATGATGAAATCAACTACTTGAAACATGTTATTAAAACCCTGATATAAAGTGTGTCTTTTCCACAAAATAAAACTTCCGTTTTGTAAAACTGTTGCGAGCCCTACGTATTTTTGCAAAACTATCTTGGTTTCTAGATTCAGCCTCAGATCCGTGAGGACAACCGGTACTGGGAGTCCTTACAAAGGACAACGTCAGGATAGCCAAAAGTAGGACTTTGGTCACTCGTTTCTCCCAAGCTGATTCTTTTCCACCTAGAGACCAAGTCCTTTCCCTCACAGTAAATACAAGTGTATATACATATATATACATATGCACCTAGACACCCATGGTCTGCAGGTGTTCCATAGCGGCAGACATCTCTGTGTGTGTGTGTGTGTGTGTGTGTGTGTGTGTGTGTGTGTGTTACTTATATGTATTTTATATATATAATTGAGTCTATGATTAGCATCTTAACCCCAATATGGGCATACAGACACTTCCGGTAGTGCTTATACTAGTCACAACAGAAGCCAACTCAAGTGAACTTAAGCAGAAATGCTGTTTCCTGTAAGAAAATGGGACTCTCGCAAAAATTCTACTAGAAGATTAGACGGAAATGGGCCCAAACCTAAGACAGCAGCCCCGGAAGCTTACAATTCTGACCGCTCCTGGACACTGCCTGCTGAGCGGCTGGACTCAAGACTCCACTGCCATGCCTGCCCCCAATCAGCAGACACCCAAGGCCGGTGCCAAGGGAGGGAGCTCTCAAGTGTCTGCAATTCTCTGTGTCCCCCTCTCTGGGCTCCGGGTCCCGGGCAGAGACATCAAATCGGCAAGTGAAGGCCGTCTGCTTGTGCCGCTGCCTGTGGGAGATCCTGGGGAACAAGAATCTGGCTTTTGGAGCCTGCTGTACCTGAGGGGAGCCCTCACTTCCTAAGAGTTGTCTCCAAGAGCAGATGTCCCAGACCTCGAAGAACTGCCCTCGAGATGCTAGGCACCTCCAAACCCCCCCCCCAAACCAAAACAAAGAGGTGACAGCTGTACTCTCAGAGACTTACACATTCTAAAGCAATTTATCTCTACTGTTTTTCAAGGAAAAAGGGTGGTATTAAACTTATTAAGAGCAAGCATTGCCAACGACCTTTTTAAGAGAATACAGTTCGAGAGGAAATGGTCAGCTAGAGAAGGACAATGAACTATTAAATTCCCCTCCCTAACCAAGCATATACTAAATTTCACTTTGAATGTGAACATTAAAAGATCTCAGACAAGGAGAAAAATAGGACAGAACTACCTGGATTCTTGCCCTATGTCCAGAAACTTGATGCAACACAATTGAGACCTATTTAGAAGCTGGTTGTATCTGTTTAACACAAACTCTGGGCAGAAAGCTACCTCCTGATGGTTAACGAAACTGTTTCCACTTTCTGAGAGGCAACACCCATAAAGGAAGGACCTCTAATTTCTAGTAATTACCCTGGTACCTTAAAGTCGGTAATTACATGGAGAACTGTGCCCTGAACTGGCCTTCAGTTTGTTCCAAACCCAGTGCATGTAATTAGCCTTGATTAATATCCCACATTTCACATCAACAGAAACAGTGAATCCAAATGATCCCCATATTCTGCTGCCTCAGGAAACCTCACTGTTCAAATTCTGTGCCTTTATCAAGGGAACATGCTGAGCAAATGGGATCAAATGATGCCTTGGCACCTACCTTGGTCTAACTATTCAGAGGGAAGCAGCAATGCCTTTCATGTAATCATCTTAATCCCTTGTATCAACTAATTAATACACAGAGAAAGCTTTTACTTGCATGTGAGCAATTATAGCAAGTTCCTGGTCGGTGTCCAAATGGAGTCACAATATAATTCATGAACAATGAGGCTCTGGGAAGGACAGCTTCCAAAGATGACTTTTAAAATGAAAAGGGGTTGGGGGTACAGAAATGAAATGATTTTGTTAGGACTAGGAAGAGAAGACTAAAAAAAAAAAATGTCAGTTTCTAAAAAAAAAAAAAAAAAATTCAGTTTCAGAACCCTGTTTTACCTACAACCGGTCAATTTATGTGAACAAAGTAAGACCCAATAGATAGTAAGGAGTTTTGATTCTATGTCCTTAGACAGCTGGAATGTTACGGAGTTACTTAAAGGGGCTTGAAAACAAAGAAAACCTGGTGCCATTAAATAACTAGCTTCAGCTAAAAATAAGCCAAAATAGACTCACTGCACACAGACTTTTGAAAGGCAACCAGAATTTGAGCTTGGTGATTTCACATTCCTCCCCGGGAAGGGGGGGAATCTTGTTGCATGGGCCTCCCACCCAGCTCCCCTCCCCCCCCGACCCCGCCCCCCCCCGAGTTCAAAAGACAGTGCATCAGTATTTGCAGCAGCCTGAGAACTAATCCAACAATTGGGAACAGGGGGTAGCAAGGGTTGGGGGGCAATGAGCAAGCGAGTGGGGAAGACAGCTTAGGCGCCTGCACAAAGGGACATGCAAAACATCTGCACCTGCTGTAGGTTTTCTGCTCTCTTGTCCTCCCCAGTGGGAATGGCTCCAGCGTTGGGGCAGCTTGTAATCCAACATGGGGCAGAGGACACAGGAACCTAGTGGCTCAGGCATTCAAGAAAAGGCTCAGTCATTAAGCACCACATTGTGGTAACAAGCCCCGTGTGTGTGCTGTGAACTTCCCCAGCACAGATGGCTTGCTGTCTGGGGACAGCATTACCCAGCATAGTCCAGTCAACAAGTACACTGTACCCAGGATTCAAAACACAAAACACTTCCTCAAATCACCCCCGACCACCAGACTACGCAGAAGCTGCTCAAAATCTGCCAGGGCCATCCTTTTTTTAAGAATAAGATGCTTATCACACAGGTTTGGGCTCTCTGAATTAAATACTGTACTGAGCCACCCTGGGAACCAGACAGTATCCTCCCGGCTACAAGGCTAAAGAATGAGCAATCACCAGCCCGTGGAATGTTCATGATGCAGTTTCCCCACCTTCCTGTTGCATACCCACTGGCAGGAACCAAAGGGCTGTCACCCTGATGGGCGAAAACAAAGCTCTGCTACTGCGTTATGAAACAGGTTTTTCCTTTCCCATGGACATTCCTTTATGGCTAGGTCATGTAAAACAGCAAAATGCTCAATGAACACACTCGGTCCTATTCCCTGCAGGTGACTGTGCCCTTCAACTTGACCTGAGATACAGGGAGAGGGAAAGAAAACCACTCTCCACTTTCTAAGTAAAAGGTGACCAGACAGCAGCGATAGCAAAGCACACAGCCTACTGTTAACAACAAAAAGAAATTGAAAACAGTGATGTGGACAGCACAGTTATACAGGTGTGGGCCAGGACCTGAGAGGGCAAAATAAAATGCTTCTGGGGTCGATTCCCGGGCCAAATTGACTAAAAAGGCCAGCCTGGCAGAGAACCTGATTTGAGTTGCTCTGGCGCAGAAAAACCTGTTCTTATCTGGCAAGGGCACCCCCTACTGGCCTCTGCGCTGAACTCCGCCTCCTGGGCCGTCTCCAGACCGCCAGCCCATCACTTTGGAGGAGGCCAGGAAGGGGCAAAGAACTCAGTCTCTTGTAAGGCTCACAAAGGGAGCAAAAGGTCTCGTCATAGCACAGTCACTGCCCAAAGCCACAATCTTTGTCCAGTCACGGTTCCGTGCAGTCAGATAAATTCCAAGCAGGCTGAAAAGAATGAATACAAACCTGATTGCTGTTTTGCATGTGAGAAGTTTAGAAAGTTGGGGGTGGGGGGGTGGGACACAAAAGGGCCCATCAAAAGATTCTTCAGTCACTTGCATATACAGTTCTTTTTTCACTGGAGGAAATCTTGACTACCCTTTTAAAGGCAAGAGTTTATCATGACATTCTTAACGGTAATTATTTAAATCCTTGGCCCATGACACCACGGCACTGGATTAAAATGCATTCAAACATTAAAGGCAGAATTTACTGCCAACAAAATATAAGACAAAAGTCAGTTTTGCATTCCCATTGTTTCTCTTTTACAGGATTCGACCATACACACCGCAATGTTTACATTCCTCCCAAGTTTTTACTTCCCTTCCTTTTCACCCAGTTCTTTTCCATTTCTTTTGCTGTTAGGCGCTTACAAAATCACCCTGATGTTGTGTCCTATCAGCTCACAGTCCCCTACAATGGTTCCCCTCAAAATCATAGCACCCAAGGTCTTCAGAAAATCCGATGTAACACGGGCTTCTGCGTAAGCTCATTTCCACTGTCATCAATTGGAGGCGCTTCTTTAAGGAAAACTGCCAACACGTTCAGCTAGGCTCCATGGGCTAGGACAACCAAAGAGAAACCTGTTTGTAAAGGCCCAGTGGGTCTCTCCCCTACTGGCACAAATGTCACACTTGAGTATCTTTAGCTCACGTTATCTGCCCTTAGTCTCAGTGAATTCACCAGCTCAGGCTGAACTTGGCTTCTCCCTGGGACCTCAATCTCATGTCTGTTCCCAGCTCTCAACTTCAAACACAGGGGACAGGGAAGGCAAGGCATCTAAGCATGAGCAGAGAAATATAATGGGCAAAACAAACATGCTTCATCTCCTTTGGGTCATTTGGTCTGGTTTTCATTTTCTGGTTTACATATGAAACCAGGGGGGTAAGAAGTACCAGTGCAATACAGGCCCCAAGGACAAATGCTCTCACTTCAGAATTTAGAAAGAATTTCCCCAAACTGGAAATCTCAGTGCTTGTTGCTTATGGAATCAACTTTGTTGGGAGTTTTTAGGTTTCATTTCTTCACCTTCCTGATGCAACCAAATGACTGTCCAGGTAAAAAGAGAGTTAGTTGGTAGTCATTCTTTTATTTGTTCAGTGCACACTTTATTGACTGATAGACAGGTTTGTGCCAAAATAGCCTATGTGGACAATATATAATCCAACAGTGGCTTTTCTTCACCACCCATTCATTCATTCATTCATTCATTTATTTATTTTAAAAAGCTTGTACTCTAAATGTGGATCCGGAGGAATAACATGATTATTTGGGCTTCCATGCTGTTCTTTAGAGAGTTCAACCTTTACCTATCAAAAGGTCTGAAAGTGAGAGTGCGGGTCTATTTTTATTTATAAGACGGGAGAGCAGAACTGTTTTAGAATGAACAAAATCAATCCATACCAGTTTGGGGAATAAGCCTCTGCTTTGAATGGAGCTGTCAAGGCATTTGCAATCCGTTTGGCCCTGTGTCCAAGGAGGCTGAAGGTTTCATAATCAAAACCTAAGGGATTTTTATTCTTTACCACTCCAATAGCAGAAGCTTCATTAGACTTGGTATGATTTTAACTGTTCTATTATACCCTAAAGCACAAAAACACACATCTATATTTATACTCACATGAACATGTGTACAAAATAATCTAGAGGAAAAACAGAAATCTCAGGCTCACGACTACTTTATTTCAGGTGTGGGGATAAGCATGATAGCTATCAACTGGCTTTCTTATTGAACTTAAGATACAAATTTTTCTTAATAAGTTCTAGTAGAAAAAAAATTGCCTGGAAAAAAACTCTGAGGATTTTTTATCACGGCATCAAATCTCACTAAATGCTAAGTGACGTGTAAGTATGAGGGAAAGTCCTTCATGACTTGAAGCCTCTTGTTTTGGATACTGTCTTTTTCTCATATTGTAACAATAATAAGACACCTCCCTTGCCAAAAAAAAAAAAAAAAAAAATCGATAAATAAGCTCTGACCGATACCAAACCCCTTTAGATTAAGCTCAATATGCCATTAATATGAAAAGAATTTGACAGTTTACATAAGGGATGTGACCCGGTGCCAACAACCTCTGGCTTCTCCATTCTCCAGATGGTAGCAGATTAGTAGGCAGCCTTTATTCTCATAAGAAGATTTTTTTCCCCCCATGGAAAAACTATAAAGGCCAATTCTGTTCCAAACTTCAAGTCTCCTTCACAAATGTCTACTCAATTCTGGGCCTTCACTAATGCCTATTAAAAGAAGCCCTTGGGCTTGAAGCTGTGGAGGGGGGGCGGGGAGACTAAGGCAAACTTAACTCTAATGCCTGCCTTTAAAAGATCTATTGACAGAAGCAGTGGGGAGAGTTTGAACTAATGTTAACTTAAAGAAAAAGGCTGGGGAGATTCAATTGTGGATGTGAATGCTTGCTTGAGTTTGATCTTGACGGGGCTTAAGATAAGGGAGATAAAAACCTAAGCCTACTTACATATTAAAAAATGCAGTTGTGCTAAATTCACTACATACCACTGTTCTCAATTTGATTTATGCCCATCATCACCAAAGACGTTGAAGGACATCCCTGTCTAATATGGTAAAAAGCCACAGCAGAGGGCACTTGCTCTGCTTTGCTATGCTAACATGAAAAATCATTTCCTACAATGCATGATGTTCTTTCCCATTAATTCTTCAAATGCAACGAAGAATAAAAACAGAATTTTCCTTTGGTCCCGTGCTGGAGGTCTAAATATAACAAGTGTTTCATCAAAAAGATCCTAGGTGTGAAAACCAGCCCTTCATCTGTAAGAAATTCTTCCCCCAGCAGACAGGAAGGGATCTTGAAGAATTAGGAAAAATAGCATATTTTATAAACAGACTGACCCCAGTAAAATGTTTAAGAACATTCAGCTGCATTTAAAATGCAGAAAGCTCACTACATACCACCCCAGAAGGTCTGGCTTGTTCTGAGGTCCCCCGGACACACACTGTATTTTTTGAAGGGATGAAAAAAGCAAAAAAGCAAAAAACCACTGTTTCCCAGGAACCTTTTGAACATATGCAGACTTCTTTTTACCCCATTAGTTCATAAAATGTTAGAGATACTTTGTTAGGTAGAGTTTATTATTTCTATTAACATTTTCATAAGTTGGTGAAATGTGGTAAATTTTGCTGGATTTTTTTTTCCCCCATGCAGGTGAGTCATGATCTCTGAGATCCTGAAAACTATAAAACACTCTATTTTAGACCTACTTTGCACAATGCAAATAAGCAATACAGCACATGGTCCCTACCCTCAAGGACTTCGCAGCCCACCAGGAAAACCGAACCAAAGAAATTAAAAGTTGTAGTAAAAATTCAACGTATCAGGAAAGGAGAGATCAAAAAGGAAAAAGACACAGGTCTAGGATTCTGCCTATTTAGCATGACCTACTTCTACCAGTTTCCAAAATCATTTAGTTAAGAGAACATCAGCATTTGCCAATAGCAAATATACTTAGCGGTCCCCAGAAATAAAAGTTTTCGTGGAAATCTCCAAGGCAATAAAAAGAAGAGATTTATTTAATTTCTTTTCTGCGAATTGCCTCATTTCCTTAAGGAAAAAATGCCAGCCAAACAGTAACTTAAATGATCGTGTTAAACACTCACCCAAGAATACCTGCCCAAAATGAGGACAGCCCAGAACTCATCTCAAACAGACATGTAGTTGTCCAAAGGCATTGCATGGTACAAAATGGGTTGTTTTCCAAGAATATTTTCTAGTCTCCTATTCATACTATAGTACTCTAACAGAATGTCCATTTCTATGGTTAGTATCATATTCTTTTTGATACTGAGAAAAGTTACATCCAGTAAAGGAACTATCCCTCAATCCAATAAGTGGGACCATCCCGGCAATCAGATAACAAGTTTAGGAAACGGCTTAAGGAAATGAGCTAATAACTTGACTGCACACAAGCAGATTATCTCTGATTGCTACAAAGAATGCTATTAGGGGGCACTATTTTTTCAAGTGATCATTTTTCTAGCCTGTTACAGAAAGGTTAATCTGCAGCCATATTCATAAAATCAATTTTGAGTCATGCCAAATACAAAATAATTACATTAAAAATACATCATCAGAAACTATGTGGACATTTCTTTCAATTGTCCTAGAAAAGACTAATTAGATATTGCCCTGATCATAAGCTTACCCATGAAAATAAATAGGCTATATAGATGACCCTATCAATGAACAATCTGTTTACCTATCAGGTTGGGATAGACTTGAGCAGTAGGAAAATATAACAGTGGTTTTTCCTAACGGCTCTCATAAAGCTGTTCATCTCCAAGTTCTTTGGTTTGCGAAGATGAGGGAACATGACCAGAGAAACTTGCCTTACTGTTATTTAATCCCCAGAACACTAAGCCTCCCTCTTTCAGAATCTCAGGAGAACTGCTTGGATTGTATAGTATGTACATGGGATGAAACCCTTCCTCTGAAGCCCCACGTGATAGTTCCGTCACAGTGCACTCAACTTCCTCACTCCATAGGTTCACATTCCAGGGTTATCTCTGGTCCAAAACCCAGAATCCTGTTTTCAACCTGCCTGTCTACCTGAGCGTTAGTCAGAGAATTTTATCAGAATACAAGTATGTATATTTCACTCTTAGTTCAAACAGATCTAGTGGCCAGTTGCACCAGTTTTTTTCACCCTTGGCTAGTGGCCGATCATATTGTGAAATGGAAATGAGAGTACCTTTCACCTGCAAAATGACTAACATAAATGCCAATACAGATTCTCTCAGGCCCTGAGGGGGTTTTCAGAGGCACTCTGGCCACCTGGTCACTCTGAAGCAGTTGATTGTGAACGTAAAACTCAAACCTTGCTTGAGAAAGGAGCCTGGGAAAAAGGGAAATCTGCCATTCCCAGATGAAGTCAGTTTCTCCGCTGGGCTGTTTTGTCTATGAACAACATTTCGTAGTTCCTATGAAATCCAAATATCAGCTATTGCTGCGGGCCAAGAAAAGAAGAGCTACGTTCCCCTTTCAGGGAGAGAAAGCCCAGTGAAGTTTTAACGATAAGGGTTAGATCCAAATGGCACACCGCAACGGGGAATTTTAGGATGCCCTACTCCAGCTGGATTACATCCAACACCCACTTATCTGAGATGGAATTAGACCGAATGTCAAGAGGGAAGAATGGACTGGCTTACCCTTTCGTGTATCGGGAAGAGCTGGTCTTAGTGTTCTGCTGACATTTTAAGTATAAAAGGGTCTTATTGTAAACTCTGGACCCCCAGAAGGGCTGTTTCTAGAGAACTCTGAAAGGAGAGATTAGTTGGGAGAGCCTCAGCATCGGATTCCACCCTTCAATCACGTTAGACACAGAGCTTTAGCCACTTTTTCGCTTAAAGTCATGCATGTGGTCAAAAGTTTAATTATATCACCCGCTGCATCGGCAAGCATATTGTCTGCCATCCGCAGGAGGGATAAAACCTTTTTGGAGTGCTGGGGTTCAGACATGGATGTGGAAGGCTTCCCGAAATCTTGGGTTATGCCTGACAGTTGGTATTTCTTCCCTTAACTGATCAAAGAACGTAGCCTGGATCCTGATAAGATTATAAAAGGTCTCCCTCAAATTCTGAACTTTGGAGAGAGAGTAGGGGCCTTACCCAAATGGCTGCTTTTTTAATGGATTGAGTCTAAACACAATCCAACTGGCACCTTTGATATAATGGACTTGTTCTTTGCCAGCCTCTCATTCCTTCATTCAGTCAACAGGAATTTATTAAATCCTTAGGTGTTGAGAAGATGCAAAAGAAAACCCCTCCCAAAGAGGTGTGCGATCCAAACCAGCCAAAACACCAAGTCGTTAAACTAGTAAGGAGTCAAACTCGTTGTGCGCACAGACTGGGCACAAATCCACAGAGTCTGAAGTAACCATGAGTTTCTTTCTGAACATTGAGAAATGCTGATTAGAGTCAGTTTTTGGTTGTGGATTTGAGCAGTACCAGGCAAGAAGAAGCTGCTCTGGAAACCAGCTTCCAGTCCAGAGAGGACCCAGAGGGGTCTACACGAGGCGAAAACCAGCTGCCAGTTCCAATCAGTGGAGGAAAAAAAAAAAAGTGAGAAACTACTCCAGACCTTTCTATAAATAAGTTTCAGTATGCATACAAGTGGTCTGAAAATTCTAAGATATGTCAAATACCAGAAAAAAATACATGATAAATGGCATAAGCCGACTAATCAGTCAAGAGCCATCCTTATAAGCATTCATTGTTGAGAACATCTGTCCGGCTAACGCCAACGATGACAGATTTTCGTTCCCAGCAAATACACACACTCACCCGTACACACTTGCGGAGCAGAATTCACATTTCAGGGCATGGGCAGAACAGCAACATGATCCACAAAAGAAAAAGCCATTGGCCTGAGGCTGAGAATCAACCTGTGATGCTATCAGCCGACTTATAATTGGGCACAGTAGGCCCGGTGCCTAGGGCCCAAACCATGTTTTAATTTCTTTCAAAATAAAAGAAAAAAAATGAATAAAATCCAGCTTTAATTATACTCAAATATATACTCTTTATACCAACACAATCTTAAGATAGAATTTGTTGTTTTTTTTTTTTTTTTTTTTTTTTAAATGAAGGAACAGGCCCACGAAGACTTAAGTGTTTGGGGCTCCGTAAATCATACTGAAGCTCTGATCACAAGTGCCACTTTCTGGGAGCCTTCTGGATGTCATGAACTCTACATAACCTCTCTACCCAACAATTCCCCCGATATTAACATCCTTGATATTTTATCTACGCGGATATTGCGCTGCAAAATGCTTCAGTAATCTTGACACAGAAGAAAGAGCATGCATTTTAGGGACGAACACAGCTGGATTGGAATTCCGGCTCCTCCATTAAGCAACTACAGATACTGAACAAGGTACAACCTTCCCCGGCTAAGAGAATTAGATAAAATGTATGCAAAGAGCCTGATACCGAATAAGTAATAAATAGTGGCTATTACCATAATCATTATTATTGCCCAAGGTTAAATAGCTAGTGGCTGAACCAGCATTCCAACTCAGGTCTACTGCTGAATTCTTTGTTTCTAGGCCATTGTGTCCTCTTAAGACCTGCACCATGCAAAAGACGCCCCCAAGAATGCTGTACTATATGTGAGCTGGTCTTATTTAAAAAAAAAAAAAAAAAAAAAAAAGGAAAAGAAAAAAGCAAAATACCATCCTTAAATAGAATCATTCTATGCAGAATAGAAAAAAAATTTAAAAGTCACAAATAATAGTGGCAGTCTCCCCTGCCCCTCCTTAACAGAAATCAGAAATAGGACTTGGTAATTTCGGTTCAAGAAAAAAATGCAGCATAAATTAACGGTTCAGTTAAAGGGCTTTCACCCACCAAAGAGGCTGTGTGTGATTCATCCAGAACTTTCCATATGTTCTGCCTTAACCGCTGAGCTGTGCTTCTAACCTTTGTGTCATTCAGCGATTTCACTTATTAGTCAATCCAACTCTCCCCTGTTGTTTACCGTATTTTAACTATAGAAGAGGTAGAATGTTTAATCAGCCACAACTCAGAATCTTTATAATAAAAGGCTTTATCCATAAATCTCTTAACAGTTTGCCGTTGTCCATAGCGTTTCAAGGCTGATTTATAGGCCTTTGATGAGGATTTAACAATAACTCAGCCCCTCAGAAAGGTGTGTTAGAGGACTGCATAATCACACTTCTGAAGGTACTTGACAAGTCTATATAGCTACACAGAAATTACAATTTAAAGAGTGCCTTTCAGTTACCAACTGCCGCTGCAATTGAAGACACTTAATTCTAGAAGTTAAAATCTCTGACAAGACCACATGAACACCATGAGGAGTGCTCCATTTAGAGAGAAGTGTGATAATACACCAAATTCTGTATTTGAGTTTAAAAATTAAGGACATTTGCATGAGAGCAGGGTCTATACCTTAGACTCATTTTCTTCTGCTATTTGTTTCCCTTGCAGGGATCTTCTGTTTCATGATTAACTGAAATGATGAAAAATTGGAGTGAGCAACTGCAAGGCGCAAAGGCAGACAGGATTCATACCCTTTCCCAGAAAAACAAGGGATAGAGAGACAGACAGACAAGCACACATATATTTTATAATATTCCACTAGCTTTGTACACCCAAAAGCATGGCTGTTTAGGTCAATTTGTTGCCTTCCAAATAGTAGAAATCTTTCACCTTAAAATCAGTATGTTGGGAAAAAAGGGAAAAAAAAGAAAAAGAAAAAGAAAGCCTAGGGAATTTCCTAATCTCAGCATCGAGCTAGTATCTTGAGAATAATTTTTACCGTAAATTTGTGCTCTGGGGTAAAACTGGAAAATGACTTCAAACAAGACATTTTTAAGATGGGTGTTTGTGTACAAAATAGATCTTATTACAGTTATAGCAAGATCCAGCTAAAATTGAGCAATTCAGGCTGTGAACAAGAGAGCCAGCCAGCCCATGTAACTCAGGCCCAGCTCCTTCCTCCCCAACACGCTCATCTGCCAAAATTCCATTAATTGCTTCCAGGACATCACATTTTTCACCTTGGAACAAATGAACGCAGGGAAAACCATCTCATAGACAGTACTGAAAGAGACTTTAGAAATAATTTAGTCTACCTCTTTCCCCACCTGCTAAAGTTTCATTCCCCCTGTGATATGATCCCCAGAGATATTTCATCATCCTGGTCCTTTGCCCCTGAGACATACGAAGAAATAACACAGAGCAGCGGAGACACACTGTGCCTTTGGGGATGGTAACAGCCAAAAACAGTAAAACATTCCACTAGTCAAGAGCACCTTGAATATCTGATTAAGCTGCAGGACAGAATTATACTTCAGTTCCAACGAAAACTGTTTAAACTAAGTTCCAAAGCCATCCACATCGGTGACCCGGGGCCGCAGGGGTGTCCACCGCCAGGCCCAGGGCTAGGATTGAATTTCCCCAGACAGTTCACTACTGCAGACGATAACAGTTGCCACATTCAAGTTTCATATGTTCTAACACCCTGTGATTTAGACTCACGTTCCACTGGTACAGCTGCCTACCTCTGTGTGTAAATAGGAACAGAGAGTCAAGTTGAGGTCCCCAGCGCGCGGAAAAACAGATCCTTTTCTATCTTAAGAGACAAACTTGTTGTCCCTGGGCCTCATGAGGACCAGGACTCTGGATCATTTCAGTGGCAGAAACATCTTTGATCGATATTCAGAAAAGGATGTCCGTGGCGTGTGGTGGGTTCTCCTTGGATCACTTCTGTGGGTCAAGTGAAAGGGAATCAGCGATGGAAAGCACCTCAAATTCTATCTCTTCGAAGAAAGGGAGAGCAAGATTCACTTTCTGCATGTACCTGGACCACCCTGGTGGCCCCAAAGTCTCATGTGAAATACGGGAAACATTTATCATTTACAAGTAGAAGAGGAGTGTGGAAAAGACACACCGAAGACTTCTGCAAAGATAGAAGGGTGGTAGCTCTCAGAGTCCTAGTATATCACTTACAGGTCCGTTCTCACTTTTTAATTAGTGTAGTGTTATCTGCCATTGACATGCTCAAGCAGCCACGGGGTACCCAGCCTGGCATACAGCAGATATGGGTGGTTGGGTTGAAGAGGTATTTTAGAACCGGTAGTATTTATAAATCCTTCGACACATCTGCATAGGAATTTAAGTTCATCTGGGACTGGGACTATTTTGTTCACTTTAGCGTATGTAAAACAGAATGTTACAGAGAGTAAGTGACTTAATAAATGTTTGGAGAGCAGAATATGCACCTTCTGAAGACTTCAAGGTATTACATATCTTTCACCAGTTTAGAAAGTTAAGCCAAAAATGTTTTGGTGTTGCTCAACCTAGTAATTTTCCACTGAATTCTAGAGCTATGGGTTCTAGAGTATAATATTTGGGAATATATAAGTGACTCCCCCATTATTGTTCAGATAGCTCTTTGAGCTCATTTTTAAATGTTTTTTTTATCTTCTTCTAGCCCCCAAGAATGAATAAATATGAATGAAACCAAGCATGATTTCTAAGAAATTTATGAAGATCTGACACAAAAAACATACAAGTGAAAATAAATGACCTAATTCTCTTTTTCCTCTTTTTGCTGCTCTTCTCTTCTACTCTCTGCCCAGATCAATGTCAATAAACTCCACATTCCATCCCAAACAACAGATGAATAGAAGATTAGCTTTTCAAGGAAACAGCTGTAAATAACTATAATCTAGTTAGTAAGATTCCTTATGGCTTAAAGGTTAAAATAACAGGAATCCTAAGCTTCCCTGATCAAAAATTTTAATTCCCTCCCTATAGGAAAACAACGGGATACCTAAAGTTTAAAAAGAAAGTCATGTACATATCATTTATATATATGAACTAGTAATAAAGAACCAGGACAAATAAATTTAATCCTTTAAAACTCAGCTAAGCAAAAATCTAAGGGTCTCATAACTAAGTATTTTCTGAGAAAAAGTGAGAAGCTAGCTTAAGGCAAATGAGTACTCCTTGTCCTAAGAGGGCCCCTCACTCCCAAAACACAGCAGCCTAAGAGAATGTCCAAATAAATTTGGCCAAGTTCAAAAGAACTCAAAATGAAGTAGAAATAATTAATTTGGCCCAAAACGCTGATTCATCTTAGGTACCTAAACAAGGAAATACGAAATATCAGGTTTTGATGGAACAATAATTTGGATATAAATATAATAATTGTGCACAACTATGTAGCAGGCATTGGCAAAGCGATGGGAATATGAGGGATATAACTGCACATTAAAGAATGAACTCGCTTCTTCAGATGTCTTTCCAATGAACGAGCGCTTTGGTGGAAATGTTTGTTGCTTATGAAGAACAGGGAGGGCACGCTGTAGGATGGCCCCTTAAAAGCACCTATTCCCTGAAGGCCAGCATGGGTCATACCAGGGCTGGAAAGCTAAGGCAGAATGGATACAAGTGAGAAAAAGGAACTAAGTGGGACCTCGGCACTGCCACGGAAAATCAGTTTGTACCTTATTTGACAGACACAGAAACTGCCTGTTACCAACAATACCATATTTGGCAGAAGACAGCTCTTCTCTAATTAGAATGAAGTATGTCTTTTATTTGATGACTCAATAAGGCACAGATAAATTGGGTATTTGCATTCCTTTAACCACCCACTCTGGAAGATACAACAAAGCAGGTGTGATAGATGCATGTCACATACAGAATGATCATCGGAGGACCACTGAGCTGCACACTTCATCTCTACCTCGGAAGAGATGTGAGGGTCCAGTTCCAGAACAGAGACCACCATGGATCCAAGAAGCCTTAATGTCCGTGAGGAGTCACACGTCTCTAGGGAATGACCACATGCAAACATTCCCGAAGGTTCCAATTAGTTCCAAGAGAATACTACAGAGTTCGAGGCTGCTCTGGGAATATTAAGATTTTCCCCACAGAACCAATCAGGATCCCCTTAGGAAGTCTACAAAAGAGAACTCTGTCGTTGAGAGACCAATGAACGGGGCCGTAAGCCAAGAGCATGGCTGGAGTTGTTTTCTGCAGCAACCTCAAACTTTCGAGGTAACTAGAATCCAGGAGTCACCATGTTCTCCTAAACACATGGCCTCTACACACCAGGCAGTTGGGCTTACTGAAAATGAACCACTTCCTTTTTGTTGTCCTTACGGCTAAGCTGGCTGTCTAGAATTCAGTCCTTTCAGGAAAAGGAGCACAGCCAACGCACAGTCCGCGTGGCTGGCTGCACTATTTCCCCTGGGATTTATATATTCCTTAAATTATTTAAGAATTAGTAACCTTTAAATGCATTAACTGAACATTTTTATTTCAAATAGAAGGAGTCTATCATCACCTCCTGAACATTGCCAGTCTCTCCTCCTGTTGTGTGAAACTCAGCCATTTAATGGGCACAATTAAGGTCTGATTTTTCTCTCCTTCCCAACTGAGAACATTTGCTAATACTTACTGCTGATAAGCAAATTATCAGTTTTCATAGTTGCTCTTGCTTACTAGCTCCAGGACCTTATGTGAATTTCCGAGTGTCTAGTAGGTACTCAACATTTATGGAATGGATCAACCAAGTTACCACTAGAATACTAGGAGGCTCCACATGAACCATGTAAGGAGGAGTCTGACACGTTGGAGGCACTCGGAGACTGCGGGAGAACACGGGTGGTATTGGTAATGGTGAGAAGGTGGTCAGAGTGCCCCTCGCAGCAGCAAGTCTTTTACTTATGCTACTGTGGAGAAAAAAAGCAGATCAAATAAAGGATATTCTCTGATTTAGGAGGAAGTCATCCTCCAATGAATGTGGACAAAAACAGGATAGGATTTGAAGAAGAGCTTTACACAATATCCAAGGCAATAGGTAGTGGGTACAATTTCCTGCTTCCCACCTATCATACGAACTACTGAATGGAAATTCTAAGTTAACGTCAATAAAATATGGAAGTCAAGGACTCTCGGACAGAAACCCAAGCAGCTGGCTCATTCCCACTGTGCCACACGGAGGGTAAAAATGGTTCTCCTCAAACTCCTAATATCTTCCCGTTTCTTTTTTTTTCTTTAATTTTATTTATTTATTTGAGTGAGAGAGAGCACAAGTGGCGGGGGGCAGAGGGAGAGGGAGAAGCAGACTCCCCACTAAGCAGGGAACCCAACGCAGGGCTCGATCCTAAGAACCTGGGATCATGACTTTTGAGCCAAAGGCAGATGCTTGACCGACTGAGCCACCCAGGTGCTCATCTTCTCATTTCTAATAGCAGCAACAACCAGTTCAAGGTAAGTAGGAAAGCAGTTTGGGATCTGGAAATATGAATTCATCCAAAATGATGAACAGTAGTTTAGTCACCCAGTTAGGGTATGGATAAACTCTAAATAGTGTCAGAACATATGTAAAAATAGAAAAATCTGCAAAGAGCATCTTTTTTATACCTGACAATTGCAAATACAAGACAGTTTCTTAATGAACCTAGGATGAATCGAACAATGGCCCCAGACCTGATACTACATCCACTACCCAAGACAGGTGAAAGGCACTAAGGGGGGTGAGGGGGTGGGGGCACAGATTTTATTGAGCCAGTGAATCCTTTAAAATCAAATCAATTCCCCAAATATGAAAAAGATCATTCTCTTCTCCGTGAGAGAAGTTGAGACCATGCCCATAGCACAAACTAGCCCTAAATATTTCAGATCAATGGCTAGAAGTTAAGTCATGTAAGAACATCTGGATAGTGATATATCAGTGAAAACTATTATATGGCATAAAATGAAATTACATTTTGGTGGCAGTTTAGTTCACTGGTATGTTTAACGCTTTGGGTAGCATAGTAACATAAAACTGCTTCAGTTTTCAGAAGACTCCCATGGAAAGCAGATCACTCAAAGAGAAAAATCAGACTGACATCAAAATCCCCATCAAACTAATGCTGGAGTGGGTAGAGGTTTTTTTTTTTTTTTTTTTTTAATGTGACTTCTAATGCCATTGGACTGAAAAAGTATTATGTTTACAGTGTTTCCCTTTGTTTCTGAATTTTTTTGGTTGACTCATGGAATTGCTCGAATTCAGGTATTTTTGTTTTATTCAATCATGCTTAATTAAGAATAGAGCCTGCCTAAATAAAACTCACTACATAAAGATCTGCAATTATGGAAATAATCGCTCACAGTAATGGCTTTTAAAGGCACCTCATACCTAGAAATCAGGAAAAGCAAGTTAACCTTTTCTATAAAGAACTAAACAAAAGATGGTAAACAAATACATCTCCAGCCCTAATTAGGGCTATAGAGTAAAATGTAATAGCAGACCTCATAAATCCATCTTTAGAAAGAACAGCTAAAAGCCTGAGGTTGAGGAAGGGCTTAGAACATGAATAGAATGTAAAAATGTAGGACACAATGCTCTACCCCATGCATCTAGATCCACGAGAATGTACCTAGTGTGCCTGTATTCCAGGCATCCCTAGAGTGTGGTTAATTGATGACTACTTTTGCTACCCCTCTCCCCCAAATAATTATTAACCATTAATGTATACATCTTAAATGTGTGGAGTGGTTTAAAGGTGGTTTTCAATTTTACGATCCAGTTCCATGGGAAAATAGCGCCAATGGCCTTGTATTGATAGAACCGCACCAATCTTAAAGGAACACATCGACTACATAAAGTGAAGCCTCTTGGTTCAGAGAGGGAACCAAGAGCACTCCTTGCAAACTTAGGTATTTTAGGGGAAGAATTTATATTAAAAATTAGAGGCAATTTTGTCTTTAGAAGTTTTTAGCTTTAAAGCATATCAGTGCATGACCAAGAACGCTGCAGAGTCTATTTCTGGAAAAATAATTTTAAGAGTTAACAACTGCCTTTCGGAGATGACTAGGTGTAATCAGACATGGACATAGAAGGATTATTTCTTGCAGA
The DNA here is from genome assembly GCF_002288905.1 of Enhydra lutris kenyoni. NCBI lineage: Eukaryota > Metazoa > Chordata > Mammalia > Carnivora > Mustelidae > Enhydra > Enhydra lutris. The sequence continues at coordinate 30,112,453 of NW_019154103.1, forward strand.
ACCAGATTATTTCCTGCAGAACATTTTCAGAGCTATACTGTCAATATAGATTAAATGGATATACCAAATCTCTTAGACATCACATTTATTTTCACCCGTGTCTCACCAAAATGTGGAAGGCAGGGGAAAATTAGGGGATGTGGCTTAATTTTCTAAGTAAAATTGTAACAGTATTCAACAGCCACATAAATGATTCACACGTTCAAAACAGACAAATGCTTGATAACGTGCTTAACCAAATCATACACTTGCTTCCTCTTCTCTGCCTGTCCTCATCTCCTCCTTTTGATGGAAAATTAGGGAAGTCATCGAAGTAGAAGCCTCTTGGCCTCCAAAGAAACCTGAAAGTTATTTCAGGACTCTCAGAAGACTTCTTGACCTAGTTTTGTGCTGCGGTGGGGGGGGGGGGGTTCTGGGGGGTAAGGGGAGGGGAGAAAGGTAGCAGAAATAATCCGTAAGGTTTTTAGAGGTAAGGAAATCAAGTATCTACACTTGAAACTGTCTATTAGCAGCGTTCATGCTCTATACCACTCCGACATTGCCATCTTTTTTTTCCTGGTCTTTGCCACCTACTGTTTTAAGATAGGAAGACTGTGCCTCTCTTTTGGGGCGGCCAAGCTCTAACAACCAGAAAGACAATGTAGGCAGCAGGAGATGCTGAGAGAAGACAGTAAACTCATGACCATAGGCATCACGGTGCCAGGCATCAGGCTGCAGACCAACGCACACAAGACAAAGTCAACAGAACTGGACAAACCACAAGGGCCACCTAACACCGGCAACGATGAAGTCCAACACTCCAGTGACCTTCCTCCTTGGTTCATGCTGGAACTCATTGAAAAATACGGGTTGGCAAGAAATTAGTCAAACAATTTCTTGCCAATTCCCAAATCTGTCTGGGAAGAGTGTTCAAATTCTACCTTCTGCTTCTGTGGTCACAACGAGCCTTTAAAGCAACCTGATTTTTATTTTCATTAAAAACCAGTGAGGGAGCCACCAGGCCTTCTGGCATGTTGCTCCACAGTTAAAACAGGGAGTTGAGTCCTGGTCATCTCAACTGTTTTCTCATGTTCTGGGAAAGAATCTCCTCATGATTTGTCTTTTCTTCAAGTGATGTTTGTCACCTATCTATCCTGGTCTCTCTGCACTGACACTAATCTGCCTTGAAATTGGCTGATTCTGCTCAAGCCATGTTTACAGGAGAGCGAGTTATATCAGGCTGTCCTTGTTCATAGACCAGTTTATGCTCTATAGCAGAGAGATTATTAAAACCTATACATTACGTGCATACACTTGAAAATGACTCAATCTGGGGAAGATAACTGTATCATATCTGCATTTCATTGTTTGGGTTGTAGAAAGAGGCCAGGTAGCATTACAATCTTGAATGGAAATGGTTTCCTAAATATATTATCCTCCTCAAGATACATCTAACAACTGTTAGTGCCCAGGAGACAAAGGCTAACGGGAAAAAAAATATGTGTAATAGGATGTAGAGAGAGATGGGAAGAGAGAGGGAAAAGCCTCATTTAAATGATCAAGCTGAGCATTAACCACAAGGAGAGAAAAACAAATGTTCTATGTTTTGCACAAACATCAATTACGTCTAGTAATTTAGCTGATTCCTCTCACTGAACAGGTGCTCTGGCTGCAGTGCAAAGTGAAAAGCCTGCACACCACTCTGGCTTCTCTGAAAGGTACCAAGGGTCCTCAACTTGCTCTGAGAAAGATTTCCAACAGTCCCTGGCACTGACATTATTGACAGTTTTCACAAAGCCCCTAGCAAGTAGGTGGCGCAGGAAGAGTAAAACCTAGCCTCAAGACAGCCTCCAGACTTGCTGTTTCAAGAGGCTGCCAATGTGGGGCAGAGAGGGAACCCTCAAAGAAGAATCTGCAGACGGTCATGAGTTGGGGGACACGTACCCCAATGAGATGTGCGTGACAAGGAGGGGCAGGACAAATGAACAGAGTCCACAGACAGCCACCAACTTTAAATATAAGCAACAGATTTCACTTTCTCATAGACTAAGCCCGAAACTGCTTTAAGAACAAGGAGCTCTCATCTGAGTTTAATTCCCAGATCGCCTTCTATTCAGACCGTAAACAGCAAAGCGACAGAAAGACTTAGAACACGTAGGAGGGGGAAAGATATCATCAAGGGCCCTGCTAATTATATCCAAGTGAGTTAAGCAGCCTCCAAAAAAGTGAAAAATTATAAAAACATAGATACACACCGGTAAAGAGAATACTCTTTCCTGTAGTAAATATTTTTAAATTGTGAAATGAAGCTGAACCACATGGAACTTCTCCAGCAAAGAGGTACAAAGCTAGGTAAGTGGAACATATTCCAAATGGGACGTGAAATAAAAAGGAGGCCATACGCTTTTGTCTTTTTTTTTTTTTTTAAAGATTATAAAATAACAAAGTCCAAAAGAGATCACCCTTTAACACTCTTTGTTTACTTTCTACCTAAGTGATTAATGTTGTTTCCCAAAGAGTGGGGTTTCTTCCGGGAAAGAATTGGCTTAGGTACTAAGGCATCTGCTGGCTTGAACTTTACTCCTTGCAAAGTGACTTGGGTTCTTCCCTCTTTGCTTATAGTTCCTGATTCCTAAATTTCCCCTTTTATAAACTCTGCCAGAAAAGGAATTTCTTCAGTGCTCCTGCCTTCTTTTGATGATGAATTGCTCTATTTCCTTGTCTTACACAAATATATGACCGACCACTATTTATACAAAACCTGGGAATACAGCCATTCATTCTTCCAGACCTGGCTCTTTGGAGTTCACAGCTCTGCACACCCCAGGTTACACACATCAGCATGGCAGTCTGCTCCAACAGGAGGGAGCCCCAGGTGAGGTGGCCCAGAAATGCCTTAAGGATGTTAACTTGGGATCTCCTTGGAGACAGAGCTCTTGGAGAGACAAATCAGGCTTCCGTATCGTGTTTCCTCAGCTGTACAAGAATGCCTTCTACTAACACAGTTAAGAGGGTAAGTGGAAATGACTAAGGAAGCCTACAAAGACCTTCATAAAAACGCTAAAAGCAACAGGCCTAACTCCTCTTCTTTTTGGACTGGTAGCCCCTTCCTAGAACTCTAAACTCGACCTACTAAACCACAACCTCAGGAGAATGACATTCTTGAAATGCTTCCAAAGAAGTTCATCCCAAGGGAGGAGAATTTATAGTTCTGTGTCAAATGTCAGTGATCGGAGATCTCCAGTCACTGGCCTAAGACAAGAACCTCAACATGTTCCAAGGGCCAGAAGGCTGGGCCCTCCTCACGGCCACCACAACTGCTTTCCGAAATTGTTTTGAGAAATAATGTGACCAGAACTGGTTTAGATAGTCTTTTGGATAGTTTATGGGCCCATATTTATGAGCATTTTCCACACCAGTAATCACAGCTTGTAAACAGTTTGGTTCTTAATACAAAAATTTTAACAGTTGTGTGGGTGGGGCAAGAGGGGAGTGTCTGTGTGGAATGAATCTATCATTGTACATATTTTATTACCATCTGTTGTTTCAATGATTTTTAATTACTTAACATGCAATTCTCAGTGTTGAAATTATATTTAAAAGTAAGCTACCCTGTTCAAATAGTTTCCATGTGTTTGAGGTAGAATGGGGAGTAGGGACAGAGCTGCAAAGACCAGAGGTCACAAAAAGTCCTCAGCCTGCATACATGCTTTACTTGGCTGGCACAGTTATGTTTTTTGTTTTTGTTTTTGTTTTTTAATTTGCGTCAAGACTTGAAAGTCAGTATTGAATAACCTAAAAATCTAGATTACTAGTTTCCCATAAAAATATGGTAACATCTGGCAATACTGATTAATATTCATGCCCAGCCGCAGAGCTGAATAGCAGCTGCCCCTTGAAGCAGGGCCTGTCCTCTCCAGATGATGACAGTCCCCATTTCTTTCCACAGAACCCTATCTTCATCACTTCTTTGTATCACCCACTTGGCCTTTATTGGCATTTGAGTTTGAAACACCAGATCGAGATCAAGAAGTTTAACACATGGCAAGTGCTTAATAAAGATCTATTGAATGAATGAGTCAATGAAGAATTAAACTTTAAAAACAGCAGCATAGACCAGCCCCATATACATTCCAGTCTGTTTATCAAAGCAGTTCCTTTTTCCACTTTCAATGTGATGTAAGTATTAAAGTATATTTTCAAAGTGGTCTCCAACAATTAAAAAAGAGTTTCAACAGAAGAAACCTCAGTTCCACCGATGCTCAAACTCCACTAAACCACGGCACAGATTCGGGACCCAGATTTGACCAAGAAGTCTACTGATGGATGCGAAATACAGCCCTCATTCTTGAGGAAAAGCTAAACCCAACACTGCCTAGTTATTTGTAACACCGACAGGCTTTAAATACTCTAGAAATCTCTCGTTCTTTTCATCTGCAAAGCTGACCGTACCCAAACCCATTTGCTGGTCTTGATGTAAGAGGAAATGAGGCAGACCGACCATATGATTTCTTTCAGATGGCTTTAAACTTCCTCCATGCAGATTAAGGAAGCACCAGACCCCCGTCAGAACACGACTACCCAGGAGCTGCAGAGACAGGCCCTTCCAGAACAGGACCCCCGTTAGATGGAGAGGCCCCCCCAAAAGATGGGCTAGAACCCTTCCAATATGCAGGAGTCCGCATCCGTGAGCAGTACTCACTGGGGAGCTGTACACAGCAAGGGACGCGAAGTGAAATCTGAGACTGTACCCAAACCGACACGCCGCCTAACCTCCCCACCGAAATGACAAACCAGGGGGCGCTCTGCCATTTTTTTCCACGAACAAGGCCCAACTCAACAGCCATCGCAGAAAAACAGGAAAAAACCCTCGCTTCTTTGGACTCATTTTTCTGAGAAGCCATGAGAAAACCTCAAGGAAGTACAATCTGTCAAATTTCATGTTTCACAAAAGCAGCGGCGAAAAATATTAAAAGGGATGTGAGAAACCAACCTGTGGAAGCTGGAGCACGGGATCTCTGTTCACGCTCCTAACTCCTTGTGTGACGCCTTTGCTGTCCAAGGAAGTGCGTTAGCACCTGTGTTGAAACAGCGCTGGGAGTGGCTGAGTGACCCCAGGGTTGGGAGAAGATACTCATCACTACAGCTACGGGCCGTTACCTGCACTCCGCGCTAGCAGTCGCCCATCCGGGACGGTGAAAACAAGGCCAGGCTGTTTCTAGGAGGCACTGCCTTCTGACCACAAGGCTGGACTTCCTCCTTGAGCCCTTCTGTGGCTGTGCATCAGGAGAACAAATCCATCCTCTCTGGAAGGAGATGGGAGTCCCAGCCAACCTGTTTGATTACTCTCATTGTGTCGGTAACGCCAAGACCACGATGGGGAGAATGCGCGGCTTTTGACTTCAAGTCCAGCCTACCCCGTGGTTCTTCAGGCCTGCCTTGTTTCATCAGAGATTTTTAAACCTCCACAGCATAGGTTCTCAATTCTGGTGGCACATTAGAAACACCTGGGGAGGGGCGCCTGGGTGGCTCAGTGGGTTGGAGCCTCTACCTTCCGCTCAGGTCATGATCTCAGGGTCCTGGGATAGAGCCCCTCGTTGGGCTCTCTGCTCGGCGAGGAGCCTGCTTCCCTTCCTCTCTCTCTGCCTGCCTCCCTGCCTGCTTGTGATCTCTCTCTCTCTCTCTGTCAAATAAATAAATAAATAGAATTTAAAAAAAAAAAAGAAATAATAGAAACACCTGGGGAGCTTTTAAAACCACCAACCGTCAGGCCTCACCCGACTCTAATTAAATCAGACTCTCTAAGGGTGGGGTCCCAGGCCTCGCTCCCCTCTCCTCAAGGAGGTTCTCAATGTGCAGCTAGACTTGAGAACCACAGATCTTGGACGGCTAAAGTGAAGAAGGCAATAGAATCAGAAAGGAACTGCTAACTCAAAAGAAAAAAGACAGAGGAAAACATGGGGTGTTATTAGAAAAGGCCACCCTCTCCACCAAAGTTACAAATCTACCCTACCCTGGGTCTCCCAGGCCAGCTCAGATCAAATTCCTCTCCTGACCCAGCTATCACCCTCTTTCCTCCCGAAACTCCTCTTGTTCTTTATAATCCAGGTTCTTTTAACGTGGCTAAACTAGAATTCTCTCCTGCCTCATGGAAAATACTTGCTTCTAAGAAAATGTCTATTTGATTAGTAAAAGAGGTAAAACAGAACAAAGTATGCACTGGTCTTCCCGTTGCTTTTCCTTACTGGCTCTCTGAACAATTAAATCTGAAATGGAAAAAAAGAAATCCTTTTTTTTTTTTTTCCTCTTTCAAATAGTTCTGTAAGTTTGGGTCTATTTGCCTCGTTGATACAACCTCCTTCGTCTATCTTGAATATGGGAACATCCATGATGGGTTTTGAAGACTGTGAGGTTTTTATCAGAGACCAATTCAGAAGGTGAGGTGCACTTTTAAAGATTATGTGTGTGACACATTGGTAATTACTTTCTAAATAATGTTGTAATTGGATGAGTCATCGAAGCAACCCCAGGCTTATAATGAGGGGTAAAAAGAAGGGCTATCTGGTGGTGGTAAAGAGAGGCACAGGTCCAAGAGAAGGAAGCAGGAAGGCAGGCGGAGAAGGAAGAGAGTTAAAAATGAGCACGGTCCCGGCAGGGTATGACAGCAAGGGGTTTGGATATCAGTGCCAGCTGCTGTAATCACCACCATCCACAAGCCAAACCCTTAGACATAAGCTCAGAGATTCAACTTTTTTCAAAAGTTAATTTTTTAAAGCAAAACCCAAGTTAATAAAATGTTCCAGTAATCCCCTATCATCAAATTTTACTCAATTTGCGGTATGGAACTTCATTTATTCATATTTTTAGCTACAAAGTCAGGGCCAGCTTTCTTCCAACCATTTTCTCATCCTTCCCCTCACACAGCGTTCCACAGACATGCCCTGTGGCAGGCCTCAGCAAATGGCAGTCCTCGTGCTAGGCTGTGGATGTTGAGGCACTTGGCTTGAAATTAGGAAAACAGAAAAGAATGGAATACGATTCATTATTCCCAAATACAGATGACATTTAGGCCTTTTCCACTGCTCATTTTTGTGACCTGGATACTAAAGGAGCCTTCTGGCCAAAATGGCAGTGAGTGGGTGGGTCACTTCTCTTATTACTGTGTCTCATATCAGTTAGTTTAATTTTGTATAATTTGTGGCATATGGCTGGATGACAAGAAGGAAAAAAATGAAATCAAAGAAAATAGAGAGGAAGAAGGAAGTGGAGTCATTGGTCCCCCTGTATAGTAGCCAAGAAAGTACATTATAAAAACCAAGATTGAACCTTTGGTTTAAATTTTTTTTTTTTTAACTTTGATTACACAGTTGGGTTGGTTTGTGAATATGGTAATAAGTATAACCTTTAGAGTCGAAGGCAGGAGGAGCAGATGGAACCTAATTAATAGTGAAAATTTGTTAATCTGTCTTCCTAAGAGAAAGTAAAGTCAGTTATACTTTACCAAGGAATTTCTCTGTACAGTTTAATAAAGGCATTCACTATATGACTGGGGCCTCATTATGAAATGACTGTGTTTAATATAAGCCTGTCCCAAACCCCAGTAATTAACACCACCTACCCTATCATATAAAGCTTAAAAATACCATTAACACGAAGCCCAGTTGTTATATATCACCATGTACCCTTTTAAATCCATTATTCAATAAATATCCTTTACAGAAAAAGCAGCAATAACTCACTTTTGGGAAGCTGAGAAAAGGAGAGATAAACTTAATTTACTATGAACTCAAGTTTGTAATGTCTCAGAAATTATAAAACTTTATCACCTCTGGGTGGCCTCCCTCCAAAGCCACAAGTAACAGCCACCCCACTTGGTGTCAACACCACAGCGAAGGGATTAAAAACACAAGATTCTGAATTGGACAAACTGAGATTTCATTGCCAGCTTTGCTGCTGCTTCTGTGTGCAAGATAATTAAGCCTTCTAATCCTCCATTCTCTGATCTCTAAAATGGGGGTCAAATAAGTTCTTCAAAGTGTCTTGAACATGCATATTCAATAAATGATACCTATTGACATAAAATGATATGTAAACCTTAAAAAGTAAAAGTGGAAAAAAAGGCACTTGCATTGCTAGGTGGTGATCAACAGAAAGACTTCTATTCCTACCCAGTAATAATCAAAGACTCCAAATATTTATTTTTCTTCAGTTGTCTAAGAAAAAAATACTTCCTGCTTTCTATCACTGCTTGTCAAAACAAGATAGAGAAATAAAATTCAAGTGTAAGGAGAAAAGCTACAATTTTACTTATAGCCTTTGGGTTAGGATAAAATGTAAATTTTTTTAGTCAAAAGTGAAAACAAATGTCTTTCCTTTTTTATTAATTATCAATAATAACTGTGGTGATTTGGAAGAATGCCCAACTGATCTTTGGCTTCAAAATGTTTGAAAAAGTTATTCAACTTGTAAATCTGACATTTCTTTATCTCCCAAGCAAGAGGAGTCATATGGAATGAGCAGGCTTTGTCCATACTCCTCAAACATTTCTTGTCCAAAGTAGACAAGGACAAAATACTGGGGATTCTATTTCTGTTACCACCGAGACTTTATTTTCTGGGAAAATCAACAAAAGTAAGTCCTAAAGTGAATTCTCATTGGCAATTCACTAAAAAGACAAAAAAGAAGAAGAAGAAGAAAAAAAAAAAACAAAAACAATCAAAAGCTGGATCAGGTAGAGCAAAACCCTAGGACTCTAAGACCCAAGATCTAGGTCTGCTACTTATTTAACTGGGTGGCCTTAAATAAATTACTTAACTTCTCTGAGCTTATTTCTTCCCCTATAAATTGGGGTTAATAATACTTCTTTCAAGACAGGTGCAATGATTAAATGAGAGAAGTGAAACAGCCAGGCACACAAAAATTATTTTAGAAAACAGCTCATTGATTTAAATCTAATTTGATTTAAATGTTTAAAAAAAAAACAACACCAACCAAAAAAGAATGCACTGAGAGAAGAAAAAGCTACTATATTAATCTTTTTAAAACCTAAAATTAACTATCAAAAATGAAATTATATCCCATACACACACACACACACACACCATAAGGTATACATGAGCAGGCAAAGGCAGATAACGTATATAAGCCTCATCTTGGTCAAATTTGGTTTCTATCAAACAACCTAACGAATTCCAATGTAAGCTTCTACTCAGCCAACATTACTTGGAAATGGATTCATCTCCCGCAAAATTATTTCCTTCCACTGGCACTGACCCATCACCACAAACATCATCTAGTTTTTTCAGAGAACTGAATCGGTAGCTGGATACAAGAGCTGAGGAACATCTTGAAACACAGCCATATTGTATCACACAGAATATAGCTTGGAAAAATATTACTTTTCACAAACAAAAAACTTGGCTAGAGAAGAGGGGAAGAGAAGATTAAAACAAAATATCTCCAAGTTCGAAGTGTAGAAAAGGAATTGAAACAAAAAACACTGAGAATGAAGTGTACTCAAGCCTTGTGCATTGTTGCTGCTTCCAGGAGATGCATTTTGAATATAACAAGATGAATTTCAACAGACCATGAACCAGAGATTTTCAACATGATAAAGGGGAAACGATATATATTCAATTTTTACAACCACTGAGTGAGCAGAAAACCGAAAATTCTTCAGCTGCTGGTAATGTGCTGATAGAAGTGCATCCCCCAACAGAATTCCTAATGAACTGCCAGCAAAATGGAGAAGTATTAAACAAACCGCAGAGAACAAATGATTGTTTGTGCTAACCCAGATCTCTAACAACTTCCACAGTCATTTTCCTATTTTTGAATGAGAAAATCACTAAAGATCATTTAAATAATTTATTCAACCGTTTATGAGAACCCTTAAGAGTCCTCAAAGACGATAGGAATTCACAAAATAACATATGTAGGAGATAATGGAGAGCATCCACCATTTCTACTGTTTAATGAGTGCCTAGCGCACGTCGGACATCACGCGAGGTACTTCACAAGCCTCATCACCACCCACCTCTCAGCAGCATGGAGGAGAGACACAGTGTTAGTTTACATTTTACAGCTGAGGAATCAGAGGATGTAAGGCATTTTCCTCACCTGGAATGCTGCCCAGGGTTCTGCATCATTTTTAACATCTTATCCACAATGACTGGCTCTGATACCAAATGGAGTGGGATAGTAAATATTCCAAAGGGATGGACGATAAGCAAGAAGTGGAATTCATCACTGAATGATGGAAATTAAATTCTGGGGAAAGACTAGTTTATGCTTTAAATATAGAAAAATCAAGATTCATAATGGACCACAGACTCTTTGTGTAAAACCAGATGTGATGGGAAATACAGGGAAGAAAAAAAGAAAGAAAGAAAAACCAGAAGGAAAAAGACCAGAATTATCCACTTGAGAAGTTTATAGTCAGAATTCAGAATCAGAATTATGAACCCTGTCTGACCACTCTACCAATGACATTAATGTGCTGCTCATCCAGTTAAATTCTCAACTCTTAAACTGCAATAGAACATTTTCGTTTTTTTTCCTTTAAAGTAGTCAACAGTCTAATTAAAATGCTTTAATATTCCCTTGTACGGCAAAATACCACAAAGTTGAACTCCTTAAATACATCTGAATATGGAATACTTCTGAATTATATTCAGTCTTTTAGCTCAATTCACAGAGTTAAAGATGCCCAAACAGGCCAGAATTAAACCTCAAATGAAACCACAAGAAGTCTGGATTGGAGGCATCCTACAGTTCAAGACACTGCATTCCCTAGTCAGAAAGTATTGTGGATATATTAAAGCAGATAAAAACATCATGCTTACTCACTTTAACAGTGGCTTACAAGGCCTACAAGGAAACAGGCAAGGAAACAGGATAAAAATCAGCAGGTATATATTTGAAGTGATGTGTGTACAAGGTTATTCACTACAGCACTATTTATATAGCAAAATACTGCAAACAGCCCAAGGGTCCATCACTAGGGAACACCTAAATAAACTATAGCACATCTACACAATAAAATGATATGAAGTTATAAAGAATAATGAAGAAGTTTTCTTGGTACTGATATGGAAAGATCTCCAATTTAAAAAGCAAGGTACAGAACAGAGTATATAATATGCTCTGAATGTAAGATGCTTTGAGGAAGAATGTGGGGATTTTCAAAATAGATATTTGGATGTGCTTGTAGTATTTGCACAAAAATAGAATATGCGAAAAACTAATAAAAGAGATCCTCTTTAGAGGATAGTGGGGAACAAGGGAATGAAGATAGCAGTGGAAGGCAAGACTTTTCAATATATATCTTTTTTTTTTTTAAGGTCATGTTGATTTTTGAACCTCCTGAATGTATTAACCATTAAAAAGTAAAATAAAATAGAAGTCCTACAGATAATTAGAAATTGATAGTCAAACTATACTTCAATTAAAAAAAAATCTTAAGAAACTGATAGAAAAGTTCTGCAATCTGTAGCAATTGTAAATAGCACAGCAGCCTAGAAGGACTTATCAGATATTTAATGAAAAGTAGCTACCTATGGAGAACGTGACAAGACATTGGAGATTTGGGGAGGACAGAAGGGTAATTGCCAATGCATGTTTCCAGGAAAAATCTTACTGTAGTGACTTTGCTATAAAGACTCCAGTGAGAGCTCTCATTCGTGGAAACTCATCTCCCAGGGTATGCCTTGCAACTGCTCAATGGCACCTACCCCTAGGAACATACCTGGAAAAAACCTGAAAAGATCTGCTACCGTCCAAAGCAGCGGCTTCCCTTCAGGACTCTCACCAATCTCCTGAATCCCTTCCAAATTCAGTAAAAAGGAATATGAAGTAGACAGACTCAAGAAATAATTACAACAAGACCCTGAATGACAGAAGAATTTGGATGCTGAAGTCCCCGGTCATCCCAATGATGAGTATGAGCGATCGGTGTCAGTCAGGGTTAATCACAGGCTACTTCCCAGAGGAAGTGAATTTGAGCCAAGGTTTGAAGGTGACAAAAGGGAAATGAATGCCAACTTGACAAGAGATGAATTGCAGTAAGATTTCACAGGGCTATGTGAAGAGACAGAACAGTAGCATGGAGCTAAGATGTGGGCAACCGTAATGGCATGCATTTAAGGGAAATGAATATAAATTATACTTGGAGGACAATCAGTGGGCTACAAGGTGTCAGTTACAGCACAAGAAGAGGAAGTGCTGACTACTGATGACTATTCACTGAAGATTACAACCCGATATATTGTTGTAGCCCCCAGGCCAACAAAAACCTGAGGGAATCAGCTCAGTCACTAAAATGTTTCCTTCTTCCAGTACAAATCTAAAGTACACTTACACCTGGTATTCCATCTCAAATCTGGCTCCTCCCATCCAAAGAGCTGGAGACAATTCAGAGGAGAGATCTTCTGGTGATCAAGATAGGGAGAGGCCCGCCAAGACCTACACAGATTAGAATCCCTTTGTCTGCAGGAATGCAAGCTGAGAAAAGTAGTGATCGAGTTCTTTCTTACTACCTTCACATCTGGTAACTACGAGAAATTAAAGCAAGCAGTCTTGATAAAGGATGTGGCAAAGTTAAGAGAACTCAGCATCCCTCGAGGAGGTTCGGGCTGAATCTGAAATTAACTTCTAAAAAGCTTTCGATTGTTTTATGGGAAATACATTCACAATATATTATTACTAGAAGAAAGGATCGTTTGTAGTATAATCCAAGGGAGGGAATCTTTGTCCACAATCTTTTGGCCCCGGTGGCAAGCAAAAAACTCACAATGCAATCCCACCTACCTCTATCTCAGCTGTTAGGTCCACTGGCAGGCTGGACAGAGGGGAAATCTCAAAGGGAAACAGCATAAACCCCAAAGCAGAGCATTAGAGCATCACAAAGTAATTCCCTACCAGTGTCTGCTCACCATTGCTTTGGGTTGCCCCATCTTCTCAGGACTGAAGAACAAAATGCTACTCTGAAAAAAAACCAACCCAAATCAATCAAGTACACAAAAGTTCACACGGTTAGGAAACCCCTATCATTTAATCTCAAGGCAACTGCAAAAAAACAAGGAAAGCTTCTCCCCTGATTAGGAGGATATGGCAGAAAGCATCTTTTTAAAGAGGAGTCCAGGGGCGCCTGGGTGGCTCAGTGGGTTAAAGCCTCAGGTCATGATCTCAGGGTCCTGGGATGGAGCCCACATCAGGCTCTCTGCTCAGCATGGAGCCTGCTTCCTCCTCTCTCACTCTGCCTGCCTCTCTGCCTACTTGTGATCTCTGTCTGAATCTGTCAAATGAATAAATAAAATCTTTTTAAAAAGAAGAAAAAAAGAGGAGTCCATAAGACTTAACTACAGAAAAGATTGCCCACAACTGATATGAAAAGCCTTTCCTAAGGGATGGTGCCTGAACTGTGCACTTACTTAGTTGCTACACACCGTGCCAGGTACTCTAAGCTCTTTAACGTGACGGTTTCACGTTTTCTCCTTTTACTTTCGGTTAATAGCTTTATAGAAATGATGAGAAAAAAATACCGAGATAATGCGTGGGGCTACCCTGGAGTCCTGAGGCTGTGACCTCGTGGAGATAACTCACTGAAGTGATAAACCCTGAATGCCAAAACACTCATTAAACACATTTGATGTTTTCTCAAAAACCTATGTGTGTGGATAGAGTCATTCACAGCTTTCCGGGAACTAATTATTTTTCCCTTTCTAGCCTTAATGCATGTATTTAAATTTCCTTAATTTACTGAATACTTACAATGAGCATTACTCTGAATTTAACACTCCAGTTAATCTTGGGAAAGAGATGTGAGCTCAAAAGAAGCAAAGAAGGAATGAGAATTTATGATCACTCAGGAAATGTGCACATTATTAACGGAATTCAAAGCAAAGACATATTCAATATGAGGAGACCTTTCAGTCTGTATTTAATACAGGAGTTAAATTTGGAAAATCGACAGACACTTGACAACTATCGAAAATCCGGCCTTTTCTTGAATGTTCATAATTCCAAATATTGTAGAAGGGTTAGTGGGCTGGATTGGGGGCTTCCTTACTTCTATGCCGGCCTGTTAAATGTACGGGGGTGCACAGTCCTAATAAATCATCATTCCAAGAAAGAGAAAAGGCCATGAGACTCTCAGGCAAGGACAGAAATTGGAGACTTTTAGAAGGGTAAGTGGAATTGCTTCTTGTTTGGGGGTCAAAATTTAGTCATGAAACCCAGAAGATCAGAAACAAAACAAAGGAACGTTTAAACTGAATGAACATAGCCATTACAAAGCTCATGTACTTACCCCTTCCAGGGTGGGGATAAGACCAATAATCTGGCTTAATTATATGGTAATTCTTATCTGGTAATTCTTATCCTCAAACTGCTCCCAGATCATAAACCAAGAAAGGAAAGAAAAACCAACCTGGGATTCTGGAAGTAAGAACAAGCTCCTGGTAGTTAAAAATGGCAGTGGAGAATAGAAATTATCAAAAGGGAGCAAAAAGAAAGAAAAAATTACTAATTAGAAGAGCACAGTGACCGGAGGCTGTGGGCTTTAGGGGTACAGAGCCCTCGACATTGGCAGGAGGCAAGAGAACCAGCCATCTGGGAAAAATCATTAAAAAGTCAGGCTAAACCTACAGACCTCAAAGGCTCCCAAGTGCATTCCAATACTACCAAAGAGTTCAATAACTGGTGTTCTTAATGAGGGTCCTGGTTCATTGAGAAAACTCACCATACTCTACCGGGCCACGTCTGGTAATGACTGTGATATTTTAGAACCATTTGCAATGAGAGCAGCTGTAGCCATTTCATTGTTTAAAGGATTAAGCAGATTTACGCAGAACTTCCCTTTCCCTAATACTCTAGATGAATCAGTTACTATAAGAAAGGTTGTCGTTCAGGTGTCTCTAAGAGTCACTCCTCTTTTTGGTGTAACCCCAACCCCCACCCACACCCACACCAATTCCATTTTTAGCTTAGAAGGAAAAGAAGACACAGAATTAATTATGATTCTTCGAGAAAACATCAAGGCAATTTTTATCCCTTACATCCACATAACTTTACAGGCTTTCCGAAGCAACAGGATAAATCACTGCCTATGTTACATGAGGACTTATACTTAACAGAGATTAATAGGCCAGACCTCGGGAGAACAGCGCTCTCATTCTGCACCATACACAAACCAAAGGAAAGGTTCCGTTTCAGCCATTTACTTCCATAAAATGCAAGTTAGTCATATCAATTACTGCCATGACTCACCTACTAACTACTGGCCTGAACAACATCAAAAATATTAAATCACCAAATCTGTCATCAGTGTTTTCAGACACGTTCCCCAGGATTGGTAAAATGCAGAGCAATGTTAAAAGGGGAAGCCCACCATCGACCCCGTTCTTGTCGTCCCGCCACTCTACCCGTGCGGAGTTATGACTTAACGCTAGCAGGTGAAAACTGGGAGGCATGAAATTTCTTTTACAAGAGCAACCAAAATGATAGCAGAAATTTACTTCCTATGTAGAGTTTTACAGAGCTGCGGCATGGTTCCCGCATGGTTCCCGCTCACGGAACAAAGTGAGCTAATCTACTTTGCAAGAGACAATGACCTTTTAAAGGAAGCTGTGATAGGTTTATTCCTTCCTTTACAAAAAAGACTATCAGTTCTTTAGCAGAAACAGCAGGACAAGGTGATTCCATATGGACTAATTCAGGTACTCCTATTTCAAGGTGAAGTATACACATTTGTCTCATCTCAGAGGACGTGACCCAGTAGCTTTCTGCATATAGGCAATAAAATTCAGATAATCAAAAAATCTGGAAGAAGTCATTACTTGAGAGCTAAATATAAGAGGACTGTTCTCTGTCACTAACACTAACTTAATTTTTTTTAAGAACTGGACTACTTTTGTTTTTTAAGTCACAAGAAAAAACCATTGGCTGTGTGAGTTTCATGTCTTACTTCTCAGCAGCCATAAGAAATAAACAGGAGCTGGAAGAGAGAAACAGAACACTAGTTTCAGTGAAGGAAATAACTTAATTCAGTATTCTGCCTGCCCTAGAAGCATCTGTTTTGGGCCTCACTGTATTTAAAAAAAAAAAAAAAAAATAGCATGGGAGAGAGAATGGAAACATGAATAAATTGCACACACACAAAATAATCTAGAACTTTAAAAAATGAATATAATAGTACAAGTTGAAACCCACTCCCCATGAAGACATGTTGGAACACGAATCTGTTTAAGTCTACACTCCTCACTCCCAGGCTTGTTAAAATAGAAGACGAACATAAGGGAACGAGTTGGGCATGTGTGAGAATTTTTTAAACGCTCTAGATAATTCGGATATGTCATCCTAGGCCAAAACCACATATCAACTCAAATTACAGAGGTCCACTCAGTGGCTCATAGTCTAATTTATTTGGCCAACTAACTTCATGGAGTGCTTACTTGGGGGATATTTTGGTAGGTCAACTGGCACCATCATGGGTTCAGACTTTGTTATAAGTCTCTCCCAATCTACAGATGGGATCTCCTTCCCATTCATGGGCACCTTCAAACCAGCCACCCAATGACAGTGAACCTAAAACTGGTAGAACTAGTGATTCTTTGTAACTGTTTGCTTTTACTCAAACAGGGCAGTAGGGAAAGGGACAGCAGCTCCACTGGGAGGAAAGCCATGTGGGACAAATTAGGTGCCGCTTCGAGATTTAAAAGCGAGGGGGAAAAACAGAGCTAACTACAGACAGCTGTTAGGATGTGGTTTCTGTGTTTATATTCTTCTCCTTCTACCCTAAAGCCTCTTATGGGTATTAGGAAGGAAAGCATGTGTATGACCCAACGGAGAGGATCAGCTCTCTTGACTGTACCCTGTCCAGAGGCTGGAGACCATAACTCAGTCTCAGACATAACTCATAACTCAGTTACAGACAAAAGTTACCTGCCAGGAGAATGAGGTAAATTGCTGTAAACCTTTATTTGATAATTTTTCAAAATCCTCTCTTATCTAAATACAGCAGAAAATTGCACTAGCAGATAGCAATCGTGATAACTAAGAGAAACCCTATAGGAGCAATAAACCTGAGCTAAGGAGAGATTTAGGGCTGACCTACCAGTCTGCAAACAGTACATCCTGTTGCTGTTGTGACCTTTGCACTGTCTCCACCCTCCCCCCATTCCACCTTCAAATTCTCAGCCCCAGATTTCAATATGGCTCACTGCCAGCACCTTTCTCCTTTCTTGGGTGCAAAAGTGGTTCTGTAGATCCATACATATTTCAAGAGGCTTTGACTTTCAGCTTTAACTGAGAATTAATGTCACATACTATTTAAAATAACACAAAGAATGTATTGTTCTTACAAGAACCTCCCTTTCCCCTGCCTGCCCTGACCTCTCTTCCCTTCAATATTGTCCTCAATAACGGGCTTTCTTCCCTCCTTGTAAAGCCAATATGGGCAACCGAGAGGAAGCAGGGGGAAGGGAAGTATTTCTATTTCTCTTGGCACTGAATGAAAAGGTCTTCCAGGGGATGGAGTATCACTCCCATTTTAATAAAACTCCCGTTTCCTATATAATATCACTCAGGTCACTTCAAGGCGAGAAGGTGATCAAAAACAGAGACAACAGCAGAAGACTACACTTGGGAGTAGTAAACAACACAGCCCACATGCTGCAAATCAACGCAGCATGACAAGCAAGCCCTCTGCCCAGTGCTTTAGCTACTCAAACACAGCAAATCTAACACTTTCATGTACCAGAAAAACAGCTATTGCAAATGTCTAATGCAACTAAGCCACAACACACTTAACTTTAAAAAAAATAAAAATATCCGTTTACTTTCCCAAACTCCAGTGTTACTACCTATAACATAATGAACATCCATCAAAATGGACTTTTCTCTGGCTCCTATGATTCACGTATACATAAAGCTTTATTGCAGAATAAAGAACAGACTAACATAGCGTTGGTCTTAACTCTCAAAGTAGCTTTCTCTTCCCATTGGGTGAATGAGTAAATGAATCCACTTGATTCACAAAGGGAGACTTATTCCTTCTTCCCTCCCTCTCATCCATCCATCTGTCCATCTTCCTGTTTGGTTTTGTTTTTAATTGCTTTGATGCTTCAATGCCCCTGCTAGTCTACTCTTATCATAGATACACAAATCCGTGTACAACACACACACACACACACACACACACACACACACACACACAGCTACTAAGATGGTGTGGCAGAATTTTTTACCTGAACCGCATAGTGGCTATATAACTTTGGCAAGTTACATAGTATCTTCCAAACCTCAGTTTTCTCCTTCCATAAAATCAAGATGATAATTCCTGCATCATAGGGCTACCAAACAGTATCACTGCATAGCAATAGTAGGCACTCTATAAATATTAGCTCCCACCTTTTTCCCTCCCTCCCAGGCATAGTGCACTTTAATGTCCTTTAAATATAGACTTTACAGATCAATGAATAAGAAAGGGTTTCTTCTGGTGTTTGCTGATGGTGGAGAAAGTCCTAAGCTTTTTCTTTCCATTGTCAGTTTCTTATTTAAGTACTTCTTACCTCTTCTTCTGTATTCTCAGGGGATGGATATTTTTGTTTCTCTCATCTTTCTTAAAGGTGAATATATCTAATATAACTATATTAATTCTAGAGATCAATTTGACACCAAACCATGAATATAGTTTCCCTGTCACTAGCCCTGAGTTTTAAAGCTAAATTTAAAATGTTAAAAATTTCCCACTGCATGAAAGTCAACATGAAGTTTATGTCCTAAAAGAGACTGTCCACCGGTTCAAAGGAAAACAGCTCTGAACCAGACCACTATGACTAACAGCATATTTTGACACATGAGGATAATGTACGGGAAAGGTCTACAATATTCTTCTACCTGCAGAAGGAAGGTTGCTCACACACGCTTAAATAAAACAGCGAGTGGGTTAACCTGCTATCTGCTAGGGATGGTACCACATGCATTTCTTCTCTGTCTCCAAACATGTGCAGTAGAGTTGGAGCCCAGTTAATCAATATCGTAAAAAAACAAAACAAACAAACAAAAAAAACGGTTTTAAGACAATACTGTCTATTTTACTTGCTGCCCATAATGTACAAATGTTTAAAAAAACTAATGATTTCTTCCTCCATGGATTTCAGGTTTTACTGACCTACAGTACAAACAATAAGAAAAAAATCTGGTGCTGCATTTTAAATCAATACTCATCCTGACAGAGACTATGATACTGGGTAGCTGAACTTTTATCTTTTCAGCTGAAAATTCAAAGTTTATCTTATTTTTCTTCACCTCTCTACAAAGTTGGGGGCAGGGTAAGGACAAGAGTCAGGGTGAGGACACAGGAGAGAAGAAAGTGAAACACAAATAAATCTTCTCTGTCAAAAAAGAGCCCCACCTTGCTTACGATGAGGGACATCTATAAAACGACCTGGACCAGACCTGCTCCAACCCTCAACGTGGACCCGTCTCCCTGACACTCCTCCACCTTGCCCCCCACCCAAGCTACCACCTTCACAATAAAATGCAGAGAAGCTGTCAGAGCCTGTGGTCCAAGCCATCTCCTAGCCATCTGCTCACAAATTTCACTGAGTTTTTAAAATGCAGCACCAGAAGAGGAAAACGGCTTCAGCAAAGCCAAAAGGAACACAAACCCAGTTCTTGTCTGAAGAGGGCTGGCAACGCCCACCTCATCCAGGCCGCAGTTAATTCTAAAGTGGGAGTTGTAATACAGAAATGTGGAACTTTCACTGAAACCGGGGCTTCAAACACTAAATGACCCAGGTGGGCCTCTAGGTGTCTTGATTGCACTCAGAACATGTGCTTCCCAGTTCAGTCCCCAAAGCACCCGGCATTGCCTCACCGGTTCCGTGACTCACACTGTCGCCCCTCCTGAGCAACCTTATTAGGAGGCTCGATCTAACCATCGATACAACCAAACAAAGCCAGATTCCCAGGCTGTGGCCCCCCGGTCTTATACACAATTTAAAATGTTAAGCCTCCTTCACAGTAGAAGTACACTGCTCAAACCCGAGGCTTCCCTCTCGCTCATGCAGACATACTTCTCAATTGTTAGGTCCCATGCATGCAGGTCTTTCTGCCTGACCCTTTCAGCGGAGTATGCTCTTTGCCAAATGTTCTCTTTGAGCCCTGCATGTCACCGTGCCAGGAGGCCACGAGCTGTGGGGTCCCCGATTGCCAAGCGAGGGGCTCCCCGGAGCACGAGATGGAGGCTCTCAGGCCCAGCACTGCCTTTCCGCACACACAAAGCTTAACACAGCTCTCGGCGGAGGACTGGGAAGGGAGGCAACTACAGCTTCCCGGCTGGGCATTACCCCCCTTGCGGGGAGAGACACAGCCACGCCTCCACG
Organism: Enhydra lutris kenyoni; assembly: GCF_002288905.1. NCBI lineage: Eukaryota > Metazoa > Chordata > Mammalia > Carnivora > Mustelidae > Enhydra > Enhydra lutris. Next base: position 30,132,819 of record NW_019154103.1, read on the forward strand.
CGGTCTGGCCCAGCCCCGCACCATGCAGCCGCAGAGCCCGGCAGGGCCACAGCCTTTGTCTCCTCCTCCATGGCGCGAAGGATGGCCACGGGTAGGCCGCTCCGGGCGCGGCTGATTCCAGAAGCTGAACCAAGACTTCAGTTTCTGTGAACGTCCCAATACCCAGCCAACAGCACACTTCACTAGAGGGTGGAGGGCTCGAGGCTTTCTAAATTAACCCTGACCAGCGCTTTCTAATTGCGACATGCTCAGTAAATGGGCACTCCGAGTTTGCCTGGCTGCTTTCGGCACACGGTGCATCCTGAGGGTAGTGTTTCTTCCTGGGAAACGTGGATTTTATCCATTCCATACACATCTATATGCAGCTACACTCATTTATAAAAGAAAGAAATCTCAAATAATCAAGTGGCTGTTAAATTAAGTAAGAAGGAAATTGGAAGGCGACCAACAAAAATTACACAGTGTAATTAAAAGGGTGTCCTCTCTAAATTTCTAATAAAATGCATTTGCTTGTCACTGTTTATGGCTGCACACGGTTTTTATGCCAGCATTCGGTATCACACAAAGAAACAAAAACAATGAAAATTTACTATCAATAATTTCCATTCGTTTCGGCAACAACCGAAATCTGTCATTACTAAAATTACCTATAAAACTAGTCATTAAAACTAACTGTCTGCCAGGCCAGCCCAGGCGGCCCTCCTCCCATTTTCCCGGGGCTTGGCCTCCTTTGATCTTTCTCCCCTGGTTATTAACATTAGTGGCAGGAGTAGCAGAGCCACGTCACCATGAGAAAAATAATTCCTAAGCAGGAGACAGCTTACAGCGCAGCCAGCGCCCCAGACGCTGATCCGTGCACGCAGAAGGAAGCAAAGTCACCCTGGGGCCCATCGGGGGCCCAGAGGCCACACCCCGTGTCCACCATCCCACCAACAGCGCTAGGCAGAATGCACGGATCACCGTTAGAATTCTGTTCCCCCAAATTTACCTACTTCGCAAAGCCACAGGCCTCCAAACAGACAGCCTCCTGCCTTCCCCCCAGCACTCCTCCAGCCTCCGGGCCCCTGCCGGCCCACGATTAAAATGGGATGACTGAGCGGCGCCTCTTGAAAGGTCGCGATAACAAATCCAATTTACGATTCTCAAAGGGACAAAACCAAAAGGTGGGAGAGTCTGAATAAGTGAAAAATTGTATTATCATTTAATTTTATTCATCAACAAGATCACCTCTCCTTTAAGAAGCTAGGCTAGATAGCGATGTTCAATAGAATGGGAAGGGGGAAAACTGCAAGGGGTGGGGGGAATGAGGGGCGGGAGGGAATCCCACCTGTCCTTCAAAGTATAACCCTGAGTTAAATTCTCTTCTATTATTTCCGTCCTTAAAATAGTCAGATAGCAAGATGTTCAAAGAAACACAAAGCAGCATAGTAGAGCCGCCTTCTTTCAAAGGGCCAGGGCAGTGATTTGAAGAGTTATTCAGGTCACAGAGAAATTACACTTCTTTATGCATCTATAAAGATTTCAGAGTTTTCCATTTTTATTAGCATTATTATAATATTGAAGGTTTTCAGGCATATCATGAGAGGAGCATTTACCGAGAAACGCTGAGCCGACTGGCCTCACGCAGCACTCGCCTCCCTTTATGAGGCTCCACAGCCCGGCAGACATCTTGAAGAGCCTAATAAACACGTAGTACTTCAATTGCAAGATCTTGTTAATTTATATATCCTTATAACAAAACCCTTTGTGTGAAAAGGCAAATGAGTTATTTTTGTCAACCATTAAGACACAACACGATACTTGTCTTTATGAGCGCAGATGACTTCGGGTCGTCCTACCCTCAAAGAATTGTCCTGCGATCATTGAATCGTCACACACACACACACACACACACACACACACACACACACACACACACGTCTCTTTTTTCCACCCTTTCTTAAATGTTGCTATTGAAAAACCAGAATTTTCTCTTGATTCTTTTTCAATGCTTACGGTGTCCAAGTCCCACGTTTCTGACACAAATTCCATGAATACTGAGAAAAACGAACACAATCGTGTCACCAACTGCTCATTTTATTCACATCTTTCCTGCCTTCTCCCCGGCCCTCTTTATGGGAGCCCTGATCCTCCCCCAGCGGCACTGAGACATAGGCACATATTCAAAGGTGAAAAGACCCAAAAGGTCATACAGCAAGCAGAGAATATTCCAGCAACGCAGGTTTCGATCTTTGCTATTTCAGTGTTATTCCCGCTGAGCCTCGCGTGCCAAGAATACCGCCTGGCGCTGTTCAGAGACACTCATGATGACTCAATGGAGAATCAGGAGACCTGGGCACTTAACTATGCGCCTATTCCCAATGATATTCTGTCTCCACTCATTTCCATCCTCATAGAAACATGAAAGTGGGGCAATGACAGATATGAAGCCCAGCATGAACTGCCTGGCAGAACTCTGCCTAGCAACACAGCTTTATCACTCCACCACACAGAGAAGACCAGAGTCCATGGGCAGAAATAATGACATAAAAACCAAGCTGTAAATGCCATAGTTTAAGGAGATGCTACAAAAATTGTATCACAAGAAGGGAGTGTTTAAAATAGTTTTATATTCAATCAGTAAGTACAAATGAAACGTTAGCAGACATCTTAACCCACAATTAACCAAATGCTGTATCAGCATAGGCTTTTTGGCTATGTTAAATCATGCATTACCTACAAAAACCTAAGTGTGTACAAATTCCATAGAAGACAAAATAAAACAACTTGCTCGACCTTTGACTTATGCTTGGCCCACAATGTAGGAAAAGAAGGTCTAGGTCACGTCACTGATCATTCAAATTTTGTATGTAAACATATTGGTTTTTTTTCTTTCTTTCTTTCTCTCTCCCTTCCTTTTTTTTTCCTTTCTTTCTTTCTTTCTCTGGTTTTCTTTCTTCTGTTTCATTGACAGACACATCAAGGTTATTTCCTTGAGTTTGGTTGGTTGGTTGGCTTGCTTTAAGGATTCCAGGTTCTAATTGCAGATATGTAAATACAACAGCTCACAGTGCACGAGCTTACAACTTCTTTATTTTCTTCAAGGAGGATATGGGTTTGTGCTGCTGTAGTCACACTGATTTTCCAACTGGTTCCAAAGATAAATACTGGTGAGTGAGCAGGTCAGGGCTGGGCCAGGCATTTTTAGCCTCAGAAAGGAATTTAGCTAGCTAGTCGATTGTGGCCTGAATCCACATCCTTGACCTGATTAGTAACAAAAAGCACTTTAGCAGCAACCAAGGAATAAATGAACAGGCAAGGTATAGGTATTTCAAATCACTTTCTTTCTTTTTTTTTTTTTTAAGATTTTATTTATTTATTTGACACACAGAAAGAGAGATCACAAGTAGGCAGAGAGGCAGGCAGAGAGAAGAGGGGAAGCAGGCTCCCTGCTCAGCAGAGAGCCTGATGCAGGGCTCGATCCCAGGACCCCGAGATCATGACCTGAGCTGAAGGCAGAGGCTTAACCCACTGAGCCACCCAGGTGCCCCTCAAATCATTTTCTCTGCTAAATTTCATTTTAAAGAAACTGAATGGGTAACTGCTTCTGTACTAGCTATGCAACAATTTTGACAACATAGTCATGTAACATTTAATGCAAGTTAGGAAGTGGGGAGTTAGGGATGATTAAAAGGCATCCTTTAAATATATCTACTATTCTCAGAGATTAACAAAGAATTTCAACATAAAATCTGCATTAATATCACCATTCAATAGGGAACTTCAAGCTATTCTGTGTTATGGCATATGTTATATACAAGCACCTTCATGGAAATTATCTCAGGTTATTAGATGACTAGAACTGTATTTCTCTTGATCATTTCTGATGTTTCTTTGGAAGTAAGTTTTACTGGTAAATACCAAGCTCATTTAATTGCAACTTCCATCCCATGTATAATGAGTGGTATTAGAATAGCTTAAGGAGATTGTATACAATGAGGAAAATACATGAATCATTGAAGAATGTTTAATAAGGCCATCTTACTATATATATAGACTCTGGTCTCTTAGAACCAGGAGAATCTATATGTCATCAAAACCTGCATTCATCAATACCCCAAGCAAGCAAAAAAGTTGGCTGGGAACATGAAAATTCTCTTTTCAAAATAGACTTTGAAATATAATTAAAAATAAAATAAAATCTCATCTAAAAGATTTACCTTGAGTGGACCTTAAACCTACTTGGTAGCTATTGTAATTCTAATACACAGAATTAGTATTAAAAGGTTATCAAGGGGAGCCTGCTCTTGGTTTCATCAGATCGATGCAAAGAGGAGCTCTCAGGGCAATACACAGAGAAGATCTGGAACAAAGCTGTGAGCAGCTCTCCAACAGAAAGGCCCTAGTTGGGATATTCCTGTCAGTCACTTTATTAATACAGGGGAAGCCTACTTAATGAACTGCTGGGAACAGAAGAGAGCCACTACGAGAATACATTTTCTGTTTACCAGAGTGTAAAATCGGCAATAAGATCCCAGAATCCTCTTAGAAGAATAAAAGTTAAAGAAAATAACTTTCCAGACATAGAAACTCGGGGGCAAAACAGGGAGCAAAACAAACTGTGTCCAAATGAAATTTCAGAAAGACTCACTGCTTTGGCAGAAGACACCAAAATCTGCTCCATCATCTCCAGGGATAAAGTCACACAAAACGAAAGATCATTTTCCTACAAGACTTGAAACTCTGTAACTGCAACCATTTTTCTTTTACAATTAAAAAAAAAAAAAAAGATGAAGGTAAATAAACCTTGGAAAAGCTGTGATTTTGTTCATCTTGTTAACTGAGCGATGTAAACTTGAATTATATCACTAAGTTTATTTGGTAGTTACTCATTTCTAAGTGTCTCACACTAATAAAAATAAAATCTCAAGTGTTTTATAAAAATAACAGGCCTGGAAAAATTGCTGAGGGTATTTTCTAATATCATGTAAGTTTCTTTTATTTTCATGCCTTTGGGATTGAAGAAATGGCATGCAAGTTATTAACTGTAATGTGGTCACTGTAATTACTACGGCCAAATTAAAATAAACAATCTTTAAGATGTTTCAAGTTTCCTAAAAAGGAAGAAAACACTGAAAATCCATTATAAATTGGTGATTGGATGGCACAGCATGACCCTTGCTGTATGAACTTCTGTTCTCTCTCCATTTCTTCCTGACAGATCATGCTTCTGCAGTGAAATAAATTAAAAACAATTTTCACCTGATTGATAGCTTTTTAAACACAGTGCACCTTGAATGAAATCATTTACATAAAGTATTTCGAGAGTTACATTGCTGAGTTAAAAATCAAAGTAATGACCCCAATAAAAGATTCCTGAATCACGAAGCAATTTCAAATACATGAAAAGAGAATGAAAGGCATTTTTCTCACTGGATGATAGAGTCCTGATTAAATATTCTGACAGGAAAGCAGGCCTTGTAGTCCTAACAACTCTTCCTTTCAACTAAGGTCATCACACAAAAAAAATGATTATCGAATAAAGCCAATCAGAAAAGACCTCCAAATTTTTCAGGGTCTCCAATTCTTTAAGATTTCGAAGGCACCCTGATTGACAGTCTTGTAAAACATAAGGGTAATTAAACTGACATGAAAATCACTACCCTGCATAAATCCTAAAAGCAGTTTATCTAACCTTTTGATCCTTAGAGAACTCATAGTCCTCCAAGCACCTGTTCCTACTGGCCATCCAATGACCTTCATAAAAAGATTAACACCCAACTATCACACCCTGCATAGTTTACACACGTAATCCACATCCCCCACCGCCCCGTTGCTGCGCTAATTATGCAGATAACGCTTCTTGCTGGAACGGATTCACAGCAACTTCAATCTCCTTCCTCGGCATGAGATAGCACTGGACGGGTCTTCCAGATGGAAGCTTTGCGATGTTCAGATAAAATAAAAATTTTATTTTCAAACTATAAAATACCGGATATTTAACAAATTAACGTGATGTGGAGAGTGCTAAAATTTCAAGCAGTTTCACAAAATCAGGTAATGTTTTAAAGAAGCTCAAATCCTATAGAAATTATGTACTGTAAAACCTGCCATTATTTTTCAAGTTGCCACTGAAATATACTGATTAAAAAAATAGGCTAGCCATAAGTGGAAAACCTTAGCTTTCACTGGCTTTCTCCCAGGCAGAAAGGTGTTCAGACCAGTTATCATGTGTTCATTTATAATTCCGCCTTATTGTAAAGGCAACACACACACACACACACACACACACACACACACACACACACACACACA